>NC_048444.1:17484532-18187789 GCF_004353265.1 Vitis riparia
TTAACATTGCAGTGTTTCAGGATTGTTGGGATGTGATCAAGGATGACTTAGTAAGGGTGTTCGTAGAGTTTCACATAGCGGGATTATTAATCAAAACACTAATGCCTCCTTCATAGTTCTTTTGCCAAAAGAGTCAATCAAAGAAGATTCGGATTTTAGACCTATTAGCCTAATCACATGTCTCTATAAGGTAATAGCAAAAGTCTTGTCAGGGCGATTAAGAGGAGTTCTACACGAAACTATCCACTTTACTCAAGGTGCTTTTGTTCAAGGGAGACAAATTTTGGATGCAGTTCTTATAGCCAATGAGATAGTGGATGAGAAACGGCGATCAGGGGAGGAAGGAGTTGTATTCAAATAGACTTTGAAAAGGTTATGACCATGTGAAATGGGATTTTGTGGATCACGTGTTGGAGAAGAAGGGTTTAGTTCTAATGGAGGAGTTGATGAGAGGTTGTTGTCTTCCGGTCTCTTATGCTATTCTAGTGAATGGTAATGCTAAAGGATGGGTCAAGGCATCTAGAGGTTTAAGGCAATGTGACCCTTTATCCCCTTTCCTGTTCACTATTGTTGCAGATGTGTTGAGTAGAATGTTGTTGAAAGCTGAGGAAAGAAGTGTGCTGGAGGGTTTCAGGGTAGGTAGAAATAGAGTTAGGGTGACCCATCTGCAATTCGCAGATGATACCATATTCTTTGCTAACTCTTGTGCGGAAGAACTGCAAACTCTAAAGAGTTTATTGTTAGTGTTTGGGTAAATTTCTGGGCTTAAGGTAAATCTTGACAAGAGTAATCTTTTTGGAATCAACCTTGATCAGAATCATCTCTCTAGGTTAGCCTTGTTGCTTGAATGCAAGGCTTCTGATTGGCCTATACTATACCTGGGTCTTCCTTTGGGAGGGAATCCAACTGCTTGTGGATTCTAAGACCCAGTGATTGAGAGAATCTCTAAGAGATTAGACGGGTGGCAAAAGACGTACTTATCTTTCGGTGGTAGGATAACTCTTATCCACTCATGCCTTTCCCACATTCCTAGCTACTTTCTTTCTCTGTTTAAGATTCCCGTTTTAGTGGCTGCAAAAATTGAGAGATTGCAAAGGGATTTTCTTTGGTCAGGGGTTGGGGAAGGTAAAAGAGATCATCTTGTTAGTTGGGATGCAGTGTGTAAGCCGAGGGTAAAAGGGGGTTTGGGGTTTGGGGTTTGGGAAGATTCCTTTAAGGAATCATGCCCTTTTAGGGAAGTGGTTGTGGAGGTTTTCTAGGGAGAGTACAGCAATGTGGCATCAGGTCATTCAAAGCATTTACGGGACACACTCAAATGGTTGGGATGCCAACACTTTAGTCAGATGGTCACATCGTTGTCCTTGGAAGGCTATTGCACAAGTTTTTCAGGATTTTTCCAAGTACACTCAGTTTGTCATAGGAGATGGGGAAAGAATTCGTTTTTGGGAAGATTTGTGGTGGGGGGATCAGATTTTCAAAGTCCAATATCCAAGGCTATTTAGAGTAGTCACGGATAAAAATATTCCTATATCTTCAATTCTCGGTTCTGATCGCCCTTTCACATGGAACTTTAATTTCTGTCGTAATCTTTTTGATTCTGAGATAGAAGATCTACAACGTCTCATGTGATCTCTTGATTGTATGCATATATCCACCTCGGCTTTAGATGCGAGATCATGGTTTTTATCTTCTTCAGGATTGTTCACAGTCAAATCTTTCTTTATAGCCTTGTCACAAATGCCCGGATTATCTCTACTTTTTCCTACTAAGTTTGTTTGGAATTCTCAAGTCCCCTTCAAAGTTAAGGCCTTTGTCTGGCTTGTGGCACATAAGAAGGTAAATACTAATGACTTGCTACAATTGAGGAGACCCCACAAAGCTCTTAGTCCTGACATTTGTAAGTTGTGCATGAAGCAAGGAGAATCAGCAGATCATCTTTTCCTTCATTGTTCTGTGTCGTTGGGGTTGTGGCACAGATTATTTCAGCTAGCCAAGATGAATTGGGTTCCTCCGAGAAGCATTTCAGACATGATGTCCATCAATTATAAAGGTTTTCACAATTCCAAGAGAGGGGTGGTTTTGTGGCAGAATGCGTGCATAGCTTTAATTTGGGTTGCGTGGCGGGAAAGAAATGTCAGGATATTTGAGGACAAAGTTAGGAATTCAGAGAACCTTTAAGATTCAATTCATTTCCTTGCTTCTCTTTGGGCTTTTTGTTCCGCAGTTTTTAAGGGCATTCCCCTTATCGTGTTACAACTAGATTGGCTAGCAGTGTGTACTTCCAACGGGACGGTCTAGTCAAGGGAGATTGTTCGTAGTTTTCTTAGTGTAGTGCCTTGTTATCTTTTTGTGTTGTTTAGTTTTATCTCTGGTGGGAGGATTCCTCATCCTTCTATTGTACTTTTTTTTTCTATCAATATATATGTGTTGTTTCCTATAAAAAAAAAAATAATGATCCTCAATCCCCTTCGTTAAAAATTTGTATTCTTAGTATGGATTTTTTTCTAGGTTCATCATAACTTTTTAGATTTAGATTTATTGCATATACGAAGTAGCAGACAAACACAAGGAAAAAAAAGAGGGAAATTTATTGAACAAATAGAAATCTGTTATAATTTTAAAAAATTAAGAAAGAGATAAAGATTGAAATAGTTATATCTAATGCAATATAAACATAATTAAGAACAATTAAAGAAAGAGATAAGGCAATCATGAGCTAGCCATATTTAATGCAATGTAAACATATTAGACACAAATCTCACACCCATACCCATGTCGTATCATTGTCAACATGGGTATTTTAGCTGAAATTTAAGTGTCCATGTATCACAAGCCTTATTTATCTCGATTAATCAATTTTCTCTTTTCCATTCTCTTCTTTGCTGTTTTTTTTTAGTTTAAAAAATACTGGCAGCTCCTTTGGAAATACTTTTCTAGATTCTCCTCTGCATTCTGGTTACCTAGCATGATTTCCGATTTCTTTTGGTAATAGGTTCAACATCCTTAAACTTTAGTTAACTTTCTTGAACTAATTCCACTTCCTTAATTCAATGATGACGAAGTACTTATTGATACATACTTATTCTAACCTACTGTCTAGTTTGCAGTTGTCTATCTGCTACTTAAATTGTTGTTGACTGGGTGGATGGGAAATTATCTACCTAGAGGCTCAAGAAACTGCCATTGTAGTTGATTTCTGCATGCGCTTGCTTCAGCTTTACTCTTCTCACAATATTGGCAAGGTAAAATTTCTGTCACTTCTAATGTCCTCTCGTATACACTGCAACCATGTTATTCTATGGAAGAAGCTGTGATAATGGATTATGTATGGAGTTTTCATTTTCTTGTTTCCCTTAGAATTGATAATTATCTAGGAGTTTCTTTTCGAAGACTGCTTTATTACTTGAATTAAACTTCTATTAGGAAAACTACCACATATTCGCATGTGTGAAATATGGAAATGTCCTGGTCTCATGCACAGAAAAGGATATTGGGTAACCATGGGTATCTAAGCATTCATGATTTATTCAAAGACAATAGGGGAGGATTATTAAGGGTTTCTCCAAGGCTATTGAAAAAGATTCACAGAGCCTTCTTGTTGGAAATCATCTATAGGGGAGCACATCTAGTGAAATGGAAGAGAGTTTGCTGTGATAAAAATTTTAAGGGATTGGGAATAAGAAAGCTTGACACTCTAAATTGTGTTTTTCTTGGTAAATGGATCTAGAGATTTTCGGAGCAGTGGGATAGCTTATACAGGAGGGTAAATTCATAGCAAGATTGGAAAGATGATGAGGGATAGTGCACTAAAGAGATGAGGGACACTTTTGGGCTGGGTTGTGCAAAGGTATTAGAAGGCATTGGGAGGCGTTGGTGATGGGATGAACTCCTCCAGACATATTCAAGAAAAGGAGTGAAAGGGAAAATCTGAACTTCCTATGTTATAAAATATTTTTTCAAAAAAAAAAAAAATTCTCTTTTTCTAAAATTTCTATTCTGGTCCTTAGAATTTGAATTCTTTTCTTTTTTTTTTTTTTTTAAATTAGAACTCCTATTACTAGATGTTTTTATAAAGTAAGTTTTTAATTCTAAAAAGAAAGTTTTCATTTCTTTTATTTTTTTTTTTATAGAAGATTTAATAGTGTTACAAAAGGTATAAGTGTCCTAATAAGTTGCAATATTGGTTAGGTTTACTTTTTCATAGTTTTGTTTAGCTTTTAGAGTTTTCTAAAGCCAATAAATATGGCTAATTGGTGAAAAATGAGATTTATGTTTGATGATGAAATAATATTAAGTTTTGTATATTTTGAAATTTCCAAGAGGTTTGGGGTTAGGGAAGACTTCTTTGAGAAATAGTGCACTCTTAGGGAAGTGGCTTTGGAGGTTTCCTAAGGAAAGCTCTTTGGCACTCTAGGGAAATGGTTGTGGAGGTATCCTAGAGAGGGTTCAGCTCTTTGGCATCAGGTCATTTTAAGCATTTATGGTTCACACTCCAATGGTTGGGATAATAACACTTTAGTCAGATGGTCACATCGCTGTCCTTGGAAGGCTATTGCACAAGTCTTTCAGGGGTTTTCCTTGTTTACTCGGTATGCGGTAGGAAACGGGGAAAGAATTCGGTTCTGGGAAGATTTGTGGTGGGGGGACCAACCTTTGGGAACCCAATATCCAAGACTATTTAGAGTAGTCGTGGGTAAAAACATTTCTATTTCTTCAGTTCTCGGTCCCACTCGTCCTTTCTCTTGGAATTTGAATTTCTGCCGTAACCTGTCAGATTCTGAGATTGAGGACTTAGAAGGCCTCATGCGGTCACTTGATGAATTGAATCTATCTCCTTCGGTCCCAGATGCCAGATTCTGGCCATTATCCTCTTCAGGGCTTTTTTCAGTCAAATCCTTTTTTCTAGCATTATCTCAATCTTCTGGATCTCCTCAGGACTTTCCTTCAAAGTTCGTTGGAATTCTCAAGTTCCTTTCAAAGTGAAGTCCTTTGTCTGGTTAGTGGCACACAAGAAGGTGAATACTAATGACATGCTACAAGTGAGAAGACCCTGCAAAGCCCTTAGTCCTGATATTTGTATTCTATGCATGAAGCATGGGGAATCAGCAGATCATCTTTTTCTTCATTGTTCCTTGACGATTGGGTTGTGGCACAGGTTATTTCAGTTAGCTAAGATGGATTGGGTTCCCCCAAGGAGCATATATGACATGATGTCCATCAAATTTAAAGGCTTCGGTAATTCTAATAGTGGGATAGTTTTGTGGCAAGCTGCGAGCATCGCTCTAATTCGGGTTGTGTGGTGGGAAAGAAACGCAAGGATTTTCGAGGATAAAGCAAGGAATTCAGAGTTCCTTTGGGACTCTATTGTTTTCCTTGCTTCCCTTTGGGCTTTCTGTTCCAAGGCATTTCAGGGGACTCCCCTTAATGTGATTCAACTGGATTGGATAGCGGTGTGTACTCCATAAGGATTGGTCCTCAGTGGGAGTTCGTTTGTTTTTTGTGTATTTTCCTATAATTTAGTTGTCTTTGGTGGGAGGATTTCTCATCCTTCTTCTTGTGCTTCTTTTTACTATCAATATATCTTTGTGTCATTTCCAATCAAAAAAAAAAAAAAGGTTTCCTAAGGAAAGTTGTGGTCTTTGACATTAAGTTATTGCGAGTATTTATGGCTAGATGGTCGCATAGATGTCCTTGGAAGGCTATTGCACATGTATTTTAGGATTTTTTCCCCACACATTCGCTACGTGGTGGGGAATGGGGAGAGAATCCAGTTTTAGGAAGATTTATGGTGGGGAAGTCAACCTTTGTGTTCCCAATTTCCAGATCTCTATAAAGTTTTCTCAGTGAAAAGTCTCACCATCTTAGCCGTCCTTGGTAATTCCAATTTGTCTTTTTGGAATTTTAACTTTCATCATAATCTCACTGATATTGAAATTGATTCTCTTGAAAGACTCATGTCATCACTCTCCTTGATGTGTTTGTCTCCTAATAATGTAGACTCAAGGGCATGGAGTGGAGAAACGATCGACCATCTTTTTCTACATTATCCATCAGCCTTGGGGCTTTAGCATAAGCTTTTCAATTTAGCCCATATATATTGGATGCCGCCTAGGAGTATCAGAAACATGATGATTATCTCTTTCAAAGGTTTGGGGAACTCATTGAGAGGTAAGACTCCTTGGCAAATTGCTTGTCTCACTATTCCTTGGATTGTGTGGCAAGAAAGAAATGCTAAGATTTTTTAGGAAATATTTAGAACGGAAGAGACATTGTGGGATCTACTTCATTTCTATTCTTCCCTTTCAGCCTCTTGCCCTGTTGCTTTTTAAGGGAGTTCCACTTAATATTATTCAACTAAGTTGGCTCTTGATTTGTAATTCTTAAGGGGTGGACACCATTGTGAGGAGTTGTTCTCAGTTTTCTGTAATTTTGTGTTGTTCTCTTTGTATAGTGGAGTGCACTTTATTTTGATCAGGTATTGTATGTTTGTGAGAAGGGACCCTCATCCTTCTCCCTTTCTAATTTCAATAAAATTTATCTTCATTTCGGATAAAAAAAAAAATAGTGAGAGTGCATTGCTTTCCTTCTAAGTGAGACTCAAAGAAAGTTCTAGTAAGACTCTAGGGTTTCCTATCTTTCTTTTTTATCTTGGTTTTTCATATTTCTTATTTTACCTTTTTTTCCCACTGCTATAAATTTATTCTTATTTCCCTCCTTAAATCCTGAATGATTGTAGCCCTAATTCACCTATTTGATTGTAGACAACAATTCTAGTTTTGTCGTACATCAGTTAGTCAAGTTAAAAATAGATCAAAGACTAAACGATGAGAACCAAGGATCCACGGATGTCACCTTTAGGACTCTACTGGCATTTTTATCAAAAATGAAAGTTTTTAGGTTCGGCAGGGGGTATGGTTGCAAGGCTTAAATGAATTAATAGAAGTGTACCACCAAGAGTGGAGCATGCACTTAATTTGACTCAACACGGAAGGTTCTGGTTGGAGATATGGGTGGCTAAGTGCCCTTTGAAAGAGCCTTTTCCATCACTCTCTAGAATCACATTTGCCAAAGATGCTAAGGTTTGCTTATTTGTAGGAGGATAGAGACAAATGTCATTGGTGCCATAGCTTTGGAAGCAATTTTAGGATGAGGAGATGAAGGAGGTTGTCCAGTTTTTTATTGCATCAATGAGGAGATTACATGGAGAAGGGGAGGATAGCTTCTTATGAAAGAATGGAAGGTAGGGGGGAAGAGTATGTTTAAGAGGAAAAGAAAGATCTGACACAATAGCTCATCTCTTTTTGTTTTGATACATTTTGAGGGAGGGAAATAAGAGGACCTTCAATGAAGGGTTTTTGGATAACAAATTGAAAGGGGCATTCACCAAGTCCCTTGTGGAATGGTCAAGGACATTGTTGGGGCTGGCAAACTGTTCATTACTAAATTTTATTGATAGCTTAAGTTGGGGTTAGGTGGTCTTTTTTGCTGGCTGTTTTTTTCTTTCTTTTTCTTTCTCTTCTTTGTTTTTTTTTCTTTTTAGGTGTTTTTTAATACAAATCATTCTTTTACCTAAAAAATTAACCATTAAGGCAAAAATACTAGCATTATTTCAGAGCTCAAATAGTAGTGTCTTCAATGAGGGTCAAGGACTTCATATTGGAGGATTATGCAGTTTTCTGGTCCCCCCCTAGAGGGAGCTGAGAGGTATGGAGGTATTTAGTGGATCCTCTGGATCATTCACCTGGTGATAAACTTGGCATACACCTTTATGTGGATACCCATATCAGCCAACTAGAAGTTGATAGGTTGGCTGGTAAGGGTGCCACCTTTCTGGTTGAGTTTTCAGGACTTCCTTCCCTGTATGGTTGGTGTGGAAAGCAGTTTTGGGTTTGTGTTTGATTGTAGTGTTGGGTGATTGACCATGTATGGGAGTTTTATTTTCTCTTCAACTTGGTGTTTTTCCCTTTATTGGTAGAATGATCTTTCATCTTTCCATTATATTAGGATAATCTCTTTCAGTTTCCTATCCAAAGAAAGAGAGAAAGAGAAAAGAAACAAGAGAGTAAGGGGAAAAGAAAAGAACTTCTCTTCACTTTCTCACCCGATTACTAGGTAAAGGGAACATGTTATTGTAACTAATAAATGACACACACTCTTTTATACATTATTTTGTTTACTTTTTTACCAAGTTGGACCTGAAAAAATATCATTTAAATCTGCTTCCACCTGTCTTGTGTTATTATTCTTTGTTGTTGATACTGAATGTTTGTATTTGCTAATAAATTTAAACAAATGCAAATAAATTTAACCCAGACTGAAGATCACATTTATTAAGGTGCTCTGTCAAGTACTTATTTTCATGTTTGTACCCCTCCCTTCTGACATCAATCATTTCACTGTCTCTCTAGATATCTGTAAGTCTTTCAAGCAGCCTACTGAGTGAAGCAAAGACTGAGATGTATAAGGATTTACGTGCTCTTCTTCAACTAATAGCAAATCTCTGTTCAAAAGATATGGTACATTATTGTACATTATATTGTCTGGTTAACTTTGTAGTTAGGTATGGGGTTTCTATTTTGCTTCATTTTAGCCTTTGACTATGTTTAACTAAGAATAATTAAAACTGCAGGTCGACTTCTCATCCGACTCCATTGAGACACCAGGAACAAGTATATCTCAGGTGATATTCTTTCTGATTTTTTTTTTAAATACAATCATCCTAAATGGTTTCTAATGCATTGGTCTTTCAGGTTGTTTACTTTGGTCTTCACATAGTTACCCCTCTGATATCCTTGGACCTGCTGAAGTACCCCAAGCTCTGTCATGATGTAAGGTTTCTTTTTCCATCATAAGAGAATAAGCCATGAAATTATTATCAGGAAGCTGATATTTGTCACTGTTATTCAGTACTTCTCATTGCTGTCTCATATGTTGGAAGTTTATCCTGAAATGGTTGCCCAACTAAATAATGAAGCCTTTGCTCATGTACTTGGAACTCTTGATTTTGGCCTCCATCATCAGGTATATAGCTATGTTTTATGACTTTATTCTCAACTCTTCTATCTTGGATCCTGTATGTCTGATGTTTGTTGCTAAGCTTCTTCCTTTCTTCCTGTCAATGGTACAGGACACAGAAGTTGTTGACATGTGCTTGAAAGTTCTAAAAGCACTTGCTTCTTACCACTACAAGGAGACAAGCATCGGTAAAATAGGGCTGGGGTCACATGCTTCAGGTTTTAAGGATTCTGATGGAAAATTCCAGGAAGGCATTTTGAGTCGGTTCCTTCGTTCACTGCTGCAGTTACTCCTCTTTGAGGATTATAGGTAGTGGTTTATCATATACTTAAATTAACACAATAGTTGCTGTGTGAATGAAAATCAAGGATTAAACTTAAACACCCTGCTACAGGTTAATTATGACAGACATATTGTTATATCATCCCCCCTGCATATACACACTATTAGACAACTAATTTTCGTAAAAGCTTAAATTTTAGGATTTGAGCACACAACGTATAGCATGCTGTCCAACATCCGCCCTCACATGTGGCTCCACATCCACACATGGATTCACAGGCTCTCAGCCAAACAAACCACATGCCAGCCTCACTTAGGCTTAATAAATTAGGGAAATAAACATGTGATTAGTTTTGAACACATGACCTCTTACCAAATGAGGCTCTGATACCATTCTGGCAACCAATTTTCCTCCAAACTTAAGCTTGTAGGATCTAGACCTACAATGTATATTATACCCTCTAACACACTTTACATCCACACTGTTTTCTTTCATAAGCATGAAATGCAGGGAAACTTGAACAATTTTGCAGAGATTTTCTATACTTGTTTCTGAAATACAAAAAGAAGTCAAGGGAATCAAAATAAAGTCAATGAAAATTAAAGGGATTTCTGTACCTAATGATTGTCAAAGATCCATTTCAATCCTTACTCCTGGAAGGATAAATTGAATTGATTCCAACAACAGTCATTTAATGTTAAAGTCCAGTTTCAATCATGTCTCTGATTTCAAATTTATAAAGAAACTTATCCAAATATCTCCTTAATGAAGATGGGTGTGCTCTTACATGTTATGATTAATCCATGGCTCTTTCTGTAACCAAATGCTGATATTTCTTCTGTCTGTGGCCCCAGCACTGATCTTGTAGGAATTGCAGCAGATGCTCTCTTCCCATTGATCCTTTGTGAACAAGGTGTATACCAGGTATTATCCCTTTATAAGTTCTATCATCTTGGTAAACTCATTCCAATTGCAGAATACTGCAAATCTTTTAGCTGTAAAACTTGATGACTAGGTTAGTTTTCAAGTACTTTCACATGAGATAAATTGTCTCTCTAGTTCTGCTAACCATTAAATGATCACCATGTCAACTTTTAGAAAAAATTCAACGAGAGTCACCCACCTTTCATCTGTATGGTAAATCAAGGTTTTTCCAGAGATTGACAATCTGGTGGATTCATCCCTCTGATAATGGTGCTCATTTTCCATGGGTCACTATTGTTTCTAGATCTTTTGTTCAGGATTCTGCATCTTCCCATCTCAGACTTGGATGTTGGAGATCATCACTCTAAAAGAAAACCAAACCTAACTGATTTATTGGTGAAAAACTTGTAGACATTTGAATATCAGAAAATACAGTTGCCTTCAGCACACACTGGATACAGGGACTTCTTTTTTTCCTTTTTTTTTTATTTTTATTTTTTTTGCATTTTCTTGTTTCTGTCTTCTAATGAAGTTGAAGCTTGGAAATTTTGCTACTGGCATCTATGAAGGAAAAGCCAAAAAGTACACAGCCACCACCTGTAGTAAGTTTATAGGTGTGTTCATGTGTCATGCAGGATTTCCTATAGAAAATTGCTGGAAAACCTGAGATTACTCAAATTTGGGTAGGAGCTCTTCAGAGCTATATGAGTTTGATCCCATTGAAGCCTTCCTCTTTGTTGAAACTTACATCACTAACTATGCTAAATTTAGGAAAATAATAATACCAGTAGCTTCTCTGAACTATTGTTTTACATAATACCTGCTTGCCAAACTGCACTGATCTATACTTCCATTTACTAGCTGGCTCTCTTTCTCTCTCTCCCTATACACATTTATAAATGATTTTTTTTCTGAGAGGGATGATTTTCTTGCAGAGATTAGGGCAGGAGTTAGCGGATAGTCAAGCAAATCCAACACTGAAATCAAGGTTGGTAAATGCATTGCAGTCCTTGACAAGCTCAAACCAGCTTTCTCCAACCCTTGACCGTATCAACTACCAGAGATTCAGAAAGAATCTACACAGCTTCCTAATCGAAGTTCACGGATTCTTAAGGACAATGTGACTTGTGCAATTTGATCTGTAAAATATAAGAAAAAGATTTCTTTTTCCTATTTTTCATTTTGTTCTCTATTTTTTTGTATGTTTGCTTGGATTGTTGCATTCTAGGCATCATCTTAATTGTTGGCTGTGAATATTCTTGTCATTGTCTTTTATTAATATAGTTGAACAAAATCAATCAGCAAAAGAAAAATAGACGGTTACTTAGAGGGTTTTTGTTTTTTTGGCTTTTTGCTTAAAGTAATTTGTTTTCAGAATTTAGGTTATTTGTTTTTTTACTTTTTCATGACTTATTATAAACTTTTTGTTTAAGAGAAAAAGTCAAAATATTTAGTTTTTTTTAAATAAAAAAAAAATAATATATTGGTTTTTCTTTACTTTTTAATAATTAATAGAAATAAAATTTCACACAAACAAACAATCTAATATTTAACACTATTAATCATTAAGTTTCTATTTAGAATTAAGCAATAAAACAAACACTATCTTAGAGTCCGAATGTCTTTGAGAACATTAAAGGGAAATAAGATTGAGACCAAATGATTAGTGTTTGGTTTTGAGCCTGAGGCATTTCATTACTACCTCTTTACTGCCATTCCAAATATTTCTAGGCAAGTGTTCCATATCAGAAGCCCTTGAGTTTAGATTTGGATGTTCATGGAGAAATAAAATGTGGCCCAAAATTGAATATTAATGGTATCATATACCCTGGGATAGCCACTGCATCAGCTCTATTGAAACGGGAAAAAGAACATTGATCTGATGAAACTCTCTATTTTCTGTCTCCCCTCTTATTATTTTCCTCAAATTTCTGAAACCTGAACTCACAGGTAGCAATTTAGGTAAATAATAGCTAGGTTTTTAGGAAATGAAATGAAACGATTGTTTCTTGCACATTACTCATTAGGACAAATGAAGAGAAAATACAAGAAATGAAGGGAAAATTTAAGGCAAAACCAAGAGACATCAAACCCTTTGAGTTAGGGGAATATGAGCCTTTTCGTCGTCTCCATAACCCCTTTTGTGAAGGTTTGACCTAAAGATTATTTGCAAAATGATAAGTCAATTGGTTGAGGTGGCTTTACTTTGGTAAAACATGTATTTGGAAATGGTCTACCTGAACTGGTCAGGCCTATCGATGAATCACCTAGGTCAATTGGTCAAGGTTAGTATTGTTAAGATATATATATATATATATATATATATATTTTCTTAGAGAAATAAAATAAAGAAAAAGGTTCATTAAAATAATCACAAGTTGAGTGTTTAAGTGTGGCGGGAAAGGGCACTTACCTTCAGATTACCCTACACCCAAAAAGAGTAAAAAGGCTATGGAATGATTCTGAATCCAATGACGATAATCCCACAAGCTCAATTGAAAGTGAAAATAATAATAAGAATTTTATTGTCTTTACTATCTCTCTTCCCTCATTTTCTAAAATTAAAAGTCTCATTAAATCAAGTGATGAAGAAGGAAGGGAGTTTGACATCAAAAGGCATAATGTAGGAGAGTTATGAGTTAAAGGCTGAGAATGCGAAATTAAAGAGAGCCTTGAATAAAAAGAAAACTCTTGTTAAATGCCTTGAATCGAAGAAAAATGATTTAAATGAAAAATTAAATTTTTGTGGATCTCAAAAAATGGACATGGATTGTAAGATCAAGGAACTTATAGTTGAAAAAGAAGATCTAATTGAAAAAAAATTAAGAGTTTGTTTGATAATTGTTTTTAAAAACGATTTTAAAAAATAGTTTTTGAAAACTGTTTTTTGATTTTTTTTTTTTTTTTTTTTTTTGTAGAATAAAAGTCTATTTTGAAACTTAAATTTTTTCTAACCTATTTTTAAATATGTTTTAAAAATAATTTTTATATCCAACGTTTTATTTTTAATTATTCTACATGTTTATATAATTATTTCTTAAAACAACCCTTAGAAAATAAGTGGTAAAAAAAACAATTAAAAGATGTTTTTTAAAAACATCATATTTTCTATTTTTAAGAATAGAAAACAGTTTTTTATTATCAAATGTGTTTTCTATGTTTTTTGTTCTAGAGAACAAAAATTGTTTTAAAAAACAGTTCTCAAACAAATCTTAAGCTTTTTAAAACTAAACACCATAATGTGATGATTAAAAATAATTCTCGTACTTTAGAATTAGATCGACTTAGATAGAATTAGAGCCAAAATAAAGTATTTCACCTTAATTCGAAATTTTTGAATGAAATGATTGAGAAAGGGAAACCCCATTAAAAGAGGTTTAGGTTATTTAAGTAAGTTTAAAACTCCCATGAGTGGAAAGATTACTTTTGTAAAACCTAAAAAAAAAAACTCCTCTTTTAGGTAATCATCTTTAAAGCAAGCCCCTAAGTACACTACCTGGATCTAGAATTTGGGCATGTGGCTAACAAGTGCTTTTGTAGACTCTTTGAAAAATATCAATCTCATGTTAATATGTTGGTGAATAAATCAAATTACTAAGACATGTGTGCGATAGTAGTGACGACTGTATGAATAATTTTTATAATAATATTCAATAGATGTCTAACAGGTATACTCAAATAGAATACTTGGATCTAGACATAAATACAGAAAAATATTCAAAAAAGAAGAAAATTATTGCATCAGAATTCCATCAAATTCAATGCAATTTTGGGACTCTAGAAGAAAAATATTGCCATACTTTGCATAATGAAGATAGACAATTTAACACTATTGTTGATTTGCTTATCAACCTAAGTGAGAACAACAAAATAGGACAAGAAAAAATATGTAGAATCATAGAAGAATTCTTAAATCATTATAGGAAAACCATTTCAAGTTGGAACTTTGACTTTATCAAAGATCAATTGAGTCAAATTGAACTAGAGATCAATAATCTCCAAAGATTTAGCCATTTGGAAAGTCTTCCTTTAAAACAGGAAATCAAGACTTTAATAAGATAGATTGATGTTCTTTAGCTAAAAGTTGTAGAACTTGAAATAAAAGAAACCTTAGAAAAAGTCCAAAAGCATGTGACTATACTTGGAGAATTTCAAGAAATTCTTCAAAAGCAGTTCAAGGATCTTAAATGATTGGTCAATGGAATCTAATTGCTAGGTTATGGAAAATGATATGGCAAATAAAAAGGCTTTAGATGAAGTAAAGAAGATTCATACTGATCTAATAGGGCTAAGTAAGCTAGATCCTCAAGGAAAGTTTGATAAGATAACTGTGAGACAACAAAATTTCGAATTAATTTTGTTACTTCAGTCAACAGAAGAAGTAAGAAATTTGAGAAGAGAAATACAAAATATTTCTACACAGATAAGGCAGTTAGAAAGGAAGAATACAGTATCAGACAGTAATAGAATAAAGGTCGATGATATTATAGTCAAACTCAGCAGTTTGAGTCTTAATAGTTTGACTAAGAATCTCTCAACTCTTCCTAAAAGAGAGAAATGAAAGTACTACTAAAATGACACTTTCTACAGTAGTATCTTCAATGGAGAAGAATAGTATTCTAAATAAAATACTTTCTTGAAAAGAATTTGAAGAGATAAAAATTGAAGATGTTATAGACGTCAATGCTCCATTAACAAGTTTTAAGAAAAACAAGTTAGACATGATCAAAGCCATTGATCTCTATAATTTTGGGAATCTTTTCTTAAAAGCAAAGATTTTTAAACATTATAGTGAAAAACTTGTCTCTTGCACTCAAGAGAATGAAACTATTAGATTAGACTTAATTAGCAGCCATAGCTATAATGAAGTGAAAAATCTAGGATTAAAACAGATGCACATGGGACTAATTGTGTTAGGAATTAAAGGAATGCATCGGGAAGGTCTAGGTGTAAAACCCTTTGTTTCTCTTTATGACTCTAGGTTCACCAACCTAGAGAAAGCAATCTTGGGATGCATGGAAGTAGACATGAATAACAACAAGCAATTGGTATATTTTGTCCCTTATTATCTTATTGCTAAAGAAATTTCGTTACAGAAATCAAACTAGCAATAAAGACAAGAGGGTATGAAATGAAGAAATGGATGGAAAATTTGCTTATTCATGTTGGCTTTATTGGAAGATTGAGTAATAACAACACAACTAATTTTAAAATGTGTAAAAAGGACCTTATCAAAACACTTACCTCAAAAGCTATTAAGGCAATACCTGCAAAACAATTCTCATCAGAGCTAAATGCAGGATTAGATTGGAAAATAGACACTCAAATCTCTCACAGGAAATCGGATTTTGGTTCCTAAAGAATCACTGATGTATAAAGATACTTAGGACAATATTAGTGACAGATTCACTAATCATACAAAGCAAGGAGCATCATCTAGTAATATGAATTTACAAGAAGAAGAATTTGAAGAAAACATCTCGATGACACTAGCTGATAATTCTCCAGCTACTATTGAAGAGATGAAAGAACTACTAGATCATGAGTTCGAACAACTTATGATAATACATAATCGAGATCATAACACGGTAATGAACATTTATTGTGATATGTATAACCTAAATTATCATGATGATATTATGAAAGAAGTCGGGCTGCCTTCTAACATCTTAAAAACTCGGACATCCGAAACCGTGTTTATGGAAGTAGAATCTTCTATAACCAAGTAATCCAAACTGACTTGGGTTGTTCCTTCTCCTAGGAATATAGACCAAGATCTTCCAGAGAGATTTCCAAGACCTCTAGCAACTCATCAACTGCTTAATAAAGGAAATTCTTACAAAGGAAAAGGATATCCTTTAGAAGCCATAAGAAACCTATTGGTCGCAAATGCAAATGGGAGTATGCTAAATCTGGCAGCTTACGACCCACGATCATGGTCAGAACTGATAGATGTGTGGGAAGCAGATGCTGAAAGAGCATGGTTTGATTATCATGGTACCACTAGTATGTGGGAATTTATTACCACATTACAAGGAGAAAAGGTTATGAATATCTTTGACTGCTTCAAAAGGGATTATCCAAGTAAATTAAATGATATCATAAGATTAGAATATAACCCTTACTATTTCACTTCCTTCATTAGAGAACTCTACATAGGACCAAATCCAGGAAAATGAAACACAACCCAATAAAACATTGCTCTGGCATATTAAAGCAATTACAGCTCCATGATTGGGTTTTCATAACAGAATTCTCTATAGATTTTATTTCCCTTGCTAGCAAAACTGGTCATTTCTTTGATGAAGAAATTGAGAATCAGTATCTTAGAAAATTACTTGGACAATTAAGAAGAGAGATAGAATTGGGATGACAGCAATCTACCATCAATCAGGTAGGATTAGGAGTTGGACCTAGAATAAGGTATACGTACATGATTGTACGTGAAAAATGTTCACAAGTTGCAATCCAAAGCACTTTCAAAAAGCAAGATTTTGGATTCTGTAAGAACATAATTTATACTCCACAAGAGTATAGAAAATCTAGAAAGCTTAGAAAGAAATATAAAATTTTGAAAAAAGCAAGAAAAGTTACCAAAGAAAATAAGAGAAAAAGAAAACAATGGGTTCAAGGGCGTCCCTAAAACCTAAAAGAAAATTCGTTAGGAGAAGCACTACCTTCAAAAAATGAATAAAAAAACATTCCTCATTTAGTCAAAAGACCATCTAAAGGAAAATGCTCCTGTTTTATATGTGGTGATCCTAAACATGTTGCTAATAATTGTCCAAATAGACAAAGAAGACACTATCAAAGGAAAATAAGCGTTGTTTAAAGATTAGAAGAAGATACTGTAAGTCTGAGCGGTGATGAAGAGCCTTATGAAGTCCTTAGCATCTCTTCAGGAAACAGATCTTGAGCTAAAAATTATGGCTTTAATTTCTGATGACTTTGAAATATCTTCTGATGAAGAATTTATCTTCACAAATTCTTTGACTGAAGTTTGCACAAATCATTATTGGGTACACTGAGAAGGATTTGACAGCAATCCATGCTATCTCTGTTCTCATTTTCCTGCCAGGCATTTAAGGTATAAATGCTCAAAATACGCTCTTGAAGCATACTTGTTTTGTCTCAAAATGACAGATATGATCGAATAAAGTTCCCAAACTCATGTAAAAGGGCCATGCTCTAATGCAATGTTAGAATTAGAAATGCAAAAGCTTCAATTGGAAATTGAGAAGCTTGCTCATATGATAGAAAAAATGCAATGGGAAAATGAAAAAGAATTGGACATTCTTCAAAAAGAACTATTTAAAAAGCCTACCTATAAAGGAAAATGAATTGTTATCTCAGAGTCTAATGAAATTGATTTTGAAGATAATGATGAAGATTTTCATCAAATCAAGATGTCTCGACAAGACAATCCTAATAATAGACTACTAGTACTGATAGCATCAACTAACCTCCTAGTAATTTGTCATTTAAAGCTCCCAAACGGAGCTATTCAAGTGCTCAAGGCAATGATTGATACAAGAAGTTCAAAGTCTCATCTAAATATATCCTTAGTTCCTCCATAGTATCGACATAAGATTACCACCCCTCAATCAACCTCCACAATGACTAATGAAAAACTGATCTTCACAAAATGTCTTAGAGATTCTCAAATCTCATTCCTTACTGCTCGCGGTGCGCAACTGGCTCGCCCATGGTGCGCGTGCGGTGTGCGTCTGGCTCGCCCGTGGTGCGCGTTTAGCTCGCCCACGGTGCGCGCGCGGTGCGTGTCTGGCTCGCCCGCGACCTCCTTACATGGCTCCTGAAGTTTGAACCACCAAACCTCCAGGATTTCCCTGCTTTCATCCTAGGCTTTCATGGGTGCAAATAGAATGGTACCCCCTACCTCAAACTTGGTTTTCTCTTGTCAAACATAGTTTTAAATTCTTATTAGGGGTCAACTTTATTCGGTCTCATAAAGGCGAACTTTTATTAATAAGAGATTTTTTCTCATTTTTCAAAAGAGTTTCTTTTACACCCACTCTAAGTCAGCAACTTTCATCAGAGTTGATAGGTAAGCTTGGTGGAACCCTACCACCACCACCACCACAACCACATTGTACATTGCACATTGATACCACTAATTTACCTCCTACTAACCTCCAGCCCAACCTCTCTCAATTCAACCCAACTTATTTAACCCTAACACAAGAAGATGAATCAGACACCGAGAGTGATTCAGATACTGACACCGAAAGTGCTTCAAATACTGATATTAATGATTATGATTTAGAAGAAAATTCTTCTAAATATACTAGTTTTGAGAAAGAATCTTTAAACCTATAATTAATTTGCTTAGCTTTCTCACATATTTTTGTTTTTCAGAAAAAATAAAGTTTAGAAGAACTCATTAGAATAGCATAGCAAACCCAGATTCTAGGAAAAGATCCCCAAAAATTTTGGGAAAGAAATAATTATCTAGCCAAACTAGAAATTATAAATCTAGAAATTCATATCAAAACTGCAAAAGGAGATCATACCCCACAAGATAAAGAAGAGTTTCGAACTCAAATCAAAGAACTCCTAGATCTTAGAATAATAAGACCTAGCAACTCTAGGCACAGAAGTACAACCTTTATGGTAAAAAACCATAGTGAAATTAAAAAAGGTAAGGCTAGAATGGTCATCAATTATTAAAGGTTAAATGATAACACTTATGATGACCAGTACAAAATCCCTACTAAAGATATGCTAATCCATATAAGGATGGAATATCTTTAGCAATTTTGATTGTAAATTAGGATCTTGGAAAATCAAAATGGAACCAAAAAGCATAGAATGGACAACTTTCTCTTGTCCCAAAGGACATTTTGAATGGTTGGTAATGCCATTCGGGTTGCAAAATGCACTGCAATTTTTCAAAGAAAAATGGATTTAATATTAAAAAAATATCAAAAGTTCGTCCTAGTTTATATTGATGAGATATTGATCTTCAGTCAAACACATGAAGATCATTATGATCACTTGTCCATTATGTTCAACGAATTCTTAAAAAATGGAATTATTATCTCTAAAAAGAAAATGGAACTCTCTAAAGAGTACATTGATTTTTTAGGGAGGAAAATTGGCAACAACAAGATTAAGCTTCAAGAACATATTGTCAAGAAAATCATGGATTTCCCTGATAAGTTTGAAAATAAAGACTCTTCAGTTCTTTGGAATTATGCTTGAATGTATATCAAAGACTTAGGAAGCTTATTGGGCCATTATACAATAAATTGAAGCCCATTGGGAAAATATTTTTTAACAGTGCAGAAATAAAACTGATTTGAAAAATCAAATCTATATGCAATAATCTTCCAACCTTAACTTTGCCACTTCAAAAAAATTATAAAATAGTCAAAACAGACTCTTTAGAAGAATGATGGGGCGTTGTCTTGTATTGTAAACCTTCACAATACTCGAAAAACAGTACTGAAAGGATTTATAGATACTCATCAAGTAAGTATAAAGAGAAAGGACAACTCTCTTCTCTTGACTTTGAAATTCTAGGTGTTATAAATGCTATAAATAGTTTTAAGCTATTTTTAAATAAGTCCTTCACCCTAACAACGGATTGTGAAGCTATTGTAAAATTCTATGGCAAAATGAACAACAAAAAACATAGCACAAAAAGACGGATAAATTTTGTAGATACTATAGAAGGAAATTGTCATAAAATAAAATTTGAACATATTAAAGGAGAAAATAATAAGCTAGCTGATTTTTTATCTCATGAAGTGTATTCTGCAGAATGGATCAACAACACGGAAAAATGAGGTTTGACAGTTATCTACTCCCCCTATATCCCAAAGGAGATAAGAGGTTTAGAAAGCCAGCTAGATACGCTATCGATGACAACCAACAACGTTTTGTTGACAATCTTTTTTGCTCTCTCCATGATAAAGACTCTTTAATCACTTCCTTAAAATGCTCTTTGTAACACCCCAAAATTTAATTTAGGGGCAAAATAGTAATTTATAAAGTAATTAATTAAATTCATTAAGGGTGAAAGAGTCCTTTTACAATTAAAAATCCTAGGTATAAATTGGATTTTTCCTCTCGTCTTCTTCATTTAGAAAATCCTATCAACCAAAAGTACAGAATTGGAGATCATAGGGCTCAAGGATTAGAGATTCAAAGTTGAAGTCCAGGTTTTTTTCCAGGTAAGATTCTAACCCTAAATTAATATATTATATTCATTGGTTAGTTCTGAACACGCTAGTTATTCTTTGAAAAAAAATTTAATTTAGATTAGGACTTGTTATTTTTTTTAATTTGTTTTAATATCAAAATATTGGAAATTTAGGATTATTGGTGGTTTTATTGTTAGAAATTGGGAAATCTTAAGCTTTTGAAAAAAAAAATGATTCTCTGGAAGATTTCGATTTAGGTTAGGGTTAATTTATTTAAATTTTTTTAGGTCAAAATATTGAAATTATGAATATAGGTTGTTCCACTGGTGATAATAGGGAAATTCAAATTTTCTTAGATGATTAGATCTAAACAATGAAAATAAATAAATAAATAAATGAGTAAGTAATTATATTTTTTTTTATATGTGGCTTAAGGGATTGGAAATTATTAAAAAAAAAAAAAAAAAGGCATGATCTCTATGTGTGAATAGCTCCTATAGATTAGAAAAAAAAACAAAAAAAAATGAGAAGAATGCGTGTGTGTGTGTGGAAGATGAAGAGTGGTGAAAAAATAAAAAATAAAATAATAATAATATTAATAATAAGGGAGATATGTATGAGGGAGATATGTTGGTGGTTAATTTATACATATATTATTATGTTAGCAAATATGGAGAATTGTTGGGGTTACAATTTATGTTTAGTGGGAAAAAAAAATGAAAGTGAGAGAATAGAAGTTATCAATATTATTATACTAATGATGAGTGTAAGTTAATAAGTAGCATGAAATTTAATTAATAAAATAAATTGTAGTTTAATTAAATTATGTTGTGTCCTAAGAAATAAATTGAAAATAAAATTTAAGTTTTATATGAATTAGAAATTTATTAATTTTCTAAAATAGGAATGGATTAAATTATCTTTCATAATTAAAAACATTAATTTAAATACCTAAAATATTAGGATTGCCAAACCTATAATTTTAGATAAATAGTAATGGTTATTTCTCTTATACTTTGTTAGGTGAAGAGTAAATTTTTCAAAATTATTTTTCTCCCAAGTTTTTGAGGACTTCTTTTGAGGTAAGGGAAATTAATACAGTTGTTTTTTTTTTAGAAACAAATTTTTATATACATCATTTAGAAACGTTTTGAGTTATTATTTGTTTTATGCATGAATCAAATATGTTTTGCATGAAAAGTATGTTAGAACCTTACATTTTGTTTACAACAAAGAAATGTGGAGATATTATGTTTTGCAAATTTAAATAATTGAAATAAGTATTTGACTTTGGTTTGTTTGACCCTTGTCAACGGAATATAATAGTTTACTTTTGACTTTTTTGCCCTTGTCAATGTGATATAATAGTTGACCTTTATATTTCTTGGTAGGGAATATAATTGATTTGAACTCCAACCTCTAGGGGTTTAGTTAGAGGTTACTAGTACTAATAGTGTTTGGTTCCGTCCACCTTAAAGGAACAATTTGAGGTTAGCCATCTATTTGAAAAGTCCCACTTAACTGGGCACCATTTGATGTTTGATGACCAGAGTAAATAAATGATTTGGATGTTTTGACTGAATTTGATATGAAAAATGTTTGAATCAAAAATGAAAGTGTACAATTAAAAGTTTTGAATGTATTGGCAAAACTGACTCAAAGGTTTATGAAAATAATTAGTTATAATATCTCCTATTTTGCAAGTGAACTAGAAATATTTGATCCATGGACTGTATTAATGTTCCTTATTGCGCTTTGAGCTCATTCCTATTTGTTGATTACGTTTCAGGTACCCTTTTAGTTCAGGCGAGGAGTGATGGCTAGGTCAGGGAATGATCATTATTAGGATTTTGCTTAGGATGTTATTTTGGACATTGTTAGCTTATAAGTTTATGTTCATTTGGATTATTTGGTTTTTGGAAGCTATTTAGATAAAGAACTTTTAAATTTTTATGATAGTTTGAAGTTGAGATTTGGAGGTTATGAAAATTTTTGTTAGTACTTGAATTGTTTGAGTTTGCAATCTATTTGGATAATGGATTTTGGTTGATGGATTCTTAGTTTTTAAGTTAAGTTTTGAAGATTTTAGAATTTTGTTCCGCTGCTTTTAACAGATATTTGGTAATTGGTAACTTCTAGTTATAAGATAATTGTTTGGGTCATGTTACACTTAAAGTCTTTGAGTTTGAGGTGTGAAATGACCGTCACGCCCTTGGAGTGAGTCTTGGGGCATGACAGAGTGGGGTGTTTGTGACATCCCACATCGGATAGGGGAGAAAGTTCCTGACGTTATATAAGTATGAACTCCTCTTAACCCTATAGACACGTTTTAAAGCTGTGAGGGTCTTTTTGGGTCCAAAGCCAATAATATCTATATGGTTTGGAGCAGGTCGTTACAAATGGTATCAAAGCCGATCCCCGACCTCGGTGTGGGGATTTGTTTGGCCCTGTAGAGAGTGCTTGTTTGTTTAGCCTCGTAATCCTATAGGACACAACGAGAACATTGTGTTTGCATGGGGGGGAGGGGGGGGGGGGGGGGGGTGTTTGTGATATCCCACATCGGATAAGGGAGTAAGTTCCTGGTGCTATATAAGTATGAACTCTTCTTAACCCTGTAAACGCGTTTTATAGTCGTGAGGGCCTCTTTGGGTCCAAAACGGACAATATTTACATGATTTGAAGTAGGTCATTACACTCTTTGTGTTTATTTTTCAAAAATCAAAGCAAAACCTTTATAAAAAAAATTTCTCTTTTATGTAGTTTTTAAAGGTGCCAAACCAGGTATTTATCTTAAGTGGCCAGAAGTCCTTGATCAAATTCGAGGTTTTAAAAATCCTATTTTTAGATGCTACTATAGCCTTGAAGTAGCTTTAGGGGATTCAAAATATTCCCTAAAGGCAGAAAAATTGTTTATCTCCTCTTATCCTCGCAAAACGAGAATATTGTGAGATTATAAAACATTTTGATTCAAAAGACAGTGTGTTTTCTTCTTCATTCCACGAAAAGGACAAAAAAGAAAAAGATATTATCTTCTCATCAAAATCAGAATTTCCTTCACTAAGATCCAAAAGATCTTTTAGTGAAATCTCAGTAGAATTCTCTGATCTTGATGATGCTGAATTTCGATCACAATTTAAAACTCAGCTTCAAGAAAAAAAAAATTCAAAAATTATCTAGCATTGCTTGTGAAGGGATCAAAATTCCTAAATTAAGCATCGTTTGGGAATGTAATTACTGCTTTGATTTACCATGCAGAAAGAGGTTTTCAAACTATGATCTCATCTCTCTGGAAAGAAATGGATGCTAATGTCAGTTGCAATATTCTGCACCAAGAGTTGCAATCATATTAAGCGAATAGAAAGATCATCCTTCAATTATCCATGATGACAGGATAGTATCACTGACTACATCAGTATTGATGGACTATAGTCATCTCTACCAAGTTATATTCCCTTCTACAGAACAGACGAATGAATTTGACTACTTGTTATCATGGTGTGTGTTGCTTGCTTGGGATATCATGCTAGCAAAACCTTTCATTGAAGTCCTTATCAAAAGTAAGGCAGTAGAATTTAGAACCAACAAAGGCTATGAAGGATACGTGTGCTCTACTCAACATCGAATCCTTATCAATAACCATGCTACAAACCTTGGTATAGTCTTCTGTGAAACCACGTGGCCATGTCCTAATTTTGCTCAAAAGCAAATTAAGTACTGGAGAAGCTTTGAGATTTCTGCCAATCTAGAGTTTTCTTCCATTATGGGTGAACATACTTTTTATTCTGACAAAGAGTTAAAGATACACTCAAAGATTTCCATCGTTAAGGTCCCCTACTATCAGGGAACTTATTTTCAAAAGCTAGTGCATCATTACAAAGATGTGATTGCCAGATGTAGCCTACCCTACAGCGTATCAACCCAAGAATCAGATGTCAACTGTAGCGATATTGCTGACAACCTCAAAAGAAAAGAAAAGAAAATTAAATTTTAGAAAGTTAAAATTTATAGGGAATTATATAGTCACATGATATGTATAAATATTTATATGAAATAAAGTAAGTCATGTTAAACAGAAATCTAGTTGGATGAATTTCAAATTGAATGTTTCTATTTTTGAACTTTAAATTAATTAATTGAAATAATGAAAGGAGATGGAATGAGAATCTTGGGTCATTGATGCTTCCATTTCTTGGAATTGAAGTTTCTCTTTCTTCACTCATGTTTTATTCTATTCAATCTTGAAAATATTTTGAAATCTAGAAATTAAATTATTTTTGTTCTCTTCATAATCTAATGAATGATTTTTCATGTTCTATCATATTCAAATTACTTAATTTCTGACTAATTTTCTATAAATTATAATTATAAGAGTGTTTAAGTACTCTAGGAAATATTCTAAGTGTTTAATCTTGATTTTGGGGTTTGAACTTACTTGCGAAGATATAAACTATTTTAGGAAGTAGCGTCAATAAGATTTGAAGTTTCATAGAGTTACAATTTCCTTGATGTATTAGAGAGAAAAAATATTTTGTTGCTATTTGATTAATTATCGTTTGGAACTTTGTTTTCTCTCTATTGGATTGAATTTGGATATTTGGTAATTTATTCCTTTATGATTGTTTTATCATTCTTAAATTTCTTACATTTTTCATTTTTGTGACAAAAAAAGGAAGTAAAATCGTTTATTAAGTTTATTAATTACATTTTTTTTTTCTAATTTTATTACACTATGCTTTCACTAGTTTATTGTTGAAGTGTGTGTAGATTACAAGAAATTGACATTATTGCGTAAGAAATGGTTTAGACTAAGATTAGGATTGAGTTTAGTGAGGTTTTATGAGATTTATGGGAGACCTCATTATATCTTTGTATTTTATCACAAAATTACCAAAAAGAGAGATTGTTAGGGCATTTTATTTAGTTGACAACTTTGTTCTTTTCTTACTAATTCGATGCAACTTACTTTTTAGGGTCTTATTCATTTCAAGACAATTTCGGACTTCATCAAATTTATTCAAAGTTGTAAAATTTAAGGTATGTATTTATGGTTGCTAAAGCTTTTGGAATGGCTAATACAAGAAATTAGGAAGATAATACTTTATATTTCCTAATTTGATTTCTACTATATTTTTAATTCCAAAAATTGTTTTTGATAAGTTTTTAAAATTATGCTTATCTATGAATTTGTGTATGATTCTAAAAAGAATTTTTGGAATATTTTTTAGTAATTTAAAAATTTTTAAATTTAAGGTATGTAAAAAATTTTCATATCTAGTGGAGCATAATTCAAAGACTACCCATTCACCCACCTTCTAGGTTGTTTCATTATATCAAGATTAGATATAAAATTTCTTTCACCTACCCTTAACAACTACCTATTATATTGTTCCACCACCAACAATTATATGATCGATCGATCAGTGAGGTCAATTAGTTGATGTAAATTGTGCCTAACAACTAGTTAATTGATGTTACTCATGTATAAGTGTTGGATTGAGCACTTAAAAACAAGACATGATCTAACAAAGTTAGATTTAATTGTCCATTTTTTATCATTTTGATGTGTTGACATTGATTTGAGCATTCAGTTCATATCTCTTACATTGTACATGACTTGGGTGTATTATGAGTTGCATAGAAGATACAAGTCATGGGTTCCTTATAAGTAGATAAGTTATCCACAATTGGTTCATGGATTTGGGCAATCTAGTAGAGATTGTACTGCACCACCTCCTAATAAGAGGAATGACTTATCTTGGCCATCGGGATGGGTTTCTTATGGTGAGTGTACTAGTGTATGTAATGCACATTGGATAGGACCTATGGTGAATCATGATGTAAGGCTATCAATTGTCATGATTTACCAAGCTACTATACTAAATGGACTCTCAACGTTGAGAGGATATTGAGCCTATGCTAAAATCAATAGGAGACTTTGACCTATAGGTGAGACCCTAAAATGGTCATATATCCTTATGGATTGGGTCACTATTGATGAAGGTTGGTGTAGACCCTTCATTTTGTCCTCCTAGCACATGTCCTACTAGGTAATTGTTCAATACTTTACAACAATTCCCTAGTGGCCCATTACTACTCGTGTAGCCTATCTTTTATAAGCCACCTTGGGGACTTTGGTTGAGAGATTTACCGAACCCCATTGTGACTCTTGGCAACCCTATTTAGACTTAGGATCACTTAGGCACCACCCTAGGCCTATTTAGGCACCCTAGGCCCATTTAGGCACACTTGGCCCATTAGGCACCATCCTAGGCCCACATAAGCATCAGGCATCCTAGGGCCATTTAGACACCCTAGGCCCATTTAGGCGTCCTAGGCCCATTTAGGCACCCTAGGCTCATTTAGGCACCCTAGGCCCACTTATGCACCCTAGGCCCATTTAGATCATTTTTTGTATGAATGCATGGTTTGCATGACTTGCATGGTTGCATAGCTCTTATGGCTTGCATGTGCTTGATTTTGTTTTTGTCTTTTTATCTTTCTCTATTTATTAGTTTTATTTATTTATTTACTTATTTTTAGAAAAGTGCATGAACTTAATAATCATATTCATTTCATTTTTATTTATCTATTTATTAATTTATTTTGATAGGGAATTGCTTGAGTCGATAATTCATTTTAGTTATGCATGTGATCTATATTTTTAATTTCTTTTAAAATGATATAATTTGGATTTTTAATTATTAGTTACATGTTTTTTTTTATTATTCTAACCTTTATTTTTTCTATTTTTATTTGTTATTTTTTGTTTTGTTGCCCGGGATTTTACATACTCCATATTGGAAAAAAGATTATTGAAAATGATGATTATGGGAAGAAGATTAAGAAGGCTGGGTTTTGGCAAGTGAAAGGAAAGGGTACAGTGTATATGTGGACAGGAAGTGAGGTTGTGTTCAAGAAAAAAAGAAAAAAAGGAAAAAGGTGGTCTGAAAAGAAAGAGCACTAGAACGGAAAAAAGAAAAAATGATTTTTCAACATGATAGAAGAGAGAAAGAGACACGATTAAGGGGATGGGGAGTGAGGGTGCACGTTGAGAGGAGGTACAGAGGAGAAATAAGAAGTGAGGTTGATTTTTATGGAGAATTGGAGGAATCAGTATGTGTTTTAAAGGGGCATTTGAGGCTATTGTTTGGAGGAAATTAGTCCACGTTTCAGAGGGGATTTTGGGCTTGCTATTTGAGTGATCAGTCCACGTTTCAGAGAGTCTTTTTGGGGTTGCTGTTTGAGTGATCAATCCGTATTTTAAAGGATTTTTTGAGGCTATTCTTTTTGGAGGAAATTAGTCCACGTTTCAAAGGGGATTTTGGGGCTGTTATTTGAGTGATCAATCCACATTTCAGAGAGCATTTTTGAGGTTGTTGTTTGAGTGATCAGTTCGTGTTTTAAAGGAGCATTTGAGGTTGTCTTTTAGAAGAAATTAGTTTATGTTTCAGAGGGGATTTTGGGACTGCTATTTGAGTGATCAGTCCACGTTTCAGAGAGCCTTTTTGGGGTTGCTGTTTGAGTGATCAATCCGTGTTTTAAAGGATTTTTTGAGGCAGTTGTTTGGAGGAAATTAGTCCACCTTTCAGATGGGATTTTGGGCTGCTATTTGAGTGATCAGTCCACATTTCAGAGAGCATTTTTGGAGCTACTGTTTGAGTGATCAGTCCGTGTTTTAAAGGGGCATTTGAGGCTACTGTTTGGAGAAAATTAGTCCACGTTTCAGATGGGATTTTGATGCTGCTATTTGAGTGATCAGTTCGTGTTTTGAAAGAGCATTTTTGTGGCTGTTGTTTGAGTGATCAATCCGTGTTTTAAAGGATTTTTTGAGGCTTCTAATTGGAGGAAATTAATCCACATTTCAAAGGGGATTTTGGGGCTGCTATTTAAGTGATCAATCCATGTTTCAGAGAGCATTTTTGGGGCTGTTGTTTGAGTGATTAGTCCTCGTTTTAAAGGGGCATTTGAGGCTACTGTTTGGAGGAAATTAGTCAACGTTTCAAAGGGGATTTTAGGGTTGCTATTTGAGTAATCAGTCCGTGTTTTGAAAGAGCATTTTTGAGGCTATTGTTTGAGTGATCAGTCCGTGTTTTAAATGGGCATTTGAGGCTACCATTTAGAGGAAATTAGTCAACATTTCAGAGGGGATTTTGGGGCTACTATTTGAGTGATCAATCCACATTTCAGAGAACATTTTTTGGGCTATTGTTTGAGTGATTAGTCCGTGTTTTAAAGGGCATTTGAGGCTGTTGTTTGGAGGAAATTAATCCACGTTTCAAAGGCGATTTTGGGGCTGCTATTTGAGTTATCAGTCCGTGTTTTGAAATAGCATTTTTGGGGTTGTTGTTTGAGTGATCACTCCGTGTTTTAAAGGGGCATTTAAGGCTACTATTTGGAGGAAATTAGTCCACGTTTCAGAGAGGATTTTGGGCTGTTATTTGAGTGATCAGTCCATGTTTTGGAAGAGCATTTTTGGGGCTTCTATTTGAGTGATAAGTCTGTGTTTGAAAAGAGCATTTGAGGCTACTGTTTGAAGGAAATTAGTCCACGTTTCAGGGGGGATTTTGGGGGTGCTATTTGAGTGATCAGTCCATGTTTCAGAGAGCATTTTTGGGGCTGCTATTTGAGTGATCAGTCTGTGTTTTGAAAGAGCATTTTTGGGGCTACTGTTTAAGTGACCAGTCCGTGTTTTGAAAAGGTGAGGTTGTGATTTTCAGAGAGATGATCAGTCTGTTTTTCAGAGGAGAATAGTGGACTACTGTTTTCAAAGAGGATCGGTCCGTGTTTCAGAAGAAAGAAGTGGACCGCACCAGAAAAGTTTCGGAAAGCATTACTGCATCAGGGAGTCATACCAACAAATGAGCCAAACAACAACGTTTTCTTTTCCTTTACCAAAGGTAAATTCTGAACACATTAGTTTGTTAGTTATTTTCAATTTTAAGTTTTGATTTTTTTTAGAACTTTGATGGATTATATTTATTTTTTATTTCAATTTTTTATATATTCCTTTAGTTGTGTGATAATATTTTAGATTTAAGAATTCTTGATTAATTGTGTTAACATTTCATAATGTCTAATTCCAAGCTTTGTTTTTCTGGAGAACTTGATTGAACTTGACCAACATTTTGGATTGCATTTTGAGACGTGTCTTAATTTTATCAAGCATTTAGGTTGATATCGGGTAAGCTTTTTGGGTTGGATTAGCTTAGAATCAAGGCTGGTTATTATTAAAAATCTGGGTTGCATCTTTGATCGAATATCAAATCATTTATCCATGAAATATGGGTTGTTGTCAAGCTGTTTAGAAATAAAAAATGTGGATTGATATTGCTTTAAAATCAGGATTGGTGTAGAATGAAATCCATGAGAAAGCACTAAAATCCTTGAGAAAGCCACGATTTTTTTAAATAAGAGTGTACAAAAAATTTTCTTTAAATGATATAGCCATCAAATTTTTCTATGAGAGAGCACCAAAATACTTGATAAAGCTACTAGATTTTTAAATAAGAGTGCACCAAAATTTTTATTTAAATGATATAGCCATCAAATTTTTCTATGAGAGAGCACTAAAATACTTGATAAAGCTACTGGATTTTTAAATAAGAGTGCACCAAAATTTTTATTTAAATGATATAGCCATCAAATTTTTCTATGAGAGAGCACCAAAATACTTGATAAAGCTACCAGATTTTTAAATAGGAGTGCACCAAAATTTTTCTTTAAGTGAGATAGCCATCAGTATTTTTTTTTTTTTTTTTTTATATATGAGAGAGAACCAAAATCCTTGAGAAAGCCACCAGATTTTTAAATAAGAGTGCACCAATTTTTTTTTTCTTCAATTATTAAGTTGTTTAGAATTTTGTTTTAGTTAAATCTATGTCTCCTCTTAGTGGTTTCTTTTAATTGGATTGACCTCATTTGTTTATTTTTTTTTATTTTAGAATCTTAGTTTTAGTCAAATTCTTGTCACATCTTCAAATTGATAACTTTTTACTTTGATTGAATCCATTTAGCTTTTAGAATTTAGGTTTTAGTTAAATTTTTTGTCATGTTTTCAAGTCAACAATTCTAGTTATTTTTTAATTGAACTATTTTAAGTCTTGAACTCAAACCTTTTTATTAAGAAAATAGTTCTTTTTAATGGGCATCTCGAATGAAGTCAAAATAACTTCTTTTCTTTCAAAAAAATGAATATTCTCCATCAATGATGTGGCTCCTAGATCCCGAATGAAAGGGTAGCCAATAAAGAGATCCAAGTTGATATTCTTTTGTTTTCAAAACCCTTTTAAATTATGAATGAAAAGAAAAATCTTCATTTTGTGTCCTATGTTATGGATTTATCAAATCACCTAGTTCCTTTAGCTTTCCTAAAATCATTCTCAAAGGAATTTAAATCTTTTAACAATTTAAAAAAAAAAATAATAATAAAAATCCATTCTAGGAATTTAGTGCAAAGATTTCACTTTTTTTTTAAATAAAAAAAATATGCAACTTAGTTTTATCCCAATTGTACTCCTTTTTCTCAGTTTCCAAAACTTCATTTTCTTAACATAGGTTTGAGCTTGTGTTCCCAAGCTAATAGGAATACACAGGTTAAACTTGTGAATATTAATTGGGGATTTGATGGGACCCCAACATAAAATAATTTTTCTAAAACTCATATTTTTTGCCACTTTAGCTACTTTCTATAATCAAAATCATCAATTTTTTTAGAATTGTATACAAGATGTGTGTGATAATTGATGTTTTCGTATACTTTGATCATTTTTGCTATGTTAATTAGATAACAAGCATGTTACGATTTCTTTATTTTATTATTATCTAACCCATCATGTCTTATGGCATAAGTTATCTATGCTATCCAGGTACACTCCCTAACGCCCACCTTCTAAATTTAGTGAATATGCTTGTTATTGTAAATTATGCCTATGATCGATAGTGCTTAGGGATCTTGATATTTGTTTCATTGTTCAATTATTTCTGATAAAGCGCATGTTGGATGATATATTATTTGAACTAACTTTGGTGTCTTGTAATAGCGCATAAGAAGCAGTCCAGGCACGCACTCTAAATTTTCTTTCTGATTTGTAATTGGTTTTCTTATTTAGCATGTTATTTTTTGGAAATCACCTTAGTCTACCTAGATACCTTCAATCAACCGATTAATTGTCGCATTCCCCTCCACTTAGTTAGTACAGACCTTTATAGGGCTTAGAGGGGTGCTACCTCTTAGAGGTACCTTCCCAATAAGTAACCTGATCCCCAGACTCAAACTCGGGTTTTTCAAAGACATGCTTTTCCAAAATGTGGAGTCATTTTTTTTAGAGGTTTTCTTTCTTATTTTATTTTTCCTTTAAAATAAAAATAAAATAAGTGGTAACTCCAATTTTTCCAAAACTAAATTTTTCACCAATAAAAAGTGAGTCTTGTCGGTCGAGTGGGGGCGCACATGAGAAATGCAGGTCCACAATTGGTGACAACATGTATTTTCAATAGAGGTACCATGATATCTTATGGGATTGAGACAGTGTGTCCTCTTGGGTGATCCAAAGGACATGTGATCATGAAATACATGACCATAATAATTCATTTAGTGGAATTAGACATATGCTTCTTGAAGTTAAAGTATGTCATTTGATCACATAATAAGTGAGATTTGTAACTCATGGATTTGAGAGGTAATCTTGATATGTGATAACACTACCTTGTTAGAATACAAACACCAATTCATGGGACGTTTGGATGCAATGACAAGTAGGTCACAGACTTGAGCACTTAATGTCTCGTTGTAATATACATAAGGTACTAGAGTGTAGTTAAATCTCTATAGTGAGATGTTAAGTCAATTTCATAATTTAATTATGAGGGAGCCAATATTCCTATGGGTCCTAATGGTCCCCGCACTGAGCTCATATTCCTTATTGACATGGCTTATAAGGGTTGGATGGGTTTTTAGTTGACTTTTGTGCATAAGAGTGTTTTGGTAATTACGTAAGGTTGCATAGGGATAAGTGAGTAGTATCTCTGGACTGAGTTAATTGATTAATTAAGCCTTGTATGATTAGTTAATCAATTAGCAACCTTTTTGAGTTAGATCAAGTAACCCAAGCTCATAGTGGGCTTAAGTCACTTAAGCCCATTAGGAAGCCTATAAATACCCATTTAGGGGCTAGGGTTTCCAAGTCTTGCTATTCTCCTCTTCAGTCTTGAGAAAGAACTTTATCCCTTCATCCTTAAAATCTCCACCATCTCAATGCCTAAACACAAGGAAGAGTCATCAGGTAGAAGATCATGGTGTTTATGAGTTCCATTACGACTTTGGAGTTATCTACATCGATTGGAATCGATTCGAAAACATCTGAATCAAAGGTATGTGGCTTTATTATCTAAATCTATGTTTTCTATGATATCCTTATTGTTTTTTAATACCTGTTTATCCGCTACGATAGATCTAGAGAGCCCTAAGGATAGTTGCATGCACCCTACGTGATCTAGGGTATGAGAACAAAATAATTTGGGGTTCCCAACAATAAAAGCTTCAAATCACATTTAATGAAGATAAAGTAAAGCTCCTTGAAATCACTATTCAATGATCTTAAAAGTTTTCAACATTGTTCTTGAGTGGAATTGACCTTGAATTGACATAACCTAGTGCACAATATTCAATCTTAAATTCTTTTGTATTCATTTAAGCTTAATCTTATATGAGGGCATCCATTTTAATTGTAAACCTTTTCATGATATTTCAAGTATAAGGAATCACTTGAGAAGTATTGTTAAAGGCCTATTAGAACCAACAATTTGAATGTAAGAAGATTAAGGCTTGGTTGAAGCCTTTGACATTGAGAAAAACTTTCGACGTGGGATTGAAGCTTGAGAAAAGTGGACATAGGCTAGGATTGGGCCAAATCATATAAATTGGAGTTTGAATTCTTTCTTCCTTTATCTCTTTATATTTCATTACATTTATTCTTATGTATTATTGTCTATATTTATCAAAATTAAATTAAAATTAGTTAAAATTGACTAACCCAACCCCCCTCCCTTCCCTTCCCACCCCCATCTCCCACTTCTTCCCCAAGATTAAAAGATTTATGAACCCAAAGGTGTTGAATAGGATCTTGGTACCACTCTTGCAACTTGCACAAAAATAGTGAGCCTTCTACGATTGAAAAGAGACACTAACAATTGTTCCAAGTGCTTATCATAGCACTAGATATGGCTAAAGCAACCAATTTGTTCTAAACCAATTCTTTCACAACTTATTATATCACCCTTAATTCACTTCACCGCATAAAAACATATTAAGATTGAGGTTACCCTCCAAAGGCAAGGAAAGAAATATTCTATACTTATAGGGGTTTAATTAGTCTAGTTAATTTGGACAATTGCCTTGACATTCATCAATGGGTGGATCTATTGGAGAGATTGGCTTAGTTGCTCGACGATAGCCACTTGCCATTGAAAAACCAATTAAATTACTTTTGTGTAGCAAGGTACCATAATCTAATGCCCTTAGAACACCCCTAGGTTGGATTAGCTTAGATTTCACCAATTGTGTATTATCTTCATAAATTGTCTAAGGCACCTTCCCCAAAAAATGACTTATTATTTTTTATACTTTTGTCATTATTGATATTTCTTTTTTCTACATATTATTTTTGAAAAAAGCCATTGCATCATGAATCAAAAGGAGCAAGAAAAAACAACCAATAAAAAAAAAAAAAAATTGTAATGATACAACTTAAAGGGAACATAACATCCTAAATAAATGATCATTTTTTGTACTTTTGTCATTATTGATATTTCTTTTTTCTACATATTATTTTTGAAAAAAAAAAAAAACAAACATTGCATCATGAATCAAAAGGTGCAAGAAAAACAACCAAAAGAAAAAATCGTAATGATACAACTTAATGGAACATAACATCCTAAATAAAGGATCAAATTTCCAAGGGTCTTCTTAGTTTTTTATTTATTTTTTTATTTTATGTTTAACATATATATATATAACCTAAATAAACTTATGTTTATAAAAAATAAAATAAAATAATATAAAATATATACTTTATTTCTTTTTCTCAAACTTTTGGTATGACAAAGCTTTAATTAATATAGGAATTGGATACAAGAGAAAAATATTGATATAAATGAAATTATAGATAGTTTTTAAAAATTTTAAAAAAATAATAATTATATATTCTCATTTTTTATATCTTTGAATATGTTGAAAATGTGTTTTCAAATTTTAATAATTATCAAATATCACAAATTATATCATGCATATATTGATTTATTCAACAAAATAATTTAAATATACTTATTATTACTTTATTTTTTTTTATCACTATTAAGAGTTTTTTCTAACATATCTAAAAAGTTGTGAGCAATTTTCATCTCATTGATTTTTTTGTCAATATTTTATGATATATTTATAAAATTCAACTATTGTTATTTCAATGAAAACTGATATTTTCATCATTGGTTGGAATATACTTTTATCTTCATGGGAAAACATGAATTTGCATTATTCATAGACAAACTTCTATGCTTTTAAATCAAGATCAGTCATAGCAAACATATTTCTTGTATTAGTGATTGTGCAATTTGTTTCAAGATCAACTTAAATAAGCACTTATTCATGTTAATAGGCTATTCAGCCTAGCTAAAGATTAACTATCCATATATTCATGACAATACCAATACTCTTTATTAAGGCTAGGGTCAGTGGAAAGTACTAAAGAAGAAAAAGAAGTATTAAAAAATGATTTTTTATATTTGATCTTGCTATAAAAAAAAAAATAAGAAAGAAAATATAGAAAATCAACTATAATTAAAATTAACTAAAAACTTATATATATTTTAAAATTATTTAATATTTATATAAAAAGGTTGAAAAAATTAAAATAAGTTTAAGTGTTTCCCGTTTTATATTCTTCCAAATAAAAAACATTAGAAAATATGCTTGATAAGCTTAGTGTTACTTTGTTCTTGGTGTTCTTCAAATTCTCAAAATTCTATTTTTAGAAAACATCTTAAACTTGTTTTTCCTGTTTTTTTGTGCTATTTAGAGAATCAAAGAAGGGGTTTCTTCTCCCCATTTTCATTAGGAGTGTTCTTTGTGTTCTCAAAGTGCCCTCCCTCCTTGTCTACATCGTGAACGTCTCCACCTCCAACAACTAAAACAAAGAAAAACATCTAATAAAAAGCATAGGAAAATCTCTTTAAAATAGAGAAAAATCTTTGAAAAAACCAAGAAAAATCTCTAAAAAATTAGAGAAAAAATAGAGAAAAATCTTTGAAAAGTCACAGATTCTCTCAAAAGGAAAAACTTTCAAGACCCGTGAGAAGAAGATAAAGAAATGAAGAAATCCAAATAATCAACCAATTAAGTAAAATTCCTTGGTTCCAATAGTGTCATTGTGGTGAGAGTCATTTGATTCCTCTCATCAATAGCAACAAGATAGAAGATTAATGCATCCTACCCTCTCTTTTTTTCTCTCTCTTCTTGCTTGTGTGCCCATCTCCTCTTTGCATTTGGGCTTCATGGAATGCCCTTGGTCGTGTTTGCAAATTGGGGAATGAGAAGCAAACAATTGATAATGTATTATTTATGTGATAATGGTAATATATATATATGGTGCATTATATAAATTCTAATGATTTTGTATGACTTGAATAATAATTGGTAATAAATTATTTTGTATGGTAATGATGTATTATTTTATATACTAAATGGTACTATATTACCAAAGAATGCAAATTTAATGATATTGTATGGTGATATAGATTTAATAATATGATATAAATTTATTTATTAAACTTATTTAATTGTAATCATTTTTTTAAATAATTTAATAATATTTTTATATTTTTTTAACTTTTTAATTATTATATTGTGTGTTTCACTTGATTTTAGGCCAAGAAATGAAAATTAATGTACCTCAAAACCCTTTAAGTTAATGATCAAGACCGCGACTTTGAATAATGTGCTAGAGCTTAAAAATGTCCCCACCAACACATCTTTATCAAGACATCTAATATGCCTCTTAATGTATTTCCACCATTTACAATTATTTAAAAAAAAATTGAAAATGATGCAAATAATTTTAAAAAATGGTACAATTGCCTTAAATTTTAATGAAGAGTAAATATAAAAGTATTTATATTTATAAAATTAAGTTAATTGAAGAAAATGCTCAATTTTTAAAATAATTTCTAAACAAATTTTTTGTTTCACTTATTTTATAAATTATTTTTATAACTCAACCAAACATATTTTATTAGGTTTTTTAGAACAAAAAATTATTTTTTAGAATTTAATATCTGAACGCAATTTTATTTATAAAAATACTAAAGAATTATTTTTAAAAACTATTTTTTAAATTTGTTTTGACACTATCTTTTTTGTTGTTTGAGTATCTCAATAATATTATTTGAATTTCAATTTTTCAATTTTTTTTTTAAAATAATTATGCAATATATGAACATAAGTAGCTATATATATGAATAACCTTATAACCCTTTTTTTCATAACCTTTTTCAAAAACAATTACCAATTAGGCAAAAATTTCTCATTGTGGTGGTGTACTTTATATGAAAAGATGTAAGTTAAAATCTCTATTTTATATTCATATGAACATTACATACTTTTATACTTATGAGTGTTATTTTTTATACACTTATATCCATTAAAGTAAATTAATTATAAAGTTTAAACACATTTATATTTATAGGAAATATTCATCATGTGCATACTTTTTACTGTCATGGTAACTAACATTTTACCTTGAGATCAATTCAAGGTCACCCTCAAACTAGATAGAAGATAACTACACTATGTGTTTAATTAAATTAGTTTTATGTTTATTTATTATTTTAATTTTTTTCACTAGTTCGAGCCTAGGGCTATAATGGAGGTTTACCTATCGTTAACTTGAGCCCCGTTATAAAAAAAAAAACTATTATTTTTTTTTTCCTAAGATAATAACATGGCACTATGGTGGGAGAGGTTATCTTTACGTTGAGATAAAAAATTAAAATAAAAAATAAATTTATTATTTGATTCTCCTCCGCCTGCTTTTCCTTTCAAAGCATTCCAGAAACTGCTAGAAATTCTGTAGTTCCTCTGTTCTATATCTTTACCGCCAGATTTTCTCCCGTGTCGTTCCAACAAGGAACATAGATTTCAATCACGACCACCAGAAGCCCTAGATTCCGAACGACGTTGTATAAGGTTGAGTTCTTCTACCTATGGCTTCAACCTCCGCTTCATCTTCTTCTTCGTCATCCTCTCAATTCACCTACTCAAACGCTTCCTATTTTCCTCTGCCCTTCCACCTTCAACAGTCTGATCCAATGACCGCTGTTTCTCAGTACCCTAAGCCCTACGTTGCCCCTCCTCCGCCGCCTGTCCAAGTACCTGTGCCACCCGTCAAGATTCCGGCTGTGGCTCCTGTGTACCAGGCTCCGGCGCCTGTTGCCGGCGTCTACTCGCTCCCGCAGTATCAGCAGGTGTGAATTTTTTTTTCTTCCCTGGCTTTAATGTTTTGACTTGGGGTTTCGGCTCCATGGAACTCAAAAAGTATTGCTTTTCATTGTGGAATTGTTTTTGTGGATCTAGGATTCATGTGTTTTTTGTTGAATTGACGAATTGATCGAATCTCCACATGGATTGTGGCTTCGATTGCTATTTACTTTGAATCTTCTACAAGTATTGATGTAAATTAACTCAATAATATTGGAATCATTATTCCTTTTTATTTTATTTTATTTGAAATCGATAATAGATGAAAATTTTAACTTTCCAAGAATAAGAGTGAAATTACCAATTTTGGGATGGAAATTCTACACCTAAATGCTACACATGAGACTGTTTCAAAAAGAATTTGATGCTTATCCTTTAAAATATACACTATGAAAGGCATATATATGTTTCTTTCCAGAGATTAGTTGAATAATGCTTGGGTATATTACCATTCATGTTTGTAATTTTTAGCATGTGTAAACAGGCTCAACAGTTATTCCAAGGGATGCACAGACAATCACTCCTGAAGCTCCTTGAGAGTGTAAAAGCTGCCCTTGCCGCAGTGAAATTGAGCACAAAGCTGAGACAAAGAAGAAAGCAATTCCCGTAAAGCTGCTGGTACAACTTGGGAGGATCCACGCTTGCAGAGTGGCCAGAAAGTATGATTCGTTGTCCCTTTATCTTTGCCTTTTCTTTTTTTCTTTTCTTTGCATTACTGATGAAGATGACAATCTTTTTGTAAATTGTGTAATTTGAGTTAATGATTAAACTATTTTTTAATGAATAATGGGTGATAATTTTTGGAAATTATTTTTCATACAGATAATTGGAGATAATCTTTGTTGCTGTACAATGACTGCTGTAAGCTTGGTTTGCTTAGTGGTGCATCTCTTTCTCAGAATCTGAAACTAAGAATGAAAAGTATCTAAGTTATTGGTTTGGTTGTACAATTTTCTGTTTGATGAATGTTGTCAAAAGTTCTATGGGTTTCTATGATTTTCTAGTTTCTAGTATCAAATACAGGTATGGGCCTTGGACTTTGATGTCAGTTCTTTTTGAATCCAAATCTGTGTATTGCACATATTTCGTGAAGTTACTCCTAACTGCTAGAAATTGCTATCTTTATATGTTTCTAGTATCAAATACAGGTCATGGGCCTTGACTTTGATGTCAGTTCTTTTGAATCCAAATCTGTGTATTGCACATATTTCGTGAAAGTTACTCCTAACTGCTAGAAATTGCTATCTTTATAGAAGCGCATTGTGCTTCATGATTAATTAGAATCTGTGTTAGATGCTATAGAGACTTGAGATTTTAGGTTTTGAGGTTAATAACTGGAGAGTGGGAGAGTCCTAAGGGCTTGGCCATGAAAAGTTCTTTGGTTATCAAAAAAAAAAAAAAAGAAAAAATAACTAGAGAGTGACCTTTTGTTCTATTAGATATTAATATTTAAAATGTCAGCAGAAGTAAAATTAGAAAAGCTATCGGCTATTAACACAAAAGATAAAAGATGTGATGTTATCATGTTTGTGATGCTCTTACTGTAAATCTCCTTGCCAAGAACATGCTTTGAAATTTTCGTATAATTACTTGATTTGGAAAGGGTCTCACAAGAATGTGGGAAACAGAAATTAGAATCGTCAGCAAAAAAAAAATGTTGGAAAATTTTGGTGCACAGGTATAGGAGCTATGTGAGGAGCTTTAGAGATCTAGATAGTATGTGTTCAAGGGGAGGGTGTAAAATGTCAGGACAGAAAACACCGGCAAGCTTTACTGCATTAAGATTCCTCTTGGAATTGTGTTTTTTAGGATTTTTGTCCCCAATGGGTTTTTCATTTGATCCATGACCATATTTATAGTTATATACATCATATCACTCAGTCACATAACTTCACTCAACTCTTGTAAATTTTGGATGTCAAGAGATAGACCTTTTGGAAGCTAGCTGATGATGAGAATATAAGGCTTTGTTTGGAAACTATCCTTAAAAACAGCTTTTGTTTCTAACATAAAACATGTTTGGCAAACTTCTAATGAAAAACAATTTCATGAAAATTTATTTTTAAAATAGACTGTTTTTTAGGACAAATTTTAGGTGTTTTTAGTTGTTTTTTACATAGTATTCTGAGCAACAATTGAAAAAATGGAGAACACTTTAAAAACTTTTGCATTGTACATAAAGGCATAGTTCCATTTAGGACTAGCTTCTTTGGGTGGGAGGCGGCTTGGTGCAGGCTGCTCACCATTGACTGCCTAAAGAGATTTGGTTGGAGCATCCCCAATAGGTGCTTTTTGTGCAAATATGAGGAGGAAATCACAGATCACCTTCTCTTGTTTTGTGAGAAGGCCAGAATGTTATGGCTTCTGATCTCCCTTTTTGGGGTGCAATGGGTGATGCACTCCTCTGTGAAAAAGAACCTCCTTGGATGGCATGGATCTTTCGTGGGCAAGAAAAGGGAGAAAGCTTGGAGAGCTGCCCCCCTCTGCCTAATGTGGACCATTTGGAAAGAAAGGAATAGGAAGACCTTCGATGATATTGAGAGGAACGACCAAGATATTAAATCCATTTTTTTGTACACTTTTGTGAATTGGGCTAGGGTGTATATAGAGGAACACACTCTCTCTTTGTTAGATTTTGTAGACTGGCTAGCCACCAAGTAAGGGTCAAGCTTGTTTATTTTTTGTTTTTTGCCTCTTTGTATATTGGTATACTCCGTGTATACCTTTTCTCTAGCCTTTGGCTCTTAATGAATTATCTTTACCAATAAAAAAAAAAAAAAAAAAAAATCATTGAGAACAAACCTAGAAAATTGTTTTTCGTATTTGAGTTCCAAACAGAGTTTTATTTCTGAAAACTATTTTTAAGAACTATTCTTAAAAGCTGTTTTTTTGAAAACATTTCCAACCAGACCCTCAGTTTTGCCCAAACTTCATGGAGAATTATCAAATATCTACTGAGGTAACTGATACCTTAAGTAATTGTTCTCTTTTGAGAAATCTTTCGTGGACCCATTCTTTGTAAAGACATGAACCTAACCAAAAACAGGGGGAAAAACAGATACCTTAGCAATAAATGCATTGCCTAATTCACTGATTTGAATTCACATTTACCAATCCATCAAATTTCCTTTTTTTTTTTTTTGTGTAAGGAATCGTTGGCTCCGATGACTATGAGATTCAGAGAGGGGCAACCACCCTTAGAAACTCTCCATCCCTTTGACACAGCCCCTGGAGCCTCATTCTTGATGTTCTTTTATTTTTTTGCATGGAAGAAAGTAGAAGGAATAATAATTTCAAGATCTCTCATCCAGCTTTGCATAATAATACTAGTACTAGTAGTATTTAATATATTTTGCTTATTTACCTATCAAAAAAAAAAAAAAACTAGTACCAGTAGTAGTGATATGCAGTTTTTTATCAACTGAAGGTGGATAGTTTGTGTTAATGTCACCAGGATTAAATAACTGAAATATTGCTTGTTGCATTTGATTTGCTACCATGTAAGCTGTGGGAACTATCACATATTTTTTTTTTTTAGGCAAATTAAAGAGAGTTAATGGTGGAACTGTTGGGTTAAACATCATACTATTTCCCATCTTTAAAGTAAAGCTTAGGTTTTGACCTTTACGTAACTTGAAAGTAGGTTTTTTATATATGTATGTATGTATGCTTGTATTATATTAGAAACAACATATTCATTTCATTGAATGGTAATACAAAGAAAGGTGAGGAATTCTTATAAAACTATTTTCAGACTATGGGCAGAAAAAACGTGTTTGTACTAAAACTGCTTTGTGCACTCGAGGAGGAAAAAAAGTATCCAACAAAAAAGTCTAGTTTCTTTGCTTCTTGCTGATGTGGACTACTGTAAGTATGGGCAGAAGAATTGATTTAGGTTTTACTTACAATCAGATTTTAGGTCCTCTCTAGGTCCACATCTGCTTTAGAAGGATCAGGTTGAACTTTCCTTACTTTTCAATATAGATGTGTTGATTTTGAAGCATGGGCATAAGTATTGATTTAGGTTGTACTTACCATCAGATTTTAGATCTTCTCTTGGTCCACATCAGTTTTCCATAGAAGGATCAGGTTCAACTTTCCTTCCTGTTAAATATAGATGAGTTGATTTGGGCTATGTTTACGGTTTTGGTTCAATGTATGTGCTCAACCTTATCCAGCCGAAGCCATTGTTATCCCTAATGAAATATTATTACCGCTTGTTTGGTCTAGTGAAAGTGTAATGCCAAATTCTGGGTTCTTGGACCAGCCATTGGTGTAAGATCTAATTATGTTAGAATTCGATCTGGATTTGGGATGAGTTACATGAGGACAGCCTAATATGAGTTGCCATGTGTTGTTCCTTCATAGGCAAAAAAAAGGATCATGAATATGATATACAACACCTAACAAAAAGTAGATTTCCATGTGCTTACCTATCAACACAAAAAAAAAAAAAAAAGTAGATTTCCATGTTCTATATGCTTTTCTTGTTGACTATTGACATCTCATTGGTTCATTGACATTATTCCTATGATGCTATATATGTTCCTACCCCTCCTTTTTGCCTGGATATGCTTCTCTCATGCCTGGCAGAACTGTTGGCATCCTGCAGATGATTATCGTTTATTTTGTGGTGATCTTGGCAATGAGGTGAATGATGATGTTCTTTCAAAAGCATTTTCACGATTTCCTTCCTTCAATATGGCTAAAGTAAGTTTCTATTTCACTCAAGTTCTTTACCTTTTCTTTATTAGGAATTCTATTTTTAGATATCATTTGCTTGGTGCATGGTGAGCTTTTTGCCCATTCTCTTTGCTACTTTGTTTTTAAAGTTCATAGAGATCTTAAAATTTGTATGCTTTTAAGGTAGCTTTCTTAATAGTCTTCTCAATGTTTTAAAAGGCTAAAGGTGGTCTTTAGGTGTTTTGTCTAAATGAGACGAGGCGTAAGCCTCAAACAAAAATAATAAAGAATTATCAAAAAATAAAAAAAATCATAAATTCACAATAAAGTTGAGTAATTAAAGAAGATAGAATTTATAATGATAAAATTAATTCTTATAAAAAAATAATGATAAAATTAATTATTTTTCATTGTTAATAGTTCTAATTTAGTTCCTTTTTCTCTTGTAAATTTTAGCTTTCTCTCATGGTTTTACCAAATAATTTTCAATATTATTGTTATCATCACTAGGATCTTTCAAGGAATATAATCATATCCTATTGTTATATTATCTTCCCCATTGGTGTTAATATTCACCCTCCTTCTTCATCCACTAATTATAGTGGTATCTTTTTTATCTATCAATAATTAGATTATATGTGTGATCAACCACTAAGACAATCAATAATTCCTTTATTCTTCTCAATCTCTCTTTTACCCTTCCATTTAAAAAGTTAATTGAAAGTCAAGTAAACATTTATTTTGTAAAAGGTTTAACCAAGTAGGGACCTAATACAAAATTCATGAAATCTATATTAGAAGTTCACAAAAGCATAGATGATAGAACCTACTAAAACTCATTGAATATTGAGACTTAAGGCTCTTATAAAATATATACTAAAAGCCCATAAAGACCGAAAATCCTTTAGATGTTTGAGGCTTATGCCTCAATAGCCTTGAGGTTATAACATCAAAGCTATAAGCCTCGACAAGGTGAGGCTTAAGCCTCAATTACCCTAACCAAGGCTATAGCCTCAAGGTTAATTTGTAGAGCCTCACGTTGAGGTCAGCCTCGAGGTATAAACCTTAATAGCCTTTTAAAACATGGAGTCTTCTCTCTCTCTCTCTCTTTGTTTCTGTTTTTTTTTTTTTTTGGTTGGGATGGTCATATATTTTTCAATAGTCTTTTTGTTTGTTAGATGTCTGAATCTTTGTAGAAATTTGAAAGACACACGATATGGAGAAAGTTCAATAAACAATATTACTAGATGCAACTTAGTGTTTAGTTTCCGATGACTTATTTTTTAGAGCATGACATTTTCAGTATGTTATTTGATAGAAAAGCAAAATCTATGCAGTCAAGTATTTCACTATTCACATCATATATTGCCAAACTCCAGGATAGTTTATGTCTCACTATCATTGTGCTTGGTCTATTGCTATTATATTTGAAGTTTATATTGTTTCTTCTAAGATGCCTAGGATTTGATGTAAAATTTGTTAATGATATATTACAATTGTTATTATCTTGATTGTAGTTGGCACTCTTTTTTCCTTCCCTTTTTCTCTATAAATCAAATAATTTATAATTTGTATGATTTTTTTTTAAACTAACTAAAAATCAAGTGTATTTAGAAGGTTGTTTCATATTCCTTTAGAATTATATGTCCCAAGGATTCTAAGTGATACAATAAATTTTTTGTTTATAGTATATAACCTTTCCTTGTTAATATAGGATACATGTATGGTAGTTAGGACTCCTAGCCTTGTATATATATATATTTCTCAATTGTAAGTAGATCATTACATTAATGAGAATTAAGGTCTTTCTTCTTTCTCTCTCTCTCAACATGGTATCAGAGCCAAGGAAGAAAACCTAATTCTTTCTTGTTTCCCGTGTCATCAACTCCGGGAAACCTTCCGGTGACCGTGTTTCATTCCGGTCACCTTTCCCATCTTCCAATACTTTCCGGTCATTCGGATCGTCGACAGAAACTACTCACCGCCGGCGAACTTTTCCGGCGAATTTTCCGGCGAGCTTTTCCGGCGACTTTTCCGGCGACGTATTTTTCCGACACCGACTATACCAGAAGGAGCGCCTGGAGGAGATCTACAACTTTTGTGAAGGCACCGGCACCAAAATCCCATCCACGCGCCGTCCACGCGCAAATTTCCGGCCGGCGACTGAATCTCACGCGCCGGCGCGTGAGGGCGCGTGAGGCCTTTTCCGGCGACGCGCCTCCTCCTCCAGCTTCGCCTGACGCCGACCAGCCTCCCTACCTCCCTGGTTCTCCCATCCGAGCCCTGCACATACCTCTTTTGGGGATTTTTGTCTCCGTCGGCCCTCCAAACAGCCTTTCCGGCGAAGCTCCGACTACTTTTTCTCCACTCCAATCCCTGCACGTGCCTTGGGAAGTGTTCTTCTACCTTTCTGGTGGTACCACGCCGCGATCTGAGGCCGTCTCCCTTTTTCGGTGGTGCCACGCCGCAATCTGAAGCCGTATTAGGGCTCTCTTCGATCCAAACATACTTCATTCTTCAGATAAGTAGATATGACTACTAAAAATTCCATTTTTTCCGCTGTTATATCTGGATCTCCTATGATTACTTCGGAGAAATTGGTTGGCAGTGACAATTATCTTTCCTGGTCTGCGTCTGTTGAACTTTGGTTTATGGGTCAAGGATATGAGGATCACTTGATTACACAGGAGGCAGATATCCCTGAGGTTGACCGCGTACAGTGGAGGAAGATAGATGCACAGTTATGTAGTGTATTATGGCAATCGGTTGATCCCAAGATTCTTCTTCATCTTCGGGCCTACAAAACTTGTTTTAAATTTTGGACTCAGGCCAAAGGATTATATACGAATGATATCCAGCGTCTTTATAAGGTGGCTTCTGCAATTGTCCATCTCAGCCAACAGGACTTGGATCTATCTACTTATATTGGCCAGATTGCCTCTCTTAAGGAGGAGTTCTTGACTGTGATGCCTCTTACTCCTGATGTTGGGGCTCAACAAACACAGCTTGACAAGTTCTTCATGGTTCTTACTCTTATTGGCCTCCGTCCGGATCTTGAGCCTGTCCGCGATCAGATTCTTGGTAGTTCATCAGTTCCGTCCTTGGATGATGTGTTTGCTCGCCTCCTCCGTATCTCCTCCACTCAGACTTTGCCATTTGATAGCACTTCAGATTCTTCTGTGTTAGTTTCTCAAACTAACTCTCGAGGAGGCCGTAGTGGTACCCGAGGTAGAGGTCAACGTCCTCATTGCACCTATTGCAATAAACTTGGCCACACTCGCGATCGTTGCTATCAGTTACATGGACGACCTCCTCGCACTGCCCATGTGGCCCAGTCCTCTGATTCTCCGCTGCCTCAAGCTCCGAGCTCTTCCGCATCTCAGGCTTCTGTTGCCTCTGTTGCCCAGCCTGGTAATGCCTCTGCCTGCCTTACCCACACATCTTCTCTTGGACCCTGGATTCTAGATTCTGGAGCTTCTGATCACTTATCTGGTAATAAGGATCTTTTCTCCTCTATTACTACTACCTCTGCTTTACCTAATGTTACCTTAGCTAATGGTTCTCAAACTGTGGCTAAAGGTATTGGTTTGGCCCTTCCTCTGCCTTCTCTACCTCTCACTTCTGTCCTTTATACTCCTGAATGTCCTTTTAATCTTATTTCCATCAGCAAAATCACTCGTACTCTTAATTGCTCTATTACCTTTTCTGATAAATTTGTGACCTTGCAGGACCGGAGTACGGGGAAGACGATTGGCATAGGACGTGAGTCTCAAGGCCTCTATCACCTCACCTCGGATTCATCTCCTGCAGTTTGCATTTCCACTGATGCTCCTCTCCTCATTCACAATCGTCTGGGCCACCCTAGTCTCTCCAAGTTCCAGAAGATGGTCCCTCGTTTTTCCACTTTATCGTCGCTTCCGTGTGAGTCATGTCAGCTTGGGAAACATACTCGTGTCTCGTTCCCAAAGCGTTTGAATAATCGGGCAAAGTCTCCTTTTGAGCTTGTCCACACTGATGTTTGGGGTCCTTGTCGGACTGCGTCTACTTTAGGATTTCAGTATTTTGTCACTTTCATTGATGATTATTCTCGATGTACTTGGTTATTTTTAATGAAAAATCGAGCTGAGTTATTCTCTATTTTCCAGAAATTTTATGCTGAAATCCAAACCCAGTTCAATGTTTCTATTCGTGTGTTACGCAGTGACAATGCCAGGGAATATTTTTCAGCCCCATTTACTTCGTTTATGTCTCATCATGGGATTCTTCATCAGTCTTCTTGTGCTCATACTCCTCAACAAAATGGGGTAGCTGAACGCAAGAATCGACATCTTGTTGAGACAGCTCGTACTCTCCTCCTCCATAGCAATGTTCCTTTTCGTTTTTGGGGGGACGCTGTTCTTACCGCTTGTTATTTGATTAATCGTATGCCCTCCTCTGTCTTACATGATCAGATTCCTCACTCCCTTCTCTTCCCTGACCAACCACTTTATTTCCTTCCTCCTCGTGTCTTTGGTTGTACTTGCTTTGTTCATATTCTCACTCCTGGACAGGACAAGCTTTCCGCCAAAGCCATGAAGTGTCTCTTCTTGGGATACTCTAGACTTCAGAAGGGTTATCGTTGTTATTCCCTTGAGACTCATCGATACTTTATCTCCGCTGATGTCACCTTCTTTGAGGACTCACCATTCTTTTCCACCACTTCTGAGTCTCTTCCTGTTTCTGAAGTCTTGCCTATTCCCATTGTCTCCCCACCTGATGCTATGCCTCCTCGGCCACTTCAGGTTTATCATCGTCGCCCTCGTGTCGTTGCTCCTCTCCCTTTTGCTGAGGCACCTGCTGACTCACTTCCTATCCCTTCGGCTTCACCTACCCCGGCTCTGCCTTCTCCTAATGACTTACCCATTGCTGTTCGGAAAGGTACTCGCTCTACTCGTAATCCTCATCCTATTTACAATTTTTTGAGTTATCATCGATTATCTTCACCCTATTCTGCTTTTGTTTCTGCTATATCCTCTGTTTCTCTTCCAAAGAGCACCCATGAAGCTCTTTCCCATCCAGGCTGGCGACAGGCAATGGTGGATGAAATGGCTGCTCTGCACTCTAATGGCACTTGGGATCTTGTTGTTTTACCCTCGGGTAAATCTACCGTTGGTTGTCGTTGGGTTTACGCAGTTAAGGTTGGTCCTGATGGTCAGGTTGATCGCCTTAAGGCCCGCTTAGTTGCTAAAGGCTATACTCAGGTTTATGGTTCTGATTATGGTGACACATTCTCTCCGGTTGCCAAGATTGCTTCTGTTCGTCTGCTTCTCTCCATGGCTGCCATGTGTTCTTGGCCTCTTTATCAATTGGATATTAAAAATGCCTTCCTTCATGGTGATCTTGCCGAGGAAGTTTATATGGAGCAACCTCCTGGTTTTGTTGCTCAGGGGAGTCTGGTTTAGTATGCAGGTTACGCCGTTCTCTATATGGCTTGAAACAATCTCCTCGAGCATGGTTTAGCCGTTTTAGTTCTGTTGTTCAAGAGTTTGGCATGCTTCGCAGTACAGCAGACCATTCAGTTTTCTATCATCATAACTCTTTGGGGCAGTGTATTTATCTGGTTGTTTATGTGGACGACATCGTCATTACAGGCAGTGATCAGGATGGTATTCAGAAACTAAAGCAACACCTTTTTACCCACTTTCAGACCAAAGACTTGGGGAAACTCAAGTATTTCTTGGGAATTGAGATAGCTCAATCCAGTTCTGCTGTGGTCCTTTCCCAAAGGAAGTATGCTTTAGACATCCTGGAAGAAACTGGTATGTTAGACTGTAAACCGGTAGACACACCTATGGATCCGAATGTCAAACTTGTACCAGGACAGGGGGAGCCTTTAGGAGACCCCGGGAGATATCGACGGCTCGTAGGTAAATTGAACTATCTCACCATTACTCGTCCAGACATTTCTTTTCCTGTGAGTGTTGTTAGTCAATTCCTACAGTCACCATGTGATAGCCATTGGGATGCTGTAATCCGCATTCTTCGATATATCAAAAGTACACCAGGCCAAGGTGTGTTGTACGAGAACAGAGGTCATACTCAGGTTGTTGGTTACACAGATGCAGATTGGGCTGGCTCACCCACAGATAGACGTTCCACTTCAGGGTACTGTGTTTTTATTGGAGGTAATCTAATATCTTGGAAGAGTAAGAAACAAGATGTAGTGGCCAGATCTAGCGCTGAAGCCGAGTATCGAGCTATGGCTTTGGCAACATGTGAACTCATATGGTTGAGACATCTTCTTCTAGAGTTGAGATTTGGAAAGGATGAACAGATGAAACTCATATGTGATAACCAGGCCGCATTACATATTGCATCCAATCCAGTCTTTCATGAAAGGACCAAACATATTGAAGTTGACTGTCATTTCATTAGAGAGAAGATCGCATCAGGATGTGTTGCTACAAGTTTTGTTAATTCAAATGATCAACTAGCTGACATCTTCACTAAATCTCTCAGAGGTCCTAGGATTAAATATATTTGTAACAAGCTTGGTGCATATGACGTATATGCTCCAGCTTGAGGGGGAGTGTTGAATATAATGTATTTATAGTATATAACCTTTCCTTGTTAATATAGGATACATGTATGGTAGTTAGGACTCCTAGCCTTGTATATATATATATTTCTCAATTGTAAGTAGATCATTACATTAATGAGAATTAAGGTCTTTCTTCTTTCTCTCTCTCTCAACAGCTATTATATTTGAAGTTTATATTGTTTCTTATAAAGGTTTCTTCTAAGATGCCTAGGATTTGATGTAAAATTTGTTAATGATATATTACAATTGTTATTATCTTGATTGTAGTTGGCACTCTTTTTTCCTTCCCTTTTTCTCTATAAATCAAATAATTTATAATTTGTATGATTTTTTTTAAACTAACTAAAAATCAAGTGTATTTAGAAGGTTGTTTCATATTCCTTTAGAATTATATGTCCCAAGGATTCTAAGTGATACAATAAATTTTTTGTTTCTTGAACATGAGATTATTATTATTTTGATTATGATTATGATTTATGATTATCACCATCATTGTGATCATTATTATCATTATCATTATCACCACCTTGACAACCTTTGGAATCATTATTTACCTCTGCATGGCCCTAAGGGCCTTTACAACCTTCCTCACCACCTCTGCCCAATCTCAAGGACCTTGACTACTTTCCTCACCATCTTTGCCACCTTGACAACCTTTGGAATCATTATTTACCTTTGCTTGAGGGCCTTGACAACCTTCCTCACCACCTTTGCCCGGACTCAAAGGCCTTGACAACCTTTGGGATCATACTATTAGTATTACTATTATTATTATTATTATTATTCAAAACATTATTATTATTATTATTACTATTATTATTCGAAGAAATAGTATTATTATTAGTTTTGAATAATAATAATAATGTTTCGAATATTATAAAGGAATTAAGTAGAGTCAGTTCATCCAAATCTCTTAGGATAAATAATATTGCATCACATAGTTTTGCATATAATTTAGACCGTTAGACCGTTATTCATGTAATCTAGACAGTTCTTCATATACTATAGATTCATTAGTTGTATCATTTAGTCAACATAATTTTGCTAGTCAAAATTTAAATTCTTCATCATCCAATCAAACAAATGTTAATAATTTGAAATTAGATCTATAAATGATTCAAATTGAAAATCAATTAAATAATTTGAAATATTTTAAACTTTACTCCAAAAGTTCCTATTTTTGAACAAAAATCTTTGTCAATAACTTCTACTCATTTTGCTAGTCAATACTTTTTATATCAATACTATTATAAAAAGTTGTAGAAAAACTTCTCCTTTTGTTCCTTACAATGGTGCAAAGAGAGATTATTTCAAAAGTCTCAAACCTCAAGTTAGAAATGCTTTACGTAAACAATATGAAAACTATATGCAACAAATCAAAATGACAATTCCCTTTTTCCATGGTTTTTCAAATTTAGGAAACCTCTTAAAAGAATCATAACATTAACAATAGAACAAGGAATAAAAAATTCTCCAAGTAATCCAAATAATAAACTTTTTAATCAACAAAATTCAAATCTTAATCAAGAAGAGTTAAATTTTAACAAAAATGAAACAAAATTTAATCAAATTTTGTTTTCTTCTACCCTGAGAGAGGTAGAAGTAGGAGAAACTCTAGAAATAAAAGAAGTGGAACAAAAGAAATAATTGAATAAATAACTGAAGATTCAAATGTATAGAAACAAACAAAACAACAAAATAATGAAATAAATGAAACAAATGATTTATTTCTATTGGTTTGTCATGTTCATTTGTTTCATATATTTCTTTCATTTCATTATTTTATTATTTTGTTTGTTTGTATGCATTTGAATCTTCAGTTACATCTTCAATTATTTCTTTTGTTTTTGCGTCTTTTGTTTCTACTATTTCTCCTATTTCTACCTCTCCCAGGCTAAAAGAAAACAAAATTTGATAAATTTTGTTTCATTTTTGTTAGAATTTGACTCTTCTTGATTAAGATTTGAATTTTGTTGATTAAAAAGTTTATTATTTTCCTATAAAAAAAAACAAAGTTTATTATTTGGATTATTTGGGGAATTTTGTATTCTTTTTTCTATTGTTAATGTTATGATTCTTTTAAAAGGTTTCCTAAATTTGAAAAACCAGTGGAAAAAAGGAATTGTTATTTTGATTTCTTACATGTAGTTTTCATATTGTTTATGTAAAGTATTTCTAATTTAAGGTTTGAGAGTTTTGAAATAATTTCTCTTTGCATCATTGTAAGGGGAGAAGAAATCTAGTTTAATCCATTTAGTGTCAAGAACAAAAGGAGAAGATTTTCTATTATGTTTTTGATAGTTTTTATTTAAAAAGTATGATCATCAATGAATAGAAGTTATTTACAAAGATTTTTATTAAAAAATAGGAACTTTTGAATATATTTGTCAAATCATTTAATTGATTTTTAATATGAATCATTTCCAAATCTAATTTTAAATTATTAATATTTGTTTAATTAGATAATGAAGAATCTAAATTTTGACTAGCAAAATTATGTTGGTTAAATAATGTAGCTAATGAATGTACAATATATAAAGAACTGTCTAGATTACATGAATATCTATCTAAATTATATGTAGGACTATGCGATGCAGAACCATCTATCCTAAAAGATCTGGATGAACTAACTTTACTTAATTCCTTTATAACATTACTCATTGTCACAGAAAATAATCACAATTATATCCTTTGTTAAATTCAAATAATTTTTTGAGTAGGGACCACCACAATTGGATCAACATAGGACTTATGTTCCTTCTGCCCTTTAAACACTGCTATTTAGGTTGACTAAACCGTTCACAGAAAATTCAATTTGAACTAACTCAAGGCTCAATAAATGATTATAGATTGTTCCAAGTCGTAACATCACTAAGTTCTTAAGCAGAACTTGACTCTGATATTATCCATCTCCTCACCATCTTTTCCACCTTGACAACCTTTGGAAATCATTATTTACCTTTGCTTGGCCTAAAAGGGCCTTGACAACCCTTCCTCACCATATCTGCCTATCCTCAAGGGCCCTGACAACCTTTGGAATCATCATCATCATTATTATTATTATTTGAAACATTATCATTATTATTATTCGAAACATCATCATTATTATTATTATTATCACCACCTTCACAAACGTTGGAATCATTATCTACCTGTCATTATCTACGTAGCCTCAAGGGCCTTGACAACCTAGGGAATCATTATTATTATTGTTATTAATCATTATCTACCTAGCCTCAAGGGCCTTGACAACCTTAGGAATCATCACTATTATTGTTATTATTCAAAACGCTTCCATCTCCTCACCACCTCTGCTTGGCCTCAAGGGCCTTGACAACCTTTGGAATTTTATGTCCCAAGGATTCTAAGTGATGCAATAAATTTTTTATTTCCTGAACATGAGATTTAAAAACCAATCAAGATCAGGTCCAGCCATGTAATATGGGATATGGGGAGTTAGGGTGGATATTAGGAATTGAGTTGGTTAAATTTGATCTGATCTGCTGAATAGCTTTAGTTATGCATCTGTTGGCTTGGCGGCTTGACTAGAGGTTACATGGAATCAGGCGAAGTCTTGTAATATTTACCCAGAATGGTTTGGGTACAGTTGGTGTTGCCCAGCTAAGATTGGCAATAGGTTGTGTTCTGAGTTGAGCATAGAATGTAAAACAAGTTCTTTATCCTTTTTGGATTTCATTGTTTTTAATGCTGGCCTAAGCTTTTGTTCTATGCTTTTAATTTCCTGTGGGTGGTCCAATGATTTTGTAATGGAGCAACTTAGAATTGAAATGAGCAAACAGTATTTTTCCAAACTAACCTCTTTCATCATGTTGCTATTGAGCATGTCGAACTGGTGTAGTTTCCTTCAAATCTTTGGAATTGTTCTAACCGGATAAGTAGTTTCACACTTCAGCTTTGGGTAGCTGTTGTCTAAGCTATTTCATTTCATTTGAAAGAAGACCAATCTGTTACTTTCAACATAATATGATCCTAATGATATTTTAGGCTGTGCGAGATTCAGTGGGTTGGTGGATGGGTGTGCTGGATTAGGCTCTGAGCTATGCAATTTCAGGCACATTGTGATGGGTTACCTATGCTAATTTATTGGCTGCATTCCATTGTCTCAAATCTTGTGTCTGTGCATCTTTGTGGGACATTTCATTAATTACTGTGATCTTGCAGGCTGGCTGTTAATTTTATGAACGAGGACTTTTCATATCACTTTTTATGGTTGGAAACTAATACATAGTTCCTCACACTCACAGGTTGTCAGAGATAAGCGGACAGGAAAAACCAGGGGCTATGGATTTGTTAGCTTTTCCAACCCTTTAGACCTTGCAGCAGCACTTAAGGAAATGAACGGTAATAGATCTTTTCATGGTTTTGTCTTCTTCCATGTTTTCAAGTTTGCTTGTTGGGCACTATGCATAACAACAATGTAATTGGTGCAATGAAACTCAGTGTGATTTTTTGCAGTCTGCATGGGATTTTATTGAACACGCTCTCTTCACTACATGTGAGATTATATGACATGTAATCTACTTCCTACCATAATGTTGGTTAATTGGATTTGATCTCCTTCAATTTCTTCAAAAACATATCATCTATAATTATTAGCTACTTTTTGGATTTTATTAAGCTGTTGATCATGGACAAAGACAAATAGATAATTACCTCGTTACTGCACTGACAAGATGCTGGTGTCAAACGCAGAATATGGGTATGAGTTAACATTTTTTTTTTATCAGGATGTGAGTTTTCAGACATAGAACATGGTTATAAGTTAGCTGACACTGTGATGGATGGGATGAGCTTTGCAATGGGTATTTAACCCTCATTATGCCTGAGTTTTCACATGGCCAAAAAGGGAAAATGCTAAAATAGGAGTAGTATATGGTTAATTGCACATTTCAAATACATCTACACTTACAAAAAAAAAAAAAAAAAGTTAATTGCACATTTAATGTAATTTTTCCATGTCCATTTGATCTAATAATATGGAATATTTCATTTAAATCAAATATCAAATTTTGTGCTAATATAATTGTACCATTTACATCTTGAAAATATGATGATGCTGAAGGTTATAATGACTTAAAATAACAATTTTTAATGTTGAGAAGTTTCTGCTATAATGACTTACGTATGTTGATTTAAATCTCAATTTTCAGGAAAATATGTTGGAAATAGACCAATCAAACTACGTAAGAGCAATTGGAGGGAGAGGACAGATTTTGAAGCCTTGGAAAGACAAAAGGTACATTAATTCTTTGGTGTTGTATGGCTTCCATGTTTATGCTTTGCCTTACTTTGGGTGTGCTTACTTTGGGTGTCTCCTGACTCACTTGGCAGAACCATATACAAAAGAAACCAAAGCTTTCAAAGAAGAGTGTATTACATAAGTGAGCACCAGAAGAGATGGACCTGATGATAGTAAGCCAAGTAAGTAAAGCTGGATAGTATTTCTTTTCCATGTTAACTATTCAGGTATAGGAACATTTGAACCTAATGGTAGTAACCAAAGCAAGAAACCCTTAATAGCCTAGTATTGTTTTTATTTTATTGTGTATGAAATGGGCTTTTGAACCTGCTCTTAAAATTATTTGTTCATTTATTTTTTGAAGACACATACCCTTTAGGATTGAGTCCAGTGCCAGAATTTAGTTGATCACAAAAAGTAGTCATGATAATAATTTTTTTTTTTATCTGCTGTCATTCATTGGGAATCTAATTGTCATCTAATAGTCATCAAAAGATGATTAAGAAAAGGGGGAAAAATTAATGCCTTTGGAAGGTCTCACTCAAAAGCTGAAGCTGAAGCCAAAAAATGAAAAAAAAAATAAAAAAATAAAAAAATTAAGTCATTGATTTTAAGTGCTAAAACTTTTATTGAACATGTTATACTTTCATGATACCAAACGAAGCAATTTTCATTATTAAACTTTTTATAGACAAAAAGCTTATTTATTAACATTACCCAACCACATCTTGAATCTTTCATTGAGGTTAAAAAGGGGCTTCTGACTTCCAAGAAGTCAGTCCAAACAGGTCTTAAGTAAAATTGGTTCATTTGTTGAGTTAGGAGAAGCATCCTGGATCAGTTTTATTTCCATGGATGAGCCAAAAAGTCCACAAGGGGAAGGGTTTACATGATCATGCAATGCTTGTTACAGATTGGGATGAATTTCTATGCACTTTGAGGTCCTTGCAATGTGGTTCCTGTTATGCCTATGAACCGGCAAAACTAAATATAGAGGATGTTAGAAGGGGAGGGGCTTGATATACAATCATGTAAGTGACATTTTGTATTACTAATTGTAAGCAGATTTAAAAGGACATGACATTGGTATATATTTGAAATTGTCTGAGTTATTTGAATAAGAAAGCATATGTTACAAACAATTTTCTCTATGCTCTGAAACAAGAGCTTTGAACCCTGGTATATCTCTGTTACTTATTTGCTGCCCCATATTTTTAGAAATTACTTTCTAGTACTTGGTAGGTTTTTAAACCATTTCTTGTGTGGTCCTTTTCTGTTTTCAGACTGGAATGAAAGGCTAAAATTGCTAATAATTTGGTTGTGTGTATAATTGAACAGGGTAGGTTTTAAATTGAAAGAGAGAAGGGAGATGAAGGGAGTAACGTCTATTTTCTGAACTTGTGCTTGGATGGGGATGTGAATGGGCTTGCAAGCATTTAGGGTTAATTATTATATGAAATATATTTGCTACATGTAATTGTTTGAAAGCTAAACATATTGCTTAATTGGAAATTAGGATTTCTAACTCCATAGTTTAGGCCTATGTGGAAGCCACTGCCCTTTAACATTTTTTTTCTCTTTCTCATACCCTGGGATTTTGTGTAATCGGATCTATCTTCTTCTTGAGAAAAAGGTATGGGGTGGAAACAACGAGAGGATTAAGAGGTGATAAATTGCGTTGGCATTGTGCTTGGTGTCACATTTTCTGATTATGAATGACAGTTGGATAAGATGACATCTGAATGGAATTAAGATGACATCTGAATGGAATTAAGATAATATCTTTTGTAATTTATCCAATAAATTTCTCATGTTTTTTTTAGGGTTATTATGGTCAAAAGATATTTCTGGTTTTTAAAATAAAATAATTTTCTAATTTAGAAAACATGTTGGACAAGGTGTTGATAGAAAATGGTTCTTATTTATTTACTTATTTTCTATTTATTTAGAATTTGAGGATTTTTGTAATTTGTAATTTTTTACTCTTTAAGTGCTCTTTCCAACATCAAATTCTTAGGCCAAAAAATAAAAAATTATTAACATATATATATATATTTAACATAATAGTTAACTTATATTATTTAATAATTTATAATATTTATTATTTATAAAAGTCTAAATAGTTTGATTATTAATATTATTAATAAAGAATCAAATTTCTCCAAAAAAAAAAAAAATTGGAGTGATTTTGAAACCATGTATGATATTAGGGCTTTTGTTTCTCTTTTAAGTGCTAAATTTAAAGTAAAATTGCATTTTCCCTTTTTTTGTCTTTTGAATATTAAACACAGCAGGTGATATATGCTCTGAATTTTGTCTTTTAGTATGATTTTGTTTGTTGGAAAATTATTTGTGTTTTCTTAAGCAATGTTTGAAAGATGTCAAGGAAAGAAAATAGAAAGTCAATATAAAAGGGAAAAAAAGATGGAAGGAAAATTAAAAATTTTCAATTAATATGTTTTCCCTTTGAAGGAAAATGGTAGGAAAATAAAATAACATACAACATTAATACTTCATAACCAATATTATGAAAACATTTCTAAAATTATTATTATTTATTTTAATTTACAATTAAAATGAGTTAAAATTAAGTCACGCAAATATTTATTCTAGGTCATCCATATTTACTAAATAAAACTCAGATATAAATAAAATTTACTATACTTGTTGGCATTCAAACTCTATAAGTCGAGTTCACTTGTTGGTCTAATTCAATAGTGTGAGTTATTGAATGGTGACTTGCACCAAGGTGTCATCAAGGTGACCCTTGATTACATTCCTTCAACGATCAAGTTAAAACTAAAAAGAAGGGTGGTGGGAACATGTTGGCTTGAGGCTTAAAAATTGAAAGATAAAGGTTAGTGGAAGTGGAAATAGTTCAAATGTGTGGGAAATTGGGAATAGGCCTTTATCCTCTCTTGGGAGTTAGGTGCTACAAATCACTCAAATTACCCTCCCTTGTGCTTACATAAATAAGCAAGAAGCTTTTGGAACCTCCTAGAGCAATCTGCACTTGCCTAATAGTGGAAGAGTATGAAAGATTTTGAAGAAGTCTAGAGATATCCACATATCTCTACACTAGTATGGAAGACAAGGGAAGTGTGTGGGGTATTCTAGAGGGTTCTAGAGAACTCTTGTACATATGTTATACATAGCACTTATGTAGGCTTTTCTAGAGAATTCTAGAGATGTAAGGAACCTTTGTGGTTCCAGAGAGTTCCTTAAGTGCCTATAAATAAGAGATAACCTCATTTGGCTAAGGCACTAAGAATTTGAGAGCCTTCTAAGTATTATAAGGTGTCCTTGTGTAATACAAGTTTCATTCTTCCTAACTCTTCAAGTGTTGTTTCCTTTGTTGTTCCTAACTTTTGAGTTGTGTGCATAGCTTAGCATAGAAAGCTAGTCATGTGGGGAAGGCTGACTTAGCAACATTAAGTTACTTGAATTGCCTAAGTGCCACATGTGAGCTTAGGAAAAGCCTAAGTTCATGACATAAGTCATGCTTGTATAGTGTTCCCTTATTGTGTCATGATTGGCTTGTAAGATGATCAACCCTCTCCTTAAGAAGGAATGTCATGTTGAGTTTGCCATTGGTTGCTTAGGTGGCACTCAACTGATTGTTAAGGGAATGTTTACTATTAATGGGACACATCTCTGACACAAGGTTAATTTTTCATACGAGTCCTTGGTGTGAGTCATTGGATGGTACTTAATGCTCATTAGGTCTAGTGCTCTTAAGGCATGGTTGAATGCATTGATCAATGATCCTTCATTATGTGTGTGGAGTCTAGTTGGGATGCCTATGACTTCTTGTTAGCCCGGGAGAATAGATTCGAGAGGCATAGTTAGAGCGTTCTTAGGACTAGTCCATGCCCACTTTATGTGAGTAGCTATTGAGATGAGTCGACAACTTGGCTTATAAGGTTGATACATGCAGTCAAGGAGGGGTGTTAGGGTCTAGGTATGAGATAGTGTTATTCTGGGTAGGGACTGGGACTGGTAAAGTGCTCACCTCAAATGGTTTTATGTTGCTAAATGGCTCTAAAGGGGGTTATTTGCCTCCTAGATCAATAACAATGTAGTGTAGGTGCCTAAGTGTGCAATGAGAAGGTTCCAAACATGGTTCTCCAAGCTCAGAAGCATGAGAGTGATGTTGGATAAGGGTGTTCGGCGGCCCCATGGCTCTAGTTAGGATTACGTTCATTAGATTGTTTACATTTACCCTACTATCATTGTCTTAGGTAAAGCTAAAGTTGTTAGTATATTGTCTAAGATGGAAAACACAAAGAGCAAGGAGCAATCGCTTATTGATCAATGGGTTCAAGTACAATTTTCGATTTCGATTATAAGTGTATAGTCAAGTGGTTCTTAGACTAGCTAACCTAATGCCAAGCTAGGTAGGCCTAGTATGGGTGAAGTTGTGGTTGAGTTTTGAATCCCATACAAGATTCTAAAGAATGTGTGGGTTAGGTTCTTGAATGATTGATCGATGGATTTTTGTCATTTATTGTATTAAAACAAAATTTATAACCTAATTCAACTATGCTAAGGTAGCTTTTACATGATCAAAATTGGTTTTTAGTAAAAGCTACAGTAGTATAACAGTTTTAAGTGTCGTCCACTAGAATGGATTATTTTTGGTAATTAAGGCTTGAATGGGGAGAAAAGAAATGAATGTGACAAAGTGAAAATGGATTGACAATTCATGATGAAAAATGAAAATAACAGTGATTTCAAATTGGGAAGAACAATTCAATGTAAAATAATCAAACTTTAAGAGAAAATTAAAAGCAAAAAAAAAAAAAAAAAAAAAAAACTCTTGAAGTTAGGATTCTCTAGAAAACAATCTCTATGGTTAATAGGTATTAAGATATTTTTTTCATCAAGCTAAATTGAATATATAAATTCTAATCTAAATTGATTTTTTTATTTAGCTTTTAAGTCTAGATCTAATTTTTTTTTTTCAAATTAGGTGATTTAATCTAAAAGATCAATTTAAACCATATATTCGATTTATCTTAAATCATCTTTCAATGATTCACACAATACAACTGTTAGGACATTGAGTCTTGGTTATATGTTGACAATTTTGTTCATTTTTTTATTTGGCCATAAAAATCTTTTTAGATAGTGACTTGCTCTTCATTGGAGATCAAGAGTTGTTGTTCATCCAACCGAGAAGTCATAAATACATCTAAAAAGGTTTGGCTTATGGCAAATTAGGCTTTGTTAAGGTATTAAGAGAATCAATTTTGTTTTGAACTTAAAAGGTTTTTAAAGTTGACTTTTGAAACTTAGCAAGATTGCTCAAGTGGCTTGGAGCGCTCAAGCACTCAAAACTGCTTAAGTGAGCCATAATGTTCAAGTGGTGGGAAAGTTGGCTTGAGTCGTAATGTAAATTTTGCCAAGATTTTTCATGCAAATATAGTTTAAAACTCTTCCAAAACCAAAACTCTTCAGGCTTTTACCTATAAATACCTCCCTATTAACCCCTTGAGGGTTAGAAATCGCTCAAGCAGCTTGGAGCGCTTGAGCATTACTTAGCAAGATCGCTCAAGCACTCAAAACTACTCAAGCGAGCCATAATGTTCAAGTGGTGGGTAAGTTGGCTTGAGTCGTTGTGTAAATTTTGCCAAGATTTTTCATGCAAATATAGTTTAAAACTCTTCCAAAACCGAAACTCTTCAGGCTTTTACCTATAAATACCTCCCTATTAACCCCTTGAGGGTTAGAAATCGCTCAAGTAGCTTGGAGCGCTTGAGCATTACTTAGCAAGATCGCTCAAGCACTCAAAACTGCTTAAGCGAGCCATAATGTTCAAGTGGTGGGTAAGTTGGCTTGAGTCGTTGTGTAAATTTTGCCAAGATTTTTCATGCAAATATAGTTTAAAACTCTTCCAAAACCGAAACTCTTCGGGCTTTTACCTATAAATACCTCCCTATTAACCCCTTGAGGGTTAGAAATCGCATTAAGATCATTTAAAGACCTTTCATTCTTTAGAGAGGGTCTCCTAGAGAAAAAACTTGAAGTATCACACCATTCTCGATATCTCATTCAAATATTAGATCTTTGAATATTGGTTTGAAGACCTTCATCCTTTCGGCAAGGCTAAAGTGATCCATTAGAGCAATTGGAGGTTGTTGCATCACAGACGTGAATCAAGTTATAGGTACTAGAGAGTAAGTCTTTAGGGTAAAGAGACCATGTAAGTGCGTGTAACTTGATTTCGTATAATGAATTTAGATTAATAGGTCTTAGACCTCGTAGTTTTTTATCTCCACAGTTAGTGTGGGGGTTTTTGACATAAAAAATTCTTGTGCATCATTGTTCTTACCTTTTATATTTAATATTTTGTTTGAATTACCTAAAATTGATAGAATAGATTATACTTACTATATCGTAGGGTAAAAGAATTGGGTATAACATATAAATCTTTATTGAAAATTTTTAATCACCCATTTACACCCCCTCTTTGAGTGTTCCCTATTAGACTTTTGATTTTGCAACAACTATTTAATCTCATTAAATCTAACTTTAAGAATTTAATGAATCTACCTAATTTGCATTGTAGTAATCATTCAAGACAATTTGAAGAGAAAATTTCCCAAAATTCAATGAATCAATCAATTGAATCAAATTACTTTTGCAATTAAAACTCATTTCTCTAATTCACCATAGATTTTGCCTCTAGATCCTTCTTTTTTTTAGAAAAATGAGATTTATCCACTCATGCCTAGAGATTTAGGCTCATGAAACATGTTTGGCTAGTGAGAAAATAAGGGAAAATAAAATAAATTAAAGAATTCTATTGGGAGAGAGAGTTTCTAGAAAATTCCCAAACTCCAAAGTGTCCAAAGGAATAACAAAAGTCCTTAATGAGAGTTTCAAACTCCTATTTATAGTCTAAAGTCAAGTGGACACTAGACAACATCTTGTTCGTTTTTTAGAAACTTCCAAATTCAAAAATATAGAATTTGGCACCAAAAACACATTTTTGCACAAGCTTTAACCAGTTTGCACAAGCATCAACATTTTTGCATAATTGTGAGAATTTCAAAGTGAATAACAACAGTAGGTGGAAATGCTTCTAGACCATTTCGCAACTTCATGTTAAATTTCATATGTTTATGTAAAATCAATTTTACACATGCTCCTTAGCTTGCAATGCTTGAAATGCTCTTTGCACCAAGTCGCATGGTTGTGCGAGATTTTGCATGACATGTGAAATCACTCCTTGGCCTACTGCATATTTTCCTCATTTGGTCTAATTTGCACAATCATGCAAAATTTCACATGAAAATGAGAAATTGTTATTTCATCCTTCATTTATTAATCTCATTCATTCTTGTCCTTGTTTAATTACTTGCACAAATCTAAGCATTTTTCCATCATCTTCATTATCTTCCCATGAGCTCACTAACCTTTATGCCCATTTTGGCATCAAATGCACCTTAAAATCACTTCCAAAACTCAAAAGAATTGTTAGTAGCATTGCAAGAGTGCAAGTATGTTAATTGAGTACTTAAGACATAATTACTACTCAAAATATATTAAACTCATGAGAATTACTATCTAAGATATACTCTTTTTTAGTAATAATCAATGATTGAGAGTCTATGGGATCGACCATGAGTTCTCTTAATAGTAAGGTGTACCAACCTACGATTAATTTAGAACTAGCATCTAGCTGCCTTTGCCATTTATAATATGGCAATTCATTATCTAATAGAGGATCCACCTAGCATACATGCATCTAAAGATTATTTGTCTAGTGATGGGTTGTTTTGTAATGAATTAACTTTATGTGCTGACAGGCTTGACCTCAATGTTCTCAAGGTGTCTTCATGTACATTCTCCATCTTAGCTTATCTGGGTAGTTCACCCTATTGGCGCAATGTTATGTTTTCTAGTTTGTGGTAGGACTTCCAAATTCGGGAAAATGAGGGTAAGGGGTAATGTGGTTGTGTCAAGGGCTTAGGAAATGGGGTTGGATGACCTTGATCCCACTAGGGTAAGGCTTGCGTCCTATGTTTATAGATGGTTTAATTTCATTTATGAGAGGTGTATACTAACTTTTTTTTTTTTTTTAGTGTAGGTCAAGATTAATGTAGTCACTTAGTTGAGTTGTGTAAAGAAAGCTACCTGTGATTGCATCTATTAGATTTTTCATATTGAGGCTAAGAAGAGGAAGTATACGTTGCTCTTAACGTAATGAACATATTAGATGTCTAGAATCAACTAAAGAGGTTCGTTTAGCAGGTGCTTCTGGGTAGGATACCATGGCCCCTATTTTCTATAAAACACTTTGTCTTAAAGAATATTAAGAACTATGGCTTGGCCCAATAAGGGAATCCAAGGTCTATCACAAACTCTTGGCTAAGAGAACTGTAAGTAGTAAGAGGGGACTCTTCAATAGACATAGGCCCAACAACTGCTTACTCAATGAGGTTTGAGTGGGTAATAGAGTTTCTTTAGACTACAATTGTCCAACCATCCTCACCGTGTTAGCTTAGTAAACAAGGAGTAAATTCCACTAAAAGAAATAAAGTCATGCACTTTAACAACCGACATTAAGGAGAAAAAGAAGAAAATAAGGGTAGTGGCAACTAAGGAAGGGTCCTCTAGGTCATAGGGTGTCGTTTCTAGGAAGTGACCCTAAAAATGCGTGGCGATTGACATCTTAGATTTGTCACCCTAGTTAGAGGAGGTTCACCAAAATGTGGTCATGGATGTGTCAATCAAGCCAATACCTACTATAGTAAAGGTTTTTCTTAGCCATGCTATTGAGCCAGGAATGTGTTGTCACTTAGTTTGCCTTGTTAATAATATCTAGGAGATCTTCGTGGCACGTAGAGGTGCATGTTGCTTTGAAAAGTCTATTTAACCAAACTTGGTCGACTTGGTGAGTGGTTGCTTTGTGCATCTGTTTTGTGTTTAACTAGGTTTTTAACTCCTATGTCGATGTTATGCTTGGTTGTTGTGCATGGAAATTAGGGACTTTGAGTAGGGATGGCAAAGCAAGTTTAGGATGAGCCGCCCTTAACCAATTCCTTTCTTATTTACATGAATTAATTTACATCTTTGTCTTAATAAAAATTTTAAATAAGGTAGGATGGGTATGAGAAATTCTCACATCCTACCTGTTCCGTCTTCTTTAATTTTTTGTAATTTTAAAATTTTTTAATTACATTATAAATGAATAAATTTTATAATTTTGTATAACTTATTTTCTTGAAAAGTAGTTTTCATTATTTTGTGTTAAAAATGAGAAAATAAAAAAATTAATTTTTATTTTTTAATTTAATTACATATATAACTAGGAAGGGGTGGCACAAGACAATGCTTGAACCCGTCTTGGGTTTTAAAAAAAAAAAAAAAAATCCCAATTACAAATTCATCATAGTGCAAACCGAAACGAGTGCCTAAAAAACCTTATCCCATTATCATCCTTAAATTTGAGAGGTAAACGTTAGAATAGAGCCCACAAAAGCATGATGTGATTTAACAAAGTAAGATTTTATTTTCAATCTTGCATTACTTGCATTGTACATGACTTGGGTGCATTAAAAGTTACATGGAAGATCCAAGTCATGGGTTACTTGCAAGTTGATGAGTGGTTCATAGTTGTTCCTACTAGGCTTAAGTGACTTGATTTTACCATGGACTTAGGTTACTTAATCTAGCTTTAAAATTTTAATTAATTAATTAACCCAATAAGGTTGTCTAATTAATCAATTAGCTCAATCTAGAGATATCATTCACTAACCCTTATGTAACCTTATGAAATTACCAAAACATCATCTACACATAAGTAAACTAAGAGTCAATTCAACCCTTATAAACCATGCCATCAAGGTATCTAACCTAAAGCGGAGACCATTAGGACCCACAGAAAAAGACCGACCCTCTTAGAATCTAATTTTGAAGTTGATTTAACATCCCACTACTGAGAATCAATTGCATTGTAGTACCCTATGTAAATAACAATGAGACAATAAGTGTTTGGGTTCGTGACTTGTTATTCATTATATATAGTCTCCTCATGAATCGGTGTCAATAATCTAATAAGGTGAAAGCAATTAGCCTTTTACGATTATATCTATCATCCTTGAGTTCTAAATCCTCTTATGATATGATCAACTAACATATCCTAGCTCACAAAGAGCTTTTGTCAAGTTTCAGTTAAGGAACTATTATAGTCATAGTTTACATGAACACACCTCCATAAGATCACCTAAGATGACATATTGTTTCAATCCCTTGAGATATCATGGTGCCTTTATTAAGAATATTTGTTGCCACCAGTTTTCATCAATAGTGACCTAATCCATAAGAAATATATGATCACTTTAAAATCTCATCCATAGGTCAAACCCATTGCTAACTTTGGCACAACCTCAAAATTCTCTCAAGGTTGAAAGACAATACAACAGAATAACTTGGTAAAGTCATGAATACCTGAGAGCCTTATGTCATGACTCACTGTAAGTCTTGTTCAATGTGTAAGCATACACACTAGCGTACTTACCATAGGGAACCACCCATCCCAATGATCAAGACCAACCATCATTCTGACTATGAGGTAGTGTAACCTCTAATGGATGACCTAAGTCCATGAATCGGCTGTGAACAAGTCATCTACTTGTAAGAAACCCATGACTTGAATCTTTTATGCAACTCTTAATGTACCCAAGTCATGTATAATGGAAAGAATGCATACCAAAATGCTTATAAATACAATGCATGAAATAAGGATAAATTAAAGTGCAATTGGAACTTTATTATATATATAATAATCTCAAAAGTTGTTACATAATGTCATTTTTAAGGGCTCTATCCTAATAATCTTCTACTAGCCTTTAAAGAATCATGCTACTAGAGCAAACCATGTACACATTTGACACCTATGCTATCCTTGTGACCGTTAAAGACTTCTTATCAATGTCTTGGTGAAAAGATCCATTGGGTTTTTCACAAAAGCTATCATCTCAATCACTATATCACCCATTTATATTATCTCATGAATCAAGTAGTACTTCCTTTCGATGTGTTTACCTTTTCAATGGTTTCTTGGTTCTTTAAACTATACCACAACCCCACTATTATCACAAAATAGTATCATAGGTTGTATAGCCATAGGTATTACCTTAAGTCCCTTGAGGAACTTTCTAATCCAAATGACTTTCTTTACTACTTCAGAAGCTGCAAGTACTCGAGTTTTATAATGGAGTCAATAATGCAAGATTGTTTTACACTTATCCTCCTAACAATCACACCACCAAAAGTAAATACAAAACTAGAGGTAAACCGACGAGAATCCTTATCAAACTGAAAGTCTGAATTTGTGTACCCTTTGGGTACCAACTCATCACTCTAGAACACAAACATATAATTTCTCGTTCTCCTAAGCTACTTGAGTATATGCTTGACAACTGTCCAATGTTCTACTTTTGGATTTGACTAATATCTACTCACCATGCTTATTGCAAAGTAAATATTCAGTTTAGTACATAGCAACACATACATAAGCTACCCATCATCAAGGCATAGGGTACTACCTACATGTTCTTTTTCTCCTCAGGTGTCTTAGAACACTGATCTTAGGAAAGAGGAATTCCATGCTTGAAGGGTAGCAAATCATTCTTGGAATCTTACATCACATACTTGACCAAAAGCTTGTCAATGTAGGTGGCTTAAGACAACATTGGTTTCCTATTCTTACTATCTCTTAAGACATTGATCCCAAGAATATATTGTGCGTCTCTTAGATCCTTCATTTGGAACTGAGTAGATAACCAAATCTTGACTAATGATAATAGTCCTACATCATTACCAATGAGTCAAATGTCATCAAAGTACAAGATCATGAATACCACCATGCTTCCTTGCACTTTCTTATACACATAAGGTTCATCCTCGTTTTGATCAAAGTCAAAAGTCTTGTCAGCCTAATTGAAATGTTTGTTCCATGAGCAAGATACTTACTTTCATCTATAAATGGATTTATGAAACTTGCATACCATATGCTCTTAGCCCTTTAATATGAAACCATTTTGTTGCATCATATAGATGCTTTCGTCAAGATTGACATTCAAGAATGTAATCTTAACATCCATTTGTCATATCTCATAATTGAAATGTGTCGTAATGGATAGGAGTATCCTGATGGCTATTAGTGAGAATGTTTTCACATAGTTGAAATTAGGTTTCTAACTATTATCCTTCGCTACAAGCTTAGCTTTACATGTCTCAACCACACTAAGTATTGTTTTGCTTCTCTCAAAGAGGGAGAGCCTAGAGAACCACCTATCCCAAAATAATAAAAAGTTCCAAAAGGAATGATGACCCAAAATAGCAACATTCAATTCTTAAATTAATAATATTTGGAAATAATCCTCATGAAAATTTATTTTCTATAAGAAAATCCAAAATCACAATTTTTGAAAAATTGTTTAAATATATTTCTTATATGCAATCTAATATGAAAGTATAAAAGGAAATAAAATAAAAGGGAATCTTATGGCCTTAGGAAACAAAAATAAGGTTAGTGGTTTTATAAAACACCAAAAATAACCCTAAAAACCTTAAAAGGGTTGTTGTGCTAGTGGAAACTTTAATGCAAACAATGTTAAATCAAGAACACAAAGATAAAATAATCAACACAAAGGTGCATGAGGTTTTAAGAGAGAATCATTCCATTACATAATAAAGAATATTATAGAAAAGAGAATCCGATACAACTATTGGGTAAAACATCTCATGTTTCCCTACTCCTTGTATCTATACCTTGAACTACGAGCCCTCTCATTCTCATTCACATCTCTATCAACCTTGTATAGTCTCTACAAGCTCATCTCCATTTCATAGACTTTTTCCCTTAATGACCTAGAATATTTATAGAGATATTCCTAATAACTTTCCTTATTCAATAAAAAAAAAATTATAATGATATATCAACTTAGGAAATATTCTTTACAAAAAGGAATTAATACTGAGGAATTTGGGACACTTCCCAACAAGGGCCATTGGAGCCACTAGGAGCATTTGAAATAACTTTGGGCATATGGAAAGGTTGCTTGAAATGTTTTGAGCACTTGATGCAACTTTGAGCATTGGAAGGAATGCTTAAGCATTGTGATTGCTCAAGCACTAATCTAGCTACTTAAGCACTCTTGTAGAATTCCATATTTTGATGACAAGTTTCTACATCTTGGGTCATCGTCCATGGGAACTCTTTTTTCTAGTAGGAAAATGTGCAAAATTGGCTTATGATCATTTAGAATGCTTCCATATTCTCTATGGGTTATATAGATTGATAAAAAAATAATTTTTACATCGAAATCCTATACTCTTATAGTTTGGAGTTTTCAAAGCAATCTATAAATAATAAAAAAAATGGATGTTTACATTAAACAAAAATCCTACACCTCTTATAGGGTAAAACTCATCTAGAGATCAATAAAAACAAATCCAAATAATACAACAATCACAATATATAATCATCATATTAAAGATCACATAATCACATGCACATACATATTCATCCATGAGGCCATGGGATGAATAAAATATCCTACAAAAAAAGGGTTAACTCACGCTAGAAAGAATATAACATACTTTTTCCTAATCTAGGGCTTTGATACCAATGGTAGGAAATTGCAAATTACTTTGTTCCCAATTCCAAGGTCAGGTGGCATGCTCTTAACTCATAGAGCATCTAGATTTGAACAACGAAAGAAAAAAAAAACACATTTTTAAACAAAAAAAAATCTAGATATTTGAATAAAAAAACCTTACTAATGATTTGAACGCTCCTAAATACTTTACTTTTAGTGAAAAACAAATTTGAGGTTGTTGTAAGTCTTGTAGAACCACGATCTTCTGCCCGATGACTCTTCCTTGAACCTTGACACTCAAACAGTGAGGGGTTTAAAGGGTGGAGACTAAGACTTTTTCTCTGAAAGGTGGAGAATAGTGGAACAAGACTTAACCCAACCCTTAAGGGAGTATTTATAAGGTTCCTACTAGACTTAAGTGACTTGAACCCAATGTGAGCTTGGGTCACTTAATCTAACCCAAAAAAATGTTCTAATTGGTTAATTAACCCAACAAAGTTGTTTAATTAATCAATTAGCTCAATCGAGAGATACTGTTCACTAACCTTTTTACAACCTTTTGAAATTACCAAAACATCCTTATGCACATAAGTAAAACAAGAGTCAATCCAACCTTCATAAACCGTGCCATTAAGGTATACAACGTTAAGTGAGGACCATTAGGACTCATAAGAAAGTATTAGCCTCCTGAAATCCAATTCTAAATTTGATTCTATTAGCATCTTAGATTATATGCAACAAAAATAATACTAATTTTCTAAAAAAACTTATTTTAGGGTTAAAATATTAACCTTTAGATTTGGATGTTCCAAAACCTTAAATTTTAAGTGTTGAAGAATCAAATTGATGTCCTTAAAAGTCTTGAACACCCAATATATTTTGTTTGATGACTATCTTTCGTTCCTTAGCACACAAACGGTGGGTACTTTGGGAGGCTGGAGACTAGGACTCTTTCTTTTCTCTTCTCTCTAAGGGAGTATTTATAGGGATCCTAATTGAGCTTAAGTGGCTTGAGTCAACATAGGCTTAGCTCACTTAATCTAGCTCAAATTAGGATTAATTAACCCAATTAAGAAATGTCATTCACTAACCCCCTATGCAACCTTGTGTAATTACAAAATGCCCTTATTCATATAAGTGAACCAAGAGTCAATCTAATCCTCATAAACCATGGCAACAAGGTATATAAGCTTGAGCAAGAACCACTAACATAGGACAATATTGGCTCCCTCAGAATCCAATTATGAAGTTGATTCAACATCCCACTACAAAGAGTCAACTATACTTTAGTACCTTATGTATATAGTAACAAGATACTAAATGCTTGAGTTTGTGACATGCTATCTATTGTGTTTAATTCCCCTATGAACTGGTGTCCATAGTCTAACAAAGTGAAAGCTATCAACCTCTTAAGACTACCTCTACTATGCTTGAGTTACAAATCCTCTTATTATGTGATCAATTGACATATCTTAGTTCTTCAAGAGCTTATGTCAAATGTCACTTAAGGAACTACCATGACAATAGTGTACATGAACACACCTCCTTATGATCACCCAAGAGGACACTTTGTCTTAATCTCATGAGATATCATGGTGCATCCATTGAGAATACTTATTGCTATCGACTTCCATCAGTAGTGATCCAATCCATAGGGAATATATGATCAACTTACAATTTTACCCATAGGTTAAAGTCGCTATTAACTTTAGCACAAACTCAATATTCTCTAAAGGAGAATAGATAACACAATGAAACAACTTGGTGAAGTCATAAAAACTTTATAACCTTATGTCATGACTTACCATAGGTCTTGTCCAATGTGTAACCATAAACATTAGTACACTCATCATAGGAAACCCATCTTGATGGCCAAGATCATTTATGCTTCCAATTAGGATGTAAAGTACTACAACCTCTAATGGTTGCTTAGGCCCATGAACTGGTTGTGAATAAGTCATCTACTACAAGGGACCCATGACTTAGATATTTTGTGCAATTCGTAATGCACCTAAGTCACATAAAATGTAAGAGATACATATTAGAATTCTTACAAGGTATAAAACATGGAATGAGGATAGATAAGAGTAAATTGAAAATTTTATTAATAAATAATAAAATCTAAAAGTTTATTACATTATGTCATGCTTTTAAAGGCTTTATTCTAACAAATACAATATATCAGCTTAGTGGAGTCATGACTACTCGATAGTCTTATGCCATGGCTCACCGTAGATCCTATCCAATATATAAACATACACACTAGTGCACTAACCATAGTAAACCCATCCTGACAACCAATACAAGTGTGGACCCACGTTTTTCATGTGCGTCCCCACTCAACGGCGAGACTCACTTTTTATTTGGTGAAAAATGTGATTTTTAGAAAAGACTTGGAATCACCATTGATTTTTGTTTTATTTTTAAAGGGAAAAACAAAATAAGAAAGAAAAACCGTAAGTGTGACTCCTGAAGGAAAAAACAAGTTTGTGAAAAACCGAATCTGAATTTGAGGGTCAAGTTACCTATTGAGAAGGTATGGTGGTAAGTCATAGCACCCCTCTAAACCCGTATACATACGGTCTCTATTAAACGAATTAAAGGAATTGTGACAATTAATTAATTAGTCATGGATACCAAGAAAAAGAATGTCACAAATCAATATACACAAAAATAAGGATGAAATCAAATTATAAGAATATGTAAGATAAATGACAAGAAAATTAAGCAAAATGATTTATTGAACTAAATAAAAATATATATTAAAAAATAGTTTTCAAGAAATTTCTAAGGATTTTATTAAAAACAATTTTGAATTAATGATTTCAATTTGTTTATTTACAAAATATTTTCTTCAAGTGATTTGATTCAATTTTAAAAAAGAGTTATTTACACTTATTGTATCAAAAGAATTTATTACAAAATTTCAATTTGACAACAAAAATTATTTTTACATGCTTTTACCATAAAGGAATGAATTTTTACAATTTTGTTTACAAAAATATTTTGATTCATTTTCATTTAAAAAAAATGATTTATACAAATAAAAAAAAAATTATTTGCAAAAGAATTTTTAATTAAAAAGAAAAAATGTAAATCCCCTATTTCTAAAAATTATTTTTAATCCCATTTTAATTAAGTAAAAAGAATTTATTTAAAAAAAAAAACATTTTTTTTGCACAATTTTATTAAAAATTAATTTTTGGGACAACTTTATTTACAAAACAATTTTTGGATAATTTTTATTAAACAAAGAAATTTTTGGACAATTATTATTAAAAACATTTTTTCAAATTCTATTAAAGACAATTTTTTTGGATTTTTTTAAATGCATTTTTCTGAATTTTTATTAATAAAAAAAACTTTTTTTTATTAAGAAGAATATTTTTTGAACTATTATTTTATTAAAACATGTTTATTGAATTGTTCCTCTTATTTAAACAAAATTCTGGTTTGTTTGATGTTCAATTTTGTACACAAGTAAAAATATACAAACAAATATTTATAGAAACCAATAAAAATATAAGTAAATAGTAGTAGGAAATATAATATGTATCCAAACAAGCTTACAAGGTTACAACAAGTTCAATGTCTTCCACCAGCTTTTCAAGTCTCACTTTCTTCCATTAAATTTCATACACCATGTGTCATAAATTCATACTCAGTCAACAAAATTGCATATTGGACCCATGCAAAAACAAAAATAACCCAAATGTAAATATCCAAAAATTTGCGAAGTTCAAAATAAATATTCAAACTCAAATTCAAACTTTAAATTAGTCTAATAAATTTCATTAATTAAAAATGAGCTCAAATTAGTAAATATAACCCAACACAAATATCTCACATGTTATAAGCCCTGGTCCAAAATTTTTAAATTAATAACCAAAATATAAACACAATTAACCAAACTTAAAATTTGATAAACTAAAACAAATTTCATTAGGTCTAAACTTAATTTCCCATAATCCAAACCTAATTTAATATACAAACTCAAATTCATAATCAAAATTAAGCCCAATTTAATGTGAAAACCCACATCTAGAATGTATAACAATGTCTCATGCTAAATTAAAATCCATATCAACCATAAATCCATTCAAAAAATTTCATTAACCATAAATGAGCCCAAATTTCATATTAATTCAACAATAACAAATGAACCAAAATTCAAAATTAAATCACCAACCCAACTTTCACAAACTATTATTATTAAAAATCAAAGTAAGAAAAAAATAAAATAATAATAATAATAATAATAATAATAAAACAAAATAAACTTACATCATTTTTTTGTTTTGATACCATGGAAGGAATATTGGGAATTATAGTCTGTGGAGGTGGCATCGTCGGCAACTGGCCAATAATTAGCCGACAAGTAGAGCGATGCAATGGGTTTGGGTGAAGAGAAAGAAAAGAAAAGAAAAATAAAATAAAATAAAAAAGAAAAATGGAAAAAAATGAGGGAAAAGGAGATGATGGTGTGGGTGTTGTGTGGTGTGTGCTGGAAATGTCGTCGAAGTGAAGAAGAAAAAGAAGAAAATGGAAGAAAAAAAGAAAAAAAAATGGGGTCGTGTGGGTCTACGATGAGTGGCGTTTGGAAGTGGAGGTGTGGTGTGGTAGTGTGAGGAAGAAAAAAAATGAAGAAGAGATGTAGAAGGAGAAAATCTAGAAAAATAAATAAATAAATTGGGTTAGCCACCAAAATGGGGAAAAAAACTAAAAGAAAAGGAAAATCAAAAGAGAGAGGAGGAAATAAAGGAATGGGGGATGGGTCTTTTGTATGTGGGGGTATGAAGAGTGGTATGGGCAAAAGAAAGAGTAAGTGGAGTAGTTGGGGAAGGAAATGAGAAAGCGAAGGAAGATAAGAAAGAAAAGAAAAGAAAGGAAAAAAAATGAAGAAAAAATAAAAGAAAATGAAGAAATAATAATAACAATAATAATAAATATATATAATATAATATAAAATACAAAATAAAAAATAACAAAAAATAAGATTTAAAGGGGGTGGATGGGTGAATAAAATCAAATGTAATCGGGTTTGAAATTTATTGATAAAATTGAGTTCAAAATTAATGTAAAAATAAAATTGAGACAAATTTTGAGGTCTACAACAAGTCATCACTCTAATTAGGAGGTAGCACACTATAGTCCTTATTAGATTGCCCAAATCCATGAATTGACTGTGAATAACTTATTTACTTATACGCGACTCATGATGTGTATCCTCTATGCAACTCCTAATAAACCTAAGTTGTGTACAATGTAAAAAATATAGGTGTGTTTACAAATATGTCAAATTAATGCATTTGAGATAATAAAGGGAAACCAAAACACATAAATAGATAAATTTATAAATGAATTTCAATCTGTTACATCATGTCATGCTTTCTAAGTCTCAATCTCAACAAACTCTTACTAGTCCTAAAGCATGTTGGGAACCATCTGACACCTAAGTTACCTATATGACCATCAAAGACTCTAGTAGACAAAGTCTTTGTGAAAGAATCTGGTAGTTTATCTACAGAAGCAATCTTCTTCATAGTCATATCTCTTTTCATTACTATTTCACATATCAAGTGATACTTTTTCTCAATGTGTTTACCCATCTAGTGGTTTGTTGGTTTGTTAGACCATGTCATCACCTCATTGTTATCACAAAATAGTATTAGGGGAAATACAACCAAGGGTATCACCTCAAGTCTCATCAAGAACTTCCAAAGACAAATAACTTTCTTTGTTGCTTTAAAAATAGCAACATATTCAACTTCCATAGTGGAGTCAGTAGTACAAGATTGTTTCACACTGCTCCAACTAACAGCTCCATCACCTAGACTGAACACAAACTCGGAGCTAGACTTGTGACAATCTATATTAGACTGAAAGTTTGAATCTATGTACCTAATGGGTAAAAACTCATCTCAATGATACACCAACATATAATCTCCCATTCTCTGTAGATACTTAAGTATACGCTTGACTGTCGTCCAATCCTCCATGCCCAAATTGGATTGATATCTACTCACTATTGAGGAGGTTGTAATCCATGCATTTTTAAGAGCCTTTACCACACACCACTCACACCAACATGGCTGCATACATATTCATGGAAGATCATTGTTTTTTAAGAAGTGGGAAGACCCCACACATCTCTAGCATCATGCCACTTTGGAGAAGAAAACAGTTTACACCTTTGGATTATGAAACAACCCCCATGCATTGATTTGGAAGGTAAGTTCATGTTCTTAAACTTTCTTTATTTTAGTTTTAATTTATCCCTTCAATTTATTTTTTATTTTTATTTTCTCTCTCTCTTCTTGTTATTTCAATCCATTGGTAAAATTGCTTTTATGTGTTAAAATTTTTATTTTTAAACTTGTTTTCATCCATTTTAGTTTTGATGAATAATGGAATTTAGTTTTGAATAAGTATTAATGCTAATTTGGATTTTAGTTTTTGATAAATAATGGGGTTATGTAGACCTTTCATTTTACCCTTAACCCATATAGGTTATACTCTTAGTAAATTATCGTAAATCATCTACTTGTAGTCTTCGATTCTTTTTCGAGAGCTTCTTGGAGGATAAACTACGGAACTTTGATGTGATCACACAAACCTTTGAATTTGTAGTTTAAGGTTTTCTAATTGTTCAAACTTATCATTAACCAAAAATTAAAACAAGAATACTAAATCATTGTTTTAATACAAAGTAAAATAAATTGTTTCTTTAAACTAATAATAATAATAATAATAATAAAACATATAATAAATATAACTAACAAAAAGGTTTTTAAAATAAAATTTTTACTATTATCATTAAATGCATATTTTGAAACATAAAATATGATAACTTATTTTTAATTTTTCATGAAGTATGAATTGATACAAAAATTTAAAAATACTAATATGATATTTGATATTTTATGAATTACGAACCAAAAAGAGGATTTAGATTTATTACATTTATTGAGTTCATGATTTAAAGCATAAAATGATTTATTCTTATACTTAATAGAAAATATATTATATATATTTTCATATCTCTCATCTTGTTTTTTTTTTTTCTTTAAAACATTTATTTAATCTTTAATATATCAAGCACCCCACACCCATCAATTCTAACTAGTCGTTCATCAAATGTTCTTGTAGGCCATCAATCCAATACCATTTCATGCACCATTCCTTTGTAATAGCATACAAGTCATACATTCGCAAGCCTCTTATGTCATATCAAGACAAGAACCCTAGCACCCTAGTTGCAACTGCAAGATGTTCTACACAAGCTGTCCATTTTAACTTTTGTGGCTGTTAGGACACCACAATCAAGCCAAAATCTCACACTTCATACCCACACCGCATAGTCTCTTCACCAACCACCACATTCTCTTGTTGCAACCCAACTTTTGGTTGCCCAATGCACCTTAGTACAACCCCTGTTAAGCCACTCCATCCCCTACAACAATCCATATTTTAGGTTGCCCAAGACTTGTCTTCATTACATTCAATAGCTTCCCTTCCCATGCTTGCCACCCACTCATTCTCTCTCATTTTTTCTCTACATAAGCAAATTTTGAAACGAGTAGAAAACAAAAGAGAACTTTCTCTCTTCTTTCTCATTCTCACTCTCATTTCCACGCAGGATTCAAAAAATTGGTCGAGTCTGGTATGACTCGGTTGAGTTATATCCGTCTCGACACTAGCCACAACGAGTTCAATACCAGATACAGATTTATACCAAGACTCGACCTGAATTGGTTGGACTCAGATGACTCGGTTAAAAAAAAAAAAAAAAGCCTCAATCAAGAGATTCTCTCTTCTTTCCCATCACAACAAGAATCAAATATTTTTAGAGAAATCAAAGATTCATTTGCAAAAGAAAACACTCGTGAATCTGTGATTCATGAATCCAATATTTCAACCACAACATTAAACGAGAAGAAAAAAAAAACAAGTTTGAAACAAACCCGTGACCCTTTCAAAAGCCTTTAAAAAGAGAAAAATTAACAAACACAATTGAAGATTTACTTACTTGACCTTAAATCTACCATTGCCGGAGTATAGATCTTTGGTGTGTCGCCGGTGTTGCAACAATGACTGGACGCTGGCAAGGTAATCCTTCTCCCTTCGATTGTGGTTGTGTGGTGTCATGACTGCTACAAACATGTGACTATGTGGCAGTGTGGGTGTGTTGGCGAAGGTCCGACAATCTGCAAAACGTGGTGTGTTGGGGAAAATAGCCAACAAATCATGGTGTGTTGGGTCCTTGGGGGAAGACAAGCCAGCAAAAAGGAAATTTAAGATATATTGGTAAGGGTAAAATTTGATTTACCTTATTTAAATGTATTTAAATAGGTATATTTACATGTATTTAAATTAGTAAAATTGGGGAGTATGGTGGATGACAGTGAAGAAAATATCACGATATTTCTGTGATATATCGCAAAAATATTGGTGTGTCGACGGGTGTCGAAATGATATATACCATGGAAGGCAGGACAAATATTTACAAAGTGTTTAGAGGTTTGGTTAACAATAAATACAAAATAGATACAAAGATGGTAAAGTCTTTATGAGTTTTGATTTTTGTTTCTCTTTACTATCCGTCTGGTCACTTCCTTCTTTTCTTTTATTTTATTTTCTATCACATGTAGAATACGTGGCTTGTACATGGCTTTATTAGTTTTGAACTTCTACTGCTACATTAAATTCTTGTAGTTGGAGACGCATTTACTGCTTCAATATCATCATTGCTGACATCATCATTCCATTGCATTTTGTAGATTGTAATGACTTTCATCATCAAGGTTGTCCCAAAATAATACGTCATCACTGAGACAAGAAGATGGTTCTAGTATTTCTACACTGAGTTCGGTTATAAAATCCTATTCTTTAGAAGTAATAAAAGGTTTTGGAACAATGATGTGTTCTAAAGGTTTGTTTCTCCATATGGACATAGTTTTTGTTTCACCAATGAGATGAAATAATTTGTTCCGGGTTGGTCTAAGATCATAGATTTGGAAAGCTCTAAAGCAAGTAAAAAATTGTGGAAATTCATTTGAACGGGTCATTTCCCATTTTGGTTCTTGTTGAGGGATGAGTGGTGTTATATGTATATATATATATGGTGAAAGGCTAGTACTACTGATCCATAGGTTTGAAATAAAAATGGAATGGTTTCAAAAGAAATGTCTATTTGTCTTTTAGTTTTGAAAAGATAGGTTAAAATATCTTTCAATTTTTCTAGGAAATTTTCAAGAATTTGAGATACATGGTTCATAAAAATATTTTTTTAAATTCTCTGATCCATGAACTGGGGTACTAAATCAAAGATTTCTTTATTTACAGTGGACATATTCAAATAGGCTAAATATATCACAAAGAAAAATTCAGGGTCATGATATGTCATATACCCTGTTTTTATCCCGACATTTTTTGTTTTAAAATGTTTATACAAAAGTTCTTGATGTTTAAACACTTTGTTATATTGGGTTTGCAGAAAGAAGGTTTCAACTAAAGAATAGTTATCAGCTCCAATTAGTTTTTTTACAACAAGTTTGTCATATTGTTCAGACAAAAGAGCTCATTTCTTAATTAAACTAAGCATTTCAGATTGACTATTTGAACAATTGGTTTAACTGATTGACATTGTACTGGTTTTCAAATTGTTTATCAGTTTTTCCTGATTTTCTCAGATTTTGAGGTTTTGAAATTTATGGGTTTCTAAAGCAATTAGTTGGTTTTGAAGGTTTTGTAAATGTTGGGCTAAAGCTGACACGGTTTTTCCATAAGCATATTCTAAATTTTGGTTTGGAAAACTTTGTGGTTTTAGAGACCAAAAGTTATCTACAATAGCCTTATGTTCTTCAAAAAGGTTTTGAGAAAATAAAGAGTTAAACCTCAAATTTGGATTCAACACTTTGTTCAGACATATGGTTCCATATTGAAAGGTTCTAAATTTAGTGGGTTTTCTTTGAGCCATGTTCTTGTAACATAAAATCAATCGTTAGCATTATTAACATTATTAATTATTTGTCTACTTAACCAATCTACTAATATATTATCTTTTCCTTTAATATGTTCAAATTTAGGTTTAAGACCAATTAAAGAGTTTTGAAACTTTATCCATCTTTTGGTGGACAATTTAGAAGAATTTTTTTTCAAAGAATTTTTTAATATTCTCACAATCACTTCTTAAAGTAAATTGTTCTTGGTTTAAAAATAATTGGATTTTTTATAAGACTAATATTATTGCTTATATTTCTAAGTCTTTAGAATTAAGGTTCTTTTGATAATCATTAAAAGTTCCACTACAATATCTACAAAGTTTTTGTTCTCCTATATTAGTGACTGCTAAAAGTATACCTTCCCATCTTGTTTGGCTAGCATCAATTTGAACTATTTTATATTCATTTTCTAAGGGTAAATGTAAGGTTGGGAGATGCTTCACAAGTTCTTTTATTTTTTGTACAAGTTTAATGTCTTCTTGGTTAAAATATCTCCGCCTTATGTTTTTTATTTTACTATAAAAGGGTCCAGCTAATCTACTTAATATATGGTATAACATAGTTTAATAATTCTAAAAAACTTTGGAGGGTTTTTAAATCTTTGAGTTTATCTGGAAAATTATTTATTTTTTGTACTATATGATCTTGTAGTTTTATTTGTCCATCCTCTAGTTCTAATCCTAAGAATTCTATTTGGGTTTTAAATAATTTTAGTTTCTTTTTACTTACTATTAATCCATGACTAATTAAATTTTCAAAAATAAGTTCCAAATGCTTTATATGTTCTTGGAATGTATAAGAAAAAACAAGAATATCATCAATATATACAAGAACAAAAGAATATTTACCAAAAATATTATCCATCATTTGTTGGATTATATGAGGAGCATTTTCTAGTCCAAATGGCATTACATTCCATTCATATAATCCACAAGGACATGAAAATGTTGTCCATGGTTTACTATCTTCTTCTAATCTAATTTTCCAAAATCCACTTTTACAATCTAGATGAGAAAAATATTTACATCCTTGAATAGAATTAATTAAAGAATCTTTATTTGGAATTTTATAGGCATCATCATATGTATTATCATTCAATCTTTTATAATTAATAACCATCCTAACTTTTCCTCGTTTTTCTTTATTATGGTTTCTAACTAAAAAGGTTGAGGATCTATGGGTACTGAAACTTGTTTTTATGAGGTTATTCTATAATAGTTCTTCTATTTGAATTTTAAACTCCTTTGTATCTATAAGGTTACATGTTATATCTGCCGTTTTTATTGTTAAATTTGGATTTTTAATTGGTATTTTACAGGTTGTTTTATTTTTATTCCAATGTTTTTCTAGATCTTCTCCTATAATTCCTTTTTTTTTTTTTTTTGCTTCTAATATAAGGTTTTTAAATTTGTTTACATTTATTAATTGTTCTTAGTAATCCTTTTGTGCTTCTACTTTGTTAATTTGATGAGAGGTTACATTATAATTTTTATTTAATACATTTTCCATGTTTGTATAAACAATTATTGTGGTTTTAGGATGAAAACTCACTTGGTTATTTTGTATTGTTATCCCTCCTTGTAAAGAATGTATAAAATTTAAACCTAAAATGGAAGGATATAAACTTATAGTAGGTACAAGATAAGTTTGAGGTAACACTAAGGTTATGTTATTAATTATTATTGGTACATTTGAAATATACTTGGTTAGTATTAGTTTTTGTTGATTATATTGAACTAACTCTACTAGTTGAACTAATGTTTGTTGATCTTCCTGAGGCACTAAGGTTTCAAATAAAAGGTTTTTACTGGCTTCAGTATCTAACATTGCGTCTACCTTTAATTCTATGGTTTTTAATTTAATTGTTGTTGGAAAAATGATAGATTTAACTTTATTTGTAGTATTTACTTGTTCTATTGTTTGTATGGTTGTTTTTTCAGGATTTATTGGTTCTTTTATTTCTTTTACAGGACTTTTTGGTTCTTCTATTTCTTTAGGGTTTGAACAACTGCCTTCCTCTTCTTCCAAGATTTTTCCTTTAATTATTATTTGTAAATATTTCCGTATATTATAAGGTTTTATTGTACTTTCTAAACGTTGTACAAGGTTTTCTGAATTTAAAGGGGTTTTCTTAGGTTGATTTTCTTCATTCTCAATGATCATACAAATTTCCTCTTTTTCAGTTTCACTATCATCTATACTATATACACTTGAATTTTCACTTTCAAAATCTAATTCACTAATGAGTTCTTCTTCTTCACTATCTACCTAATACTCATTTATTAGGTTTATTTTTACTTGGGTTTTTCTACTTCATTCATTTAATGGTTTTTTAAGTTTAGGACATTCAGGTCTTATATGGCCTTCTTGACCACACAAATAACATTTACACTATCTTTTTCTTTCTGTAGTTCTTTTTTTCTTTATCCAAAACTTTTCAGGTTTTTTATATCTTGTTTGATAAGGTCGTTTTTTTCTAAAAGGTTCTTCACTTTCTTCTTAAAAATTTATTATAGTTCTTAGGTTTTCTAAACTTATATTCTCTACATCCTATATCTAAATTTTCTCCTATATGTAATTTTCTAGAAAGTTGTTAATTTATGTCTTGTTTCTTTATTTGGCTTCCTTCTCCTATACTTACACATTCTCTTTCTAACCAATTTTTTACAAATTATATTCTAGCACCTATATAAGGAGAGTTTTTATATTTGGAGGTTGTAAATTCATTCCATAGTCTAAGTCCTACGGGTCCTTGTATTTTTAATATATATTTATTTAAATATTCAGGGGTTCTATCTACTCTAGCAAGGATTGCATATTTCCTAATTTTTGGTTCATATTCTCTTATATAAGAAAAGTTACATAACTTCAATTGTTCTAACTTATGGAGATATATTGTGGGTTCTTTTACATCTTTTTGAGTTGTTCCTAAAAAAATATAGTTTTATTAAATTTATAAATACATATATGCTAAAATTATTTCTAACTTCTTGAAAATAACTATTGTTTTCTTGTTCCATGTTTCTAAAGAATTGTAATATGGTTCCTCGAAGGGTAATTTTCAAAAGATACTACTACACCTGCTGAACTTAAAGATTGTTCCCAATTTTCTATGGTTTTCCTAATATCTTGTGTGTTATCTATATCTAATATTGTTCCATATTCATATATTGGTTGTAAAGAACTAGAAGGTTTTGATTTAGTTTTCCATTGAGACCCTTTTGGCTTACTATACGGCTTACTATACCTTATTATTTCATTTTTTACATTTACAAATTCTTTTTCTTCATTTACTGTATTTACTGTCTCATTTGAGACTATTTCTAGGTTTTCTTTAACTTTTGGTTAAATTGTAAATTGATTTATTGTTTCTATATTTATAAGTTTTTTTTATTAAATTGGTTTTATAAAGTTGTTCTATTATTTGCTCATCTGTATAATTTTTACACATTATATCAACAAAGTTTTCTTGATCTACCTGTTCTTCTAGTAACGTTGGGTTACTAAATTCTTCTAACATTCTATTAACAAGCTCTGAGTTTTTATATAGGTTTTCTACTGTTTCAATGTTTAGTAAAATATCTTCTTGTATAACATTTACAATTTCTATCTCACTATCTAACACTACCTCTATATTTATAGTTTTATAATTTCCAAATGTTATACTTGCACTTCTATCTTGATTTTCATATAAACTACTAGATGTTGGATATTTTATTTCTGGTTTATTTATTAGATGTAATTCTCACTCTCGTCCTAACAAATAATCTATATTTATGGGTTTTGCTTCTATCATATTTATAGTCTTACTTCCAAAGGTTTTTACTATATCATCAAATTCCATCATACATTTTAAACTTAAAGCATTGGTGGTTTTTCCTATAAATCCTATAGCTATATTAAGGTTCTTACTTCCTAATTCCATATCATAACCTTTAGTATTTATAGTTATTTTTATTTTTTCTGTGAATTCTTTAAGATCTATGCAAAATTGGAGGTATACATTCAATAACTTTGTAATTCTAGTTCATATTAACTTCTGTGCTAGCTAAAAGAGCTCGTCCTACTGTATTGTTTCTAGTATCTAAAGGTTAATATTTATAAGTGCTCCAATTTCTTTACGATGGAGTCCTATTATTCCTATTAAAATCATTCCTAAATGCATATATTTATCAGTTTTGTTTTTTAATAGTTTATGTTTTGTTTCTGGAGATACTAAGTCTAAATATACAATATCTCCTATTGAACTTATAGTATGTTAGTTTAAAAATCTAGTTATTTTAGAATTTTGAACTAATTGTTTTTTTGTAAGGTGTTACTTTCTTTACTGCCTTTTTCAAATTTTTCTTCAATAAATTCTTTTACATTATCTTTGGACTTTTTTGTTCTAATTACTGGTTTTTCTCCTAAACTAAAGTTTTTAAATTGTTTTAAAAGGTTATTTAATTTTTGTTCTTATGATGATCCTATATTTCTTTGTTCTAAAAGTTTATCTACCTTTTGGTTAACCTTTTCTAATGTTTCTTTTAAATTTTTTTGTTCTAATTTTATTTGTTCTATTTCTTTTCTAACATTTTTTTCTTCTCTAACTAATTGTTCTTTAATATAATCTAGGCTATTTCTTAGCAAGTTATGGTTCTAAATTCTTTATGTTGAGCATACAACCTAATATTAAGTTCTTTTATATGATCATAATCTATATTATATATACCAGGAGGATAAGGAATAAAAGACATCAATTCATATCAAATAAGCATACTAAATAAAGATGCAAAATAAATCAAGCAAATATAATCAGACTTTTAATGGGGTAAAATAAAGTTCGGTACTCTGAAAATTAATTTGAATCAACAATTTCCTTTCCTAATTAATATACTAACAATATACAACAGCTCTAATACCAACTTTTCCTATCAACATCAACAGTTTGCTATAGTGTGCTATTCATAGTCAAAGTAATAGCAGGAGTTTTGAAATCTTCATTCAAAATGAAAGTTATAAATTCAATTAAAGTGTGAATGCATTTATTATCCTTATTATTTTAATATAAATGTTTTCAAATACTTATTATTTTAATATAAACATTTTCAAACACTTATTATTTTAATATATATATTTAACTTAAAACTAGTGTGAAAGCATTTATGACATGAAAGTTAAATTTTTAAATATCGGATATTTGAAAAGTTTAAAGAATAATCTCAAATTTTTAAAACATCACTTCATGTCAAGGTGATACTCCCCTTTCGACCAGACAGAGTCTCCCTAACACGCCAATTTTTCAACAAAAATGGGTTAAAGGTCAAGGGTTAAGACTAAAGACTGTAGTTTTAAAACCCGATTTTGCACTCAAAACTTTCTAAATAACCCAGTCTGACTTTTTTTTTGCTGGGGATACTAAGTCTAAATATACAATATTTCCTATTGAACTTAGAGTATGTTGGTTTAAAAATCTAGTTATTTTAGAATTTTGAACTAATTGTTTTTTTGTAAGGTATTACTTCCTACACTGTCTTTTTAAATTTTTCTTCAATAAATTCTTTTACATTATCTTTGGGATTTATGGCTTCTACTATTTCCATGGTTTTATTGCTAAACTTTTTTGTTCAAAAGGATTTATTTTTCTTTATGTTCTAATTACTGGTTTTTCTCCTAAACTAAAGTTTTCAAATTGTTTTAACAGGTTATTTAATTTTTGTTTTTCTGATGATCCTATATTTCTTTGTTCTAAAAGTTTATCTACCTTTTGGTTAACCTTTTCTAATGTTTCTTTTAAATTTTTTTGTTCTAATTTTACTTGTTCTATTTCTTTTCTAACATTTTTTCTTCTCTAACTATTATTCTTTAATATAATTTAGGTTATTTCTTAGCAAGTTATGGTTCTAAATTCTTTACATTGAGCATACAACCTAATATTAAGTTCTTTAATATGATCATATTCTATATTATATATACCAGGAGGATAAGGAATAAAAGACATCAATTCATATCAAATAAGCATACTAAATAAAGATGCAAAATAAATCAAGCAAATATAATCAGACTTTTAATGGGGTAAAATAAAGTTCGGTACTCTGAAAATTAATTTGAATCAATAGTTTCCTTTCCTAATTAATATACTAACAATATACAACAACTCTGATACCAACTTTTCCTATCAACATCAACAGTTTGTTGTAGTGTGCTATTCACAATCAAAGTAATAGTAGGAGTTTTGAAATCTTCATTCAAAATGAAGGTTATAAATTCAATTAAAGTGTGAATGCATTTATTATCCTTATTATTTTAATATAAATGTTTTCAAATACTTATTATTTTAATATAAACATTTTCAAACACTTATTATTTTAATATATATATTTAACTTAAAACTAGTGTGAAAGCATTTATGACATGAAAGTTAAATTTTTAAAGATCGGATATTTGAAAAGTTTAAAGAATAATCTCAAAATTTTAAAACATCACTTCGAGTCAAGGTGATACTCCCCTTTCGACCAGACAGAGTCTCCCTAACACGCCAATTTTTCGACAAAAATAAGTTAAAGGTTAAGGGTTAAAACTGAAGACTCTAGTTTTAAAACCCGATTTTGCACTCAAAACTTTCTAAATAACCCAGTCTGATTTTTATTTTTTTTTTCTGGGGATACTAAGTCTAAATATACAATATTTCCTATTGAACTTATAGTATGTTGATTTAAAAATCTAGTTATTTTAGAATTTTGAACTAATTGTTTTTTTGTAAGGTGTTACTTCCTATACTGCATTTTTAAATTTTTCTTCAATAAATTATTTTACATTATCTTTGGGATTTATGGCTTCTACTATTTCCATGGTTTTATTGCTAAACTTTTTTGTTCAAATGGATTTATTTTTCTTTCTGTTCTAATTATTGGTTTTTCTCCTAAACTAAAGTTTTCAAATTGTTTTAACAGGTTATTTAAATTTTGTTCTTCTAATGATCCTATATTTCTTTGTTCTAAAAGTTTATCTACCTTTTGGTTAACCTTTTCTAATGTTTCTTTTAAATTTTGTTGTTTTAATTTTATTTGTTCTATTTCTTTTCTAACATTTTTTTCTTCTCTAACTAATTGTTCTTTAATATAATCTAGGTTATTTCTTAGCAAGTTATGGTTCTTAAAGTCTTCCAACTGCTTTTAAAACTAGAGTCTTTAGTCTTAACCCTTGACCTTTAACCCGTTTTTGCCGAAAAATTGGCTTGTTAGGGAAACTCTGTCTGGTCGAAAGAAGGGTATCACCTTGACATGAAGTGATGTTTTAAAATTTTGACATTATTCTTTAAACTTTTCAAATAGTCGATCTTTAAAAATTTAACTTTCATGTCATAAATGCTTTCACACTAGTTTTAAGTTAAATATATATATATATATATTAAAATAATAAGTATTTGAAAATGTTTATATTAAAATAATAAGTATTTGAAAATATTTATATTAAAATAATAAGGATAATAAATGCATTCACACTTTAATTGAATTTATAACTTTCATTTTGAATGAAGATTTCAAAACTCTTGCTATTACCTTGACTGTGAATAGCACACTATAGCAAACTGTTGATGTTGATGGGAAAAGTTGATTTTTAATTGGTATTTTACAGGTTGTTTTTTTTTTTTTTCCAATGTTTTTATGAATCTTCTCCTATAATTCCTATTTTTTTCTACTTCTAATATAAGGTTTTTTAATTTGTCTACATTTCTTAATTGTTCTGAGTAATCATTAATCATACTATCCTTTTGTTAATTTGATGAGAGGTTACATTATGATTTTTATTTAATACATTTTCCATGTTTGTATAAACAATTGTTGTGGTTTTATGATGAAAACTCACTTGGTTATTTTGTATTGTTATCCCTCCTTGTAAAGAATGTATAAAATTTAAACCTAAAATGGAAGAATATAAACTTATAGTAGGTACAAGATAAGTTTAAGGTAACACTAAGGTTATGTTATTAATTATTATTGGTACATTTGAAATATACTTGGTTAGTATTAGTTTTTGTTGATTATATTGTGGAATTGGAAAGTAATATTTATATGAAATTGGGGTATTGATAATTATAATATTAAATATATTTATATGTAATCTTTTTATATTATGTTGAGATTATATTTTTAATTTATTAAATGATGTAATTTTTAATTTATTTAATGATGTAATTTTTAATTTTATAATATTAAATTGATTTACATGTATTTAAATTGGTAAAATTAGGAAATTCATGTATGCAGTGTAAAGTAATGTTTAGATGTAATGTTATGAAATTGGAGAATTCATAATGATAATATTATGATGATATTAAATATATTTATATGTATTTTTTTTATATATATATAGAGATTATATTTTTAATTTAGTAAATTATGTAATTTTTTATCTTATCATATTAAATTGGTTCACTAAATTATTTTTGTATGGTATAGAAATTATATTTCTTAATATAAAATACATTTATATGGAAAACTTTATATGATATAGATATTGTATTTTTAATTTATATTTCTATCTTATAATATTGCAAAATTAAATTACATTAGAAAATTAATAATTATTTAAAACAACTTTTTTTTTAAAATAATCATAACTATAAAAGTAATGATTTAATAATACGGATTAAATGGTGTGCATTTACATGGTATAGAGAAATCACATTTATATTTGAATCAATTTTATTTCATTATATCATGTAAATTTTTTATTTTATAATATTCTACAATTAAATTACAATAGGAAATCAATAATTATCAAAACAATAAATTGGTTCACTAAATTATTTTTCTATAGTATAGAAATTATATTTCTTAATATAAAATATTATTATATGGTAAACTTTATATGGAATTGATATTGTATTTTTAATTTATGTTTTTATCTTATAATATTGCAAAATTAAATTACATTAGAAAATTAATAACTATTTAAAACATTTTTTTTCAAATAATCATAACTATAAAGTAATGATTTAATAATACGGATTGAAGGGTATGCATTTACATGGTATAGAGAAATTACATTTATATTTGTATCAATTTTACTTCATTATATCATGTAGATTTTTTATTTTATAATATTCTACAATTAAATTACAATAGGAAATCAATAATTATCAAAACAATAAATTGGTTCACTAAATTATTTTTGTATAGTATAGAAATTATATTTCTTAATATAAAATACATTTATATGGTAAACTTTATATAGTATAGATATTATATTTTTAATTTATGTTTTTATTTTGTAATATTGTAAAATTAAATTACACTATAAAATTAATAATTATTCAAAACAATTTTTTTTTTTCAAATAATCATAACTATAAAAGTAATGATTTAATAATATGGATTGAAGGGTATGCATTTACATGGTCTAGAGAAATTACATTTATATTTGAATCAATTTTACTTCACTATATCATGTAGATTTTTTATTTTATAATGTTCTACAATTAAATTACAATAGGAAATCAATAATTATCAAAACAAACTTTTTAAAGAATTTTGTTTTATAAAAATATTCATGTATTTAACTATTATTTATTTTAATTAAAAAACATATAAATAAGTGGAAAATAAAAGATTGTGAACTTAGGTGAGATCATGTTGATTGCTTTTTTAGTAGAATTTATTTTTATATGGTAACAATATGAAACTTATAAGTGAGTGGAAAATTGAATATTACAATTCTTATATAAATGTGTTTATATATATTTAATTTGAAAAGTAAGTTGTTTTCCTTTTAAACATGGTTAGGTTAAAATTTCAGAATGGCTTGAAAACATGATATTGGTTAGGAGCATGCAAAACCTGTTGGTGGTAGTAGAGAACCACAAAGTGTAAATATTGTGGGAAAGTTATACATAGCGGTATAACAAGATTAAAGCAACACATCACACATATATCTGGACAGATGGAAGGATGTCCATGTGTACCAGTAGAAGTGTCACATGGTGTTAGACAACATATGTATGACACTTTAAAAGAAAAAGCACAGTTAAAGAAAAAAAATGACTTTTGAGTTCCTTAAATAAAGAAATTTTCTATGAAATTGATGAGGGTGATTTTGATGATGAAATTGAGGAAGTTGCTATGGCTGATTTTGAAAGAAGACAAATGAAACAAGCAATGAAAGAAAGTCGTCGAATTTTGTAAGAAGGTAGACAAGAGCACGAAAAGGGTGTTAGTTCCTCACAACCTTCTAATGCTAGGATTAAGTACGGACCAACACGTAGCTTCAGTGTAAGAGAAAGAGCTAGCATGTCTCCAAAAGGAATTGATCCCTATATGTTCCCATCAAAGCATAAATCAATAAATAAAAAACTCATTTTCCACTGAAGAGGTGAAGAAAATAGGTAAAGTTATTTCTAAATTCTCTCTTTAATGCAATACCCTTTTATGCAGCTGACGGTGGGCCTTACTATCAATCAATGATTGATACCATAGCAGAAGCAGGTCCAGGCATCAAGGGTCCCAAGGGATACCAAATTGGAAATACATTTTTGGAAGAGCAAATGCAAGAGCTTGAGGTATATATAACAATATTGAAGGCTAAATGGCCTATATATGGGTGCACAATCATGTGTGGTGGTAGGAGTTCTAGGACTAGAAAGCCTATCATCAATTTCATGATTTATTATGATAGAAATATGATATACCATTCTTCAGTTGACACTACCAACATACCTAAGACAACATACTACATCTTTTCCCTTATAGATAAAGTTGTAGAGGAGGTTGGGGAGGAAAATGTTGTTCAAGTAGTCACTGATAATGAGGCAAGTTTTAAAGTAGTCGGTATGTTGTTGATGGAGAAGCAAAAGCATTTGTTTTGGTCTCCTTGTGCAGCCCACTGTATTAATTTAATGCTTGAAGATATTGCAAGTATGAAGCAGATTAAGGAGACATTAGATCAAGCAAAGATGATCACAGGATTTATTTATAATAGCTTGAAAGTAGTGAATTTGATGAAAGTGCTCACCAAGAATAGAGATCTGTTAATGCTAGGAATAACCCATTTTGCCACTGAATTCATTTCACTTGAGAGTCTTATATGTTATGAGGCTGATTTAAAGAGAATGTGCACAACAAATGAGTGGTGTGAATCAATAAAGATAGGAGCAAAAAAAGTCTAAGAGATAAGGTATCCAACTTTATCTTAACTGATCAATTTTGGAAAAATGCAAGGAAAGTTCAAACCATCATGGAACCTCTCATCAAAGTATTGAAATTGGTTGATCAAGATAAAAAGTCCACACTATCAATCATTTATAAAGCAATGGATAGAGCTAAATTGGCTATCAAGGTATCGGTCACGCAATGAGAAAAGTATTGGGAAGTCATTGATAAAAGGTGGGAAGGTCAATTGCACAAACATTTGTATGCTGCAAGTAATAAAAAAAAATTCTTTATATATTTTTTATTATTTTTTTCAAGTACAAATTATTATAAATTGATCATTATTTAACTTATGGCAGCATATTTTTTAAATCCAATGTTCCAATATTCAAAGTATTTTTCCAACCATCCAGAAATTAAAATTGGATTCAAGGAAGTTATCAAAATATTAGAGCCAAATTTGGATAGACAAGCAAAAGCTATTAACGAGGTATAATAATAGCTGGTAACCATTATATAATACATTTTGTATCTGTAATGTGCATTAACAAAAAAAAAAAAAATGCTAATGATGTAGGTGAAATTATTTATTGACGACCAAGGAGAATTTGAAAGTGCACTTACAAAGAAAGCAATAAATCAATCTATTTCAAGTACTCAATACATTTACATCTATTACAAATTAGAAATTATGATCATTTTTTGTTAAATATATCATAGTGGTTAATAAGTATGCTTTTCTTTATTATAGTTGAATGGTAGAACAACTATGATGACGAAAGTCCACATCTGCAAAAGATTGTTGTTAAAATTTTAAGCCAAACTTGTTCTTCATCAAGTTGTGAAAGAAATTCAAGCACATAGTCATTAATTCACACAAAGTTGTGCAACTGTTTAGCAATGAAAATGTTGCATAATTTAATTTATGTGCACTACAATATGCGACTTCTAGTTAAGAATTTGATGTAAGAGTGAAAAAATGAAGATTTATACAATCCAATTGATCTTGATCATATCTTTAATGATGATGATACATTAGATGAGTGGATACAAGAAGGAAAAGAGCCTATTTTATCATATGATAATTTGGATTAGTTGGATAAAGCTCTTCCCCTTAATGAAGAAGATAGAGAAATAGTTCATGAAGATGATGGTGCCACAAATCGTAGGGTTAGTAGGCGTACAAGTAATGCTACATAATAAAGAGATATTGATTCTTGTCGTAAAGGTAAGGCTTCTAGAATAATTTCTTCAAGTTCTAGTAGTGATGATGGTGAAAATGGGGGCAATAGGCGAGGTGGTGGCACTAGTGGGGGTAGTAGAAGAGTTGGTGGCACTGGTGAGGGTACTAGAAAATATGGTAGCACTGGTGGCGGTTATGTTAGTCAAGTAGATCCTGGCATGTCATGGGCACAAGGAGATAAAAATTACTATGCCACACAAGATACAGATCATGGAACAACAAAAGCATTTGGAAAGACTAACCACATTTCCCAGCAATGATGATTATTCTAGTGGGCATAATTATCATAGATCAAATTATCATAGTATTGATGAGCACTTACAGAATTTGGGTATAGGATCAAGGTCGTATTTCAGACGAGTAGATGACAGATCATATCATAACTTTAGAGACCGTGATATCTATTCTTGTACTTTTAGTAGAAATGATTTTGATCGATTTCCAATGATGCATCCAGAGGAATATTCAAATACTGGAACATGAGCTAGTGATTCCTAAGGATATGATCAATCTTCTAGTAGCAGTAGCATTGCCTATCGAGGTTTTGGATACTATCAATATGGTGTTGATCTCAAACAGCCTTCAAAACCATATTTTCCTAATTATGAATCATCAAGCCAATCATCTCTGCCAACATATTCAAGTTATGAACAACTCTTGCAACCATATCCTCACTATGGGAATTACCATCCCAACTTGTATACTCGTCGTAGGATTGATGATGATGATTTTGAACCCTCTCGTTATTCAACATGGAATTGATTATTATATTGTATGTTTGTTAGAAAAAATGTTGTTATATTTGAAATAAAATAATTTTCTTTTATTAGCATTATCATAAATAACTTTGATCGGATACTTTTATAACTACTTAAATAATGTTAAATGTGAGACAATTTTATTTTATTGATTTTTTTGAGCTTAATTAATTATATATATTTTTATGATGATTTACATAATATTTTTATAATTTTTTGAATTTTCTAATTAGCTTATTTTACGTATCGTCCGATACCAAGCCGATACACCAAGACCAATACACTTCGGGACCCTCCGAGTTAATGATCGATATCGCGACTTTGAACCATGTTTCCATGACTCTCACCAACAAAACTTGATTACACCACCTCCGCCTCACTCAGTCTATAAATGCTATGGATCGAAGCAGCGTGTTTGAGTTTGCATTTATCAACATTATAGTGGCAAATGTCGAAGGTCAATCTCCGACAAAGTTACCAATGACCACTCCTATTGCCATTTCACCTACTTCTCCACTTGTGGTTGCTGCCCCAACCAAATCTAAAACACCCTCTTCAGTCACAACTCCGCTTCGTTACTACCTATGACAGATTTGTCTTTGTCGATTAGCTCTTCTGTGTCATTTTCCCTATTTATGACTAAAACCACTCCTGTTGCAGGCCATGCATGGCTATTCACATGTTCTTCTTTTTATTTATTTTATTTTGTTTTTTGTTCTTTTTGTACTATTCATGTTGTTTTGGGTTAGAAAGGTATCATGTATTTTTAATTTTTGAGACAATAATAGGGACGAGAAAATTAATTTCAACTAAGGCCTGTTTGGTCGAGAAAATAAGAAACGGTTTTGATGTTTGCATTAGGGTGAGAAGTTAGGTCATGTGAGAATGGGGGATTCTAGAGGTTTCCAAAGGCGGTAAAAAATATTATAAACCATCTTTGTTGGGGAGAAACATTCTTTGGCCATTCAAGGGATCCCTGTTGATAAAAGGTTGGAGATAGAGAGAGATTTTCCGGCTAGAGGATTCTTGATCCAAGTTGAAAGAGAGTTAAAGAGATAAGGAAGAGAGATTTTTTCTAGTTTTGATTTTTTATCTTTGTTGAGAGAGAGTTAAAGAGTTTGAGAAGAGGAAGAGAAAGAGTGTTGTTTGATTTGGTGCATCTCATCTTTCAGGTTTCATTTATTTAATTATTTCATATATTTGTGAATATCCAGATTATAATCATCTGATTTTATGTTTCATTTGGTTTGGATCAAGTTGTTTTTGGGATTGATGATTATATCTTGTTTTCTTGCTGATTTGATTTGTATTTAATTATTTCAAATTGATTGGAATGGATTTTTGTGATCTCTGTATTTTACACAGTTTTCTGTATCGTTTTTGTTATAGTTTGTTTGTAATAGCTTGAGAAATTTCAATTATAAGACTCTTCCTCTATAAATGTTTAAAATATTTGGATTATGATAAAAAAAAATTGATCTTTTATGAGAATTTTTGTTTAATTAAATCTAAATAAGTTGTTGCATGATTAGAAGTCAGTTGTTGATTATTAAGAATTGATGTGATCAATTTTGAAGTTTTAGGTTTAGACTTTTCCTCTGGTTTTTTTTGTGAATATTGGATTAGATTTATTAAAATCATGAATTCATGTTGTTTTTAGATCTATGTTTAGTGAATTCATAATAGGTAATCATGAGATTAGAGATCATTTTACATGTCAATTATTATGAATCTAAGCAATATTCAAATCTAGATTTTTCGTTTAGAAATTGCCAACTTAATACCATTTTTATCATTTCCTGTATTTGATTAGTGATTTATATAAAATTTCCATAAATCTAATTTAATTCAAAGTATCAAAATTTTTTATTCCATGACTTTGAATGAACTTAGTTAATCTAAATCTTTACTTTAATAATTTTCTTCAAATTCTTATAAATTGTGATATTAAAGGATTTTTTTCAAAATTTAAAATCATTATTTTGTCTTTATATATATATATATATATATCTAAAATTCTGATTGATTTAATATATAAATGAGATTGCATTCTTCTCTTTTAATTTTTAATTGTCATAAATTGATGTTTAGTATTTTAGAGAATTCAAAATTTTGATTCATCTGTTTCATTATATTAAGATAATCTAATTATTACATGCATTTGATTAATGACTCGCTTGAAATTTCCATGTTAATTTAAAACATTAGATTTTGGTTCTATAGGATTAAAAGAAATTGGTCACATACTTGAAATTTAAATTAGAGAACATATGTTGTCATTCACAAATGCATTATATAGTGATTAAATTTTAAATAAAAATAATGTACATAATTAGCCATGAATGAAATGATGGCATGCTCGAAATTTTATTTTATTTATTTTTTATTGAGACATTGATATATCTAACTACTTGTAGAAAGGATTTTTATTAATCTTTAAAATGGAGGATGAGATTAATGCAGCCATTGATTGGTGCCTTGTTGATATGTAATGCAATGACTATCTTTTATGATTAGTGTCAATGTTTTAGTTTGAAGTAAAATATTTCCCTAACTCTAATTTTTATAACCAATATTTTCTTTCTATCCACTTCTTATCATTTTGATGATTATTAGATATGTATTAGCTTAGGTTGGGTGTGGACAAACTGGGCCACATATGAGTGTTGTTAGAATTGACACTTAGAAAGTTGTATGATTGATTGTTGACTGCTTGATAAATTATGATTAGGATTGAATTAATTTTTTTTTCTTCAATTTTTTTATCTAAATAAGTCATTGTATAATTACATGACAATTGGGTTTGAATAAATTCTTTTGATTTTGATTCATGAAAACTTGATTTATCCTAATTCTTTTTTTTTTCTAAGTGATTCATACATGCACACTTACAATTTTGTTGTGATCCAAGTTTAAAAATCTATATGAATTAATATTTTTTGAAAAAAAAACATTATATCTTTTTCATAACAAAATCCATCCTTAAACTTATATTTAAAATTCATCTTAGTCCCCTTAAGTATGAAACTTCAATTTTCCAAAAAGACAATGCTGCCTATTTTATTCAGTATGTAGTTTTGAAAAGGTTTTAAAATGAATTTTGGTTTTGAATTCACATGAATTAAAATTCATAGCTCCAATAAATGGAGTCTTTATGGATGAATTCATGGAAATTAAAATGGGATTTAATAGATCCCTACATACAAAAATTTCCAAAACCTGGGTCTTTATTGGTAATATTGACAACTCACTGTACTTCTGAATTAGTAAATTGGAATATGACCATTTATAAAGTCTTTAAATTTTTTTTAATTATTCCATGGTGTTGTAAACTTCTTGAATTTGATTTTAGAATTTTGTTTGAGTCAAAAATAATTTCCCAATTATGAATGTGATATTGCCTTGTGATTATTTTTCATTTATAATAGACATATTAAGCTAGTTGTGTGAATTTTTACATGATTTTAGGACATCTCTATGTTAATTAAAAAAATCAATTGTTGAATACCTTAAAAAGATGCTCTATTCCGGACCTATTAACATCATTACAGAATCTGGTACTAAATGAGAGCTAGTTAATTAATTTTATTACTTAGGAACACATGTGAATATACGGGACCACAGGTTAGTTTGAGTTTAAGCTTTAAAAGTTTATTGAGTATTAGTTTGGTTAAGCTTACATGTTTGATGTCTTTTAAAAATTTATTGAGTATCCATTTATTTAAATTCCCATGTTTGATGGCTCTTAAAAAACCATTTAGTATTAGTTTGTTTAAATTTACCTCTTAAAAATTTATTGAGTATTAGTTTGGTTGAACTTACATGTTTGATGCCTTTTAAAAATTTATTGACTATTTGTTTGTCTAAATTTACATGCTAGATATGTCTCTTAAAATTTTATTGAGTTGTAGTTTCATTAAGTTTACATGTTTGATGCCTCTGTTAAAAGTTTTAAGTGTTAGTATAACTAAACTTACATGTCAGATGCCATTAAAAAAATATTCATTGAGAGTCAAAATTTCTTTCATCAAAAAATGAATTTTCTTCCATCATGAATGAGGCTCCTTGATTCCAAATGAAAGGTAGCCAAAAAGGTGATCCAAGTTGACCTTCTCTTGTTTTCAAATTATTTTAAGAAAAAATAAATAATACCTATTTTGTGTCTATTCTTTGGGATTTATTAATTCACTTGTTTCCATTCATTTCTCTTCAAATTGTTTTCAAAAGAATTTAAATCATTTAAAGGCTTAAAAAAAAAAATCCATTCGTTTCTCTTCAAATCATTTTCAAAAGAATTTAAATCATTTAAAGGGTTTAAAAAAAAATCCATTCTAGGTTTTAGGGCAAAGATCTCACTTTCTTTTAAAAGTATGTAACCCAATTTTATCCAAGTTGCATTCCTTTTTTCTAGTTTTCCAAATTTTATTTTTATTCACATAAGTTTGGACTCATGCTCCCAAACTAATAGAAATACATAGGTAAAACTTATGGATATTGAAAGGGGACTTGGTGAAACCCCTACATGAAATTATTTTTTTTCAAAACTCTTCCTTATTGCCAGTTTTCACTCAACCACCAACCCTTTAGTTTTAAAATACGTTTGTAGTAATTTTTTAAAAAAAAATTAAAAATAAAAAAAAAATTGTATGATTTTCTTTACTTCTTGAAATTGATTTTAGAAAATTATCTGAGTCAAAAATCTTTTATCAAAGTCAAGTTATGATCACCTCTTTCAGCATGTTCTATTTAGGCCTACTTTGTACACTCAAGAGCACTCTGCAAAATTAAATTGTTTTTTTATCCTTTTAATTTAAATAAATATTTTCCCCACATTCTTAACTTCTTGAAATTTGACATATAAAATATTTAAAAACATGTTGGGATTTTTTTTTTTTTTTTTTTTTTTACGTTGTTTTAGACTTGTAGGTGATGTTTCCTGAAATTTTTCATAATTAAATTCCATTCCAAGATATTTTTTTAGGTATTGTTTTGTGATGATTCCTATTCTAACCGCATGTTGATGAGTTTGTTATTTATTTTGGAAATCACTGGACTTATCTTGGCTTGACTTTAGCTCTAGTATTGTATGTTGAACACAATGAGGATGTTGTATAATTCATTTCATAATCAAATAATGCTCTTGAGGATTTAATTAGGATTTTTCTTGTAAATGTTATTATTCTACCCCTTTGCCACATGTCTTATCTTTGTTACTAATTTTGATATTTTTAACCCTCTTGTACATTAGCTTAACTTTAACATTGAACTGCATGTATGTCATATATGATGGTTAATATTATTTAGGGTCTCAAACTAATTTTTAACAATGTATGAAGGCTTGTTTTGTTGATTGCATGAGATGTACATCTTCGAGTTTTTTTTTTCCTTGTCATTCGATCTTGCTAAGTTCTTGCTATTTCATTTCAATTATGCATGTACAATGTGTAATAGGATTCAGTATCATTATTATTTGTCATTATACATGTTCTAACCCACTCTAGCTTTTTGGAAGCACCTTATAAATTATGCTTACTATCCAAGTACATCTCTCCCTGTTTTCATCCTTTTAGTTCTATAAATAGGCATACTTTATGTGTAAAATACCCTCATGTTTGATTGTGTTTTGAATTGCTTTGACTAGTATTTGGTCTCTTGAATAGAATAAAATGCATGTTGTATGTTATACATCTTGTTGTTTGAACTAACTTTGATGTCTTGTCATAGCGCTTAAGTTGTGGTCCAAGTATGCATACTACAATTTCTTTATGAGTGTGTTTTGAATTCTTGTTTGGCATGCTAGTGATAACAAAGTTTTGAAATCACCTTAGCCTACTTAGGTATCCTCAATCAACTTACTAATTGTCATATTTCTCTCAACTCAGCTAGTAGAGACCTTTTTAGGGCTTAAAGGGGTGCTACCTCTTTGAGGTACCTTCCCGATTGATAATCTTATCCTCGAATCTAGACTCGGATTTTTCAAAGATATGATTTTCCAAAATTTAAGGAGTCATTTTTCTTAGGGTTTTAGTTTCTTATTTTATTTTCCCTTAAAAAAAATAATAAAAATAAGTGACGACTCTAGTTTTTCATAAAGTATAGTTTTTCACTTAAAAATGTGAGCCTCACCAATAAGTGGGAATGCACATGAAAAATGCAGGTCCACAAATCGGCAACTCCACTAAGGATTTTGAGGATCAAGCTTGAACACTAGTTGAGGAAAATATGGTGTTTAATTGGCCGATTAGAGGGTGCCCTATTTTTTAGGTAAGGTGATTCAGTTTGCTTGTTTGTTTGGTTTGCTATCTCAGCACGTTTTTATGTCTGTTTATCTTGCATGATTACATGATTGCTTGTTCACTTTTAGCATAGTGGCATTTGGGGTCCCTTGTGTATTTGAAGTCTCACAAATAAAATGTGGTTTATCACATCCATAGAGTATCATACGCATGTCGATTGGGTATATCTTCTAAAAGAAAAATCTAAGGCATCACAAGTTATTCAATTTTTTCATTCCATGATTAAAACCCAATATAATAAGAATATTCAAGTTTTTCACACTAATAATGGAACTGAATATTTGAACATGGTTTTAGGCAAATTTCTTATTAAAAATGGGATGATACATCAAAGTTTTTATGTCAATACTCCACAACAAAACAAGATTTTAGAAAGAAAAAATTGTCATCTTCTAGAAGTGGCCAGGGCATTAATGTTCATTATGAATATTCCAAAATATTTTTAGGGGATGCAATTCTTACAACATGTTATTTAATTAATCAGATGCCAACTCATGTTTTAAACTACCAAACTCCATTAAATCATCTCCTTGAATCTTATCCTAAATCACACATGTTTTCTATCCTAGATTTAAAAAATTTTGATTGTACTACTTTTGTTCATAATCATGATCAAAATCAAAGCAAACTAGATCCTCGATCCCTCTAATGCATTTTCTTAGGGAATTCAGCCACTCAAAAAGGGTATGAGTCTTATTGTCCTAAAATATATATATCACTTCTATGGATGTTACGTTTTTTGAAAATCAATCGTATTTTTCAAAAAAAAAAAAACAAATCTCTTCAATGGGAGAATATGTGTGAAGATATTTTTTGGGAAACAAATCCTAGTAGTTTAAAATCAAACATGGAATTATGAGAGTATTTTTTTGATATTTCTCCTAACTATTCTTCTTCCACTACATCTAATTAAGAAAAATATCCAAAAAATTCACCTTCCATACCTCAACATTTGCATACAACAAAGTCTCCATATGTCACCCCAAATCCATGTCCTTCAAGTCCACCATCAAATCCTCCAAATCCAAATATTGTGCTTAATCTACTGCTTGTTCAAAATTCGAATTTTACTTTAGCTAAAAATTCAAATTTAGCCTCAAATCCACCAGAAATTCAAATTCCATGTTTTCAACCTATTTATTCTCCCACAAACCCATTTCAATCTCCATAGAATCATATTAAGAAAAATCTTTCTCATCCTTGTAATAGAACATCCAATTATATCCACACTTCATCTACTTAATCTTTCCTTATCTAAAAATTCAAATCTTTCCAATCCATAAAAATCTTCTTAGCCTATGTCCAAGGAAATAAAAAATCTGGAACCTTAAAACCAAGAATCACTCAAGATAGGGGGAGTTTGCACACACAACCAAAACTAGTAATACATACACAAGGAAAAAATTCAAAGGAAGAGAAAACTTCGAAGGAAACCCACTACCAAGAGTCTGAATTAAAATAAGAGACAAGCATAAAAAATGTCTAATCTAGATATTCCTATGACTATGAGAAAGAGAACTAGATCATGCACAAAACATCCTATCTCAAATTTCATGTCTTATGATCGCCTATCACAATTTGTTCAGGCTTTAGTTGCAAACTTAGGAGTATAAAGATGACAAAAACAATACAAGAGGCCTTAAAAGATCTGAAATGGAGGAAAGCTATCATGGAAGAAATGCTTGCCCTCGAAAAAAAAATGGGAAATTGTGCAGAAGCCAAATGAGAAAATACCAATAGTGAAGTATAAAGTCGATGGATCTATCGAGCACTACAAAGCAAGGCTTGTGGCTAAAGGATATGCATAGACGTGCATAATTGATCACCAAGAGACATTTGCTCCAGGTTTGAAGATAAATATAGTCTGAGTCTTATTGTCACTTGCTACAAATCTAAACTAGTTTCTACAACAATTGGACATTCAGAATGTGCTCTTGAACAGAGACTTAGAAGAAGAAGTCTATATGGATTTACCATCAAGAATTGATAAAGGAAAAAAAATAGTAAGTTTTGCAAACTAAGAAAGTCCTTATATGGATTGAAGCAATCACCAAGAGCTTGGTTTGATCATTTTACCAAAGCTCTTCGTAGCCAGGAATACAAGCAAGCCCCAACAAATCATACATTATTCTACAAACATAAAGATGAAAAAATTTCAATCCTCATTGTCTATGTTGATGATATAATTTTGACTAGAGATGACAAAGATGAAATGGAAAGATTAAAGAAAATACTTGCCATCGAATTTGGGATAAAAGATTTAGGGACCCTAAGATACTTTCTTGGAATGGAAATTGAAAGAAGTAAAGGATTTTAGTATTTTAGAGGAAATATTTACTAGATTTGTTGATTAAAACTGGTATGCTAAGGTGTAAGCTAGTAGATACACCAATAGATCCAAACTTAAAATTCGGAGTCCATTAGACAAAGGAAGATACTAACACCTAATTGGTAGACTCATTTATTTATTTCATACAAGGTCAGATATTGTTTTCACTGTAAGTTGTGTTAGTTAATTTATTTATTCACCCTCAAATAAGCATTTGGAGGTAGTTTATTGAATATTAAAGTATTTGAAAGGTAATCCTATAAGAGGTATCTTTTTTGGCAAATCTAAAGAGGGAGGTATAGAAGCATTCACTAATGTAGATTGGTTCAAATTTGTGAATGATAGAAGATCGACCTTTGACTATTGCATGCTAGTTTAAGGAAATTTGGTGACTTAGAGAAGTAAGAAACAGATGATAGTAGTAAGGAATAGCATTGAAGTTCAACTTAAATCCATTGTTCATGGAATTTGAGAGCTATTATGGTTGAAGAGTTGAAAGCAATAGTGAGGATTCCACTAAAGGTTTATTGCGACAACAAGGTTGTCATCAATATTTCACATAACCCAGTTCATCATGATAGAACAAAACATGTGGAAGTGGACTTACACTTTATCAAATAAAAAATGAAAGAGTAAGTGATATGCATGTCATATGTCCCAACGACCAAGAAAGCTACAAATATTCTTACAAATGGACTAGCTAAACCTTTGTTTGAAAAATTGATTCACAAGGTGAGAAGGTATAACTTGTCTAGTCCAGCTTGAGGACGAGTCTAGAAAAATGATTGCTAATTTTTAGTTTTTATTTTATCTGCATAATATCAGCAAAGTAGTTAGGTTGTTATTTACTTTCCTTATTTTTAGCTAATGTACTTTCTCTTATAATAATGGATGTCTAGTATATAAGGATCTTTTGTAATCAGTTTAAAAAAAATTAGTTTTTCAAAGTTCATTCAAGCAATGTGTGGACCCACATTTTTCACATGCGCCCTCACTCGATCGGCGAGACTCGCTTTTATTGATGAAAATTTGGTTTTGAAAAAGTCAGAATTGCCACTTAATTTATTTTACTTTAAAATGGAAAATAAAACAAGAAAGAAAACCCTAAAGAAATGACTCCATAGTTTTTGGAAAAACGTATCTTTGAAAAACCCAAGTCTAGGTCTGGGGATCAGGTTACCTATTGGGAAGGTACCTCCAAATAGGTAGCACCCCTCTAAGCCCTACAAACGTCTCAACTGACTAAGTTGTGGGAAATGTGGCAATTAAATGATTGATCAGTGATACCTAGGTAGGCTAGGTGATTTCAAAAATAGCATGTCAAATAAGAAATACCAATCACAAATCATGAAGAAGATTTAGGGTGTGTACCTGGACTACTTCTCAAGCGCTATCATAAAGCATCAAAGTTAGCATAAAATAGAACACATAACATGTATTTTACCCTAGTCTCTTAATCAAACATGGCAAGCTAAACAAACAATCAAAAAGATATGTTGAATAGGTTGATAATCGCATACGAAGCAATACATAATGATCATGTGTAAAGCAATACATAATTTATGGAATTAAGATACGAAGGTAAGAAGCATACCTGAATAACATAGGTAACTTGTAGTGTGCTTCCACAAGACATGAGGGGTTAGATAATAAATAACAAAATAAAGAAATCCTAACATGCTTGTTATCTAATTAGCATAGAAAAAATACTAAAAGTATACGAAATCATCAATTATCACATACATCTTGTATACAATTCCTAAAAAAATAGATTTTATTACCACAAGTAGAAAATGTGGTAGCAAAGATGAGTTTTGAAAAATGATTTTATGTAGGGGTTTCACCAATTCCCCAATTGATATACACATATCTAGCCTAGAATTATCTCATTTATTTGGGACCACAAGTTTCGATTCATGTCTTACTCAAAACCACAATTTTTATAAATAAAAAAAACTGAGAAAGATACGAACCGATCAAAACATGGTTGCATATTATTTAAGAAAATGAGATTTTCATTCTAAGAACTCTAAATGAGTTTTTGAAATGCACTTTAACAAGGAACATTTTTTAGAAAAAGATTCTTTTTAAAACAAAAGACATTATTCGCAAACAACAACACGCAAAGATCAAACATAGGAAACCCAAAAGAAAACAAAATCACAAAGTAAAATTTGTTTAGTAATTAACAAAAACTAATAAAGATGAGGGTAGATGCCAATCTTCATGATTTTCCAATGGCCTCTAAAAATTAAATTTCATAAAGAACTATCAAAGCAATAAACTAAATGACTTTAGATCAAATAAAATTAGAAGATATTAATCAAGAATTAAAAATGGTGAATCAAACACATAAGTTGAGAAAAATAATCAAGAACTAACATAAGATCAACCAAACTAATAAACTAAATTCTAAAAAAAAAACATCTAAAATAAATAGATAAATTAAAACGAGACTAAAGCAAGGTTAAAAACATGAAGTTTATCAATAGAATTGATTAAATTAATGAACTACGATTATTAAAAAAGAAAAAATGTAAACCAAATAGGATCCTTCCCTTTTGAAGACGAAGTGGCAGCCTCATCCTTGAAGACAAAGTGGTAGCCTTCTCTTTGTTGCTTCCGCCTGAAGAATGTGCGTGGAAATTAGCTTGTATGCGTGCAGCTACCTAAGTGGTATTCCGAACTGCAACCAAGTCATCTTTAAGCATAATATGATCCCTACTAGCAGCAAGGCCCCCTTTTAAGATACTATTTGTAGTAATTTCTGCTTCTTGGGAAGAAATGACTCTAGGTCATAAATGAGAAAAAAAAATGACTCTAAGTCGTGAGCTCTAGGCTCTAAATGGAAAAGAAATGACTTTGATTCATAAATGAGAAAAACGATTTTGGGTCATGAGCTCTAGGCTCTAAATGAAAAAAAAAAATGACTCTCGGTCATAAATGAGAAAAACGACTGTGGGTCGTGAGCTCTAAACTCTAAATGAAAAAAAATGAATTTGGGTCATAAATGAGAAAAAACACGACCCTGGGTCATGAGCTCAGGGCTCTAAATGGAAAAGAAATGACTCTGGATCATAAATGAGAAAAATGACTCTAGATCGTGAGCTCTAAGCTCCAAATGGAAAAAAAAAAATTACTTTAGGTCATAAATGAGAAAAATGACTCTAGGTCGTGATCTTTGGGCTCTAAATGGAAAAGAAATGACTCTGGGTCATAAATAACAAAAATGACTCTAGGTCGTGAGCTCCAGGTTCTAAATGGAAAAGAAATTACTCAGGGTCATAAATGAGAAAAATGACTCAGGGTCGTGAGATTAGGGCTCTAAATGGAAATGAAATTACTCTAGGTCATAAATGAGAAAGATGACTCTGGCTCGTGATATCTGGGCTCTAAATGGAAAAGAAATAACTCTAAGTCATAAATGAGAAAAACGACTCTATGTCGTAGGCTATGGCCTTTAAATGGAAAAGAAATTACTCTAAGTTATAAATGAGAAAAATGACTCTAGGTCGTGAGCTCTAAGCTCTAAATGGAAAATAAATGACTATGGGTCATAAATGAGAAAAATGACTTTAGGTCGTGAGCTCAGGACTCTAAAAGGAAAAGAAATGACTTTGGGTCATAAATGAGAAAAACGACTCTAGATCATGAGCTCCGGGCTCTAAATGGAAAAGAAATGACTCTAGGTCATAAACAAGAAAAACGACTCTAGGTCATAAAGAAGAAAAAAGACTATGGGTCATAAAGAAGAAAAATGACTCTGGGTCGTGAGCTCTATGCTCTAAGTGGAAAAAAAATGATTATGTGTCATAAATAAGAAAAACGACTCTGGATCATGAGCTCTGGGCTCTAAATGGAATAGAAATGACTCTAGATCATAAATGAGAAAAATGACTCCGGGTTGTGAGCTCAGGTCTCATAATGGAAATGAAATTACTCTAGGTCATAAATAAAAAAACATGACTCTGGGTCGTGAGCTCTGGGCTCTAAATGGAAAAGAAATGACTCTGGGTCATAAATGAGAAAAATGACTATTGGTCGTCAGCTCTAGGCTCTAAATGGAAAAGAAATTACTCTGGGTCATAAATGAGAAAAACGACTTTGTGTCGTGAGCTCTAGGCTCTAAATGCAAAAGAAATGACTCTAGGTCATAACTGAGAAAAATGACTCTAGGTTGTAAGCTTCGGGCTCTGAATGGAAAAGAAATTACTCTGGGTCATAAATGAGAAAAACGGCTCTCAATCGTGAGCTCTAGACTTTAAATGGAAAAGAAATTACTCTGCGTCATAAATGAGAAAAACAACTTTGGGTCATGAGCTCCGGGCTCTAAATGAAAAAAAAAATGACTCTAACTCGTGAGCTCTAAACTCTAAATGGAAAAAAAAAATGACTATGGATCATAAATGAGAAAAAAAATGACTCTGGGTCATGAGCTCAGGGCTTTAAATGGAAAAGAAATGACTATGGGTCATAAATGAGAAAAACGACTCTAAGTCGTAAGCTTCAAGCTCTAAATGCAAAAAAAAATTACTTTGGGTCATAAATGAGAAAAACGACTCTAGGTCGTGACCTCCGGGCTCTAAATGGAAAAAAAAAATGACTCGATGTCATAAATGAGAAAAACAACTTTGGGTCTTGAGCTCTAGGCTCTAAATGGACAAAAAAAACTCTAGGTCATAAATGAGAAAAAACAACTCTTGGTCGTGAGCTCTCGACTCTAAATGGAAAAGAAATTACTCTAGGTCATAAATAAGAAAAACGATTGTGGGTCGTGAGCTCTGAGCTCCAAATGGGAAAAAAATTACTATGGGTCATAAATGGGGAAAAAAAAATGACTTTGACTCGTGAGCTTAGGGCTCCAAATGGAAAAGAAATGACTATGGGTCATAAATGAGAAAAACGACTCTAGGTCATGAGCTCTAAGCTCTAAATGGAAATATAAATGATTGTGTCTTAAATGAGAAAAACGACTCTGGGTCGTGAGCTTTGGGCTCTAAATGGAAAAAAAAAAATGACTTTAGGTCACAAATGAGAAAAAATGACTCTAGGTTGTGAGCTCCGAGCTCTAAATGGAAAAGAAATGACTATGGGTCATAAATGAGAAAAACGACTCTAAGTTGTGAGCTCTAGACTCTAAATGGAAAAGAAATGACTATGTGTCATAAATGAGAAAAACGACTCTGGATCATGAGCTTTAGGCTCTAAATGGAAAAGAAATGACTTTGGGTCGTAAAGGAAAAAAAAAAACTCTGGGTCGTGAGCTCTGAGCTCTAAATGGAATATAAATGACTTTTGATCATAAATGAGAAAAATGACTCCGGGTCATGAGCTCTGGGCACTTAATGGAAAAAAAATGACTTTGGGTCATAAATGAGAAAAACAACTCTAGGTTGTGAGCTCATGGCTCATAATGGAAATGAAATTACTCTAGGTCATAAATGAAAAAAAAAAAACAAAAAAAACAACTCTGGATCGTGAGCTTTGGGCTCTAGATGGAAAAGCAATGACTCTGGGTCATAAATGAGAAAAACGACTATTGGTCGTCAACTTTGGCCTCTAAATGGAAAAGAAAATACTCTAGGTCATAAATGAGAAAAACGACTTTGTGTCGTGAGCTCTAGGCTCTAAATGCAAAAGAAATTACTCTAGGTCATAAATGAGAAAAACGACTCTAGGTTGTGAGCTTCAGGCTCTAAATGGAAAAGAAATGACTCTTAGTCATAAATGAGAAAAACAACTTTGGGTCATGAGCTCCGGACTCTAAATGAAAAAAAAAATGACTCTGGGCCATAAATAAGAAAAATGACTATGGGTCGTGAACTCTAAACTCTAAATGGAAAAAACATGACTATGGGTCATAAATGAGGAAAAAAAAAATGACTCTGAGTCATGAGCTCAAGGCTCTAAATGGAAAAGAAATAATTATGGGTCATAAATGAGAAAAACGACTCTAGGTCATGAGCTCCAGGCTCTAAATGGAAAAAAAATAACTTTGGGTCATAAATGAGAAAAATGACTCTGGGTCGTGACCTCCGGGCTCTAAATGGAAAAAAAAAAAAATTGACTCTGGGTCATAAATGAGAAAAACTACTTTGGGTTGTGAGCTTTAGGCTCTAAATGGACAAAAAAAAAAAAAAAAAACAAAGATCCTAGGTCATAAATGAGAAAAAACAACTCTTGGTCATGAGCTCTTGACTCTAAATGGAAAAGAAATGACTTTGGGTCATAAATAAGAAAAATGATTGTGGGTCACGAGCTCTGAGCTCTAAATGGAAAAAAAATGACTATGGGTCATAAATGAGAAAAAATGACTCTAACTCGTGAGCTCAAGGCTCTAAATGGAAAATAAATTACCCTGGGTCATAAATGAGAAAAACAACTCTAGGTCATGAGCTCCGGGCTCTAAATAGAAATAAAAATGACTCTGTCTTAAATGAGAAAAACGGCTCTGGGTCGTGAGCTCTAGGCTCTAAATGGAAAAATAAAATGACTCTAGGTCACAAATGAGAAAAAAAAATGACTCTAGGTCATGAGCTTCAAGCTCTAAATGGAAAAGAAATGACTCTGGATCATAAATGAGAAAAGCGGCTCTGGGTCGTGAGCTTTAGGCTCTAAATGGAAAAAAAATGACTCTAGGTCATAAATGTGAAAAACGAATCTGGGTCATGAGCTTTGGGGTCTAAATGAAAAAGTTATGACTTTGGGTCATAAATGAGAAAAACGACTCTAGGTCGTGAGCACAAGGCTCTAAATGGAAAAGAAATTACTCGGGGTCATAAATGAGAAAAACAACTCTAGGTCATGAGCTTTGGGCCCTAAATGGAAAAGAAATGACTCTAGGTCATAAATGAGAAAGACGACTCTAGGTCGTGAGCTATAGGCTCTAAATGGAAAAGAAATGACTCTAGGCCATAAATGAGAAAAATGACTCTATGTCATGAGTTATGGGCTCTAAATGGAAAATATATGACTCCGGGTCATAAATGAGAAAAACGACTCAAGGTCATGAGCTTTGGGCTATAAATGGAAAAGAAATGACTCTAGGTCATAAATGAGAAAAACGACTCTAGGTCGTGAGCTCTAGGCTCTAAATGAACAAAAAAAAAAACTCTAGGTCATAAATGAGAAAAAACAACTCTAGGTCATGAGCTCTCGACTCTAAATGGAAAAGAAATGACTTTGGGTCATAAATGAGAAAAACGATTGTGGGTCGTGAGCTCTAAGCTCCAAATGGAAAAAAAATGACTCTTGGTCATAAAAGAGAAAACCGACTCTGGGTCATGAGCTCTGAGCTCTGATTGGAAAATAAATGACTTTAGGTCATAAATGAGAAAAACGAATCTGGATCATAAGCTCTGGGCTCTAAATGAAAAAGAAATGACTTTGGGTCATAAATGAGAAAAATGACTCTAGGTTGTAAGCTTAGGGCTCTAAATGAAAAAGAAATGACTTTGGGTCATAAATGAAAAAAAAAAACGACTCTAGGTCGTGAGCTTTGGGCTCTAAATGGAAAAGAAATGACTATGGGTCACAAATGAGAAAAACAACTCTAAGTCGTGAGCTTCAGGCACTAAATGGAAAAGAAATGACTTTGGGTCATAAATGAGAAAAACGACTCTGGGTCGTGAGCTCTGGGCTCTAAATGGAATAGTAATGACTCTATGTCATAAAGGAGAAAAACGACTTTGGCTCGTGAGCTTTGGGCTCTAAATGGAAAAGAAATGACTATGGGTCATAAATAAGAAAAACGACTCTAGGTCATGAGCTCTGGGCTCCAAATGGAAAGGAAATGACTCTAGGTCATAAATGAGAAAAACGACTCTAGGTCATGAGCTCGGGGCTTTGAATAGAAAAAAAATGACTCATGGTCATAAATGAGAAAAACGACTCTAGGTCTTGAGCTCGAGGCTCTAAATGGAAAAGAAATGACTATAGGTCGTGAGCTTCGGGCTCTAAATGGAAAAGAAGACTTTGGGTCATAAATAAGAGAAAGGACTCTGGGCTGTGAGCTCTAGGCTCTAAATAGAAAAGAAATGACTCTAGGTCATAAATGAGAAAAACGACTCTAGGTCGTGAGCTTCGGGCTCTAAATGGAAAAGAAATGACTCTAGGTCATAAAGGATAAAAATGACTCTAGGTCATGAGCTTTGGGTCATAAATGAGAAAAACGACTCTGGGTCGTGAGCTGTGGGCTCTAAATTGAAAAAAAAAATGACTATGGGTCATAAATGAGAAAAACAACTCTAGGTCGTGAGCTTTGGGCTCTAAATGGAACAAATAAAGAAGACCAACTCGAAAGTGGATAGGTAGCAAATGGGCTCAAAGTTGTATACTCGAAATGTTGAGGGTCGGACTACTAAACTTTGCAAAAGAAATATGCCTCAGTATCTAGAGTGCCCGCACTACTGAAACAACCAGTGAATCAATTATCCGTTGAAATCAACAGGTCAAAAACCAGTGCATCATGATGAACCATTCAAAAATTTGAACTAAAGGAACTCTTTATGTCTCAAGAGCTGCTCTGTCGACGAATCTCAAAAGGTAAATCTCAAAGTGTGTATATCGCAACTCATCTTAAAACAAATCTCAAAGTGCATAAAAATACTGTTCATCTAGATAACCCAATCTGCATGGTAATCAATGACGAAAGCAATCTATCTCATGAGTATCTGGTTAAAGGATCCACCTATGCTCCTCAGGTGAAACCTAATGTGATCCATCTCTATCTCAACAAATCCATGTAGGGTGGTCCTAATACAATCAATCTTTAAAAGCCCCATACTAGTACTCAATCTAAAGCCAAGCTTACCACTTTCCCAATCTCAAGAATACCCAAAGAAAATGGGTAGATATGCCCTAGTATAAGATTTGATGTCAAAGTCATGAGGTAAATAATCAATTCCTATCATCCATCCTCATAACACTATGCAAAAAAAATCTTGAAAAGAAGAAGAGAATATGCCCCAATATAGATATCTGATGTATAATAAATAATACTTCAAAATCAATCAAACATCTCTATAACCATGAATAAGGATAGCCATACCATCCAACAACAACTAGAAACCTCGGAGAAAGGTGGAAATATGCCCCAATGTGGGTATCTAATGCACAACAAAAGAAAGAATCCAACATCATCAATCAACTATCTCCAGCTCAACAATAATCCACTAGTCCATCTCAAAAATACTCCACAAATGGAACCTAGAATCATGAAAACGGTCAATGAGCTCAATAATCCTCCACTAGAATTGATATCATCTCAACATACTCCATTAGGGATCTCTAATCGATGAAAATGCCCAGGCTCAAAGTAGGGGCTTATCTCAACCAAGTGAAAGGAGAATATGCCCTAGTATGATAGCTGATACACAGTAGAATGGGAAGCCAAACAACGTCAAATATCATCCATAAGATGAAGCAATCGTCTATATCTCTCACTAAATCACCTCCAAGCATTAAAGAAGCATCTTCTAGAAGAAGAAACGAGACAACATCTATATGTCAACCAAATCCCAAACACTAGCCTAAGTAAAGGTTGTCAAAGATAGCATCTAATCTCATGGCCTCAGTGTGGTCTTAAGACACGGGACGTAATGTAGGCCAGGGTGAAAGGGTGAAAGAAATGAAAGGAAACTAGGCTCAAATACCCAATGATTCAACCCATACCCTTGTGTACAACATGTAATGCATAGAAAAATCTCATGAGCCATGGACCTAAAGTTAACCAAAGGAAATGTCTATGGCGGAACAAGAAAAAGGATAAGTGGTCAAACCATCAATGAAACATGTGAATGATGTGAAAAAGGTATCGAATCAGAAATGTGTATCAATATGTAGGAAATGGATAAAGGGTGGAATGAAGATCTGGAAAAATGTGATGAGATACAAAATAAGGCAATAAGAAAGTGGAATGAATGATGATCAACCCATATAAGTACAATAAGGGAAAGTCATATCACCAATGATGGAATGGTGGATAAGACAACGATCCGGAGACCCTAGTAAAAAGTTACTTATTTCTCATATCTAATACATATCAACCATGATCCAAGAAGCATAGGATCTCATAGAACTCTCACATGAACCCTCGACACTCCAAATGCATAACAAGAGTGGCTCAAGGAGTGAAAACTCATATGAAAATCTCACAAGAATCCACAATGACAAATACATCCAATAAATATACCTCAAAAGGTGACATAAGTGCCTAATGGAGTAAGATACCATATACGAACATATCATTGTGCTTTTTTTTTTTTAATACACATGCTTTGATCATCAATAAACTAAACTCCAATGGGAAAGATATAAGGAATGAACGAACTCTCTCAAATCACTGATGAATACATGAACCCCATCCCATGAGACAACCTCTCAAACTAAAATCTCTAAATCAATGCAAAATGATGGGATGAATAGAGTGATATCACTGCCCTTTTTATACCAAGATGTGAAGAATCATCAACCTATGGAAGAAAAGAGATAAGATGAAGCAAATAATGATAAAAGCAAGAAAGATAATGAAAATGTGATGATAATAAAATATAACAAATGGGATGATAAGGATATGGTAACAAGAATGAGAAGATAGACCTAATAGTCCAAAGCTCATGAGACTTTCCTAGCAAAGCATGCATATACATCAAAGGGCCCCAACCCGAGTGTAGAAATGGTAATCAAGGCTATAAGAAAAGAAAAAAGGCTTTAATGTACCGCATGAGGCTCAATGGGCTAGCAAAGATCCAATATATAGATAGAGGGAGATGAAGTGTAAGGCTAACCAAAATGATGGCCACCCATCCTGTGACCATGGTCTCAAATGTAATACTTCTTCAGCTTATCCACATTGGTAGGGTATGGGAACTGGTCTCTAACATCAAAAAGACCCCCCTACCCCTAGTCCGAAGAGAGCTAGCCATGTCATCTGCCTCAATCAAGCACAATCAGAACTCTTCCTCCCTAAACATAGCCCTTATTCTATCCATATACACACTGAATGTTTTCTTTTCCTCTACCCCTAATAGCTTTGGTAATTCATATTTCAGAAGAAAAAAAATGACATCATCCTCACGAATTGATTCTCCACTTTCTAAAAATCACTGCCTCTTTTCTAAAACTTTCCTATCTCTCTCTTTCCTTTTTCATATCTATCGTGGGCTAAATGCCACCATTTCACAGCCCTCCAACCTTCCTTCAAAGATTTCCTCCATTCCTTTCCATCACTTGTCGAATCATATCCTCCAAAATGTGTTGAAATTCTCCCTAAGGTATGGTCTTAAGCTTCCAAAAAAATGTGTTAACTTTCCTTCTTCATGGACTCCCCCTCAGGAATCTCTTCCAATTCAGAAAAACCTTCTTTTCACGTGCCTTCTGGTAAACCTTACCAAAAGACCACCAAAACTAAATCCTACACCTTTTCATGTCAAAGCACAATCTGGTATCTTCCAAAAACCTTCATTTTCACATGCTAGTCAAATTTAGTACTCTACCATCTTAAAAATGGCATCCTTAGTGTCATCTCATGCCCATGGACTTTCTTTTTTTTCCAATGGGTTTGGTTCCCTACAAAAGCATAAAATTATTAGATTAAATAAATGAATTAAAGTGGTGTTTTGAAAAATGATAAAAAAAAAAATGAAAATAATAAAAAAGAAAAAAAATAAACAAAATAATAAATAAAATAAATAAATAATAATAATAAATCAAGTGTCATGTAGGCTATGTAAGAATGTCATGCAACCATGCAAACCACACAAAAATGCAATCCATACCAGCCATGCAAACATGTGAAACTTACTTAAAAGGCGACTTAAATGGGCCTAGGGTGCCTAAGTGGGCCTGAGGTGTTGCCTAATGGGCCAAATGCATCTAAATGGGCCTAGGGTGCCTAAGTAGACCTAAGGTGCCTAAGTAGACCTAAGGTGCCTAAGTCTAAATTAGGGATGTCAAGAGTCACAATGGGGTTATATAAATCCCTCAACTAACGTCCCCAAGGTGGCTTATAAAAGATAGGTCACACGAGTAGTACTGGGCCACCAGGGAATTATTGTAAAGTACTGAACAAATACCTGATAGGACATGTGCTAGGAGGACAAAATGGAGGGTCTACACAATATTTTTTATTTCCTTCATTGAGTTTGCTTTTCCAATGGGTAGAAGATCACAGACCCGAGTTTTGTATCTTGATCTAATATCATAGAATAATGAAATGCAATTGACTCTCTTTAGTGAAATTTGACTCAACTTCAAAATTTAATTTTGAGAGAGCTAGTATTTTCATATGGTTCATAGACTCTTAGTAGTCCTTAATCAAGCTCACATTCTTGGGTTACATTTATTTTGAGAGGGTTTTTAGTATTTAATTATAAGTGTGTAAAAGAGTGTTTTAATATAATATAAGGTTGCACATGGACTTATAATCGACTAACTTAAGGGTTTTGTTTTTATACTATTAATTAATTAGCCTAAAAGGCCTAATTAATTAAATTAGACTCATTAGACTAGATTAAGTTACCTAAGCTCTAGTCACTTAAGCCTAGTTAAAAGTCTATATAAACCGGTTTAGGGTTTAAGGTTAAACTAAATATTATCTTCTACTTTGTTTGGAGAGAAACCCTAGCCATCACTCCCTCTAAAGAGAAGCCCACTCTTATCCATTGGCAAGATGCAAGGGTCATCAGGTGTAAGATTATGATGTGTTCAAGATTTCTACTACAAATTGGAAAAGGGATTTAGGAATCCAAATCCAAAGTTATGCATTCTAAGAACACCTTAGAGTAATTTTTGAAAAATTATGCATCTTTTGTTGTGCCTAAGATCTTAATTGCATGCACCTTTAATCTAGATCTAAGGGTTGTTTTCCTAATAAGTACATCATTTGACATAATCTATATAGATTGAGACTTAAGGATAGAGAAGTAATCTTAAGAGGTTTATATCTACTACCTTATTAGATTACAAACATAAGTTCATGGGGAACCTGCATGCAATGGACAGTAGATAACATACCCGAGTTAATTAATTAATTAATTTCTATTTTGGTTTATAGCCATAGGATATAGAGTATAGTTGAATCTCTTTAATAGAGTATTAGGTTGAGGAAGCTAGTGTTTTTTTATGGGTCTCAATGGTCCCCGCTTGAACTCACATGCTTTGGTGTCACATAGTTTAAAGGAAATTTATATCTAATTAGAAATGTGCATAAGGGTGCTTAAGCACATAAGTGTTTTTGCATAAGCACAAGGTTGCACAAGATCTTATAATTAAGTATTTTTTGTTTCTACTTAGGCTATTTAATTAATTAAATTCTAATGGGTTAATTAATTAAATAGGACCCATTAGGACTAGATTAAGTGTCCCAAGGCCCATGAGATAGGTCCTAGTCACTCAAGCTTAATTATTTGTTTTTATAAACCCTCTTAGGGTTTAAGGTTGGACAATCTTTATATTTTTCCATTCATTGGAGGGAAATCATGGCCACCATACCTACTAAGAAAAGAAGCTCGTACTTCTCATGTGTCTAGATCTAGAAAGAGAGTCATCAGGTGGAAGACTCCCTTGCTTTTCAAGAGAGCTTCTACAACTTAGTAAAAAGGTTTGGGAACATCCAAACTCAAAGATATGATCTTTAACACCCTTGAGAATTTTTAATGATAATTAATTCCACTACATCTAGGATCTTAGAAGCATGCTCCTCTTTCTATTGATCTAGTGATCCTAACACTAACCACATTCTAAAGATACATGTTAAGCATTTTTTAAAAATATGATAGAGAATGTAGTTAAAATTTTCATGGACAACCTAATGATCTTCATAAATGACTTTGATGATTGTTTGAATAATCTTAAGAAGGTATTAGAAAGATGTGAGGAAACTAATCTGGTTTTGAATTGAAAGAAATGCCAATTCATGGTTTCCTCTAGCATAGCATTAAGCCATGTGATTTCTAAAAAGAAAATAAAGGTGGATAAAGCTAAGATAAATATAATAGCTAACCTGCTGACACCTACATGTGTGAGTAATATTAGATTCTTCCTTAGCCATGATGGTTTTTACAAGAGATTCATAAAGGATTTTTAGTAAAACAACAAAGTTGTTGTGTGATCTTTTAGCAAGAGATGTCCCTTTCAATTGGACTGGCCAAATGAGGAGACTTTAGGCAACTAGTATCTTCTTTGACTTTTGCCCCTATTATCCAACCTCAAATTGGTCTCAACCATTTGAACTCACATGTGATGCAAGTGATTATGTAATAAGATTGGTATTAGAACAGAATGGAGAATGTATTCCCTATGTGATGTTTTGCAAGACCGACCTTAAATGATGCTCAAATCAACTACATAGCTATTGAGAAAGAGTAGTCGGCAATCTCCTTTGTGTTAGATAAGTACAAGCTATGTGATAATCTCCCCAATAACAATATTCATTAATCACACAACCCTAAAGTACTTGTTTTCAAATAAAGATTAAAAAAAGGCAAGATAAGATGTATTTCATTGTTACAAGAATTTGATTTAGAGGTTAAAGACAAAAAAAGAGTTGAAAATATGGTGGTTGATCACATTCCAGATTCCCTTCTCGTCAATAAGCAGTTTCATGAATCTATTAATGTCAGCCAATTTTCCCCAACCAACTCTTTAGGAAGCGTGCACCCAATGAATAAATAGAGGATTTTCTTCCCATGTGCTACTAGGAGGCATGTGAAGGGCACTTTTCAACTAGGAAGGTAGCCCTGAAAATTTTCCAAGTCAAGTTTTGCCGGCCGCGTTTTTTTAAGGATGCTTTTGTATATTGCAAGGCCCATGACAAATGTCAATCAATGGGGATCTCCAAAAAAAAAACTAAAAAAAAAAAAAAAAAAAAACAAATGAGAAGTATTATCTCATCTTTTACTGGTGTTTGTTTTTTGGTTGAATAGAAAAAATCAAAATATTTGGTTTTTTCTATTCAGTTAAAAGTAATATATCGACATCATCCAATATAATTAAATTGAACCTATTGATAACAAGTTCATTTTAACTATATTGGATGATGTCAACAAGTTACTTTTAGCTGAATAGAAAAAGCCAAATATCTTGGTTTTTTCTATTCAGTCAAAAAACAAACACCACCTATTTGACAGTACTTTTAAAAAATAGTTCGAATATAAAAAAAAAAATGTTTAAAAAAATTGTGGGTATTTGATAAAATTTAAAAAGTACTTTTAAAAGTTGAAAAATTATTTATAATAATTCTTAAAAAAATATTAATAAATGATTTTTCCAAAAACCCTTTCGTTGAAAACACTTTCGTACATGTACTCTTAACTCTCTCTTAAACCCAAGCAAAGCGTTCTAACTGGGTCCAATATAACTCAGCCGCAGCTGTCCACCATCATAAATCAACGACAATCTACTGCATCTCACAATTCAAGATCCAGAGAGTCACCCACCAATGCATCATTATGGGGATGCATTAAACCTCCGTCCTTAAAAGCGTGAAAATACCAAGTCCCCTCCTACTAATTGTTGGCTCCGGACTAGTCTGACTTTTACACCAACCTCATTAACCACTTCAATGTAGCCTAAATTTTCGGGTAGTGGTGGGAGAGCTTGTCACAAATAGTATTTAGTACACAAAATTTTAATTGCTAATCCAAATATTTAAACAGATTTTTTTATTTGACTTAAAATTCAATATTACGCCAACCTCATTAACCACTTCAAAGCATTTTGTTTTTTACTTTTTTCTTTTAAAATAAATATCTTATTTTCTATTTTAAATAAATTTACATTCATATTTTAATTTTATTTATTTATTTATTTTGAATGTAAGAGGACAACTTAATAAAAGGGAATTATTTAAAGATGTAATGACTACCTTAAAATAAAAAGATCTAAAAAAATCATTTTTAAAAAGTTAGGTCTATGTGGCCATATTTTCTAAAACTTATTTTTTAAAATTATTTTTAAGTTAAAAAAATAAAAATATTTTTTTGTATTTACTAAAAATAAATGTATTTGATACGTGGTTTTTAAAAACAAAAAACAAAAAATTTAAATATAGTTTTTAAAAAAAATAATTTTTCTAATTTTATTTTATAAAAAACTTGTAAATTCAATTTTTGTATATTAATTAAATTTAATTAAGATCATTTTAAAAAATAATTATCTCACTTATGAAAAGTGTATATATTTTAAAATATTTTTAAATTGAAAAAGATAAAACGGATTTATAAAAGTTCAAGTTTTTTTATATTTTTTTCAAATTAGTAAGTCAAAACTCATTTTTCTCTTAGATTTAGGGAATAAATCTAATCAAACAAGTCTTATTTAATTTGAATTATTGAGGATAAAATATGGTCTATGACTATTTCATATTAATTAGATTAGTTTTGAATTTTATGATTCTCTAGTATTATTAATTAGATCAATTTTTGAATTTTAAATTATTTTTAAAAAGTAGCAAACTTAATTGGGAATCGACTTATAATTGAAAATATTCTAAAGAAGTTCAAAAGAAATCTAAAAAAAAAAAAAAAAACACACAAAGAGATTGTATTTGAAGATTTTACGTAATTAGGTGATGGAGAAAATGAAATAAGAAAGAGGTTGTTTTACTTAAGTTGCTTTTTACAAGTTCTGAAAATATTTTTTCATGTTTTTATTTTTAAAAATATTAAAAAATAAAAAATAATTTCTATTTATTTTTAATATCAATGATTAATTCTCAAAAACTGTTTTCAAATAATAAAGGTTAAATAATGCTATAAATTTTTTTAAATGTTTTTTAAAATATAAAAACACTATTTAAATCACAAATTTAAACAAATTCTAAGTGAATTATCTATTTTATCTTTTAAGAACCAGTCTTTTTTATTTCATCAAACAAGTTAATTATAAAAAAAAATGACTGTGGAAATGACTTTGAGGGGCTAAAATCAAGTTTGAAAAGGAGTCCATAATGAAATCCTATTTGTGATCTACCATATCACATTTGAGCTCATTCTTGTCATCTATTGAAAAATATTTTAACAGAAAAAAATAATTAAATTAAGTGTGGTCCAAAGTGAGCTAGAAAGGAGCCATGCAAAAAATAAAAAATAAAAAAATATATATATTTAAAGTGGAAGACAGCTAAGTGAGTTGAGGCATGTTGCATATTTGTATCTTTTAGGACTAGGAAGCTCCCTCCTTACCTTACGAAAGCGATTTGCGTGTGAATAAATACAAATTAGTAATGCTTCCTACGCTGCTTCTACATATTATATATATATATATATATATATAGAGAGAGAGAGAGAGAGAGAGAGAGAGAGAGCCAAAAACAAAAAATAAGAAGATATTTCCACCACCTACATATATCATTAAAAAATTTATTCTACTTATTAATAGAAGATAACGTCTTTTATATAATTTTCAATTTATTTTATTCTTTTTAATATTTGTTAATTAAATAATATGTAAGAAAAATATTATATTATTTATTTGAATTTTAATATTTTATTTTTATTAAAATTTATTAAATAAAAAAGGATAGTGGATAATTTTTTGTGTATAAACAAAAACAACATGAATTTAATAAATAAATAAAAAGAGTGATTTTGAAAATTTAAGATTTAAATGCTTAATTAATCATTTTTATCATTTTAATAGTATAATTTAAATTTGTAGTAATGTATGTATTAAAATAAATATTCAAAAAATGTGAATTAATTGAAAATTTAGTTAAGCAAATGAATTGAATTTGAATATAAATAAAGAAATCAGGGTTATGTACATTGTGAAGTATGCTTTGAGTGTGTTTGGTTGGAAGAAATGTGGAATGAGAATGAATATCATATTTTCATTCATATTTCCTCTTGAATGTGAATGAATTTGGTAATTAATTCTAATTCTTATACTTGACTGCATATAAAAATGTAAAGTTTGAATGATAATTTGTTTCGATTTTAGTGTAAGTAAAAATATGAATAAAAATAAATAAAAAATTGTTCATATGGTTTAAATTATATTTTTTTAATTTTTATTTTAAAAAAATCTCACATTATACATAGTTTGAAATAATTTTTTATTTTTATTTAAAAAATTTTATTTGAAAGTTTTTTTTTTTGTTAAATAATAAAAACCTATTTGAGCGTATGATTTAACAAAATTTACATCATTATAAAACCATAATAAAATTTAATTTAAATAATATATTTGAAATAATAGTTAACACAAATTAAAAGGTCAAGATCATTGTAAAAAAATAAATGTATATATTGTTTTACCTTTTATCCAACATAATGATAACGCATTTATTATTAAAATTCAAACGTTAAATTATTGATATTATTTAAATTTGGATTTAAAACTTTTTTGGAAATATTCTTTATCTCCAAGAATATAAAAAAAAAAACATCACTCAAACATCTTTAATTGAATTAATAAGTATTAATATTATGTAATAATGAAAATCATAAATTTAAAATATAGTTTATATTTTAAAAATCATTTAAAAATAAGTGAATATAAATTTATTATTAATTTATATTTAAATTTTTTTCTATTAGTAAAATATTAAAAAATTATACTTTACTAGCTGACATGCCTTGCACATGATTTTTAACGTTAAATAATTGTAATAAAAATTTTAAAAATTAAATGAAAACATAATAATTCCTTATAAATAAATCCATTGGCATAAGTATGAATAAATTATTAAACCATTCTACAAAATTAACTCCTCAGGTAATAAAATGGGAGATTATTAAGTAAATGTTGGATGCATTTCCTATTTTTATTTTTTTTAAATAAAAAGTCTCATATATTATAAATAAATTTTTATTTAAAAATAGGTAATACTTTATGTACTTGAACATTTTTAAAATTTATGGCAATAAAAAACTCAAAAGTTTTTCAAATTTTGAAAAAAAAAAAAAAGTGTTTAAGAAACTAATTGCATTAAGTAATTTAAATAAAATTGACAATTTTGTTATATCTATCCTAATTAACACTCTTTTGAACATTCGATGTTGCTATAGAAATCAATCGGAATTAAATAAGTAAATATGGTTAAGTGAGAAGAATGAGCTAAAAGACATAGAGTGGACTTATGCCAATTGGGAATAAAATTAATTGGAAGAAACTTCAAATTGAGAATTTAGAAAGAAAATTATTCAAATTTGGAAAGGAATTTTAAATTGAGAATTTAAAAAGACCATCTTTTAACATCTTTTAAGCAATTTAGAAAGAATTTAAATTAATAATTTTAAAGGAAATTTTTTTTTGCAAATCTTGTTGAAGTTAAACTATGATATCTTTCCAATTTTTTTTATTTTTTTAAATTCCTAAGTTTTCTATTTTTTATTTTTATTTTTGGTAAATATTATTTCTAAATCAATTACAAGTCCAATGAGCTTTCTCTAATATATAATTATAAGGAGAGTTCTTTTAAGATTTCATGTACCTAAATTTTAAATTCATTATTCTTATTCTTGGGCACATGAGGGTCGCATTCCTGAAAAATATAAGCATAAATTAAGTATAGGTTTTAGAATATAAGTCTCAAGGAGCAACAACTGACAAGTAAATCTTGGACCCTATGTTTTTACATTTGCAAAGTAGAGATTTTGTGAGTAGTTTTCTATGTAAAATCTTTTATATATTATGCATTATCCTTTCTTTTCTCTTCCTAATAACAAAAGAGAAAGTTAACAATAATAATTTTTGTTCTAAATCAATTTTAACCTTTAACTTTGATAAATCAATTTTATCTTTATTCATTTCAAAATATGTAAAAAATATCAAAAGATGAAATATGTAAAAGTTGAGGTTCCTTTTTCTATATTTTTTTCAAATTAATGAATCAAAACCCATATTTTAAATAAAAAGAAAAAAAAGAAATAGAGCCTGAATAGATTCCAAGATAATAAAAGTGCATGTAAGAACACCCTTATCCATATTCATTCATTTGAGCTTGAGAGTAAAAAAAAAGAGGGGGGGGGGGGGGGGGGGGCGGGGGGGGGGGGGCGCGGAATTTTTTTTTTTTTTTAGAAATTCTTTTAAAGAATATTCATATTAAAAGTAAGGATGATTTTGATATTTTAAAAAGTTAGTCAAGTCAAAATATGACTTATGTTTGAAAAGACTTTTTAAAAATTGAATAAATTGTAAGTAAGAACTTGTGTTTAAAAGCTTTATTTACTTATTAGAAAATTTGAAGAAAAATATAAGGGATGTTGTGGTAGCAGAAGCTATAATGCAAACAACTATGCCTGCATTTATAGATAAAAAAAGAAAAAAAGAAAAAAAAGTTCATCTCGCTATATCATATAAAATATTATAGAGACAGAGTTTCACGTTCCATTAGTGTCTCACATCTCTGTCCCTCATGTATAGTTTTTACAAGTTCATCTTTATCTTATAACTTTTTCTATTATTTCTTATAATATTTATAGAGATATTCATAATAAATTTTAAAAAAATCTATTATTACACTAACATATTTAGAAAATACTTTATAAAATATTTTTTTTAAAAGGTCTATTTTAATTAGGATTTTGAAACACTTTTCAACATCGAAAAAATAAAACATAGAAAAATAAAAGAAAAGAAAATATGAGAAAAAAAAAATAATAAAATTAATAAATCATTATTATTTACTACTATAAATTCATTTGACTTATTGTACATCCCGTATTTTCGCTCGATGTGTTCCCACTCAATGGTGAAACTCGCTTTTTTATTTGTGTTGGTGAAAATTTGATTTTTAGAAAAAAAATTTGGAGTTGCCACTTATTTTTGTTTTATTTTTAAGGGAAAAACAAAATAAGAAAGAAAAAGCCTAAGTGTGACTCATTATTTGGAAAAGATGATATATGGAAAACCAAAGTTGAGTTCGGGGGTCAGGTTACTTATCAGGAAGGTACGATAAAAGATTGAAGCACCCCTCTAAGTCCCTAAAAATGAGTTTCTACTAAATAAGGTGAAGCAAGCATGATAATTAACTAGGAAATCAATAGATACCAATGAAATGATCATACACCGGAAATCAAACATGCATAGAGAATGGTCAAGGAGAGAGTGCATGCGTACTTTGGCAGCAAGCGATAATGCGTTATCATGAAATGAGGTTAGTGCAGAATAATGAGTATAAAATATATCACACTCATATCAAATAGCAAGGCAAAGATCAGACGATATTCATTAAGTATAATAATTGATAATTAAAAGAGAAAACTCATATATAGGACCCCCACCAAAGCCCAATTGATTTTGCATGAATTAATCCCACAAATTCCATTATTTTGGAATTATGAAAATTGCATTCATCCTTATTAAAAATCAAGAATAATATAAAATTATTTTAAAATCAAAGGAAACTTGTGAAAGTGTTTACCTGAAAGGAAATGTATCAAATTTATTTAAAAACGGGATTTTTAGTGACTTAAAACCCTAATGATAAAAAGTTGTAGAAGTAGAATTAAAAAATATTTGAAAATTGGAGTGGAATTAAAATTATTTGATGGAAAACTATAGTTTTGAAAAATATTTGAAAGTTGAAATCTTAAAAATTAAATTTAAAAAGGAATTTAAAAAAAAAATTGAAAATGGGAGTTTTGAAAATTGGAATTTTGGAAAAGTATTTGAAAATGAAAATTTTGAAAATTGGAATTTTGGAGAATTAAATTTAGGAATTGAAGTTTTGAAAATTAAATCTAAAAATTATTTGAGAATTGAAGTTTTGAAGATTAAATTTAAAAATTGGAATATTGAAAAATTATTTGAGAATGGAAATTTGGGGAAATTATTTTTAAAATCAAAGAGGAAAAATGACACGTGGCTACTATGGTTGCATGCCAAAGGGGGCCATGCATAGAACGTTTTCTCCTGTAGCTTCTCTTTCCTTCATCAAACTCTGAAAGTGGGTGAAATTTGCTGCACTGCCGGCAGAACCTTTGCATCTGCTTTCCCACTAAGGCTTTGGATAACTGCTGCTACTATTGTTCAACCTCCCGCCTTGCCTTTGCAATGACCCTATCATGCACAGGCACGTACTCCTCAAGCTTTTGGACTAGCTTTTTGGCGTTTGGAGCTGACACAATGATATGGCGTTGTGAAGGCTTGATGAAGTCATCATCCACTGCTTTGTCAATGAAGGTGAGTAAGTAGTTGTAGTAGCCATCCACATTGAGCAAACTCATTGGTTTGTCATGGATTCTGAGTTGTGCCCAGGTGATGACTTCCATCAATTCTTCTAGAGTTCCATTCCCACCCGGTAAGGCAATGAAGCAATCAGAATGACGGGTCATTTATGCTTTTCTTTGGTGAGCGTCGACCACAGGCCTATCCCATCCAACAGTCTCTCCAGTTATCTCTTTGCACATTAGAGTTCTGGGAATGCTCCCAAGAACATGTCCTCTACCACGATGAATAGCTTGGGAAACCAGACCTATCAAGTCAATACTCCTACCTCCATGCACAAGGTCCAACCTTCTCGCTGTTAACAGTGGATGTGATAGATGGGGAGTGATTAGATGAGCATTGGGACTTTATGCACATGGGAAGGGGAAGGAAATGAACCTAAAAAGAGCTAGGTGGTGGGTTTGGGAAGGTGATGAGCTGAACGGGATGAATGTGTCATGGTGATCCGGTTTAATGGCTATGAATGATGGGAATTAGTGGGTATGAAATGTGTGGGTTATAGTGGTGGAAGGTAGTGAGAGAAATGAGTTTAGTTGGTATAAAAGATAGGGGAGTGGTGGAATGGTGATGGGTATGGTGGGTATGGTGGGTATAAAGAATGAGGACCGGTGGGTATGAAAGGTAGGAAGGTTGGGTAAGTGTGAAAGAAGTTGAAAGTGGGAATGTGGTGACAAGTTTGGTGGATGGGTTTGATGGATATGAGGGATCGAAAGATGAAGGTGGCCATGTGCTTAAGACTCCATGTACGTGGGAAGATAAAAAATAAACGAATGGGAAATGAATGGAATGGGTGGTGGAAGGTGGTGAGGGAAGTAGGTTTAATGGGTATTGAGAAGTGGAGGCCTGGGTGGTGTGGTTAGGGAAGTGATGCGCATGAATGGTGATGGGTATGGTGGGTATGTTGGGTAGGGGGTATGATTAGTGGATCAGAGATTGAGAACTGCTATACAGCATGTAACTTCCCATCTTCCTTTGCAGAAGCCAACTATGTTGTGTTTGGACGTAGTCCAAAAACAACCAAAGGCAGTCCATTTAGCAACCTTGTTAAGGTCGACATCCTCAAATACAAGAATGAGACTCTTTCCACCAAGCTCCAATGAAACCGGCTTCATCAATTGAGTTGCAGTTGTCATGATCTTGCTCCCTGTAACAGTGCTTCCAGTAAATGCAATCTTGTCAACATGGGGGTGAGATACTAATAGAACACCAGCTTCAGAGCCTAGGTGATTACTACTCAAAAAGTGCTATTTTGTAGCTTGTAATTAACTCTTTTAAACACTCTTGAGTAGTAATTATTACATTTTAACTCAATTGACATGTTAAGGACCCTTGCAATCGTTTCTAATCAAATTGTGTTAAGTTTTGGTGTTTTTGATAGCTTTTAGCTAGACCAAAGCAATCCAAGAATGAGGGAGAACTATATATAGTTCATGGCAAAGCTTTTGGAAGCTCAAATTCATGAAAAACCAAGCTTTGGAGCTCCATAGCCCTTTGCCAAAGTCGTTCAAAGTATGCAAGGAAAGAACAACGGAGAGAGGAAAAACAGAGTGAAGAAAACAGAGGACAACAGCTGCAGTCAATTGGTGCTTTTTCTTTTCTTTGTTAGCTTTAAAAGAAGACATAAGTTTGAATGAAAACGGATGGTATTAAGCTAACCTAACATAAAGTAACTAAAATTAACTAGAAAGAAATTAGAAAGAAAGATGTTTCTTGGGATTTCAGGTTACTAGGATCAGGTGCCAACAGTCGTTCAAAGTATGCAAGAAAAGAACAACGGAGAGAGGAAAAACAGAGTGAAGAAAACAGAGGACAGCAGCTGCAGTCTTCTTTCGCACTTTTGGAGCACTTCCCAAAGTCCATTTTCTACATGCTATATACCATTTCAAAGCTCAGGAAGTCAAGAATCCAACGCTGGTACGAGCCATTGCAAGGTGTATCAGTGAGAGGGATTTAGTGTTGAAACCATTAATGACAAGCATTTGTATCACACCAATTCGGGAAATAACTATAGGTTAAATTCCGAATGCGAGGAAAAGATTCAAGTGACCGGAATCTCCCTCTTTGTAGTTGGCACCTGATCCTAGTAACCTGAAATCCCAAGAAACACTAGGCCAGCTAGAATATTAAGGACGCTAGGTGGCAGACCCACCTTTTTACACACATCAACCAACTCTAAACAAATCACAGAAGCCAACTCATATGGCTTTAGTATTGTTATGCAACCAATAGCTAGGGCAACAGTCACTTTCCACGTAACCACCACTTATCCTCTTCAAGTCATTAAAAACCTTTTTCCACCCAGAAATTAGCTTCTTACATTGTCCACACCATGACGAGGAAGAGTACAGGCCACCAATCAATTCAGAAACAAATTCCTATGCATTAGTTCCTTCTCAATAGATCAATGTAGCATCCTTAGTGATGAACTGATCTAAATCAATCATAGCAAACATTATTTCCACAAGACATGGCTTGAGCAATTTCTTGCTTTTTTCCTATCCAAGGTCTCTGCACAGACTCCAAATCATCTGGGAACTTCAGTAGTTCTTTCCCAGCTTTTAGACAATAAACCAACCCTTGATAGGACAATCACCCATCCCTCAACAAATTGAAAAACCTTTTTGGCCCCAGTGATACAGCTTACCTTCTTCAGCTACACCAATACAAGATCCCAAGCTTACTACTAAATAAACTAGGAGCAATTTCTCAGAGCATGTGAGATCTATCCACAGGTTCTTCGTCCCTAAGAGGTCATGCTTGCCAGGGTTTATAATAAAAACAGACTACATTTGAGGCCTCTTCCATCCTGGGACTTGACTCATTGCTGCAGATATATAGTCCTCAAATCCTAAAGCATCTTGAAGCTTCTCATGCAGCGACAACTCAGAACAACATGCTCAAAGGAGATATCATTTGCAACATGCCTCAAGGAAGGAAAGGAAAGAAACCGGAATAGGGAAGAATGCATTTAAAAAGAAAAAAAAAAGACAAATAATCCGAAGCAAGCAACATTGAGCTTGAAAACCAAGTGGGACATCAAAATAGATCTAAGGATAATACTAACAATAGCGAAAATTCCGACAAAATCTTAGCAAAGCCAAGTGACACACAAATAGAATTATATGAACAAAACATGAATCAACAATATCAAAGCTCATTGATAATTTAGGCCTTAGATGAAGACATATAAATGACCAACCTCCCACATCGAAACCAAAGAAACAGTAACCAGAAATAACAAAAAAAAGAAAAGAAAAAAGAAATGGAACTATAAGACGATAAAGAAAAAAATAGGGAGTTTACAACATCATACCTGAGAATGCTCCATTCCTCTCCCTCAGTTTCTTCTCGATTTTTCTCTAGTTCGTTCTTCTTCCTATAGCTCCCTCTCTCTCTCAAAACCTTTGAAAATCCATCACACATGGACAACCCTCCTCTTCTACTGCTTGCTCTGTTTTTTTCTTTTTTCTTTTTATTAGCTTCTCTTGCAAGCTTCTAATAGCTCCACTACTCACCCTTCAGCAAGTCCCCATCCTCAACCACCACCATGGCAAGGTGGCCATATGTCCTATGCAGCTCGTTTATACAAGTCGTCCCCCACTCCTCCAAAATGTTCAGCTCCTCCTGGGGTGATATGAAATACCCTTTGTTGTTATTAAATAAAGCAATAATAATAATAATAATAATAAACAAATAGGATTTGGTATGGAAAAAGGGGTCTACACTTATTTTTCCTCTTCTACATTGAAATTAAATAAATTTAAAATATATGAATTTCTAATTCATTTTATTTATATTTAATATTCTTTTATATTTTTCACAATAAAATCAAACACAAGAATATAATTTTCTTTAACATTTATTTTATTTTTTCTAATATTTTTCTACAATCAAACATAATCCAAAAGTTTTATCCCCATCTTTTTTATAAAAATCAAACTCCACCTTTAGATTTAATTAGCTATCATCTACCACTCATTGATTGAGAGTGATGAGTCATTTAATTAGCTATTAAGTATTAAATATAATTGAAGTATTATTAAATTCATTGTAATTCGTAATTTTGTGGTCTTATATTTTTTTTATTGTGTTAAATTATTTATTTAAAATATAACTAATAATTTATATATAGGTCCCACCATAAATAGAAGAAATAAATATAATATCCAAAATCATTATAAGAATAACTACCACTTAGAATTCGGTTACAACCATAATGTAATAAATTTTAACTATTATATTAATTTTAACATTTTACTTTCTTAAATTTAATTTTTTTTTTAAAAAATTTCAAGAACATAAGGACTGTTTGACAATTGTTTTTTAAAACAATTTTTTGATTTTTAGAACCAAAAAAATATAGAAAACTAGTTTGAGAATTAAAAACTGTTGTTTGTTTTATTTTAAAGAACAAAAAAAAGGTGTTTTCAAAGAACGTCTTTTAGTTATTTTATGTTTTTGTTGTTTTCACTTATATTTTGAGGTATATTTAAAAAAATAATTATATAAACATTTAAATTGATTAAAAATAAAACATTAGTCATTAAAATTATTTTAAAATATATTTAAAATAAGATAAAAATATTTTAGGTTTTTAAATAGATTTTTGTTTTACAAAACATTAAAAATAATTTCTAAAAATAAATTTTTAGAATTGTTTTCGAAAACAATTATCACACATGCCCTAGTATTTCATAAATTATTTTTAAAAAATTTGCTTTATTTTTTTTTATAAATTATGGAATAACTAATTGAAAATAATTTTTGAAAGCACTTACTAAATAGATCTTGAGTATTTGATAAATTATATTTTAAAAATATTGCTTTATTTCTTTTATAAATTATGAAATAACTCTATAAAATTAATTTTGTTACCTAACAATCGATTTGCGGGACCCACCTGGTATAAATATAATATACCTAACTAGTTGGGGGTGATTGTAATTTTGGAGAAAGTGAGGGGAGGCATATATAAAATACCCAAATTGCTTGAACTAAAGAGATGCCCACAGAATTTGTCCTTGTGGGAGCCGAGCCTGGAGGGGGTGGGGGAATCGCAACAAAAAGTCTTCCTATCTCCTCACGCCAAGTAAGGGGAAAGAAAAACAAGGAAACCACCACCCCCAGGTAACAATTCCAAAATCTCCTCAATTTCTCGGGCCCTTTCAACTTCTCTTCCCAAAATAAAATAAATTTAAATCTCCATTTATTTTTAATTTATTAATCTTTACCCATCCGTTGGTAAGATTTTTTTCCCTTATTTACCCTTCCAAAAGAAATTTGTGCTGAAAACCCATCTAAACTATCTTTTTAATAGCTGTCACATGATGGTAATGGTTTCTGGAAAAAGAGAAAATCAAATTGATAGTAAGGAATTATTAGCCAGTCCTTAATTAAAAGGTTTTGATTTTTTACTTCTCTTCTATATGCTTTTGTTTTTCTTGTTTTTCAGAGGTTAGGGTTTTGAATTATTTGGAAAATTTATTGAAAATTTCATCCGATGTACCCTTATCCGCATCTTGTGTGAATTGGGTCCTTTTTGTTTTGATGAATTTGTTGTGTTTGTTGTTTGATTTGGTTGTGGGTTTCTTGATGATTTTTTAGGTACCAGTGTCATTGTGGAAACTGGTTTTGGGTTAAATGGGAAGTGGGATTTATTCGTCTTTTTTGGGTTTGTGAGTGCCCTTCAGACCACTTCCTGTTCTAGACCATCTGGTTAGGGTTAGATCTGTTGAATCTGATATATATTTTTTTCCTTTTATATTTTTGTAGTTTATTTTATTTTAGCTCATTTACGGTTTCTGCTTTATGTTGTTTTTATTTTTGTTTTTGGGGGAATTTAATTTTGGTGGTTTCTTTGACACCTGGATGTAGATAATGGAGTATTGAGCTTCTTTAGGTCCATGGAAACTTTGGATCAAGATTATGTAAGTCCAATAATTTTTTTTTCCTTTTCTAATATTGGTTATTGTGTGATCTTGATCTTTTCTATATATTTCCTCCCCTGATTGTATGAATTTGTTGATGAAATTATGAGATTAAAAGGTTTTCTTCGATCAATGATACTGATATATTTGTCACTTTGAGTTGTTCAATTGATGGATTTGGTTGATGCTGTTGACATGAAAATATTGTTGCTTTTCATCACAATATGATGCACATAGGGTTTGTGGTTTTGAATCACAAGTGGGTTTCAAGGATGACCATCTTTTTGCTTTAGGAATTAAATTTCTCTGTTTAATATCCTCAAATGAAAGAATGTTGTTATTTATAGGGATCATGTACCAATTGGTTGTAGATACACACAACTTCTGGATCTTGAGTTATTTGCTGTCTAAAAAATAGTGATATGAATTAAGCTATTTTAAAAAACATTTGAGCTGCCAGTGGAAATAGCAACTTGTGTGCTGCTTTTACTTATAAAGATACCATTCTTGTCTATGGATTTAGGGTTCTTTAAGTACTACTTGAAACCTGTTTGGAAACTTGGGTATATCCTAGGCTTAGCCCAAGATTTAGTTATTGGAAGGACATGCATCAGTTTGTGTATTTGCATGTATATTGTACATGTTGTTTTATTCTCTGGTTTATCAAGATGTTGAAGTATATACTTAAATGAGTTGGTTGTGCTCTGCTGTGAATCCATGTGTATATAGCTTGGAATCTTGTTTTTAAGGATCTGAGCTACATCCATTTATTACATGGTATTTAGATGCTGTTTTAATAATGCAGGATTCAGGAATCTCTCACTGAATGTCACTTTTCCTTGCATCTCAGCTATTGAAACATCAAATCCCTTGTTTTTGTATTTAAATTTGGAATTTGTGGCTGAGGATTTTGTTGGGGAAATGTAGTGCATCCTTACTGATGTTTTTGTGTGACATAGATGCTAAGTGCCTAATGTAGCAACAACATGATCATGTAAATTGCAAAATGGTTATAGGTTCCTTAGATAGTTTGATGTACTAAATCTTCTTGTATTGAAAGAAATGTCTAGGCTGGAAATTAAATAGGCTGGTAGGGTTGTTTTAGGTTTGGGGGCATTCTTTTGCTATTTATCGCAGGTGGGTTTTAGGGGAACTTTCTGAAATGATTCAATAAGCTTGTTGCTAGATAACACAGTTGTAGATAAGAAATAAGGTTTTGAAGTAAAAAAGAAGGGAGTTTTTCAAGGAAATTCTGGCTTTCAACAGAAAAGGATATGGATCAGGTTAAGTTATCAAGAGAATTATTGCCCTTGATGCCTGGCACGAGTGGCAAGCTTTTGGGGTGGGGATATGGAAGGTTCTAGGTTTGATTCCTAAGTAGGGTACCCTCCAAGAAGGTTACCTATCTGAAAGAAAAAAGAAAAAGAGATGGATTGAAGGACTCAACAATGCAATCAGAGTTGTAATTCCTTAAGGCAAGTGGATTTGGAGATTTTCTAATGAGAGTTAGTCTTTTTGGAAACAAATCATTGTAGGAAAGTTTAGAGAAGAGGTCGGGGGTTGGAGCCCAAGGGTTTTGCAGGATGGTTATGGGGTGGGAATGTGGAAGGAAGTACAAAAAGATTGGGAATGATAGAAAGATGAAATTTTGGAAAGATAAATGGTGTGGGAATTTGAATTTGGAAGAGGCTTTACTAGAGTGTTTTTCTATAGCTGTTTCTAAAGATGCTTGGGTGGTACAGATTTGGGAAGAGAAAAGGGAGGGGGTCCGGTAGAGTCCCAATTAGAAGCAATGGTGAGGATTAGATGTGTTGATTGGAAAACCAAGAGCGATATTTTCTCAATTAAATCTCTTTATACTTCCTTGGTGAGGGTTGAAAAGGGTTTTTCCTTGTCAACATTGTTTGGAACCCCTTGGATGCCTACAAAGATATGGTTTTTGCTTGAGAAGTGGTATGGGGGAAATTTTTTGACAATTGATCAGCTAAAAAAGGAGGGGATGGAATAACGTGAGGGTTGTGCATGTGTGGTTGGGAGAGTGGGGAGGGATGAAGGGCAGAGTGTCGCAGAGGCTTTACAGGTGTCTGGTTTAGTGCCGAGTCCCTTTGTGCACGCAACAGCGGTGAAAGTGCTCTCTGGAAACAATGGCAGCAGCTTTCTGTTGGAGCAGGTTGGGAAAGTGGGCTTTGGGCCCTCTGTGAGTCCAGTTGAGGCTCTTGATGGGCTTCTTGATGCCTAAAGACAACACAGAAGTGGTCTCTAAAGAGTGGCACAGAGATTCAGAGGTTAGGGAAGAAGGTGAGGGTCGTGCATGCATGGTTGGGAGAGTGGGGAGGGATGAAGGGAAGAGTGTTGCAGAGGTTTTACAGGTGTTGGATTCAGTGTCGAGTCCCTCTGTGCATGCAATGGTCGTATGCAGATTAGGATAAATGTTACAACCAGTGTAAAACTTCTAAGTCTTACTCCCCCTTAAGGGGTTTGTGTTTAGTTAATGTTCTGACTTTCTGTACTGGCAGTTGAATTGTGACTCTATGCACATCTAACAGTCAACTTTCAGGTTGAATGTTTAATAAGTAGGGCAAGATATTAATAAAGAATATGCCATAAAGTTGTTTTGGAAAAATATTTGTAAGGTTGTGTTATTAACCACTAATATGCTAAAGGCCTTAGACTGTTAATTGTGTGAAATCAGGAGATTTTAAGAATCTGGGATCATGACATACGCCTATGCATGCTGATGATTCCATGGCTTCTGTAGCTACACCCAACCAAACTAGAGGTGGCCCTTTCCACATCATGTCAGCTACATTTCCATTCAGCTGACTCGTCCATGACTTAAATCAATCTAGGTTATGGCTTCTGATGCCATATATGGTACAATACCAGTTAGGGAATGAGAGGCATGCAGATTAATGTAATGTATCAAAATCAGCACTTTCTAAAAATGTTCCCTTTTGAGTATCTTTGTTTCAGAAATTGAGGCAGTTTATGTGATACTGCGTAAAAGGATGGTTATCATTAGGATCAAGGCTGTTGTTTGGACTTTAGCCCAAGATTAGCTTGATGGTTCCATTAACTATCAGATTTAGCATTCAGGCCAATTTGCAGTTAGAATCTTGATTATTGGAGGTTGTGAGGTCAACCTCTTTGACATTTATTTCCACTATTTATTGAGTTGATGGGCAAGCCTAGACAAGGCTGCCTTAATGCTTTGAGAATTTTTGGTTTTTTTGGTGGGGGGTGGGGGTTTGGTTGTTAGCTTGGTATTCGTTGTTGGTCAATTATCTAATAGTCGAAGCTTCCCATTATTTCAGTGTGGTGACCATGAGCCATCTGAAAAATGTCATATAGCCATGGAGGAAAATATCGGTAATCACGGATATATCGGTACTTCGATTTTACGGATATATCGGATATATCGGAGATATATCGGCAGATATTCTGGAAAAAAATATCGGTAGGCTTAAAATTATTAAAAACTCATAGAAATGCAAGGAAAACCTCATAATAATATAATTAGAAGTATAATGGACATTTTAAAGTTGTTTTATTGAAAAATTTGATATATATATATATATAATATAATTTGCGATATTAGATGTAGTTATATCATATCGATCTATAAGAAATGTTAATTTTGTAATTGTTCTCATTATAAAGTCACATAAAATATTTCATTTCATTAAATATCAATAATTTGTACACATTAAATTCATTAAATAAACATATTTCATATTCAAAATATACTAGTTCATGTTAATTAAATTAATTAAATAATTTAGCATGTTAATTAAATTAATTAAATAATTTAGCTAAGTTAACTAGTTTAATTTAATTCTAGATGTGAAAATAAATCACAAATAATCATCTAATATAAACATATCAATTTATAATTAAATAATCAAATTAACCTAAGTTAATTCAATAAAAATATAAAAATTAATTACAATTGAATGTAAAAATAGCATTAAATCATCTATATTGCAAACATACTAATTAATTGAAAATACATGAATTAATTACAATTGCAAACAAAATTAATTACAATTTAAAACAAATATACCTTAAAATGATTAAATAATTGAGCAACCTTAATAAAAATTGGAGTAATGAGAGAGCAAATGAAGAATGAAAGCAAAAATGGATGAAATGGATGAAATTTGGGCTATTTATAGAATAAATTTGGGCCAAAATAGCCGTTGGAACATTAATTTACCGTTGAAAATCAATTTTGGCCGCTGGATAAAAAATTGGGAGCAATCTGGCCGTTGGATCGCCATATTACCATTGGAATCACATCTAGGCCGTCGGATCAACACGGGCGTGATCTGGGCCGTCAGATCAAGTTGCATGAAGGAGGGGAAATATCACAAAAAAAATCAGCGATATATCTCCGATATATCACCGATATATCTCCGATATATCGCCGATATATCACCGATATTCTGTCACCAGAGGCGATTTTTTCAAAATATCTCCGATATATCTCCCAAAACCGATATATCGCCGATATATCGCCGATATTTTGGCGATATTTACGGAAATATCTCTCCTCGATTTTTCTCCTCAAAATGTCGTGTCGCCGCCTCCCGATACAAGATATATCGGCGATATATCGCCGATATATCCCGATATTTTCCTCCATGCATATAGCTACATGCATGCGCATCATCATGCCAAATTTAGATGATGATGATGAGCCTGTTAGATGTGATTGAGCATATGGATGTTCCTTTTAGTATATTGTTTCTTATATATCATTTTGTTGTTGCTATTTATGTGGACAGTTTTTCTCAGCTCTGCTTAATGGTACCTGAGATACTGGATTAGCTTCTCTAGAAGACTTCAAATATTGTTGCAGCTTCACAATCAGCTGTTCACCTTTCAGATGCAGTAGAGTTTTGAAGAACAGAGTGCTGCATAAATCTATTTGCCTCTATAATTGCATTTAGTTTTTATTTAGATTGGTAAGCCCTAAATTAGTTCATTTTCTTATTGAACTTTTAATTGAGATTGTCTCCTCCTGTATTTGAAGAAAATTTGTGATGACATCATCATTATCCTTGTTTCACAGCATTGATGGGGACAGAACTTATTAGAGCTTGTGTTAAGGAAGAGAATCTTGATGTTCCACCAGGGTTCGAGTCACTAACATCTTTCACGTTGAAGAGGGTAGAAGACAATGAAATCACGACTCCTTGCTTGGCATCCACAAGTGGTTCTGAATCACAGTCGATCAAGATGGAAACTGAGTTTGACATTAGTGATGCTGCAAACATATCGAGGTCCCTTAGGCGTAGACCATGGATAAACTATGGTCAATTTGATAATAGTTCAGATGATGAGTCTGATTCTGAACATCTTAACCAAGTTAGTGTTTTCTTTGTAATTTTATTATTACTAACTACTACCAGCAGTATTATTGTTTTCAATTTTCAAGAACCTTCATCAAGCTATTTTATGTTATTTTTTCCACTATAACTACAACCATTAAATTGCTATTATTATTTTTATTGTTATTTTCCAATTTTATCGATATCTGAGTTCTGGATGTGAACCATATTTCTAGATGTTAACTATATAATTTGGTCTTCTTCTTCTTCTGATTTTTCTGATTTCTTGAAGTTAACCATATATATTTGGTATTCCCATTGGTGACTGCCATATTTCTTGCATCTTATGTTCTACTTATTTTTGCAGAATCTTCCTTTCAGGCGGCCTTGCCTTCCCAAAGGGGTTATCCGTGGATGTTTAGAGTGCATTCACTGCCAGAAGGTTGATTTGTAAACTTTATGATCTCTCTTAGTTAGCATTTTTACCTGGTTTGATCCAATAGGGCATTGCTCTTCCATATTCCTTTTTAAACTTTACAATTGTTACAATCACCAGGCTCTGGTCATTCGTTATGTGCTATGGTACTGTGATTGATTACGAGCTGGTGACTGATGATTTCATAGGATGAACCTGATAAAATCCTAATGTGGTGTTTTATCTTCAGATCCTTGTTTAGCCTATTGAATCCTTTCATTTTCTGAATCTGATATTGGAACAGGTTACTGCAAGATGGTGTCCAGAAGATGCTTGTAGACCTGATCTTGAGGAGGCTCCAGTATTCTACCCAAGTGAAGAGGTCTGTATTGTCACTTGGAATATTCAAGGCTTCCAATTTAAAATATTTTCCTCTATTCTTGTTTCTTTCATTTTCTCATTTGGGTTTTTTCTATTGGCAAAATTTAGAATTTTTTTCTAAAAGCAAGTTTATAACTTGTTTACAGGAGTTTGAAGATACTTTAAAGTACATAGCAAGCATACGATCAAGAGCAGAACCATATGGAATTTGCCGAATTGTTCCTCCCTCCTCTTGGAAGCCTCCCTGTCCTCTCAAGGAGAAAAACATTTGGGAGGGTTCTAAGTTTGCTACAAGAATACAGAGGGTAGACAAACTTCAGAACCGGGGTTCAATGAGAAAGATGTCAACGGTACAAAACCAAACAAGGAGGAAAAGGCGAAGATGTATGGGAACAGGGATAGATTTTGGACCTGGCACTGGAGATGTCTTGGGCACTGGAGATGTCTTGGGCCTTGGTCAAGTTGGATCATGTGATGGGGAGACTTTTGGGTTTGAACCTGGTCCAGAGTTTACATTGGATGCATTTCAGAAATATGCAGATGATTTCAGGGCTCAGTACTTCAGCAAGAATGGAAATGCTACTGATTTGAGAGGTAACATGACTATATCTCAGGAGCTGCGGGAACCATCAGTGGAGAATATTGAGGGTGAATATTGGCGGATTGTAGAGAAACCTACTGAAGAAATCGAGGTATGATAAACCTATCAAGAGTTTTTTTATTTGATGTGTCCGCACCAATGCCAAGCATCCACCCTAATGCTTATTGTTGTTCTACTCTATAGGTGCTTTATGGGGCTGACCTGGAAACTGGGGATTTTGGCAGTGGGTTTCCCAAAGTTTCCAATCCTGTTGGTTCTACCTCAGATGACCGATATACAAAGTCAGGCTGGAACTTGAATAACTTTCCTAGGCTACCTGGCTCTGTTCTCGCTTTTGAAAGTGGTGATATATCTGGAGTATTGGTACCATGGTTGTATATAGGAATGTGCTTTTCCTCGTTCTGTTGGGTAAGGCATAATTCTGCTTTCACTTAGATGGAATAAATGATTTGTTCCTTCAATATCGCTCTTTCAATTGACCCTGATATCATGTGCTTATCAGTATGTGTGGACATATATATAATATAGATTTATACTTAGAAATGTTCATGTATGTGTGCAGTTGTATGTGCATTTTGACTGGGGCATGGAGACTGACTTCACAAGTGCACCTTTTTTAGAATCAATAAAAACTTAAAGCAATTAAGAAGATACAGAATATGTGAGAAAATCAAGGGAAAGCCATTTCATCATGCAAAGTGTTATATTTGTTTAGTAGTAATTAGCCTTCAAACTTCTGGGTTCTAGGTTCATGAGTTTAAATTTTTTATTATCAACATTGCATTAAATGGCATTTTATGCTGTAAGCATTTGATTTGTAAAATACATGGTAGTGACTAATGTTTTTGTTGTAGTATTTTGGGTACACTATGATACCCAAAAAATGGTTTATAAAAAAGAAAAAATGAAAAGAAAAGAAAAAACTTGTGAACATAAGAAATATTGGAAAAATAATACATATTTTAACAGTTAAATTAGATGCATGAAATATATATATTGTTTGATAAAATATGACAAAAGTTCCCATTGTTTAAACATTGATATTATCTTGTAAATTTAAATAACTAATATAGAAAAAACTTATCTTCACCATGAGTGGTTTTCTCACTATGTTTTGGTTGAAAAGAACCTCATTTTTTTTTTTTTTGGATAAATAAAGAGTTCAGTTGAAAAATTCAATAACAAAAATTGATTTTTATTTCTCCCAAATAGTGTTGTTATCAAAGTTTCCTTTTATTCTGTAAGATGCTTTCTATTGCTGGATAAAAATAGTTTAGGGTGGTGTTACAAATGTTGTCTGGCTATTAATTGCAATCAGCTGATATGGTCTTTAAACCAATATGCCATGTCTGATAGTCATGATGACTGGGAGACATTGCTCTTCACTAAATTTGTATATCATACATATGTTGACACATGCATAATGTGTAAGGGTGAAAATTTAATGGGAGGAGAGCAGGAAGACATCCAAAAGAGATCTGAGCAATGGAAAGAAACAAAACTAGAGAATAAGAGTGAAAATTTAAGCCTACATTTGGTTCTGAGAAATTTTGAAGGAAAATGTGAGAAAAGAAAATAGAGGAAAAAAGAGAAAAGAAAAAGTGTAGGAAAATAAAAAATGGATTTAAAATTAATAAAGTGTTGTTTGGAAACACTTCTTGGTTGGTTCAGTCCAATTTTTAAATCATTGAAGTTTTTAATAAAATTTAATTTGTTTCATTTTCTTTTTTATTTTCCATGGTAAACCAAACATTAAAAAATGATTTTCCTTATGCTATGTTTGGTTCTAGGAAATTACTATAGAAAAGAAAAAAAATGTTGAGCAAAATGATTTTCTCATGTTTGGTTTTACCATGAAAAATACAAAAGAAAATCAAATATAACTAAAATTGGTTGGAAAATTATGCATTTTCAAATTATTTAATCTTTATATAGAAGAGGCAAAACAAGCAAAATGTGTTTGAAGTAGCATATAAAAATAATGTATTTTTTAAAATTTATTTTTAATTTTCCTTAATTTTTTTTTCTTTCCTTTTACTTTTCCTCTCCATTTTTTTCCTTTTCATTTTTCCTTAAATTTTCTAGGAACCAAACATATCCTTGGCATTTTTTATCGTTTCCTCAGTACTTTCTAGGAACCAAACATAGCTTGAAGGAACAGAAACAGGAGACTCATCATGCAATATGTTGTAGTATTTGATGACACTTTTAGATGTTGATTATGCTGGTTCTTTTGTTTTGTTTGTTTATTTGTTTTCTTTTTTTTCAAATTTATTTTTGAGAACAGCATGTTGAAGATCATCACTTATATTCGTTGAACTACATGCACTGGGGTGCTCCAAAAATTTGGTATGGTGTCCCAGGGCAAGATGCCCTTAAGTTGGAGGCTGCTATGCGAAAGCGTTTACCGGATCTATTTGAGGAGCAACCTGATTTACTTCATAAGCTGGTGAGTTACTGTTGTGTGCAACCAAAGATGTTTGATGTACTTTGCCTATGTTACATGGGTTTGGATATGCGGGTATGTGTCAAGGTGTCTAATCCTTCAAGCTCAAATTTTAGGACATGAAGACTCGACTTAAAAGAATCCAAAAAATGAGCATGGGTACTGAGATGCAACATAAATAAACGAAAAATGAAATAAAAAATAACTTGGAAGTGAAGATATCTTTTTTAAAAGCTATCATTTTTTTCCCTCTAATCCTCTTTTTATTTTTTGTCTAAATATTCTTACGAAAATTCACTTTTCAGCTAACTTTTTCTCTAGTGTAAGTATTTTTAGGGAAGTTGAAAGAATAAAAGGATATCAATGAAAATCAAACCATCATATACAAAGTGAAATAGGAGTGTCTGACAAGGATCCCATACCCATACCCTTGTCTTGTGTTGACACTAGTATGTCGAGTGAAATTGAAGGATCCAGGTATCATAGTTCTTTGCTATTGTAGCATAGTTCACTTATGCAGCTGTTTTTAAGACAAGTTATGCAGCCAGATAAAGTCCAAAGCAGATTTCACTACTTTTTTTTTTTGACATCTTTTGAAAACATTTCAAAGCAAAAATTGCTGTTTATTCTTTAATTTTCAAAAGATTGTGAAGCTTCATCTTAGTTTCTGACAGAAGGTCAATATTCCTCAACAAAAACTCCCTGTATCTAGATAGTTGAGAGATTTTATCTTTATTTTGTAATTTTCATTTTTCTGAAATAAAATTATTTTCTAATTTAGTTGTCTTAATGGTGAGAGTTTATAGGTTACTATGTGGGTTGGATTAATTTTAAAAGGTTTTTAAGGGTTTTATAGAGCCTATAACTTGGGCATCAAATGTAAAAGCTGGATCTTGGTTTCTTTGACTAATGAAATTTTATGGAGAGTTCATTTTTTAATAGGAAATGTTTATTGGAAAAAGAAAAGGAAAGTATGAGAGAGTTTTATCATCTTCTTTTGTTAAAGATGGTGAAATTCCTTAATATTACGCTTCCTGCAACGTTCTTTTGTACCATGGCCTTGATTTAGCATGGTTGAGTGGTCTGAACATTCTTTTGTGCTTAGGCTTGATTTAATTTGATCCAGTGGCTTAATATGTATGGTTGCAACACTTTAATGATGGTAATCATGGAAAGCTTAATGTGAATATGGTGGCAACACTGATGATGGTAATCATGGAATGTAGGCCTGTTGGGTAGCAACAGGGATTCAAAAACAAGATAATCCTTGCACTAGAGATGTGGTTGCTTACAGCCTAATTGTGGGCAAATTCCTATTCATCGGAATTTGAGTATTATAAAGATATTCCCACTTTAGGTGGTTTACCTTTCAAGGAAAATTTTCTTAATTAAGTATTTGAGTGGTTTTTATTTTTTGTTATTATTATTTTGAGAAATGTGAATATCCTGAAAGAGCAAAAGGTCTGAGTGGCATACAAGATCAGATGCAGAGTGGTAACTGAATTCTTTGCTGCAGTTGTTTAGAGATGACAAGGTGAATTCCTAGATTTGTTTGTTGTCAAGAATGGAGATATTAACAATCATGCATTATGATTATGGAGAAATATAATTCAATATGAATCAGAATTACTTAATGGACCACTTCAAGGAGTTAATGTCAACTGGCTAAAAAAAATTCATATCAATAAGTTGTGTATTTTAACCAACATCTATTTGTGAAGAGAATTTGGATGTTAAAGAAGTTGTTTTGAGACTGAGCCCATACTAGGATGAGAGCAATATTATACTGATGATACTGATGATACTGATCATGCCCTGACTTATGATTTTGTGCAGGTCACCCAACTTTCTCCCTCCATTGTGAAATTTGAGGGGGTACCTGTCTATCGTTGCGTTCAGAATCCTGGAGAGTTTGTTCTGACTTTTCCTCGAGCTTACCATTCAGGGTTCAACTGTGGCTTCAATTGTGCTGAGGCTGTAAATGTAGCTCCTGTTGACTGGTTGCCCCATGGACAGAATGCCATAGAACTTTATCGTGAGCAGGGACGGAAGACATCCATTTCCCATGATAAACTGTTGCTCGGGGCAGCGAGGGAAGCGGTGAGAGCTAATTGGGAACTTAATTTATTGAAGAAAAATACTTTGGATAACTTAAGATGGAAACAGGTCTGTGGAAAGGATGGAATCTTAGCAAAAACGCTCAAGGTACGGTTTACCTCTATCATTTCTTGTCTTGATGGTCATTGGACTAATCAATAACATCCACATTTTTTTTTTAATTGTTCCTTTTTCTGGGGTTCTGTGAAAGGGCATAATGTGGAGGAAATAGAGTGACAACAATCTATTAACACTTAAAATCTAATGAAGTTAATACTTGATAATGAAGTTGCCCTTGACGCTTAGCTCAAGTGGTAAAGGGATGGGGGGAGGGTTTGTGGGAGGTTCCTGGTTCAAGTCTCAATGGGGACAAAAAATTCACCTATCAAAAAGAAAAAAAAAAAAAAAAAAAACACTAGATATCTAATGAAGTTACTTGGAATATTTCAAAAATCATTCACAGTCCTGAATAATTCCCAAAATTTCAAATGCTACATCTTTTTTATCAAACAAGGCAAACCCAAATGTTGGGTTATCTATAATCAAAATTATATATTCAATACAATGGCATTATAACTATAATGTCGTACAATTTTGGGACTTATGGCACCTTGAGCTTAGTAAAATATAAACTTCATCCCTATTTTTACTTCATGTACAACTTTGGGGATTGGTGCCAATTCTTGTTGCTTTCTTGACTTCTTAAATATATTTTTTCTTGTTTAGGCACGTGTTGAGACAGAGCATAAGAGGAGGGAATATCTTTGCGGTTCTTCACGGGCATTGAAGATGGAGGCTAATTTTGATGCCGTCAACGAGAGGGAATGCATTGTATGCCTCTTTGATTTGCATCTGTCAGCAGCAGGTTGTCACTGTTCTCCAGATAGATATGCATGCCTAAATCATGCAAAGCAGTTGTGTTCTTGTGCTTGGAATACCAAATTTTTCCTCTTTCGTTATGACATCAGTGAATTAAATATCCTTGTTGAAGCTTTGGAAGGAAAATTAAGTGCAGTTTACAGATGGGCAAGACTAGATCTTGGTCTAGCCCTGAGTTCTTACATTTCCAAAGACAATTTGCAAATTCCTGGGCTTATTGGTAAATTATCTCAGTCCTCGGAAGGAACAGTACTGAATGAGCAGAATTCTAAACCTGTATCATCCTTAAAAAAGGTAGGAGGGGCAGAAAATTCTACTGGTATCCCACTTAATTCAACAGGGAACATTGGTGAGACCTTGTTGCCACAGAAGGAGAAGCCATCCAAAGCTTTATTGGATTTGGAAGGCAGGAAGGTTCCCAGTTCAAGAAACCGAATGGGAAATCAGAGGTTTCAGTTCACGAAGGAAGAATCTGTACTTTCAGCTCCTAGTTTAGGAACCCCAGTTTGTCATCCCTCTCAAGAAGACATGTATAATACTGAAAACTTGGCTTCAGTGAAATCTGAATTGGAGAGGAATAGGTTTCCAGGGCATGGTAATGTTATACTTCTCAGTGACGATGAGGGTGAGGAGCTGAAGAAGCCAGTTCTAGATATTGCTAAAGAAACTCCTTTTGCTAAGCATTCAGAATTTTTTGAGAGGCTAACAGATTCTGATGCTAAAGTGAATACCTGTAATTATGTTAAAGATTCAGTTTTAACCACCCCCGCAACTAATGCTGCAGTATTGGGTGAAAGAAATGCTATTTCCTTACTTCATGGTGAAATGAAGAATTGTTCATCTTTCTCCATGTTTGCAAAAGATGAAGACCATGGAAAAGGTGTAATGCTCCTTGGATCGAATCCACTGAACTGTTCTTTTCATGTAGGTTCTACTAGTATAGATTCTGACAGAAATGCTCAGTACTTGTCGACTACAAGAGAGAACAGTGATTTTAATGTGGTAAATGCTGGAAGTTACCTTCAGCATCCGCTGCCACATGTTGGCGGAAAACCTAATGGTGAGGATAACAACGACAAGGTAGGACCTGCTGCTGGCCCAAAGTTAATAGACAATGCTAGAACCATTGCAGGAAACCCATCTTGCTGTCAAAACAATTTGGATAGATATTTCCGCCAGAAGGGACCTCGCATTGCAAAGGTTGTGCGAAGGATCAACTGCATAGTTGAGCCTCTGGAATTTGGAGTTGTGATTTCTGGAAAGTTGTGGTGCAACAGGCAGGCAATTTTTCCCAAGGGTATGTTGCATGTGAATTATCCACAAAGATAATAGTTTTGGAAGCATAGATTTTGTCCCAAAATGAAAGAATGGATGCACGTGTACTTATTTATTTTGTTTGATGCAGGGTTTCGAAGTCGGGTTAAATACATAAGTGTTTTGGATCCAACAAATATGTCTTACTATGTCTCAGAAATTCTGGATGCAGGATTAGCTGGACCTCTGTTTATGGTAATTAAAATCTTAAACCTTTGTCTGCAATTAATAGCTCACTGCTGCATCCTTTATATTTCTTTCTTTTCTTCTTGAAAAAATTGGTAACCATTATCATGTTGCTTCTCTTTCTCATGTCCCATGCAAATGAGAGTTGATTTCCAGTGAACGTTGACGAAGATCCGGAAAAAGGGTTTGCCCCTATTCTATATATATGATATTTAAAATAGGGGCAAACCCTTTTTCCAGGTCTTCATACAACTTTCAGTTGCAATCAATCAACATCTAAATGTTAGTTTATACCCTGTCTGGATCTCATCAGAAGTTTTGCCAAAGTTTGTGCATAATTAAGAGAAGAAAATGTTACATTATTTTGGAGATGACTTAATATCATATGACCCTCCTTCCCCTTCTTCAAACTCCAGTTGTTATTTTTCATAGAGAAATATCTAATCAACAATAGAGCAATATCCATTTTGCACCATATCTAAGGGGTTCCTTGGTTCAGGCTGAAGAAGCAATGATTCAATCATTATCAAACTAACTGCAATCTTTTTCTGTCTTTGAGGATCCCACCGGAGCGCTTTCTACTTCTAATAGGCTGTGAACTAGAACAAAATAATTCTCGATGTGTCCATAAGAAGTGATCCCATTTTTTTATCATTGATAAAGATAAAGAAGTGTCATTAATTTCTTCATGCTTGTCAAAAACTTATGATACACGATATGTATCACAATTTGTATCTTATTTTAAGTATATCTTACTATGCATATGCGATACACGATATAATATGTAATACAACGATACAACAATACATATACTTTCAACTATTTTTCATAATTTTTAAGTAAAATCAAATTCATTTTTTTATTAAAAGAATTATTAAATCAATTGTTGAAATGTATAGAAAGGTTAGCAATTAGTCATAAAAGAGAGAGAGAGAGAGAGGGAAAATAATCTTGCATAAAAGGCTATTTTATTGTTGTCAAAGATCATATTAGAAGTTAAGTAAATTTATTTTTGTAGTGAATATTAAATAATTTTTATTTGAATGCTTTAAATGTTGACATTGAAAATTGTGGTGATTGGTGAATAAAAATTTTTATGTAATACATCAGGTTTTTATTTTTATTTTTATTTTTTGCGGTGGGGAAGGAATGATGATGAACATAAAAAGTATGACACATAAAGACATATATCAACAACACATGTAAGTGCATATGTCTAGTTAGAATTTGGAATTAAAAGTTAGATCTAAAAATTTTAAAATTTTATTTGTGGATTTTGTGATAAAAATACACATTAAATTCATATTTTAAAATCAACTTTTCAAAATTCTATTGTTCAATGTTTTCATATGATATGATATAGTTTAACTCTGTAAATCCTACTAGCTTTCATGAAAATGGTTATAAATTACTCTATACTTCATGCTTCCAAAATGTATGTACATGTATGCATATTGTTTCTATTTATTTTCGCTATATAAAAAACTTATGGTGTGATACATAATATAGAAAAATAGAAAAATAATACATAATATGTTTTACAAGTTAATAACCATGGATACGATTGCTAAACTGCATGGACAGTGCTTGCTGTCAAAGCTACATCTATGCAGCAAAAATCTCCCCCTTCTACTCGAATCACATTTTTCTCTGCCCAACAAATAACACTGGGGCCTAAATTGTGAATATTAGAGTTGTCAAAAATTGAGCAAATTTTTTTTGTTGAAAAATTGCTATATATATATATATATATAATTTTTTTTTAAAAAACAAATATCAAAATTAAACTATGAAACATGTTTAGTATTTATGAAAATTGGAAACATAATGAAAAAAATATTCATCTTTTGTTTTAAAAACATATAAGATTGAAAAACATAATCTATATTCATGTCTGAATTTTGTATTTGGAATTTTACATGAATATAGACTTCGAAACTCCATCATAGTAATATATATATCACCTTCTGGAGAAAAGAAAAAAAAATTTAATTACTTAATCCTTATGTTATGGTGCCTTTCAGGTTTCCTTGGAGCATTATCCAAGTGAGGTATTCGTCCATGTTTCTGCTGCCAGATGCTGGGAAATGGTGAGAGAGAGAGTCAATCAAGAGATCACGAAGCAACATAAGTTGGGAAGAATGCCACTTCCTCCTTTGCAGCCTCCCGGGAGTCTTGATGGCCTAGAAATGTTTGGTTTTTCTTCACCCACAATCATGCAGGTAAACCTACTGTTGGATCTTATCCCATTGTTCTCATCATAGTTCTAATGCCCTTTTCCTGATAGGCAAGCCAAAAAAATTTATCAATGGTGCCTGGCCAAAATGGCTCTACCAAAATACACATGCTTTATACAGAGGGTGACAAAAGTCAGAAATAAAAAAGGGAAAAACTCCCTTCCCCAGCTAGCTCCTTGCCAATCTACAAAATTAACCATAGACATCGACACCCCATCTATAAACATCCTAACTCACATCAAAAGAGTAGCAAGAAACATGGATTTGAGTGCTTGATTCATCTGCTCCTCATTTTTGAAGGATCTCCAGTTTCTTTCTTTCCAAAATAGTCCCAAAAAGGTAAAAATAAATAAATGTATAGAAGAGCAACCCTTGCACTTTTCCTCCACAAAAGACCTGTGCCAACCTAATAGTTGCTCTCATGCATGCTATGTCAAATAAAGAGAAAACTAGCTACCATAAAAACCTTGCTTTAGCGTAATGGTGGAGAATGTGATCTATGGGTTCATCCTCTTCTTTGTAACTGGTCCAATGGCAAAATATTCTTTAAAGTTGTTTCCCAAGCAGAAAAACGCCACTTTTATCAGAACCAAGAATTCCAAATTACGCCTACTGCCAAAGAAACTCACCTTCCCAACGCCACCAAAGAATAGATCTGACTGAAGCTTCCATCCTTGTATCCATTCAAACTGCTGTACTGTCCTCATCTCTGTTCTCTGAATTTTGCATCTTGAGAGAAGTGCCTTGACGCCATCCAACTCCCAATCATTCAACTATTAGAGAAACTAGGTTTCCTAATACCCTTTTCATTTTGATTTTGGCAAATTTTTTTCTTTAATTTTTGTCCCTTACACTTGATCTGTGAAACTGGAACTTTTACAAATCATTCTCTAAAAGGTTCTTAAAATTTTTTCTTGGTTTTTGGTGAATTGTGATTGTGTTAATTCTGGTTCCTCCAAAAGGGGATGGATCCTCTGCCATCCATTGGCTTATGATCTTCCATTAAATCTCCAAATGTGCCTCTTGGTGAGTTGCATTTCATTGACATGAGAGAGCTATGCATAAATGGTGGGAGATGGCGATGGAAGAGGATATCTGAAAAATGGATAGGAGAGGACCATCTTCCCCACTCAGTCCTGGAAATTCTTGAAGTTGCTGAAAAAACTATTTACTGTTTTGTCCAAATCCATAATATTGAAAGGTTCATCTGCAATATGAATATCAAAATTGTCCAAAACCTTTTGAATTTTGTTAAAAGTTATATGAAGTAGATGAAATATGCACTCCTAATACTGTTCTTCTCTTGTATTGTTTGTACACCTTTCTGTTTTGTAATTTTGAGAACACAAATTGCAGCATCTTTGAAAGAAAATGATTTAAATCTCCTCCAGATAATCTAGGCCTTTCATTCAATTATCAGGGACATAAATTTCTTGCTCCCTTCTTATAAAAAATAAAAAAAAAAGAAATGAAAAAAATAAAAATTTCTTGCTCCCTTGAAGCTTGTTCATTTGTTGCTTTATGTGCTTGGCTTCTGTTTACCAAAAAGGCAAGTTGACCCGAGCTGTGATTGGGCATCATCAAAGTTTCACTGTATGCGTTGAACATCAGCTGTCATTTGTCTTATCAATTGCAAAACTTTGAAAGTTTGATTGTTGGTGACTGTCAACTATTCTTTTTCTCTTTTTATGTTCAAAGCAGACTTAGATTACGTGAAATATATTATATTTTCCTTTTTGTGACTTAAAACAGGCTGTAGAGGCAATGGACCGAAATCGAGTCTGTACAGAGTACTGGAACTCTCGTCCCTTGATTGCACAACATTCTCAATTAGAAGGTAGTGTTGGAAACCTCCATCGGATGCCTGAAGAACAAAATTATCAGTATGGCCAGAGTAACCATCCGTTTCCAGTTGGAGTTGACACAATACTGAGGGGCCTATTCATGAAAGCAAACCCTGAAGAATTACACTCACTGTATAGCATTTTAAATGACAACAGTAGGCCAACTGGTGATGGTGGGCTGGTGACTCGGCTTCTGAGTGAAGAGATTCACAAGCGGCCTAGGTGAATGGCAGTGAGTAATCTGTAAATTCTTCAACCTGGTAAATTTGGAAGTTGATGGCAGTGAAGTGAAGAAGCTGGAAAGTGAATCCAGTGGATGCCCCTGTTTTAGTTAGTGGGTATGGTATCCACATTCTTAGAGCAAAAGAGAGTGGGGGTAACAAAATGATGCAATACCACATCTACCAATTTTTTTGTTCATTCAACTTGTATGAGGTTTAGTGTTGCTTAAGCGTTAATAACATGAAATGAAATGGGTTATACAGGTGGATGATACTGATTGACCTTATTTTTGACAATAATACAGCATTCACTAAAACATGTATCTTTTTTTTCTTTTTTCTATGTTAACATTTGAACTTTCTACTTGCGTGTCTCTATGCTTCTCAATTTCTATTTGTCATATACAGCTAGCAGCTTTAGGATGAGTGTTGTGTTGCCTTTGATGTCCACGCTCCACTCTACTCTGCTTTCCCACACCACACGACATGGGTGTAGGTGTTGGATTTTTTCTTATACCTGCCTGTGTACAAATTTATGAATATTTAGGAATAAGAAAAAAATATAAAGATAAAAAAAAAAATGAGAGGTTGTTTTGAAGAATAAATTTTTGTTTTTTGAGGACAAAAAAACATAAAAATGTTTGGTTAATGTTCATTGTATTAAGTAGCATCAGATTCATATTGAATATAAATTTTGTAAACCTAAGTTTTTTGAAAAATTGATGGTTTAACATAGTATTGGAATAGTTTGGTAATGGAAGGTCATGTGTTCGAGCCACCTATATACCTGATAAGTTTTGATAATTGTTTCAAAACTATGATTTTTTTTAAAAATATTTTAATTATTTTCATATGTTTTTTTAAAATTGTTCTAAATAATACTTGTATAAATATGAAAAATGATTAAATATAAAATACCAGAAATAAATGTTATTTTTAAAAAATACCAAAAAAATAAATAAATTGAAACATTTCAACTTAAAACTACCTTTTCATTGTAATACTTTAATTTGGATTATTCTCCATATTTTATTGAAAAAATTCCTTAAAAATAAATAAAAATAGTTAAAATATGTTATGAAAACTATTTTTTTTTTATAAGGAAATTATTAAAATTATTTTCGAGTCTAGAAAATAGCTTTCCACTTTTAAAAATAATTTTTTTTCCCCCTTTTAAGAATAGAAAACTGTTTTTTTTATAAAACAGTATGGTTCTGATGAATGTTTTTATTGACATCCCAACAACCTAGACATGCATTTCTATTGGAGAAAAAGAATTTTCAAAGAGAAAATTACAACTCTCCTTAAAGCTAACACAATTACACTCTTAGTATTTTGGTTTTTTAAGATTACACTATTATCCCATTGCCCACCTTATTATAGTAAGACCACCCTTTCTTAACTAACAGTGATCGGTTGTGGTTGAAATTTGAAGGAAATACCCAAAAATACACTTCGTTATCTTATCCTATACAAAATGTTTAAACTATCCTTACAATCTTATCTTACCTTAGGTACCTTATTATATCTAATCATCTCTTTACTTGTAATTGTGAGTGCTTTAGGTAGGTTGATAATTCCAAGTCAAAAGTTCTAAAATATACTCCTAATCCTTGGACTATTTGTCTATTTAAGATCAAGATTATTTGAAAGTGCTTAGAGACAAAAGCAAGTGGTTGATTAATGTTTGCAATAGAAGCATAAAGAGTCATTACGTGGCAGTTTTTTTACTCGGTCTTTTTCACACTACTTTATGATTGAGTTTTTAAATATGATTGATCCATCTTCATAACTTTGTGAAATTTTAGTTGTTTGATTAAGTTTTCTCATTACTATTTAAACCTAAAATTTCATTTTAAGGTCAAGGGAAACCCAACAATTGTCATTTCTCCTCCCATTATCCTCATTGGTCATTCCAATTTGGGAGTGTTTGCTTCCCTCGAAAATCTATCTTGTTTTGAGTTATATAACTATTTTTCATTGGGTTTTTCTCACAAAATATGAGTTGATTCATTTGGTTCTTCTATCTCATCTCTCATTGTTCATATTGGATTGGGTTAAAGCCATTTATCTTCTTAATTGAGCTTCAAGAAATGATATGGATAATTGATCGTATTTGCCTCCAAGTGTGCTTTGGAAGAAGACATATAACTAAAGTTAGAAGGTGCTAATGAAGTAGTTTGAGAGTGGATTGGTGAACTTAAGTTGGGTAAATCGTTATATTCACTTTAATTGTTCATATTAAATGTTTTTATACAAGTGTATGTTAGGATAAAACCCTTAAAAGCATGTCATGATGTAATAATAAACAAATTTTATTATTTATAATATGATTTTTATTTCTCAATTTATGTATTCTATATTCTTGCATTATATTATCAGAACATCAAACCTGATATATCTTGCATTGTACATGACTTATGTGTATTAGAAGTTATACTAAAGTTCTAAGTCATGGGTGTTGGGATTGAGCTCCTAAAAGCAAGACATTATGTAACAAAGATAAACTTTATTGTTCCTTTCGTTATCCCTTTTATGCATTGATATTGATTTGAGCATTCAACCCATATCACTTGCATTGTACATGATTTAGGTGCATTAAGATTTACATAGAGGATACAAGTCATGGGTTCCTTGCAAGATGATAAGTTGTTTACAATCGATTCATGAGTTTAGGCAATCTAGTAGAAATTGTAGTGCACTACCTCTTAATTGGAGGAATGGATTATCTTGGTCCTCAGGATAAGGTTCTTATGGTGAGTGCACTAGTGTGTATGGTTACACATTGGATAAGACCTATTGAATCATGATGTAAAACTATCAGATAGTCATGATTCATTAAACTATTGTGTTGCATGGACTCTCAACCTTGAGGGGATATCGAGCTTGTAATGAAATCAATAGGAGGCTTTGACCTATGGGTTAAACCTTAAGATGGTCATATATTTCCTATGGATTGGGTCACTATTGATAGAGACTAGTGGCAGTAGGTAATCTCAATAGAACTAATATGATATCTCATGGGATTGAGACAATATGTCCCTTGGGTGATCCAAAGGACATACAATCATGAAATTTGTGGCCACAATAATTCTTTTAGTGGATTTTGACATATGCTCTTTAGGGCTAGAGTATGTCAATTGATCACATATTAAGTGAGATCTATAACTCAAGGATTGGAGTGGTAATCTTGATAGGTGATAACGCTATCTTGTTAGATTAAAAACACTAGTTGATGGAGAGTTTGCATGCAATGAATAGTAGGTCATAGACTCGAACTTTGTTTCATTGTAATTTCATAGGATATTGGAGTGTAGTTATCTTTATTTAGTGGAGTGTTGAGTCAACTTCAGAGTTAGATTTTGAGGAAGCTAGTATTTTCCTATGGGTTTGAGTGTTTCCCACTCGAGCTTCTAATTCTTGATGACACATGCTTTGAGGGTATTTTAGGTATTTAATTCATAAGTGTGCATAAGGGCATATTGGTAAAATGTAAGGTTACACTAAATCTTATGAATGACTTTTTTTGATTGAGCTAATTAATGAATTAGATTCAATTAGGATTAATTAATTAATTAGGACCAAGTACCCTGCATTAGGTGACCTAAGCCCAGTTTAGGTTGAAATCACTTAAGCCCACAAAGGAAGTTTATATAAACCCCTTAGGGGTTTGGGCTTCAATATGAAAATTTAGTTTTTTGAAATTTCAAAGAGAAGAACCTTAGCCAACCTCTAGAGAAAGAAAGAAGCCCACCATTCTGTCACGCTAAAACCTATGGAGGGAGAGATCGGGTGGAAGATTGTTGGGTAGATGAGTTCTATGATGACCATTGCAGTTTTAGAGTCTTTATTAGATGAAAATTGATTTGGGAACATCCAGATCTTAGGTTTTAACTTTCTCCTCTAGATCTAATATTCTTTTTGGGTTATGAAGCCATAATATTATGTTGTGTTAGATTTAGAAAAGGTTAAGATAGATGCATGCACCTTACAAGATTAGGGTTAGGGAATGGAGTAATTCGAGATTCTGAATAATAGGTTCCTTGCAACTAGATGAGTTGTTCACAACTAGTTCATGAACTTAGGTAATCCATTTGAGGCAGTAGTGCACTACCTCCTAATTGGAGGGATGACTTGTTTTGGTTGTTGAGATGAGTTTCCCTTGATGAGTGCACTAATGTGTATGGTTACACATTGAATAGGATCTCCGGTGAGTCAAGACATCGACTATCAGGTACTCATGATTTCACCAAACTACTATACTGTATAAGCTCTCAATTTTGAGATGATACTGAGCTAGTACTAAAGTCTTTAGTGACTTTGACTTATGAGTGAGATCCTAAGATGATTATATATTTCTTATGGATTGGGTCATTATTGATTGAGATAGGGATAACATATATACTTAATGTAGGCACTATGACATCTCATGGGTTGAGAAAGTGTGTCTTCTTGGATGATCCTAAGGACATATGATTAAGAAATCTATGATTGTAGTAATTCTTTAAGTGGAATTTGAGATATGCTCTTGGAGAGTTAGAGTATGCTAGTTGATCAAAGTTTTTAAAGGTGAAGGCGTAAGGTGAGGCAATTTTGTGATTGTGAGGCAAGGTGTAAGCCTTGAAGCATTGAGACATAAGCTTTTTGAGACCCTTATTTTATAATTAATAAATATTTTTAAATATATAAAAAATTAAAATAAAATAGCATATATTAAAAACATGAAAACAATCCATTAGAATTATAAAAAAAAAAACCCTTACTAGTTCCATGCTTTCACAACAAACCATAACTAAGTCACAATAGAAAATAGAGTCAATCATACTAATAGTTCCAAACTTTTACAAACAACATAACCAAGTCACAAAATATCAAATAGAGTTAAACACATATCACTGGAAGGTTTCTTAAATAATAATCTCCAATGTCATTATTATCCTCATCCAATGTATCAATAGTAAGAAAGTTCCCACAATTAAATCTTCTCATTTCATCTAACTCCCCATCTTCATGAATTGGTGTCAAATTCAACTCCTTCCCTCTTCCTTTGTCTCCACTTTTACCTAGCATGAAGTATAAATTAGGTGTAAATATTATAAGTTCATTAATAAATTTAACAAAATTTACAACTTAAATTTTTTAGTACTTACTTACAAATTCATCATGTTTTCGTTTGTTGGAATGTGAAGAAACCATGTTGTTCGATGACGCTTGAGTCTCTTGGTCTCGGGATGACACAATTCTAATAGCATCAACATTAAATAGTTCATATCTTCAAGCCAATAAAGATCAAGCGAGATGAGGTGATCTTATTTATCTACAATTCATTCATCATCCGAATTAATCTCATCTATCAAAACTGGATCAATATTTTGTTTCCTCTATCTACTGTGCTATCTCAATCTAGTGTTGTACCTTCATAAACTAGAACTTTTAACCTCTTATGTTTGATTCTATTTTTTTTTTTGTATGAATCTAAAAATAATAAAAGAAACACATTTATATGTTGAGATTAAATTAAAGTTCTCTAACATTAGAATATATATATATATATATATATATATTTCTCTCACATCCCGAAGTACTATCAGTGGGGCTAAGGACTCGAATAACAAAATTCAACAACTTTGGTGTTGAACCCCCAAAATGCATCCACCAACTCGTGGGACTTCTTAATTTTCAAGAATTTATTGCAATACGACTTCCAAATTCACCCATTGCTTGGTCATATGAGTCCAACTGAATTTTAACTCTTAAACGTTCTTGGTAATCCAACATCCTATCCATGCATTTAAATAATCCCTTCCTTATCTCATCCACATTAGACACTTATCTTCGTAATGCAATTGAGATTTTAAATAATAATCTATTGCATGTAAAGGTCGATGAAGTTGCGGAGTCCATCTTACATCTATTTTTCTCCAAATTGGACCATATTTCCTCTTCATGCCCCCATAATTAAATGCAATCTTCTCCTTGGCTGAGTTCATCAACTCATAAATATAACCCATGGGTGGCCTTTCCTCTGAATCAACATTTCTTAAGACATTAACTAATGGAATAGTGGTCTTAATATAAAAAGCAACATGTGGCTAAAAATTTGGATCAAACAACACTTTACTTTGAGCTTTTACACCTTCTACTTTTTTTGCTTATGTACTTGAACACCATTTTTCAAAGGAGAACAATGCTATAAGAGCTTGTTTTTTCTTATAAAGGCTTTGGAGAGTAAGAAATGTAGTAACAAATCGTGTAATTGTTGGGTGAATAAGTTCATGATTTTTTGTAAATGTTCTCATCAAGATAAAAACCCAAGTTTGTCCATATATGAACTTCACCACTTACCTAGCTTGCAAAAGTGTATTATCATGAACATTTAGCTTCCTAACATCCTCCAACATCAAATCTATGTAATGAGCAGCACAAGGAGTCCATTACAATTTTTTTCTCTTTTCCATAACCTCATTTCAACATTCACATAATCAGTAATAACTTGCATTATGAATTACAAATACTTAAAATACCCTCAAAACGTACCACCATGAATAGGAGCTCAAGTAGGGACTGGTGGGACTTAGGAAAATATTGGCTCCCTTATAATTCAATTCTGAAGTTGACTTAACATTTCAATAAAGAGAGTCAACACCACTCTAGTGTCCTATGAATTTACAAAGAATAAAGTTTAGGTTTGTGACTTACTATTCATTGCATGTAGACTCTCCATGAACTAGTATTCCTAATCTAAGTAGGTAGTGCTATCATTTATCAAGATTAGATTTCCAATCCTTGATTTATAGATTCCACTTATTATGTGATCAACTGATATACTTTATCTCCAAGGAACATATATACGTTAAACTCCATTAAAGGAATTACTGTGACCATAAATTTCATTATCACATGTCATTTGGATCACCCAAGAGGACACATTATCTTAATTCCATAAGATATTATGGTGTCTTTATTGAAAATACCTATTGCTACCAGCCTCCATTAATAGTAACCCAATCCATAGGGAATATATGACCACCTTAGGGTTTTTCTTATAGGTCAAAGCTTCCTATTGATTTCAGCACAAACTCAATATCCTCTCAAGCTTGAGAGTCCATGCAGTATAGTAGCTTGGTGAATCATGCCAAGTGATAGTCTTACATCATGATTCACCATAGGTCCTATTCAATGTGTAACTATACACACTAGTGCACTAACCATGACAAACCCATTCTAATAGCTAAGATAAGTCATCCCTTTAATTAAAAGGTAGTATATTACGGTCTCTATTGGATTCTCCAAATTCATAAACTGATTGTGAGCAACTTATCATCTTGTAAGGAACCCATGACTTGTATCTTTTGTGCAACTTATAATGCACCTAAGTCATGTACAATGCAAGTGAGATGAGCTGAATGATCAAATCAATGTCCCTACATAAAAGGTACGGCTAAAGGTCAACCAAGTCTAAATTTGTTACATCATGTCTTACTTTTAGGGTCTCAATTCTAATAAGAACCTTTCTAGGATGTGCTAACCTTGGTGTTATAGGGTATTTTGCTCATTCCATGGCCCCAAGAATGAATGTATGTGCATTCTATATTGTGAACTTATAATATGATCATTATTATGATTGTTATTTATTAGGTTTGCATTTGTTTTTCTCTAGATGGGTTGTAAGCCTTGTAAAGGGCATAAGATTTTGTTTATATGTAAATTTTTTTTCTTCGTAGATTGATATGTAAACTCCAAATCTTTAGAGTATATATTTTTGTTATAAAAACAAAGTTTTTATCTTTCTATGTAACCCTTAGAGAGTTTGGAAGCAATCTAGATCATCATGAGGTTATCTTGGATACTACCTTATTAAAAAGTTGAAATCTTTGGAGAAAAACTATCAATGGAGGTGCAGAAACTTGCTCTCAAGTTTTGGAAATTTGCAAGAGTGCACAAGAGGAGGGATTATCGCTCAAGTGCTTTAACTGATCGAGAGATGCTTTCAATGGTGGTAAGCTATATCTAGTGGCTCAGAGTCTCCCATGTGCGCTACAAGCCATTTCGAAATGTTCTTGGTCACTCATTTGATGGTTTTAGGGTTCTTAAGGGTATTTTGGTTGTTTGTAAATGCCATTAAGCCTAATTTTGTTGTAAATACAATTTTTTTTTTTTGGGATTTTGGAAATCCAATTATTTGGGTTACCAAATTAGCAATAGGATGCCTAAGGCTATGGGATTTAATTTTATTTCCTAATGTTATTTCTTTTATGCTTATATTTTATATGGCATCTATTAGGAAATTTTTAGGAAATATCTAAAATATTTTTCCAACGTTGGTAATTTTGGAATTTTTTAAAGAAATATTTTTTCATGAATATTTTATTTATTTATTTATTTAAAGGATTGATTGTTGCTATACTGAATTTTATTTTCCTTTTGAAACTTTCCTATTGGTATGAATTAGGTGGTTCTTAAGGCTCTCCCCTTAGAGAAAAGAAGAACAACACCTAAATGTGGTTTTCTAGGCTCTTCCCTTTGAGAGAAAGAGGATAATGCTAAGTCCTTCAAGCTCTCATAAGATAAGAACTATGGTTAGAAAGGAAAGTTCAAGGATAATGAATTTAAGGGTAATTCATATTTAGCACAAGAATCCCAATTCAAGTAACAAATAAAGTTTGGAAAATTCTTATGATGGATAATTTATTTTAAGAAGGTTACTAAAATTATCTTAAAGTCTCTTTCACAAAATATTAAGTAGGAGTGGGCCATAAGTAAGCCTATAGTTTCCAAGATCGAGTCCATCTTGATTTTAGGCTTATCACCATCCTAAAGATAGGATAACCCAAGGAATCAAAGGATATGGACTATCCTCAAAGGATAAGACTATAAATGTTTATAGTGGGAGTGACCAATCCTAAATATGAAACTTTTCATTTGGCAATATTGATATCAAGGATCTTGGTTATACACTTAACTTAGACATGAAGTGGTAGAATCACCTAAAGTAGTCCCAATTGTATGCGCTAAAGGTTGAACACAAAGGTATGTTAATCAATGCCTTAGGATAACCTTTTGAGGTTTAAGGCACGTAGATTAATTAGAGAGAGTCTCTACCTTACTAATAAGAGTCATGACTTGCCTAAAGTAGACTTGATTCTTATGATACTAAGATACCTTGAATGGATATACGTAGTTTAAGAGTACTACATTTTTACCAATTTAATTACCATATTTTCCTTGAATGCTTAGTTTCCTTTATTAATGCATGGAATGTGTTGTTTATTATAGGAATCATATCCTATAACCCTATTACCTTGATTCTCACTAATAATAAGTTGATTGAACCTAATTATATTGTCTGGAAAAGGAACCTGGACATAGTGCCCACAACAGAATAATTGAAATGGGTAACTCAAGAGCTTTCTTTGCCTATTCCTAATGAGTTTTCCACATAGGAAGAGAAAAATGCTCATTTCTAGTGGCAAAGGGTAGATGAGAAGGCCCATTGTATGATACTTAGGTCTCTTAATAATGTGTTGCAACAACAACAAATGGACATTGCCATTACTTATGAGATTCTCTTAAAATTGCAAGAGATGCTTGGTGATAAGGGAAAATTGGCTAGCCAAGCTACTCTAAGGACCATTATGAACACCAGGATAATAGAAGGAACTCCCGTTTGAGATCATATGATTCGTATGATTGCATTCTTTAACAAGATGAATATTTTTTGAGTTAAAATTGATGAAGAAACCTAGGTCGATATGATCCTAAAGACCTTACTAGACTTCTTTAAGTAGTTTAAGCTTGATTACACTATGAATAAGTTAATGATGAGCTTGCTAGAACTGATGAAGGAACTTCAAATGGCTAAGGGGATTCTTGAGGATCCTAAAGGTCATGGTAATGAAAAATTCTTTAGGTTTTTCCCATAATAATAAGAAGAAGATTTATTTTAAGAAATCCAAACAAGGAAAGCCTAAGACTAGGAAGGAAAATAACAAGAGTAAGGGCAAGTGTTTCATTTGTGGTAAAAAAGCCCATTGGAATAAGGAATTTTTTTACTACTTGAAGAAAAAGAAAGGTATGTCCCATTCACTTTTAGTGGTGGATTCCACCAATTCATGGTGTATAGATTCCAGGACCACTAATCATATCTATAATTCTTAATAGAGGTTTCAACTAAGGAGAAGGTTAAATGAGTGAAATATTTACCTAACACTGCATCTATTTTGAGGATAACTGTGCAGACAATATGAGATGTTGCCCTGTATGAGAGAATAATAAACATCTAGAACTCAAGGATTGTCTTTATGTACTTGAGTCTAAAAAAAATTTGATTTTGGTTTCTAGTCTAAATAAATTAGATTATTTAGTTCATTTCAATGATTCATTTTTTATTATCTATTGCTGAAAATAATCATGTCTTAAAAGCAAAGTACCTAGCACTAATAAGACTTATTTATGACATCTATGCCTAGGTTATATCAATCTAAATAGGATCCAAAGACTAGTTGAATTTAAAGCATTACACTCGTTAGTTTTAGAAGTATTCTAATATCCAAATCTTGTATAAAAGGTAAGATGACTAAGAGGCCTTTTACTTCTAAAAGGGTTGGAGCTAAAGAATGCTTGGAGTTAGTGCATATTGACGTGTGTGGACCTTTTAATGTCCAAACACATGGAGGTATGAGTATTTCATCACCTTCACAAAAGATTACTCTAGGTATGGTTATGTTTACCTTATGCATAGGAAATTCGATGCCTTGAATAAATTCAAGGAATTTAATGCAAAATTGGAGAACCAGTTAGGTAAAAACATCAAGGTACTTTGGTTTGATTGAAGTGGAGAGTACATGTCTAATGAGTTTGATTCTTACCTAAAGGAGCATGAGATTATATCCTATTTGACTGCTCCTAGTATTCCACTATAAAATGGAGTGGCGAAAAGAAGAAATCGAACTCTTATGATCATGGTGAGATCCATGATGAGTTTTTTTTTACCACTTCCTACATCATTTTGGGGATATGTCTTAGAAACTACATAATATCTTTTTAATCTAGTTCCATCTAAACCAGTACTTTTGACTCTTATGGAGATGTAAATAGAACGAAAACTTGGTTTACACCATGTTCACATATGGAGGGGTGCCTAGCACACATACTAAAACCAAAGGTAGATAAATTGGAACCAAGATAAGAAGTTTGCCAGTTTATTAGGTATCCAAGAGGTACAAGGGGTTATTACTTTTATGGATAAGTTGACCAAAAGAAGTTTATGAGTACAAATGCCAAGTTTTTGGAAGATGACTATATGATGAGTTATAAGGTTAGAACTAAGGTCGATTTGAGAGATCTAGATGAGATTCCTACAATAACATAGAACATTATGGATCCAGTACCTACTATGAAACTAAGGTTTGGTTAATCTTGCTTTTGATGATAACAAAACAAAGTTTGGAACTAATGATTATATTTCAAGTGTAATTAGGCAAGAAGATTTCCAAAGTGGTAATCACAAAGACAAAATCAAGTTAAAGGAAAATCAATAAGAAGAAGAAGACGTCAAAGATAAGTGATTTTCAAGACCCAAGTTTCATAAGATCTCCTTGTAAGGTTGTTGGTGCACTAGGTTTTTCATGCATTATATTATTTATTTTTGCACCAAAATCATCCAAGAGTTATTTTGTTTTAATTCTTTTAAAATTGAATGATTTCATGTTTTCAACTAAAACCTTGTGTCAAATTCTTTTCAATCTTGTTTAAAAGGTTTTAAGTTTAAAAGGATGGTTGTTGAGCCAAAAATGGTTCAATCGGTTGAACCAGATGAAGAATTGGTCGACCTATTATAGACCCTCCATTTTGTCTTCCTAGCACATGTCCTATTAGGTATTTGTTTGATACTTTACAACAATTCCTTGGTGGTCTATTACTACTCATGTACTTATCTTTTTTTGAGCCACCTCAGAGACTCTGGTTGAGGGATTTATCTGACCCCTTATTGTGACCCTTGACAACCCTGATTTAGACTTAGGCTTTTCCTTTCCTTTTTAGAATAGTACACTTAGGCATGTTTAGGTCACTTAGACAATGTCCCGACCACCTCAAGCCCACTTAGGCACCTTAAGCCCATTTAGATACACTAGGCACCTTAGGCCCAGTTACGCACCCTAGGCCCGTTTAGATACACTTGACCTATTAAACACCACCCTAGGCCCACTCAGGCACCCTAGGTCCATTAGGCTCGTTTTGGCACACCTTGGCCCATTTAAGTTTACCTAGTCCTGCTTAGGTCACTTTTTTGATACATCTTGCATGTCTCACATGGCTTGCATGACTCATTGTTGTAAAATTATGACTTTTTATTATTATATTTTTGTTTATTTTATTTATTATCTTGTCTATCTTCTCATTTATTTTATTTTCCTATTATTTCGTCACATTTCCATAATACTTGTCCTTATTTATTTTAATTTAATAATTTTGTTTAAATGTTATTATTATTATTATTACTTTTACTCATTATTATTATTATTATTATTATTTTGTTTAATGTATTAACTTTGAAATTTTGTAGGGAGGTATGGAGCAGCGTTTTGGAAAGAGATTTTAGGGGAAAGATTTGGTATGCTTTTAGGGAAGGAGCAAAGGCTGGTTAAAGGGAGAACTTGGAGCACATTTTGGGAAGGAGTTGGGTTGACATTCTGGAGGATTCTGAGAATGCTATGGAATTCTGAGAGCTGATCTTTGAACGACATAGAGGCCATGGATAAGGAAGATGAAGAGTTTTTTGGAAAGGGGGATCCTTCAGCGGTAAGGAGGAGGAGGATGTTTATTTATTTATTCCTTTTGGAGGGTGAGATTCGAGGCGAGGAGGAGCAGACATCGGGAGGATCGACAAGATATTTTCTTTCTGGCTGTTGAAGCTGTGAGGGGGAGGATCTTCTCCATGGAGGAAAAGAGAGAGATGGGTGTCTCAGCCAAGGAAGAGCAGTAGCGAAAGCTGGGGTATGGGTTTTCTTCTGGTCTTCTTCCCTGAAGACGACCCCATTATCAACAAGAAGAAGAATCTCTTCTGTTCTTCTTCTTCCTCTTCTACTTCCTCCTTGAAATCCACCACGAGAACCCACAGCTTCAACATCTTCATCAGGGCGCAATCCACCATCTCCATCTGCGCCTTGATCGTCTTCATCACCCTCCTTCTCTTCACCCATCTCAAAGATTCTTCCTCACACGCACCCAGATTTCCATCATTTTCACCATCTCACCCACACCCATTGCACCACCTCATAGCCTCACTCCGATCACCACCATGGATGGCCATCACCATCCTCCATCGCCTAGAGTCACTCACCGCTGCCATTAATCGAGTGGATACGCTTCAGAGGAAGGGCTTGCATCCTCCCCCAAAGGCTGGTAGTTCCTACCCCGGTCTCGAATGTTCTGGAATCATCGAAGCTGTTGGAAAGGTCGTCGTTCAATGGAAGGTTGGCGATCAGGTGTGTGCTCTTCTTTCTGGTGGAGGATATGCTGAAAAAGTGGCTGCTGGGCAAGTTCTTCCTCTCCCATCTGGTGTTTCTCTGAAGGATACTGCTGGTATTCTTGAGGTTGCACATACTGTTTGGTCAACTGTTTTAATGATGAGCGACTGTCTGCAGGAGAAACATTCTTGATACATCGTGTCCCACGATTTCATTGCATCAAGGCCACACTGTTTTTTTATTGCACAGTTTGTCATGCTTATTTAGCCATTCAGGCTCCACTGTTGAAGAAGTATCCAGCTAGCCTTTCAGTCACAACATATTCATACTTTTTTGGTGCTTTATTTATGTCTGCTATGCACTTTTGCCATTAACTATGGACTCCCGAGCGAACGCACGGATTTTGGGAAGCAGTAGGGGAGCCATCAAGCACTCACTCGACAAGCAAGAAAAACACATAGGCCGCACCATTCTCCAACAAACACAACAACATACATTCTTGAAGGTAAGTTTTTTTTTCTAAAAAAAAAATTATTTTAGCTTAATTTTAATTCATTTCGTTAGTTTAAATGTTTTTATTTAGTTTAATTAATTCTACATGATAAAGTTCTTATTTTGCATTCCGATTTAGTTTAGTGTTGATTTTTCTCTTAGTTTAGATGTGTTTGTGAGTTTCTAATCTTTTGGTTTAATCAATTTTATGTGAAAAGGAAAAAAATCATGTTTTTAGTCGACTTTAATTAAATTTAATTTCTTCTACTTAGTTTAAATACTTTGTAGTTTTAGATCATTGATAAAATTGATTCTATATTTGAAAATTCATGTTTTTAGTTTGCCTTGAATTAATTTGGTTCATTAGTTTAAATAATCATAAAGTTTATGTTTTTAGTTCCATGTTAGTTTATTTTTAATCTATTTGTTAGTTTAAGTGTGTTTATGGTTTTAATTCATTAGTTTAATTAATCATATTAGAAAAAGTCTGTATTTTTTTTATATTCCGAATTAGTTTAGTTTTAATCTATCTTTTAGTCCAAGCAAGTTAGTGATTTTAATCCAATAGTTTAGTTAATCATGTTTTTTAATTCCAATTTAGTTTAGTTCTAATTTATTTTTTAGTTAAATGTGTTTGTGTGTTAATTGATCCCATATTAGTTCTCGATTGTTATTCTCAATTGATGTGTTCATTGAATCTTAGTTATTAATTCTTGATGGATATCTCGTTAGTTTATTTGATCTAAGTTTTAATAGTTTATCGCTTTGGCAGTCTATTATCACATTGACTTTTGGAGGTCCTCATAAAATAATGAAGATTGACTTCCATTCTCACCACTTGAGTTTGCTTGGTCGTCAAAAATTTCACTTTGTGATTTTGTTTTTTTTTTTTTTTTTGCTTGGTATTCCGTTTCTTATGTTTTGTGCTTTTCAAATTAATTCCTTTTATTTTAAAACAAAACACTTTTCTCAAAAGATCCCTTTGAAAATCTATTTTAGAAAAATTCATTTAGAGTCCTTATAATCAAAATCTCATTTTCTTAAATAATATGCAACCATGTCTTGATCGGTTCGTATCTTTCTCAGTTTTCAATAAAAGTTATGGTTTTGAGTAAGATACGAATCCAAACTTGTGGTCCCAAATAAATGGGGTGATTCTAGGCTAGATTTGTGTATATCAATTGGGGAATTGGTAGAACCCCTACATAATTTTTTTTTTCAAAACTCATCTTTGCTGCCATCTTTGCTATTTGTTGTAATCATATCTATTTATATATATATATATATATATTAGGAATTATGCACCAAATATAAGTGATAATTGATGATTTTGTATACTCTTGATCATTTTTGCTATGTTATTTAGACAATAAAAATGATAGGATTATTTCTTTTGCTAATCATTATTATAACTTTGATCTAACCCCCATGTCCTAAGGAAACGCATTATAAGTTATCTGTGCTATCCAAGTACTCCTTCCATCACCTATCTTCTAAATTTTGTGAATATACTTGTCACTGTGAACTGTGTCTATGTTTGATAGTGCCTGGATGTCTGGATACTTGTTCCATTTTTCGATTATTTCTAATAAAGCGCATGCTGAATGATATACTATTTGAACTAACTTTGATGTCTTGTAATGGTGCTTAAGAAACAGTTCAGGTACGCACCCTAAATCTCCTTTATGATTGTGATTGGTTTTCTTGTTAGGCATGCAATCTTTCGAAATCACCTAGCCTACCTAGGTATCTATAATTAACCAATTAATTACCATATTTCCCTCAACTTAGTTAGTAGAGACCTTTGTAGGGCTTAGAGGGGTGCTACCTTTTAGAGGTACCTTCCCAATAGGTATCCTGATCCCCGGACTTAGACTCGAATTTTTCAAAGACACGTCTTTCCAAAAACTATGGAGTTACTTTTTTTAGGGTTTTCTTTCTTGTTTTATTTTTCCTTTTAAAATAAAATTAAATAAGTGGCGACTCTAACTTTTCCGAAACTAATTTTTCATTATATAAAAGCGAGTCTCGCCGATTGATTGGGGATGCACGTGAAAAATGCGGGTCCACACCTATTCAGCTCAATCAGTCGAAGGGTGCAAAAACCTTATCTCTTTTCCAGAATGCTTGTTCAATTGGTTAAGGTTGAACCTCAACCGATCAAGGGTGAACCTCAACAGGTCGAGAGTGAACCTCAACCGGTTGAGGTTCAGTTGAGGGGTGGTCGAGGTCCAACGATCACCTACTATGCATTAAATGCTAATGACTAGTGAACCAGTTGAGCCAGAGCTCGACCGAACGAGGCCCCAATGGCTAGTTTGACTTTTTTTTTTTTCTCTATAAAAAAGGCTCCAATCTTCATTGTTTCAAGAGCTCAACCTTCCTAAACATTTTTTGAATATATTTGAGCCTTAGAAGAGTGTTTTTTAGTGCACCATTGGCATATCATTAGTGCACCATTTAATCCTTATTTTCTTGTACATTTGAGCCTAAAGTTTTGTACTAGGATTTTGTTAAATTATTTCTTATCTTAATCTGTAAATCTTTGAGAGGAAGAATCTAAGCATGAGGTATCACTTAGGGATTCTCAAGTGTGGGGTATCACTTGAGGGGTTATTCAAGAGTGAGGTATCTCTTGAAGATTATAAAGGGTGCTTGAAGCTAAAAGTCTAAGAGGGTGGATTAGAACCATAATCCAATTATATTGCTTGAAGGCTTGGTTTGGAAGCCTTGAAATAGTGGAACCTCAAGCTTGGGATTGAAGCTAGAGGAGAGTGGACATAGGTTGGGTTGCACTGAACCACTATTAAAATCTTGTTTGTGTTTGCATTTTCTATTCCCTACTCTTTTACTTTATATGCAATTGTCTTTATATTGTTTTATTATATATTTGCATATAATTGTCTTTTGCATTCATATGATATAAATTTGAAAAAAGAAACCATCACCCTATTCACTCTTCTTCTAGGGTGATTACCTTAGGTTGGATTAGCCTAATTTTTCCAACACATACCATTCTCGTTTTTATTACACCGGTGCCTCATCATAGTGGGAGGGTTGTTATATAAGTAGACTGATTCATGTATCTGAGAAAGTCTTTCAAGGCCATTCTAGAGGAATAAGAGATCGATCTCATAGATCACGATGAAACAATGAGAAATGTGGATGCACATTTTTGGCAAAATGCCATGAAGGTAGGGTTAGAATCCATGTATTCTAACTAAGTTTAAGAGCTTGTAGAAGCACCTAAAGGGATAAAACCCATAGAATGCAAGTGGATCTACAAGAGGAAGAAGATAGTAGATAGAAAAGTTGAGACTTTTAAGACTAAGCTCGTAGCAAAAGGTTATAGTCAAAAACCTAGTTTCGACTATAAGAAGACCTTCTTGATGGTAGCCATGCTCAAATCCACTAGGATACTCTTATCCATTACAACACATATTGAATATGAGATATGACAAATGGATGTCAAGAATGCATCCTTGAATGACAATCTTAACGAGAACATCTATATGATGTAACCGAACGATTTCATAGCAAAGAGCCAAGGGTATATGGCATGAAAGTTGCATAAATCCATTTATGGATTAAAGCAAGCATCTTGCTCATGGAACAAATGTTTCGGTCAAGTGGTTAAGTCCTTTGAATTTGATTAAAATGAGGATGAACCTTGCGTGTACAAGAAGGTACAAGAAAACATGGTGGTCTTTATGGTCTTGTGTGTTGATGACATTCCATTCATTAGTAATGATGTAGGGTTATTGTTATCATTCAAAATTTGGTAATTTACTTAGCTCTAGATGATGGATCTGAGAGAAGAGTAGTAGTATATTCTTGGGATTAAGGTCTTTACAAATCGTAAGAATAGGAAACCGGTGTTGTCTCAAGTCATTTATACTGACAAGCTTTTGGTCAAGTATGTGATGTAGAATTCTAAGAAGGGATTATTACCCTTTAGGCATGAAATTCTTATTTCTCAGGATCAGTGTCCTAAGACACCTGAGAAGAAAGAGCATATGCAAACAAGTACCCTATGCTTTTACAGTGGGTAGCCTTATGTATGCAATGCTATGTACTAGGCTAGATATTTGCTTTGGATAGATATCAATCAAATTTAGGCCTAGAACACCGGATAGTTGTCAAACATATACTCAAGTATCTTAGGAGAATGAAGGATTATATGCTTGTGTTCTAGAGTACGAGTTAATACCAAATGGTACACAAATTCAAATTGATAAGAATTTTTGTTGGTCTATTTCTAGTTTTGTTTTTACTTTTGGTGGTATGGTGTTAGTTGGAGTGTAAAACAATTTTGCATTGTTGACTCCATTATGAAAGTTGAATATGTTGTAACTTTTGAAGTAGCAAAGAAAGGCATTTGTCTTAGGAAGTTCCCCGTAGGACTTGGGTTCGTACCTTGTATAGCCCATGATACTATTTTATGATAATAGTAGGGCTATGACATAGTTTAAAGAACCAAGAACCCATTGGAAAGGTAAACACATTGAAAAGAGTACCACTTGATTCATAAGATGGTTCAGAGAGGTTGAGAAAATACCTTTTTGTAGATAACCTTACATATTATTTCACCAGGACATTGATAGGAAGAGTCTTTGATGGTCATAGGGATAACATAGGTGTTAGATGTGTACTTAGTATGCTCTAGAGGGATGATGCTTTGAGACCTAATTTGATATTGTTAGGATAGAGCCCTTAAAAGTATGACATGATGTAATAAAATTTTGATGCTATTTCCATTTCACTTTTATTTATGCTAATTCCATGCATTATACATTGCAAACATTCTAGCTTGCATCTTTTGCATTGTATGTGACTTGGGTGCATTAAGAGTTGCACAAAAGATCCAAGTCATTGATTTCTTACAAGTAAGTGTCTTGTTCATATCTAGTTTGTGGGATTCAGAAACCTATTAGAAGTTGTAGTGCACTACCTTCAAACTTGAGGGATGGCTAGTCTTGGTCATCGAGATGGTTTTCCTATTGTAAGTGCACTAGTGTGTATCATTACACATTGGATAAGACCTACTTAAGCCATGACATAATACCATCAAGTAGTCATATCTTCACTAAGCTAATTTATTATGTTGTCTATCAATCTTGAGAGAATATTAAACTCATGCCAAAGTTAGTTGTCACTTTGACTTACAAGTGAGATTGTAAGCTGATCATATATTCCTTATGGATTGGGTAATTGTGGATTGAAGCGAGGAGCAATAAGTATTCTTAATAGAGGCACCATGATATCTCATGGGATTGAGACAATGTGTCTCCTTAAGTGATCCTAAGAAGGTGGGTTTATGTAAACTATGACCACAATAATTCTTTAAATGAAAATTCACATATGCTCTTAGAGAGCTAAGACATGTCATTTGAACACACAATAGGAGGATCTATAACTCATGGATAGTAAAGGTAATCTTGAAAGATTGATAGCTTTGATATTGTTAGACTATGAACACTAGTTCATGGGGAGACTGAACACAATCGGTAGTAGGTCACGGACCTAAGCACATAGTATATTTTTTTTATTTACATAAGGTACTGGAGTGCAGTTGATTTTCTGTAGTGTGATGTTGAATCCACTTCAAAATTGGATTCTAAGAGAGCTTGTTCTGTCTCATGGGTCCCAATGGTTCCCATTTAAGCTCATATGCCTTGATGGCACGGTATATGAGGGTTGAATTGCCTCTAAGTTCACTTTTGTGTATAAGGTGTTTTGGTAACTACACAAAGTTGTATAAGGGTTAGTGAACAAAGTCTCTAGATTGGTCTAATTAATTAATTAGATTGTCTTGTGAGGTTAATTAATGAATTAGGACATGTTTTGGGTTAGATTAAGTGACCTAAACCCTTAGTGGGCTTAAGTCACTTAAGCCTAGTTAGGGAACCCTATAAATAGCTTTTAGAGGTTAGGGTTTTCATCACTTTTAAAAGTGAGCCATTTTCCACCATTTAGAGAAAGAAAGAGAGAGAGAGAGAGATAGATAGAGAGAGAGAGAGAGAGAGGGAAAGAGAGAGAGAGAGAGAACCATAACATCTATCAACCCTTCCTTCTTATCAGTTGTGTGCCAAGATTAAGTAAGAGTCATTAGATGGAAGGTCATGGGTATTTGAGACCTCCGACGACTTCAATCCTTATCTTCAATGCATGAAATAGATTTGGGAGTGTCTAAATCTTAGGTGATGTTTTCTAATGCACATTCTGAATCCAGTTATTGTTTAAAGATGCATTTTTTCTATTGTGCATAGGATTTAGAATAACTTAGAAAGTTTTACATGAACCTAACTTGATTTTGGGATAGGGAACAAAGAGATTTGGCTAAAGTGGTAAGATGAATTCTAAGATCTCCTATGGAGAGATTTAGAGAAAAAGTCACCACTATTGAGGAGTCTAAGGATGTGGATTCTCTAAAGATGAACTGTTGGTTTGCTTTAAATGTTTGAGATGATCCTTAGATCACCTAGGAAATAGATTAAAAGAGTTTCCTTAAACACTATTAACAAAGGGTCCTAAGTTCCAAAGATGAAGATGATGAGAAAATGTTAGATGAAAAACTTACTAGGTTTGTTAGAAGATTTAAGAAGTACTTGAGATTTGGATTATCCAAGAAAAAAAATTAAAAAATGCTAGAAAAAGGAGAAACTCAACTAAAAAAAGAAAAATATAGAACAAGGTGGTAAAAAAAAGATTCAAATTGAATGTTCTAATTATGAGGAAATGGTAATTTTTGCAATTGAATGTCCCTTAAGGAAAAAGAATGAAAAGCTTGTGTAAGCCACATGGAGTGAATCTAAATACAATTAAACAAGTGAAAATGAATCAAATGGATGTGGTGAGTGTGTTAATTTCATTGCCTTCATGGTATGTGTAATTGATGAAAACCAAAAAAAGGATGTCTTAAGTGAGTCAAGTAACTTTGAGGATGACATAAGTTTTAATGTGGTTGTATGCACAAATTTCACAAAAGTCCTACAATGTAAGCAAAACAATAGGAAAAATAAGACGAAACTAAATTTTTTATTAAAATTGATAAATTGTGGGGTACAATCTTTGTGGTAATATTCTTTTATAAAAGAATATATCCTTCTAATTCTTTTACCTTGATCACAATTTGAAAAATAACGATGATAATGTTTTCTTGATTTCAGAGATCAATCGAGGGTCATAAGTGGCTTGTTCTTGAATGAACTCATTGAAATACGAAGATCACATGTGTAGACGATGAAGATGTTTTCTTTGTTTCGAAACTTAATTAAGGGCCTAGAGTGGCTTATTCTTGAAAGACTTTGTCAAGAAACAAAGAATACATGTAGTTTTTCTAGGATTTCTCAGACTTGCAAGAAGATTTTGTGAAACCTTTTCTTTTTGTAAAGCCTTTTTTCCCATGCGGATTCATTTTGCCAATCCGAAGAAATCTCTTTGCTAAAGGAAGTCATCCCTATTTATAAGTGAAATTAGGAAATTAAATTTTGAAATCCCTAAGATTTAGTTGCTTAATTCAAAGAATTTGGTGCCTTAATTTTAGCAACTTGTCTTTTTCATTAAGGAAATTTGTCAACAAGAGAATATTTATTTATTTATTTTTTTACTTCAATGAGAATAATTGTTTCCTTTAGAAACTTTTCAATGAGACAATATTTATTTATTTATAATTCTTTTTTGAAAACAATTGGAAGATTTTATTTGCAAGACTAAATTTTGTAGTCTTCCAACTTTCGCCCCATGTCACCTTTTTAATATATGCCACATGTCAAATGTGTGTAGGACTTATCACTTGTTGATTCCAAATTTTGCTGAATTAGGGAGCCACATTTTTTTTTGAAGACCAATTTAGTGATAATTTATTTCACTAAAAAAATTGATGTCTACAATTGCTTATGAGACTTTGTACAAGGTGCTTAACCCTTAAAAAGGAACAAGTTAAATGGAATGGTTTAAAAAAGAATTTAATAAATGAGATTGATGCTTAAAGGTAAGATAGGAAAGGGAAATTTGAAGTTGGTATCAAAATACAAGGATCATTTCAATATTAAAATTGACCTATTGATAGTATACCAAGGAAATCAATTTCAACACTGAGGCCAAATGAAGAAGAATAAAGTTGCAATCACCTTTTGTCAAATTTGATGTGTATGGTATTGAAATTTTGAAGCCAAACGGAGATTTTACTATTTTTACTATTTTTCATCAAGTGTTTAATATGAGGATTGTAATTAACTACTTTTGGTTTTGTTATAAGATGTTTCTAGATTCTTTTAGATGAGGTTGCATTAAGAGATCTTTCTACTTGATTTTTGGTACGCTATTAATAGTAAAATGAGAGTTTCTGGGGAGCTTGTTGCCACTTTTGAAGATTGGATTTGAAAATTTAAAATTTTCACTCTCATTCTTTGTCTCTTTCTATTTTCTATCATTTTCTTAGTTTCCAAATAGGGCAATGAAGCCAAATTTCACTATGTTTAGCAACTAAATTCTTGCTCATCTAGAAGAGAATTGCTTTATTTGAAGATCAATAGTAGATTGCCTCAATTCTCAAGTATAATTTAGTCCCTATTGTAAGATTTTTGATTCTTTGTTCTATAGCTAAATACCTCTTAAAGTCTCTTTTGAATTTGAAATATCTGATGCTTTATAGAAACTTTGATCACTTTTTTTGAGGTTAGATTCACTGTGGATCATTTAGATCTTTAATGTGTAAATTCTTGAGTAGAAGTTAGATAATCTAGGTTTCTAATTTAGTAAAGATTCAGAATTTTGCAAATGCAATTAAATTTGTGGTTGAGTTTGATCCCATTCATTATATAATATGATCCTAAGCTTGAATTTATTAAATGACCTTTTATTATTTGTTATCTATTTGACTTTATTAGTTATTACTGCAATTCTTAGTTAAAATACAAATGTTCATCATCAAAAATGTTCATCTTCATTTCAATTCAATTCTCAATGATTCAAACTTTAGATTTTCATCACTTTCAAATAAATCTTAAGATTTAGATCCTTAAATCCTTGTGAAGATGTGTGAACACTATACTAGTTGTTGGTTTCCTTTATAAATTTATTTTAGCTCAAGGAACAAATAGAGACATTGAATTCAACTACTACCAAATTTGGATCACTTAGTTTCAAAATTCAAAATTGGCACTAGTAGGACATACCAAGGTCAAAATCTAGAACCAAGTAAGGTGGAGAATCCTTATGAAGATTGTAGAATGGTGGTAAAATTTCATCCAAGAGTCTTTGTTTTTTACGTTCAAAATTGGTAATGAAATTCTCTAAGCAGTTCTTCTTATTAAGAGATCATCAATGCTTAACTTGGTACCAATGATGATTGGTTGTCTCTTGGTTATTGAACAACTTATGTTGATTAACTGTGCATGAGTCTCAAATGAATCTCACAAATAAATCTAATACTTAAGTGCTAAACAAGAAATATAAGGGTAAGGTTAATTTTTGACAATTTTGAGATCTAAACTTTAGTTTAGAGTTCTAGATTTAAAATATCAATCTTAAGATCTCATTTATTCTAGGATTGACTTCTTGATCCTTAAAGTGAGTAAAATAAAATAAAAAATACCACTATCTTTGAATGGATTTGCAGTCTAATTTGTAAATTTCTTTGGATGCTGTACTTTTATTTGTTTAACTTTATTAGATATTTTAGGTTATCTTGATTAAGTGATTATTCTAATTATCTCGATTTTTTGATTGTTTGTTAATTAGATTAAGTTTTATGTATATATTTAACAAATAAATTATCATTCTAACTTAAAAAATTAAACATATAAGCGTTGGTTTGAAGGATGAGAACTAAGCTTACTACTAATCATGTTAGTCTTTTATCTTATTTTTCTTGACCAATACTATTGTGTAAAAAATTCTTTATGAAAAAACAAAGAGTTAAGATTAGGATGTAACAAAATGCCAAACCACCATGTATTGAAAGTGTCTAAAATAACAAGAAAATAAAAATACATTTTCTCAGTCTTTTTTCCAGGAAAGTACTATATGCTCATCTATAATGCAAAAGTTTCCAAAATTGTTTTCATATTTTCAACTATAAAAAACAATTGAAAAGGAAAAAAAATATTCTAAAACATGTTTTTAGAACAAATTTTTTTAAAAATTGTTTTTTATCAAAGGTTCGTTGAATGCATTTTGTAAATCAGAAAACTGTTTTATATTCTAAAGAAAAAAAAAGTTTTCAAGAATAGCATAAATAATATTAAAGAGCATGATATATGTTGTAAGCCTAAAGCCTATAAATTTAAGCTTTTAGGAAAATTAGCAGCAAAATATGGTATTAGAGCATCATTTGATGGAAGGTCATGTGCTTGAGTGATCTCATCGTATATTTATTTTCTCAATTAATTGTGTAAGCCTAAAAAAAGGCTTATTATAGTTGTTTTGCTTATAGGTCTTGCATCTCTCCACGTGTGTCTATGACGCCATATGTGAGCAAAAGTACTAAAGAGTATGATCTAATTTATAAACCTGAATCCTACAAATTTAGGCCTTTAAGAAAATTGGTAGTTTAACACAAACATGACCTCAGTTTCATTTCATTTCATTTTCATGTAACTGATTTGCCTCTGTGTTGTAAACCCAAATCTTACAAAATTAAACTTTTAAAAAGATTGGTATTTCTTCTTAGTAATTGGTTTGTTTCTTCATTCTTGCAAATATCAGTTGTTAACTTCAATGACAAAGTTCATGACATGCCGTATGAAGATTGATTGTGACATGGGTTTTAGTAAATAATCCGAGTAATCAAAACTTCATAACATTCCCTAATGTTGGTTTTATGACTAGATGTTTTTTCCTACATTTTATCAATTTAAACTTGAGAAATAGGAAAAAGTGTTGGATATACATTTGAACTATTTTATCCTATTCCTATTAAAATGAAAGAAAGTTATTGCAATTGACAATTAAAGTTACCACAATTGAGTTTGAGATCTAAACTCAATTGTTAGGTTAGGGTTCTAGATTTAAAATATCAATCTTAAGATCTGATTTATTCTTGGATTGACTTCTTGATCCTCAAAGTGAGAAAAAAAAATAGTATTGTCTTTGGATGGATTTGTAATCTAATTTGTAAATTTGTTTGGATGTTCTGTTTTAATTTGTTTAACTTTATTATATATTTTAGGTTATCTTATTCAATTATTATTATAATTATCTTAATTTTTGATTATTTGTTAATTAGGTTAAGTTTAATGTATAGATTTAACAAATAATTTATTATTCCAACTTAAAAATTAAACAGTTAAGCGTTGGTACTGAGGATGAAAACTAGGCTTACTACTAATTGTGTTAGTCTTTTATTTTATTTTTCTTGACCAATATTATTGCGTAAAAAAATTCTTTATACAAAAACAAAGAGTTAAGATTAGGATGTAACAAAATGCCAAACCACAATGTTTTGATAAGTGTCTAAGATAACAAGAAAAGAAAAATGCCTTTTATTGTTAAATTATGGTTTCAAGTCCCAATCTAAGTATATACTCCATAGAGGTATTAAAAGGCTAAGGGACTTATTGGAAAAATTTTCAAAAATACTCCTTAAATAATAATTTTCAAGAATAGTTTTTTTTTTTTTTTTTTTTTTTTTTTTTTTTTTTATGAAAAAATTCATTATTTTTAGAAACAAAATTCTGTTTGGGAACTCAATTATAAAGCACAATTTTCATTTTATTGGCCTTTTTTTTTTTTTTCCAAGAAAGTACTATATACTTATTTATAATGCAACAGTTTCCAAAATAGTTTTCATATTTTCAACAATAAAAAAGAATTGAAAACACAATATATTCTAAAACATATGTTTTGAAAACAAATTTTCAAAAAATTGTCCTTTATTAAAAGTTCGTTGAATGCATTTTGTAAATTAGAAAACTATTTTATATTCTAAAGAACAAAAAAATGTTTTCAAGAAAATCATCAAAACTATTAAAGAACATGATAAATGGCATGAGCCCAAATCCAATAAATTTAAGTTTTTGGAAAAATTAGGAGCTAAATATGGTATTCAAGCCTCATTTGATAGAAGGTCATATGTTTGAGTTGTCTCATCGTATATTTATTTCCTCAATTTATTGTGTAAGCCTAAAAAAAGGCTAACTATAGTTGTTTTGCCTATAGGCCTTGCATCTCTCCAGGTGTGTCCATGAGGTTGTATGCAAGAAAAAGTATTAAAGAGTACGATATAATTTATAGACTTGAATCCTACAAATTTAACTTTTAAGAAAATTGGTAGCTTAACACGAACATGACCTTAGTTTCATTTCATTTATGTATAATTGGTTTGCCTCTTCATTGTAAACCTAAATCTTACAAAATTAAACTATTAGGAAAATTAGTATTTCTTTTGAGTAATTGGTTTGTCCCTTCATCCTTGTAAATATCAATGATAGAGTTCATGACATGCTGTATGAAGATTGATTGCGACATGGATTTCAATAAATAATCCAAAGTTATCAAGACTTCATGACATTCATTAATAATGTCTCTATTTAAATTTTCCTATATTTTTTATGGGATCATGTGACTACCATTCAATAGTCTTAGGTTAAGTGTTTTCTTTTTAACTATACTAGTTATCTTTATTAAATTATTGGACTTAGGATTGGGCTTGTGCAGTTTTAACTCAGACTGAAGACCTTAGAGTCGGCCCAACTGGGGTCGGAGCCCAAATCAAAGGGGCCCAAACTTGGAGCATCATGATTCATTTAGATGCCTATCATAAATAATGTAGTACCATGGATAAACAGAAATACAACACAAATGAAAAAGTCAGGATTACCTTCAAAAAGAGGGTAACAGCAGGTACGCAGTGGAGCCCGAGCCCCCAACCCAATCTGCATTCTCTTTGGGTTATAAATAGCAAAAAGCAGAGAAACCCAAACATGGAAAAGAAAAATTGGGAAAACCTAGGTTCCAAACACCCCCTTAACGACTGAGATCGCTCCACTTGGTGAGATCAGACAAGTGGCAGACAGTGAGGTGTCACATGCGCAGTAGCAGCTGAAGACACACGTGTTTTCCCATGTGGGTTGACCGGGAATTGCGGGTTCCTTTTGTACGGAAGAGTTGATGAATAATAATGAAGGCAGGGGGTTTTGGCAGCTTTTGTGTTTTTCTTTGTCGTTTCATGGCTTGATTTCTCTGTCTACTGTTCACCCTCGCTTTGTCACTCCACGGAAAGTGAGATGACGGGTGGCTTAAAAAGCAGCATTTACATCAAAGGTCCCACGCTCAGTGGTGGACAGCCATCCACCCACTCTTTTTCTGATCACTCACGTTCATATGACTTCAGTCCCTGGGACTTACCCTCAAGCGAGGGAGATTGTTCTGTTCAAATTCCAGAGTACTTACGCGAAATGTTGGGTCAATTTTTAAAAATTTTGTTGGGCAGGTAGCTAGCCTGAATAATTTCATGCTCTCGAGCGTGAGGAGTACGTTGTTTTATAAATATCCGAGTGGACAATCTTATGCTAGGATTTGACTGTTAGTACGTCATTATCAGCTTTTGTTCACGAGCATGCACTGTTGCATGAACCATCAAATATCAAACCGTGGTCCACTAAATAATCAAATCCTTTAATGAGAGGTCACAGTGTTGTAGATACGGTTAGTGTTTCACAAATGTTAAAGAGGCTTAGCATATGGTTGATAGACTTCAACAAATTGAGATCAGTATCATAACAAACTTTGGCTAATGCAACTTGACTAGCTATAATAGTCGGGGTAGGTCGATGTCTCTCCAGTGAGCTGGCTGTTTGCATGCCTTACTTGAAAAGACTTCGAATTACCATAAAGGGATGATGAACTAGCAACTAAACTATTCGCACTACAGAAAGGAAATTGGTTCAAAATAAAAAGATGAAATAAGCTAGAGAAGGTGTCATAATATTCTTTTCCTATTCCATTTTCTTGACGATTCCCTCTTATTCTGACTGCTCATCATTAGCATCCTCCTAGCCATCGTTTTTCTTTTCGATTGGGCTCTTCATTTTCCTTTTTCGCTTGCCTTCAACTATTTACAAACCTTCCATTCTCAATCACCATTTACTTCACTGGGTAGTATGTACTTCCTAATTCCAAAATTGCCTCCTTAATCACTATTGTCCTTTTTGTTAGCCATCCACTTGTCACCACCTATCAGCCCTTTGTCTTGCCTGGTTCTTTAGCATGTGTTATTCATCTAAGCTTTGTCCACCTAAGCGACGACGAATTTGCCATTATTTCTGAAATTGGGAATGTGCTTATCACCTCTTTTTTTTTATCCATTATTATTAATTAGTCATTTCATTTATAACTGGCACCACATGTATCTCCCAATAGGCCAAGGCCCATATACTCGGAACTTCGTGTCGCGGCTGCTCCACTCCGCTGCGGTCTCATGAACTGCCTCTAGAATGGTTGTTCCAACCTTTTAGGCCACTGCTCATATCATTCTACATGTAAATATATGTTTTAGTAATTGACATTTTGATAACTAGACCGAGTGTTTTAAAGGTTACCATTATCAGTTGAGTTCCCAGCTCAGTCCTTGTTGTGAAAACTTCATAAATCATGAAGTTCAGTTTTGAGTTTGAGGCTATTCAGTTGCAGAAGAATTCAAATTCAAGTTCAAGTTTCTTGGGTACGGAAAGGTACTGAAATCTTGAACTAAGCATTGATTAGAATCTTTATTTTGTGTAATTGAAAAAGACATGCATGTACGGAAAAGTGGCCAAGTGTTCAAATTAATGTACTTGGAACTGCCTTAAGTAGATAAGAGGCATATGATGGAAAAATGGAGGAACATTGTGTATGTATTCAATCGTCATTTACTTGCAAATTGAAAAGAACTTTCCTTTGACACAAGTTTCAAGCTGATGTCTATATGTGCTCAATTGGACAAGATGAAAGTGAATGAATCAAAATGAAAAATCCTTAGCGTGCTCAATCACACACCGAGGTTGAACAATTGCACACTCACTTTATTAAAAACCCTTTTAGACCATTATTACTTACCCATCTTATTTATAATAGACACTACTTACCATCTCCCCACGGGCCATGGCCTGTCTGCTCCGTGACTAACCTATAGAATGGTTGTTCCAACCTTTTATACCATTAGTAAAATAATTCTACTTGTAAAAATATACCTTTGTAATTGATATTTTCATGACTATGAGTGTTTTAGAGGGCAATAGTATCAGTTGAGTTCCCAACTTAGTGCTGGTTATGAAAAATTCGACACATCTTCAAGTTCAGTTTTGAGTTTGAGACTATTCAATTGCAAAAGAATTCAAATTCAAATTCAGGTTCCTTTAGTATGAAAAGCTGTTGAAATGGTGAACTAAGCAGTGATAAGGATCTTTAGATCGTGTTGAAAGAGGCATGCATGTGGAAAAATGGCTAAGTTCTCAAAATGATGTACTTGGAAACTTAGATAAGAAGCATATGATGGAATTGGATAAATTTAAATGCAATTAAGGAGAGGAGTAAGCAAAAATGGAAGATGACTGTGTATGGGTTCGATCATATTACTAGATTATTAAATTGCAAATTGCAAAAAAGCGACCTTTGAGATGAGTTTCAAGCAGATGTGTATATGCACTCAACAGGACTTTTGGTGAGTTTAAATGCACAAAATGAAAATGGATGAATCAGAATGAGAAATCCTTAGTGTGCTCAATCATGCACACACCTAGGTCGACCACTTGCGCACTTATTATGATTAAAATCTCTTTTATAACCAATAGTACATGTCATCTCCCCACAGACCATGGCCATCTGCTCTGTAACCACCCTCTAGAATGGTTGTTCCAACCTTTTATGCCACTGGTCCTATTACTTGCAAATATATACTTTTGTAATTGACATTTTCATGACTAGACTATCAGCGTTTTAAAGGTTACTAGTATCAGTTGAGTTCTCAATTCAGTTCTAGTTAAGAAAGTTCATTCCATCAACATAACATCAAGTTTAGTTTTGAGTTTAAGGCTATACAAAAGAACTCAAATTTAGGTTCCTTTAGTATGGAAAGCTATTGAAATGGTAAAATAAGTATTGATGAGGATCTTTAGTTTGTGTTGAAAGAGGCATGCGTGTGGAAAAATGGCCAAGTGCCCAAAATAATGTATGTGGAAGCTTAGATGGACAAGAAGCATATGATGATTTAAATGGACCTGAGGAGCAATAGTAAACGAAAATGGAAAACAGTCTGTATAAATTCAATCAGACTCCTAGATCATTTAATTGCAAACTGAGAAAAACCGACCTTTGAAACAGGTTTCAAGTAGATGTTTATATGCGCTCAATTGGACTTTTGGTGCGTTCAAATGCACAAGATGAAAATGGATGAATCTGAATGAAAAATCCTTAGTTTGGTCAATCACACATCTAAACTAACCAATTGCACATTCATTGTGATTAAAATCCTTTTTTAACCATTATTATTTCACCATCTCATTTGTAACTAGAACTACATGTCATCTCCTCAGAGGCTATGGTCCATCTAATCTATAACTACCCTCTAGAATGATTGTTCCAATCTCTTATGCCATTGGTTTTATTATTCTATTTGTAAATACATACTTTTAAAATTGGCATTTTCATGACTAGCCTATGAGTGTTTTAGAGATTAGTAGGATTAGTTGAGTTCCCAACTCAATCTTGGTTATGAAAACTTCATCAACATATCATGAAGTTCGAGTGTTTTAGAGATTAGTAATATTAGTTGAGTCCTTAAACTTAATCCTAGTTATGAAAACTTCATCAACATATCATGAAGTTTAGTTTTGAGTTTGAGAATATTTATGTTGGGATAGAGCTCTTAAAAGTAAGATATAATATAATAAAGTTAGACTCGAGTTTTCACTATTATATTCATTATTTGCATTAAGTTTTAAATAAGCATTTTGTCCTATATCACTTACATTATATATAATTTTGGTACATTAGGAGTTGCATAAAAATGGAATTCATAGATTTCTTGCAAGTTGATTAGTAGTTCACAATCAGTTTATGGATTTAGACAATCCATTTGAGGTTAAAATGCACTACCTCTTAATTAGAGGATTGACTTATCTCGGTTATTGGAATGGTTTTCCCATGTGAGTGCATTAATGTGTATAGTTATATATTGAATAACACCTATATTGAATTATGACATTGGCTATTAGGTAGTTATGATTTTACCAAGGTACTATGCTACATGGGCTCTTAATTTAGGGAGAATATTGAACTAGTATTAAGGACTTGAGTGACTTTGACTTATAGATGAGACCTTAACATGGTCATATATTCTCTATTAATTGGGTTATTGTTAATTAAGATAGGTGGTGGTATGTATTTTTTAAGATAAACACCATGATATTTGAAGGGTTTTAGATAGTGTATTCTTTACATGATTATAAAGATTTGTGATAATAAAATCTATGGTATTGTAGTAATTTCTCTAGTGGAATTTGACATATAGTCTTATTATGTTAGTTGAAAACATAATAAAATGATCTAATACTTAAGGGTAATAGAGATAATCTTAAAAGGTTGATAAGATCTACCTCGTTAGGTTATGGACACCAGTTTATGAGAAGTTTATATGCAATAAATAGTAGGTCACAAACCAAAGGAATTGGTTAAATTGAATTTAGTTAATTCTTATTTCGATGTAATAACAAAAAATGCTAGAGTGTAGTTTACTCTTTTTAGTGGAATGCTGAGTTAACTTTAGAATTGAATTATGAGGAAGTTATTATTTTCCTATGGGTACTAATGGTTCTCACTCGAGCTCATAGTTTTTGTTGACACAAAGATTTGAAGAGAATTGGAGAATTAATCATTTATGTGCATAAGAGTATTTTGGTAAAAGCGCAAGTATGGACCTACATTTTGCATGTATATCCCCACTCGATAGTGAGACTCTTTTTTTTTTAGTGAAAAATTGATTTTTGTAAAAATTAGAGTTACTGCTTATATTTGTTTATTTTTTTAAAGGAAAAACAAAACAAGAAATAAAACCCTAAGAGTGACTCCTTATTTGGAAAAACATGTATTTGAAAACCGAGTCTAAGTTCGGGGGTTAAGTTACCTATTGGGAAGGTACCATAAGGTAACACCTCTTTAAGCCCCTAATAAAGGTTTCTACTAATCAAGTTGGGGTAATTATGAAAATTGATTGATAAATCATGGATACTAAATAACAAGAATGATACAAAGGTGATAATAACAAAAGATTAGCAAAAGTCTATTCACACAAAACATGCATATCAAGTGAAATTAAGCATATAAGAAAAGGAAAGGAACGTACTTCAATTGCAATTCAAGACACTTCCATAATATAATAAGATTAGTTCAACAAGTATAACATGGAAAATGCCCTATAATACACACAACATGCATTCCACTAAAAAAAAAAAGGTGATCAAGCCATAACAAGATGTAATTAATCATGAGAATATATAAAAACAAGGCATAGATGTCCATGAAATTAAGTACATAAGGAATAAAGGAAGCGCACCTTGATGGCATATAAAACGCTTTCATAATACCAAAAGGATTAGCTTAATGAATGAAATAATGAATATAATATCATAGGTAAGTTCTCATACTGCATACAATCAAATCCAAAATAAAGAGCAAAGTAGTGAAATAAGATGAGATAATATACAACAATCAGGTTAAAAAATTCAACATATATTCATTCACAAAATAATTTCACTCAATGATTCATGCCTAATTGGTGTCTCAGCTGATTCGTGTCCAGCTGGTGCTCCTTGATTGAGGGAGTAATCAACAAAATTTATAACCTATTACACCATATACTAGGGTAGCAAAGTGATTCATGCCTAATTGGTGTCTCAGCTGATGCGTGTCCAGTTGGTGTTCCTTGATGGCGGGAGTAATCAACAAAATTTATAACCTATAACACCATGAACTAGGGTAGCAAAGAAAAAGCTACTATAGCATAGTGGCTCTAGGATCGTTCACTGGGAAGGGTACTCAAACTAAAAATGATACCAATTCAAAGTGAATTGGTGCTGTTTCATTTCAAGATTAGCTTAAGAAATAAAACACAAACTTTGGTTGAAAAAGGTTTAAGCTTAGGTTAACAACACAGCAAGTGATGAAAATTACTTAAGAAGAAAAGCATTCCTTGGAGATTCAGGTTTACAGGGGAGGTTCCTTATGCAATAGCATAGCTCCGGTCAGTTGGTTCAAATCCTCGCATTAGAGAATTAACATAAAGTCAATTCTCTAACAGGTGCTGCACAAATGCATCCCTCAATTGGATTTCAGCTTTAATTCTCTCACTGATGCAACTTGCAATGCTTCGATCCTCTCACTTAGCCTTTACCATTCAAGGTGATCTTTAACCTTGGACTTCCTTTCACAAGCTCGCAAGAGATAACTAATGGATGTCTCCTTAGAGTCCAAAAGCTTACCAAGTGTTGGCTATTCTAGAAAATCCTACCTTCAAGTCACCTACCAGAGGCTCGCAAGGGGTAAACTAGTGCATCTCCATGGTTAGAGATCACTTGCCTTACCAAGTGTTGGCCCAGGTGACTCCAAGACGTTTTAAGTTAACTAAAAACATTATAAACCATTCACGGGACACACTTTCTCTTCATTCATAGCTGAAACCACAAAGCTTCTGATTCTTGCACTTGGAACCTTTCCCGACAACCTTAACTCCAAGGAACTAAAAGGTTTAGCTACTCATTCTCTGGGGAAAGCTCCTCAGAGAGTGCATAACTTAATAAATAAAATAAAAAACACAATCAAAGTGAGAAGGTAAAGCAGAGCTCAAGCTCTGTATATTACTTTCTTTGAAACTTACAAAAGGTTCAACACCCTCAGAACAGGCTCCTCGGGCTCCATTTAAACCAAAATTACATTAACAGCTATTACATGGATATTTTAGCCAAATTCCTAACTTAAAAGCTAAGGAATCCTATAATTGGTGGCTTACAAGGAGAATTTGGGCATTTAGGCAACAAAAATCTAATGAAAAATATCTCCAAGTGTCGGTTACAAATATCGGGAAGCACTAAGGACCATTTCGCAGGTAAAAAATGAGGTCTGCGAAATTTTGCAGATGAACCACAAGGGCTGCGAAATTTCTTTATAGCAAAAGGCTGATTCAACACCTCTGCGAAGTTGACTTCCATCTTGTGGTGTTTGGCTTCCATCGCGGCGTGAAGCTTCAGGGGAAATCCTTAGCACTGTGCAAAAAGGCTGCGAAATCATTCCGCAACAAAAGGGTGATTTCGCAGCACTTTTCTGAATCCTTCCTTCAGCTTGGAGCAGTCATCTTCCAAAGGCTGTAACTTCCTCATTTCAACTCCGAATTGCACACGGTTTGAAGAATTGGATTGTTGACTTCCTAAGCTTTCAAATGACATATTGTATGCATAAATTGGACATCAGGAAGTACTCCAAAAGTGGCTGCAGTGACTGTCATCAAGAATGCTTCATGGCTGGATTCTCTTTGCTTCCCCTCCTTGCATTTCACTTTGCTTATGGCAAAGGGCTTCAAAGCTTTGGTTCTTCATGCCTCTAAGCTTCCCATTCTTTTCCAAGGATTCCATATAACTCTCCTCAATGTCATAATGCTTTGGTGATCAATTTACTAACAAAAACACCAAAACTTACACAATTTGATTAGAATTGATTGAAAGGGGCCTTAACATGCTAATTGGGTTAAAAGGCACTAACTACTACTCAAAAGTGTTTAAAAGGATTAATTATAAGCTATCAAATAGCACTTTTTGAGTAGTAATCACAAAGACAAAGCTACTATAGCATAGTGGCTCTAGGATCGTTCACTGGGATGGGTTTTCACTTTGCAAATGATATTAATTCAAAGCTGAATTGGTGCCTTTTCATTTCAAGGTTAGCTTTAAAAGAAAACATAAAGATGTTTGAACAAAGATTGGTTTTAAGCTAACCAAAAATAATAGTAACTGATTTTACTTACAAAGAAAAGTGTTTCTTGGAGTTTAGATCACCAGGCTCAGATTCCTTATACAAAAAGGAGAGTTCCGGTCACTTGTTTCTTTTCCTCGCATTAGAGAATTAATATATAGTTAATTCTCTAACTGGTGTTGTACAGATGCTTCCCATTAATGGGTTCAAACACTAAATCCCTCTCACTGATGCAACTTGCAATGACTCATACCTCTCACCTAGCACTTGCCATTCAAGGTGATCTTTAACCTTGGATTTCCCTTCACAAGCTCGCAAGAGATAACTAATGGATGTCTCCTTGGAGTCCAAAAGCTTACCAAGTGTTGGCAATTCTAGAAAATCCTACCTTCAAGCCACCTCCCAGAGGCTCGCAAGGGGTAAACTAGTGAATCTCCATGGACGGAGATCACTTGCCTTACCAAGTGTTGGCCCAGGTGATTTAAAGGCGTTTTAAGTTAACTAAAAAGATAAAAACCATTAACGGGTCACACTTTCTCTTCATTAAAAACTAAAACAACAAAACTTCCAATTTATGCATGTGGAAACTTACCCGGCTTTCTTCACTCCAAGAAACAAAGAGCCTAGCCTCTCATCCTCTGAGGAAAAATCCTCAGAGTTTGATTGGCTAGAAAGAAAAAGAACGAGAAAACAAAAATATATATATGAAAAGCAGAGCAAGTACTCTATAGATATATTTCTTGCAAATTTGTACAAAGGATGCGTCACAACCACCCCCTCCGAGAATCCCCCTGAGAGTTTATATAGGAAGGTAATTTACCCTTCCTTGGATACTTCCTAGCTAAGGAATTACATGAGTGGCTGAATACAAGGAGAAAATGGAAATTTAGACACAAAAATATCAGAAGAAAAGATCTAAAAGAGTCGGTGCACAACTATCGGGAAGCTTCAGGACCGTTGCACTGTGCAAAATGGCTGCGAAATCATTTCGCAACAAAAGGGTGATTTCGCAGCCGTGCAAAATTCTTCCTTCAGCTTGATGCAGTTGTCTTCAAAAGGCTGTAACTTCCTCATTTTAGCTCCAAATCGTACACGGTTTGAAGAGTTGGATTCTTGACTTCCTGAGCTTTGAAATGGTATATAGAATGTAGAAAATGGACTTCGGGAAGTGCTCCAAAAGTGCGAAAGAAGACTGCAGCTACTGTCCTCTGTTTTCCTTCACTCTGTTTTTCCTCTCTCCTTGCTTCTCTCCTTGCATACTTTGAACGACTTTGGAAAAGGGCTATGGAGCTCCAAATCTTGGTTCTTCATGAATTTGAGCTTTCCATTGCTTTGCCATGGATTCCAAATAACTCTCCTCAATCTCGGATTGCTTTGGTGATCAAAAAGCTATCAAAACACCAAAACTTAACACAATTTGATTAGAATTGATTGCAAGGGTCCTTAACATGTTAATTGGGTTAAAAGGTAATAATTACTACTCAAGAGTGTTTAAAAGAGTTAATTACAAGCTACAAAATAGCACTTTTTGAGTAGTAATCACTCAACATGTCAAAAAAGGGATAGAGATATGAAAGAGAACCCATATAGTACATATAATATATCTACAATGTATAAAAAAAGTCAAAGCAACCTAAAAGCATGCCTAAGGAAGCTAAATTATCAACAACAAACAAGACTTTCAAAAATATGATAGAACAAGGACATTCACAAAATAAATCCTAAAACAAAACCTAGGAAAGAAAATTCATCATGAAAAAAATTAACATCTCCTATGTGTCTAGATTACTCAATATATATATATAACGATCAAATTATTTAATAAGGTGCCAATTAATAATTAATTCACTATCACATTGGTCAAAAAATAGAGCAAATTTCAATATCATATCAAAATGAATCTATTTGACTAACCTAGAAGCATGGTAAAATCAAGAAAAAATTATACAATACATTCAATATGTCTATTTTATAGGAAAAATAACAACATGATTAAATTGCATAAAGAGCATATTTAAATTAAGCTAAACATCCCTTGACTATAGGACAAGGTTAGGGCAATAGGTGTAGGAAAAATAATTTATTTCTCTAAGTTGGGGAGTTAATTTTCAATGAAACATGGTCCTAAAATTAACTTTAAAAAGTTTAGATTGAGGTAAAAATAACAACAAAAATTAAGGATGTAAAATAATTTAATTTTACAAAATCAGTTCAGGTGTTTAGAATAGGGTTAAAATGGGACCTATGTAAAAAGTAACTTAAGTCTCTTAATTGAAAAATGATTTTAAGCTCAAATTTTTTTTTTTTTAACAAGTTTAGGAAGTTAGGAATATCAATAAACATCAACATATTTTTAGAAGAAACTTAAATGCCTTGATTCCAATTTTTCATTGCAATGGTCAGTGAGTTAAGCAAAGTAGCAATAGCCTTTAGCCTTTAGTTACAACCTAACCATATAAATCTTAACCTTTCTATCTACTCCTTTGTTCCTCTTGTAGACTAACTTACACTTATGGGTGTTATTCTTTCAAGTACTTTTACAAAAACCCGAACCACATTAGAAGCACAAGGATTCTAACTATCCTTTCATGGCTCCTTGCCGTGTTATAAACACCAACACACTCGTTGCATCATCATAATTTGTGGGATATAAACCTCCCACTATGAAGAGGTACTTATGTACTAGAAGCAATAAGAATGGTATGTCTCTATACTTTTTGATCTATAATATACTGTGTAATGTGGGACTATCTTTTAGTGTTCTCCAGTCTATATCATTCTTTGCCTTGTTGCTTATCATATAGTCTTTATAAAAAATCTAGTATTTGTACCAACAAACACCTTTTGATTGCCCTGAATATAAAGTAATAACCTCAAAATCCTCTTAGATATCTTATAAACTGATAGACCTCTTAGCTAAAAAAGGTATGACACAATCTCTAGGATATATCCCCAAGAGAATGTGGGAAGTGATGGGAAACTAATCATCAATCTTACTATGTCCATCAAAGATTGATATCTTCACTCCATTTCACAATGAAGTCCCTAGTGCACACAACCGGGGATTTTATCCCATGCTCATTATGGAAAGAATCAAATCCACTAGACACACCACCTCAATGTTATTGAAGTACCTTGATATGTTTACCTAATAGGTTATTCGATTCTGCCTTAAATTTAATGAATGTATTCAAGACATCAAATTCCTTGTGTATTAGGTACTCATATAAAAACTTAGAGTATTCATCAATAAAACTCATGAAGTTCCCATACTCTTTCCATGTATGAACTCTAATAATTCCATATACATTAGTATGCACTAACTTTAAACATTCCTTAGCATTATGCCTTTTAGCAATAATGGGTCTCTTGGTCATTTTACCACCTATATAGGATTTGCAAACTAGAAGATCCTCTGAAATCAAAGTGTCCAGATTCAACTCGTCTTTGGATCTTGTTTAGATTAATATGATCTATATGTTAAATTGGTAGATCTAGTTATTTATAGTATTTTTCTTTATTTTTACCACTAATTTTACAGTTTTTAGGACAACCTTTTCATTTTGTTTAATTTAAATTATTTATTATTCAAAGCAAGAAATAATCTCATCATAAAAATACAAGAATAGGAAATCAAATAAATTAATTCAATAACTATTTTTAATGGCTTCAACTTATATGAACTTCTCCAATATATAAAATGAATAAAGACAAAAAATTATTATAAGTTGCAACCTACAAATATTAATTTATACCTTAATGTTTCTTTTTTTTTTTATGCTTTTGTATGTTTATTACAAATAGAAATATAATTTATTATATATTTAAAATATTAAATAAATATTTAATATTTATTTGAAAATTATTATAATAGAAATACAATTTATTATATATTTTAAAATATTAAATAAATGTTTAATATTTATTAAAAAATTATTATAATAGAATTATAATTTATTATATATTTAAAACATTAAATAAGTACTTAACATTCAAATAGTGCCCATAGATGACAACTAATGGAGAAAATTTAGAATAAATATATTTAAATTAAAATAAAAGTCTTATGATAAATGAAAAAGGAAAAGTGATTAATAAGGGATAAATATGATGAATTTTTAGTGAGATAATAATTCTAATTTCAACATATTTCTCAACATGTTATGTGTGTTAAAAGAGTTCATGTTTAATTAAAACAATTTTAGTTTTACTGATTATTTAGCTTTTTATGAGTTTTTAGTTAATATAGATAATGTAATTTGGTTTAATTCACTTGGTAGCCACATCTAGGTTCAACACTATGGTTCTCTGAATATCAAAATGAATGGCAATTATTTCAATCATAAAGCATTTTGCTTATTGGGTCTGACTTATACACATCTCTACTCTTGTGATCCATCTTGGCTTCTATAAGCCATGACCATTTCTCCATTAATCAATAGACCAAACAACAAAACAGAAAGCACAACAAGAAAACACCACTTTTCCATTTTTTCCAAAGCCAAAAATATCAAAACTCTACTTCACAAATCATACAAACATGCATAAAAGAGGGTATATATACAAAAAGAAATGTAATGGAACATTATTTGTTTGTTTCTACAATTGAAATAACAACAAAAGTGAAAATTTAATGAAAGAATGTAAATAAAAAATAACTAATGCTATCAACATTTTTTTTCCCCTTTTCAAATATATATGAAAGAATATATTAAAAGAAAAGATAGTTTTGAATGGATGGATGGGGGAGAGATTGCATGAATTTGCATGGATTTTTTATTGTAAAGAAAAGGACTTTGGAAACTTTTCTCTACCTCTCCATCTCTATGTCATGAAAATAATAAATGTTGAATTTCTTGGATTATTTTATTTTATTTTATTTTTAAAGAAATTACTGTGGGGTGGGGAATATTTTTTGGAAAGCAATCAAAATCTTATCTTTTTGCTATCATTGATGAGAGGGTCCTCAAAAAGTAGTAGCAGTGACTTTTGTTGCAATGTGACTCCAACAATAGCATGACTCTAGCAGCAGTGAATAGTAGCAAGCGATAGAGGAGCAGGGAGACTCATTTCAATGAGTTTTTTATGCTTTGCCCTATATCCATAAATCCAGGGGTCCTAATTTGATATGAAATTTTGAAATAAAAATAAAGGTAAAAAACCAATAACATAATAAAGGTAATTTTATGAAAATGCACAAAAATAATATCACTTTCATCAAAAGAATAATTTTAATCGAAATAATAAAAAATTATATCAAATTAATTCAACATTTTCTAAGAAAAGAAAAAAAAGGAAAATAATAAAACTATAAAAACCTTGAAAGAAATAAAACAAAGATGAAAAAGGAAAAAAAATAAAATTAAAGTTTACAATATTTGGTTCTTTTTGCCTTATTTGGAAACATGATTCTTCTTTGATAAGACTTTAAAATATAAAATAGCTAAAAAATTTAAAATTTGATAAGGATAACATTTGAAGGAAAAACTATTATGGGCATGTGAATTAATATAAAATTTCAAAAAGAAATATATTTGATTATGATATCTTTCATGTTTATTTTTATAAAATTTGCCAGCAATTATGTGTTGTTATTTACAAATAAAAGTCAAAATGTGTAACAACTAAATATTTTCTAAATTAAAAAGTTTTGAACTTAAAAAAATGAATAATTATAGAAAGAAAAAGTTTCTAACATATTTAGATAATGTTTATCATTAGTTTCAAATCTATGATTTTCGATGCCAAATATAGAGATTATATAACTAGTCTTATTATCATCCTAACAAAAAAAAAAAAAAAAAAAAAGAACAAAAGAAAAAAAAACAAAAAATATCAATTGATAATGACATTCTCAATGTCTTTCTATGAAACCTATTATTAACAATTAAAAGGTTAGTTTGGTGTTAATTGTTAATAATTTTATCTTATTACTTAAAATTTAGTTATCACTTTTATTGATATCGTAAATACAATCAGAATTATTTATCATACACAAAATCATAACTATTTTTTAATTTACCTAGCATATACTTGCATTTAAACTTTTTATCAAATAATATCAAACTGAACCATCATATTTTTATACTAATATACTAAATTTATTTTACTGCTTATTAAAGCATTAATCGTAAGAACAAAATTAAATAATTTTAAATAAAGAAAAATGGGCGATAGTGACACACCAATTTGTTTTTTAACCTAAAAAAGTATATAATAATATAATTTTAACTTGTTATAATTAATAAGACTATTGCTATTACTATTAATGATGATTTCTATAATATATATATATATATATATATATAGGTTTAAAATATCTAAAATAAATTATAACTTTTTGTCACGGTCAAATGTGAAATTCATGATTGTAGGTTCAGATATGGTCATGGTCAATTAAACTCGTGACTAAAAATCATTAAAATATTTATATTATCATAGTTTCTTAAAAACCTGTGACTAAAACTATCAATGCCAAAATTTACATATAGTCATGGTTTCAAATAATATCGTGACTAAAATACCCCTCTTATCTATCCTTTTGTGATGGCTGATAAAATGATTGTGACTAAAAATATTGGCTCCAAATGTTCCATTTGTTTTTTTTTTTTTTTTTTTTTTTTTTTGTTTTTAAGAAAGTTGATAAACATATATAGTCGCGATGCTATCATGGTCGTAACAAAATGATAGCTTTGGTGATGAAATTTTGTTATTAAGACTAAATATTCGTCATTAAAAACTTTTTTTTTGTAGTGCTAGTAAAGACTACAGTGTACTACCTCCTAATTGGAAGGATAACTTGTCTTGGCCATCGAGATGAATTTTCCATAGTCAATGCACTGGTGTGTATGGTTACATATTGGATAGGACTTATAGTACATCATGCCATAAGGCTATCGATTATCATGATTCACCAACCTACTATATTGCATGGACTTTTAGCTTTGAAAGAATATTGAGCATGTGCCAAAGTCAATAGGAGGTTTTCACTTATGGGTAAGACCCTAAGGTGGTCATATATTCCTATGAATTAGGTTATTGTTGATGGAGGATGGTGAGAATAGGTATTATTAATAGAGACACCATGATATCTCATGGGTTTGAGATGGTGTGTCCCTTTGAGTGGTCTAAGGGATATGTGATTTAGAAGATTATGGTCATAACATTTTCTTTAGTGGAAATTAGACTTATGCTTCTTGGAGCTAGAACATGTCAATTGGTCATATAATAAGTGAGATCTGTAACTTAAGGATTAAAGAGGTAATCTTGATAGGTGAAACACTACCTTGTTAGATTACAAAAGCCAGTTCATGAGGAGTCTGCATATAGTCGATAGTAGGTCATAAACCTGAGCTTCGTCTCATTGTTATTTACATAAGATATTGGATTGTAGTTGATTCTCTTTAGTGAAATGTTGAATCAACTTCATAATTGGATTCTAAGGGAGCCAATACTCCTATAGGTTCCAATGGTCCCTAATCGAGCTCATATACCTTAATACCACAATCTAATAGGGTTAGATTGACTTTATGTTCACTTTTATGTATAAGGGCATTTTGATAATTACACAAAGTTGCATAGGGGTAAGTGAACAAAGTCTCTGGATTGAGTTAATTTATTAATTAGATGACCTAATTATGAGATTAATTAATCAATTAGGACCCATTTTGGGCTAGATTAAGTGACCTAAGCCCTTGGTGAGCTTAAGTCACCTAAGCTTAATTAGGAAACCCAATAAATACTCACTTAGAGGTTAGGATTTTTGAGAGAGTCGTCTTCCACCATATAGAGAAAAAAGAGCCATAGACTCCTCTCTTCCATAGACCCACCTTTAAAGTGCTAAGATTAGAGTTAGAGCCATTTAGCGGATAATCTTACGTGTACGAGACTTTTGAGTATTTCAGGCTTCAACTTCACTGTGTGGATTTGATTTGGGAACATCCAAATCAAGCTATTATATTCTATTGCACTTTAATATAGATTTGTTTTGTTAAAAATGCATGCTTTGCTTCTAGTTCTTAGGATCTAAGAGGTCTCAAAAGTTTTCACATGCACCTAACCTGATATAGGTATAAGGAATGAAGTGATTCGAGATTCCCTACACTGGTGAAAGGATCCACCTTGTTCTCTATAAAAGGTATCTATCAAATCATCACATCACCCTTTTGAACTATCTCAATTATTTGGAACATAAGCACATAATCCTTTGTTCTCTAGAGGTACTTGAGTATATACTTGATAGTTGTCCAATTTTCCTATTCTTACATTCATGAATGACTTTAAGCCCAAGAATATAATACACCCTTTTGAGATTTTCATCTAGAGCTAAGTAGATAAATAGATATTGACTAATGACAATATCCCTACATCATTCTCAATGAGTAGATTGTCATTTACCTACAAGATCTTAGAGCACTACCATGTTTCCTTATGCCTTCTTGTAAACATAAGGTCATTTGTTATGAAATGTCTGGTTGCATCATATAGATGCTAATATCAAGATAATCATTTAAAAACTCTATGTAGACATCTTATTTTGATATCTCATGATTGAAATGCATTGTAATGGATAGGGGTATTCTAATGGATTTTAGTATGGTTACTGGTGAAAAGGTTTCCTATTATCGAAATTGTGTTTCAAACTATAACCTTTAGTTACAACCTAGCCACATAAAACTCAACCCTTCACTATACTCTTTTGTTCCTCTTATAGACCAATTTACATCTTCAGGTTTCATCCCATCACATGCTTTGATAAGAACCTAGACTATGTTAGAATCACAAGTATTCTAACCATTCTTTCAGAGCTCCTGACTAAACTATGAGTGTCAATAGGCTCATTGCTTCATCATAATCTATGGAATATAAACCTTTCACTATGACAAGGAACTCATGTACTAGAAATAATAGGAATTGTATGTCTCTATACCTCTTGATACTTAGTATCTTATGCATTATGGGACTATTCTTTAGTTTGTATTATTCTTTGCCTTATTGATTATGATACAGTATTTATTAGAAATCTAGTATTTGTACCAACAAACACCTTTTTATTAATGTCATATTTTGCATTAAAATAGAGATAAGTATTAGATTTTAAGTTTAAGTATATAATTAAAAACACCCTTCAATTAGGCAATTCTATGTCACCTTGTGTATGCCAAACTTTCTTATGTTTTATTTAAGTTTTTTTTTTATATTTATAGCTATATTTCTTGAATAATGGGATCTTGATATCCTCATGGACATCTCGAATATGAGAATGAAGGGCAAATTTAGCCGAAAAATTGAAATTGCAAGGAATTCTCAAATGTTGATCATGTACGACCAATAAAATGTTTTGAGGTTGTTGAAATGAATAGATATGTCTAATCAAGCTATTTTTTTTTATTCTTCACTTTCTGAACTTAAATTTGACCAATTTTCATAATTTTTGGAGGTCGTTTTCTTGAGGAATAAATTTGAGAAACACGAGTGATTTTTCAACATATAAAGGCACCACCAAGGGCCCACAATGGACTCACTACTTGAAGCTGCCCTTTTGGCCTTAAAACTCATGTGATTACATTAGATGAGAGGCCTTTTAATTATCTTAAAAAGGGGGAATGGGTTAGGCTAAAGTGGGAGAACAATTCCAATCCATTCTTGAACCCTTGACTTGCTTGGAAAAGACTCTCACATGAGGGAACTTAGGGCTAATTTGGGGAATGATATAAAAGAGTCATGGGCTGCCATTGAAAGGGGTTAGTTCATCTTTGGTTTAGAGGTTGATTGTAATAAGAATTGAAGATCCCAAAAAGGAGTTCTTGGAAATCTTGATTTCACTTGGGTTCTTTAATTTTGCTTACCATTATTTTTAGATTGTTTATCTTGTTTTTAGTCTTGAATTCTTTTTTCCATTAAGATTGAACCATTTAGTTTTGTTATTTGAATGTAATTTTAGATTTGATTTAAATATTTCAATAGTCAATATTCAATTCTTTGTTTTGTTCATCGTTATTTCAATTTGATATGATTTCAATGAATTGGGAATAGTCATCTAGGTTGAGGAAAATGAGCCCTAGGGCTTCCTATTTTTCCATAGGAATGTATCATTTCATTAACAACTAGTTTTAATTCAAAATAAGCTATCAAGAGAAACCATTCATTCAATATAAATCACATCATTTGAACATTTGATAATTAAGTATTATAGGTCTCAATAGGTTATCCCAAGCACTTAATGGTAAAGTCATTTTGACTTAGGATAACCTTGGTTAAGCCTTTGATATTCTCTTTCTAATTTGCAATGGTTATTTGGTGATAAGGGTACGTTAGATTTGACAAGCTACTCTTAGGACTGTTATGAACACCAATATTCATATGATCTTAGAGACCTTGTCATTTTCCTTCGAGATGACTAAAGGGATTCTCAAAGATTATAGGGTGTTCATAAGGAAGTCAAAGGTTCTTTAGGTTCTTCTGTCAAGAAGAAAAATGACAACACCAAATAAGAAAAGTTCAAAAGAAGGAATAAGAGAGCAAACTCAAGGGCAAGTGATTCCTTTGTGACCCTAGAAAATGAATGCCCAATTTACCTAAAGGAAAAATGAAAGTATACATCATTTTCTTGTTGTTGAATATTTAATGTTGGATTTCACCATTTATGGTGGATAGATTTCAGGCCTATTGTCTTCAAGTCCTTACAGGATATTGAACAAGTAAGAAGGTTAAATGATAGGATTATACTTATTTTAGCTTCAAATGCAAGGTTAGTTATGAAGGTTAGTGGGAGGTAATATCTTCTTATTTTATATGTATTCCTTTATCACTGTGACAATTGATGAAAATAGTCAAATCTCAGGATTGAACCTAGCATTAATTAAACATTTAGTGTCTAGACCTAGGTCATATTAATCTACATAGGATCCAAAGACTAGTAAAGTTTGGACTCTTTGATTCTAGAAGATCTTCCAGTCTACGAATCCCATATAGATGGTAAAATGACCAAGAGGACTAGAGCCAAAAAATGTTTAGAGTTAGTCCATACTGACATGCATGGAACTTTTAGTGTCCATGTATGGGAAAGATATGTGTATTTCATCACTTTTAGTGATGATTACTCTAGGTTTGAATATGTACATAGGAAATTTGATGTCTTGGATACACTCATTGAAATTAAGGCGGGATCAGATAACCTATTGGGTATACATACCAAGTCACTTTAATTAGATCAAGGAGATATGTTTAGTAAGTTTAATTATTTCTGCTAGAGCATGAGATTATTTCGCAATCATGTGCACCAAGGTCTCTATTGCAAAATAGAGAAGTGGAAAGAAGATATCAAACTTGAATGGACATAGTGAGATTGTGGATAGGTTTTTCATCTTTTTCCCAAATTCTTTTGGGGATATGTCTTATAGACTATATAATACCTCTTATTCTTAAGAGGTATATTAGTTTATAGGATATTTAAGAGTATTTTTGGGTTATCACTTTTATAGTCAGGATCATCAAAAGATACTTGTTGACACAAATGTCAGATTTTCTTTTTTATGAAGATTATATGATAAGAAATAAGGCAACAAGTAATAAGTATTGGAGGATATATTAGAAGATAGTCCTACATTGCATAGAATACTTTTAGATCCCCCATTTTTTACTAGTAGTACATGTAATGCTAGGTGCTACCCTATATTTCTCTTTTGTCTTGTGATCATCCTTTGGTGGCCTATTGACACTCATACAACTTCTTTTTCTAAGCTATCTTCAAAGACCCTTTTGTTGAGGGGCTCATTAAGACCCTCAATATGGCCTTGGCTACTCTTCACGCTTAGTTTAGGTCACTTAGATGCACCCTACCTTATTTAGACACACTTGACCCATTTGAACACATTCAAACCCACTTAGGCACACCTAGACATCTTTTACACAAGCTCACTTAACTACACTTCAACTCATTCCAACTCACTTAGTTGCACTTTAACTTAGTCCACTTGGTTGCATTGTAGGTGCACTTTAAATTAGTTCATTTAGATGCCTATTCATTTTGAGTTGAATTTTGGTAAGGTAAGTTTTTAAAGTGTTTTAATATAAAATTTTTAGTGGTGTGTACATAAATTGAATTTTGATAAATCAAATTTTAAAGTGTTTTAATATAAAATTTTTAGTGGTATGTACGTAAATTGAATTTTGGTAAATTGATTTTTTAAAGGTGTTTTAATGTAAATTTTTTAGTGGTGTGTACATAAATATAATTTGATAAGTTACTTTTTTTAAGTGCTTTCAATATAAAATTTTGGTGGTATGTAGATAAATAAAATTTTGGTAAGTTAATTTTTTTAATTTAATTTAATTTAATTTTAGTGTTTTAATATCAATATTTTAAATAGACATATACATAAAGTCCAAAACAAGTTTCCAATATAAAACTAAAACATTACTTTCCACGAATATATTAAAATACCACTTTCTTCATAGAGTTAAAAGACCAATTACTATAAAAATAAAAACACAAGTTTCCAATAGAAAAAAAAAAAATCCAAAATCATGTTGCCACATGGAGATCCAAGTTTCTATTATAAATATCCAAAACACCCTATGCCATATGAGAGGTGAAGTTTCCATTATAAAAATAAAGAGGCATGTTGCCATAAGAGGGGAAAGGCGTTTTGAAAAAAAGAGTTTTTTTGGGAAGTGTTGAGAGGATTTAAGAAGGTGAACCAAAGACTTTGAAAAAGAAAAAGATTTTTAAAGAGGAGATGAGAACAATTTTAAAAATGGAAAAATGATGGTTTTTAGAAAAGAGAGGGGAATGACGTTGCCATGAAGAGGGCAACCATCTGAATAATTTTCCAAGCAGTTCGCGCACACAGGATATAAAAAACACAGCCGCACTACCACATTTGTTGGAGAGCAACGTGCAACCATGAAGAATAGGTGTAGTTGTGTTAAAGTAAGTGTTCTTTAGTTTTGTTGGAATTAATAATGTTGATATATTGTAGATATCATGTCAGTTATGAGAAATGTTAATGGTTTGGTTTGATTTTTTCACTCAATGAAATAGATGTATGGTCATCTATGTGAGGGTTCATGATTGTATTGTTTTTTTTTTTTTTTTTTTGAATCAATGGAATGAATATATGGTTGGTTGGGTAAGAGACACTAATGACATGTTTTTTCTTTTGACTTTTTAAATCAATGGGATGTAAATAATTGAAACCGGCTATGAGTTATGTAAGTAGCCATTGTTGGTGAATCTTAAATTCGGTGAAATATGTGTGGCCAGAGGCATTGGTGTTGTGATGTTCTAGGGTTTTAAAATTAATAAATCAAAAGAAGGCTATGTGTGGCCATGTTTATGAGTTCTTTGATGTTCTGGATTTTTTTTTTAAAAAAAAAAATTAATAAATCAGGAGAATACTATGTGTAGCCATGTGCAAGGGAAATGTTAGTGCTTTGGTGTTTAAAATTTTTGAAGTTATTAAAACAATGTGACACTACGACTTAAATTTGTTTTATGACCCTAGTATTCGGTTTATAAATCTTAGTTACCATTTGTTCAAATCTTTAAATTTTAGTTTTGATTAATTTTAATGATAGTGGAAAGTTATATTTAAAAAAAAAAAAAAACTTTTAGTTTTGAATTTTGGATGATAGTGGGAAAATTAGCTTTCTGTAAATTTTAGCTTTGGTTAATTTTGAATGAAATGGAAAGTTAGATTTACAAAAAAAAAAAAAAAAAAAGTTTTGAATTTTGAACGATAGTGGAGAAATTAGAAATCATAAATTATAGTTTTGAATGAATTTTGGATTATAGTAGATAAATTAGATTTCTATAAATTTTAGTTTTGGTTGATTTTTAGTGATAGTGGAAAGTTAGAATTTTAAAATTTTTATTTTTGGTTAATTTTATATGATAATGGAGAAATTAGAATTTTTGTAAATTTTAGTTTTCAATGAATTTTGGATGATAGTGGAGAAATTAGAATTTCCGTAAATTTTAGTTTTTGATGAATTTTGGATGATCATGGGAAAGATTTTTTTTTTTTTTTTTTTTTTTGGTAAATTTTAGTTTTGGTTAATTTTGAATGATAGTGGAAAGTTAGAATTTTTTTTTTTAAATTAGTTTTAAATTTTGGATGATGGTGGGAAAATTAGATTTTTGTAAATTCTAGTTTTGGATGAATTTTGAATGATAGTGGGAAAATTAGATTTCTATAAATTGTAGTTTTGGTTAATTTTTAGTAGTAGTGGAAAGTTAGAATTTTTAAGTTTTCTGTTATGGTTAATTTTGGATGATAGTGGAAAAATTAGATTTTTTTTTTTGTACATTTTAGTTTTGAATGAATATTGGATGATAGTGTAAAAAAAGTTTTTTAAAAAAAACTAGTTTTATATAATTTGCATGATAGTGTAAAAAGTTACTTTTCAAATCTTAGTTTTATATAATTTGTTTGATAATGGAAAAGCTAGTTGTTAATTTTTAGTTTGAGATAATTATAGGGAAAAGTAAGTTTTTTGGTTTTAGTTTTAGATAATTTTTGTTGATAATGAATGGTTAGATTTTTTATTTTATTTATTTATTTATTTATTTAAATTGTAGTTTTGGATAATAGTGGAAAATGGGAATTTGAAATTTTTTGTTTTAGGTTGACATAAAATATTTTTTTTGGAATGTCAATTGGTCAGTTACATGTTAAACAATTTTTCTTGAATGTAAAATAAATTAGTTTCATGATTAATATTCTGATATTTAATTGTTAGTAGTTAGTTATAGGTGGATCTTATGTTAAATAAGTTTTCTAGAATGTCAAATATTTAGCTTCATGATAATAATCTTTCTTGAATGTCGGTATGTTTCATGTTAATTTTATATAATTGGATTGTGTTATGGAGTTTAAAGTGTTCATTTGTGGGAATGGTAATTCTTAGTTTTTTTTTTTTAGATTCTCTTATTATAAAGCACATTATTTGTTTAGGTTGTTGGATTAAAATTCTTATTTTGGGAAGCAGTGTTCCATGATTTGGATAAAATACATATTTTGAATATTATGAAATTGTTGCTTGTAAACTAACATTCATATTTTATGAAGCACTTTACTTGGATCTAAAGTATGCTTTGGTCTTGTTGATTCCTAGGTTTAAGTAAATTTGCATGTTGCTATATCATATTTACTTTATCTTTTTTTTTGGTACCCATTTGATTGATTAACTGATTGCTATAATATCCTCCACTTTATTGTAGAGACCTCGTTAGGGCTTAGAGGGGTGCTACCACGTCAGAGGTATCTTCCCAATAGGTAACCTAATCTTTGGACTTAGACTTGGATTTTCATAGACAACTTCTCCAAAAAATATAAGTTTTTTTTTCTTAGGGTTTTAGTTTCTTATTTTATTTTCTCTTTAAAAAATAAATAAAATAAGTGGTGACTCTATTTTTTATAAATACAAATTTTCCTTAAAAGAAAGCGAGTCTCGTCAGTCGAGTGGGAATGCATGTGAAAAATGTGGGTCCACAATATTATAGATCCAGACGGTTAAAGACATACCATTTCTATGATTTTTAGTACACTAGTGCTTCATCATGATGGGAGGTTTATATCCTATAGATTATGATGAAGCGGTGAACAGTGTTTGTACTCACTTAAGGCAATGAGCTATGAAAAAGTAGTTAGAATCTTTGTATTCTAACATAGTTTGTGTTCCTATAAAAACACCTAAAAGGATAAAACCCATAGGTGTAAGTCGGTTTACAAAAGAAATACAAGAGTATATGGAAAGCTTGAGTTTTATGTGGCTAAGATTGTAGCTAAAGGTTGTAGTTTGAAACTTTGTTTCAACTATGGAAAACCTTTTCAATAGTGGTCATACTCAAATCCATTATATTACTCTTATCTATTGCATCGTGTCTCATTTATGAGACATAGCAACCAAACATTTTCATAGCAAAGGGCCTTGTGTGTATAAGAAGGCATGAAGGAGCGTGGTGATGCTCTAAGATCTTGTAGGTAGATGACAATCTACTTATTGGATATGATGTAGGGATATTGACATCCATCAAGATCTAGTTGTTTACTTAGTTGTAAATAAAAATCTAGAGGAAGACACGATATATTCTTAGGGTTAAGGTCCTTTAGGACTACAAGAATGGGGAAATTATGCCATGTCACCTACATTGATGAGCATTTGGTCAAGTACAGGATGTAAAAATCTAAAAAGGGTTTTTTACTATTTGGACTTGGATTCGGAGTTGTCTTTCTTAGAATCAATGTCCTTGGACATTTGTAGAGAGAGATTGCATTAAGGTGGTATCCAATGCCTCTGCAATGGATAACCTTAAGTATGTGATGTTATGTGATAGACCGGATATTTGTTTTGCTGTAAGAATAATGAGTGGAAATTAGTCCATTTCCTTATTAAAGTTTTGGGTGGATGTCAAACATATACTCAAGTATCCTTGGAGAATAAGGGATTATATTTTTGTGAGCCTTTGCAATGAGTTGGTACTCTTTTTGTGCCAGGAAATTGGAAATCTTATGAGGACTCTCACAAGTCTACCTCTGGGTATGTGTACATGCTAAGTAGTTTTTGTTGCTTTTATAGTAACAAAGGAAGCCTTTTGGCTTATGGGTAGTTCCCTTGGTTATATCATTTAAGATCCTGTTATGTGATAATACTGGGATGGTAGCACGATCTAAAGAACATAAGTACCATTAGAAAAAGAAATGAATAAAGAGGAATTGTTACCTTATTATGAGATAGTACAGGGAGGTCATATGATTGTGGAGCATAATTTTTTTACAGTGCCCGATCTACTTTTGGGGAAAGTGGGAGTTTGTTGGGATTGAACTCCTAAAAGCAAGACATTATGTAACAAAGTTAGACTTAGTTGTCCCCTTGTTATCCTTTTAGTTATTAACATTGATTTGGGCATTCAACTCATGTCTCTTACATTGTGCATGACTTAAGTGTATTAGGAGTTTTACAAAAGATACAAGTCGTGGGTTCCTTGTAAGTAGATAAGTTTTCCACAACTGGTTCATAGATTTGAGCAATCTAATAGAGACTATAGTGTACCACCTTTTAATTGGAAGGATGACTTGTCTTAGATGTCGGGATGGGTTTCCCATGGTAAGTGCACTATGTATGTGATGCACACTAGACAACACCTACGATGAATCATGATGTAAGGCTATCAATAGTCATGATTCACCAAACTATTATACTACATGGACTCTCAACTTTGAAAGGATATTAAGTTTGTGCCAAAATTAACAAGAGGCTTTGACCTATGAGTGAGACCTTGAAGTGGTCATATATCTCTATAGATTAGGTCATTGTTGATGGAGACTGAAAACAACAGGTATTCTCAATAGAGGTACCATTGTATCTTATGGGATTGAGACAGTGTGTCCATTTGGGTGATCCAAAGGATATGTGATCATGAAATTTGTTGCCATAGTAATTCCATTTGTGAAATTTAACATATACTCCTTAGAGGTAGAGTATGTTAGTTGATGACATAATAAGTGAGATATGTAACTTAAGGATTGAAGAGGTAATTTTGATAGGTGATAACACTACCTTGTTAGATTATGACCACTAGTTCATGGGGAGTCTACATGTAGTGGATAGTAGGTCATAGACTTGAACTTCGTCTCATTGTTATTTACATAGAATATTGGAGGGTAGTTGATTCTCTTTAGTGGAATGTTGAATCAACTTCAAAATTGGATTTTGAGGGATCTAATACTCCTATGGGTTTTTAGTGTTTCCCAATTTGAGATCATATACCATGATAGCATAGTTTATGAAGGTTGGATTGACTCTTAATTCACTCTTATGCATAAGGGCGTTTTGGTAATTACATAAGGTTACATAAGGGATAGTGAACAAGATCTCTGGATTTGGCTAATTGATTAATTAGATGACCCTATATAGTTAATTAATCAATTATGATCCATTTTGGGCTAAATTAAGTAACCTAAGCCTTGGTGGACTCAAGTCACTTAAGCTCAATAGGGGAACCCTATAAGTACCCCTTTTGGGATTAGGGTTTCCATGACTTTGTCTTCCACCTCTAGAGAAAGAGAGAGAAAGTGAGAGCCAAGATCCCTTCCAAAGTCCACACTTTGGAGTGTCAAGATCGTGGTTCGAGTCATTGGGCGGAACATCTTGGGTGTACGAGACTTCTAGATTGATTAGTCTTCATCTTCATCAAGCGGAATCGATTTGGGAACATCCAAATCAAAGGTAAAGTTCTCTAATGACTTTCCTTTTCAATAGATGGGTTGTAAGCTCCATTATAGGAACATATTAATTTTTTATTATTGTAAAAATTTGAGTTTTTTATATCCATCTATGGTGACCTAAGAGAAATCCAGGGTTCCTAGCAAGTTGGTGACTTACAATCCACTGCATGTAGATTTCCCATGAATTGGTGTCCATAATCTAACAATATAGCATTATCACCTATTAAGATTACCTTTCCAATCCTTGAATTACAGATCCCATTTATTATGTGATCAATTGACATACTCTAACTCCAAGAAGCATATGTCAAATTTCTATTGAAGGAAATACTATGGTCATAGTATTCTAGATCACATGTTCTTTAGATCATCTTAAGAGACACATTATCTCCCATGAGATATCATGGTGCCTATATTGAGAATACCTATTGCCACTAGCCTTCATCAACAATGACCTAATTCATAGGGTGTATCCTATAGGTCAAAGCCTCCTATTGACTTTGACACAAACTTAATATCTTCTCAAGGTTGAGAGTCCATGTAGTATAATAGCTTGATAAATTATGATAATTGATACCTTTGCATCATAATTCACCATAGGTCTTATCTAATGTGTAACCATACACACTAGTGTATTCACCATGGGAAACCCATCTTAATAGCTAAGACAAGTCATATTTCCAATTAGGAGGTAATGTACTATAGTCTCTACTAGATTGCTCAAATCCATGAACTGATTGTAAACAACTTATCATTTTGCCCATGACTTACATCCTTTGTGCAATTCCAAATGCACTCAAGTCATGTACAATGCAAGTGATATGGGCATGTATGCTTGGATAACCAATTAATGCATATGGAAATAAATCTAAAATTGTTTCATCATGTCATGCTTTCTAGGGCTCTATCCCAACAGGTAGATGCTATCAGCCTCTCAAGATCACCTATGCAATCCTTGAATCTCAGATCCTCCAATTATGCAATCAACTAATATACTCTACCTCATAAAAGAGCATATGTCAAGTTCCAATTAATGAATTACTACGATCATATATTTCTTAATTCTATGTCCTTAGGATCAGCCAAGGGGACACACTATCTCAAACCTATGAGATATCATAGTGCCTATATTAAATATACTTATTATCACCAACCTCCAATAATAGTGGCTTAATCCATGGCAAATATATGACTATCTTAGGGTCTCATCCATAGGTCAAAACCATGAAATATTTTAGTATAAGTTCAGTATCCTCTCAAGGTTAAGAGCTTAAATAATATAGTAGCTTGGTGAGATCATGACTACCTAATAACCAATGTTATGAATCACCATAGGTCCTATCCAATGTATAACCATATACAATAGTACACTCACCATGGAAAGCCCTTTTTGATGACCAATAACTCTTAAATTAGGAGGTAGTGCACTATAATCTCAAATGTATTGTCTAAGTCCATAAACCAATTATGAACAAATCATCTACTTGCAAGGAACTCATAACTTGGATCTTCACGCAACTCCTAATGTACTCAAGTCATGTACAATACTAGAGATGTTAGGTTAGAATGATTATAAAATATAATGCATGAATAGAATAGGACAGAAGAAAGAGATAAATTGAAATCTTATTAATAAATAATAAATTTGTTATTGTTACATCATGTTATGCTTTTAAGGGTTCTATCCTAATACCATACGCATTAGTACACTCATCATGGGAACCATATCCTAATGATCAAGACAAACCATCTCTCCTATTAGAAGATAGTGTACTATAACCTCAAATAAATTGCCTAAGTTAATGAACTAATTGTGAACAACTCATTTACTTGCATCCAAGACATGTACATTGTAAGTAATGTAAGGTTTGAAATGCTTAAAAATGATCATGTATGAATGGGATAGATAAACAAGAAACTAGAATAATAAATATTATAAATAATAAAAATAATTTATTACTACATCATTTCACCTTTTTAAAGGGATTTATCCAAACATATGCACCTAAGTCATGTATAATATAATGTAAGTGATGTCAACTTTAATGTCCATTTTAAACATATGCATTAATAAGATGGTAAATGAAAACCAAAATCATAATATAAATATTAATGAAATCCATTATTATTACATCATGTTATGTTTTTAGGAACTCTATCCTAATAGATGTGAGGATTGAAAGTCAAGCAACCTTGGGAGTAGGTTTGCATGAGGAATGTTGAGATAACTTTAATGTGAACAAAACACAATACATTTACATCTAGATACATGGTTTGAACCCAAGGTTGAAAGTTTTGGTTCAACACATGTTTCTCCCCCGACCTTTGGTCAAACATATTTGGTTGAGAAGGATAAATGTTGGGGTCATGATCACAATAGATATCTATTCTTGGTGTTCGCCCTTACCATGAAGATCCCTATGGAGATAATACCTAACACTTCTAGTTACTCCAATCAAGCAACCTCTTTGATTCCTATATTTACAGAAAACCCCCAAACATAAGGAAATCAAGCACGACACTACCAAGATTATTTCTAGCATGCCATTTATATGTCTTTCTATGCTACTAGTGCAATAAAGGTTGCATCACTAGCGCAATTTTGAGCATAGATATGTATTTTTCATGTTCTGAGTTCTTTATTTTAAAGGGCCAATACTTATGTATATTCTCACCAAAATTGGACCTTGTTGAATTAATTCTTACTCAAATTCACTTATACATAGGAGACCTACTTCATTTGTGGAAGATTGAAGAAGAAATAAGCTTAGAGAGGAGTAATTTTTAGAGAGTTGAGTTTAGAATAGGAGCATCCTCTTTGATTCATGTTTTTTATGAGATGGTGAATTCCCAAGTGATTTTAGAATTAACATTTGTAGAAACTTTAGAGGTGTTATAGGTGAGAAGTCAATGTTGAGATGAAAGGCTTTAGCTTGGGTGTGTTTTGAATCAATTTAGTAAACATAGATTTTTTCTAGCTCTGATAAATATTAGAACTTTTTTTTTTTTTTATGCCCCAAAATGTTTGATTTTACTTATATCCAACACACAACTTGCATTAATAGTGATCAATTAACCTCATGGAATTGAGAATTTTGGGACTAAATGAGTAATTGAAATTGATCTCTTATATGTCAATTAGTGTGTAATAAAAGTTGTAATTTGAAATCTTGGTTGGCTTAATTGATAAGATAATTGAGTTTTTCCAAAGTGTAAGCATAAATCTCTCACTTAACCTTGAAAATTGTCATTTATCAACAAGAGGTTTGGTACAACATCATTTATCATCTTTATTTCATTAATCAAGAAACTTTCATGGCATAACCACATAAGAGATTCTTGTTTTGGTTTCATATCTTGAAATGGTTTTGTAAGATCGAAAGTGTGCCTTTCATATCAATAAATATCACAAGAACTTCCAATAATTCCACTAGCCACAACCTTTTTAGATTGGGCAAGTCTTTCCATCCTTATGTTTGAATGCACAAGAATACAATGGTGGAATACTGGAAAATAATCAACAAAATTTCACTGAAATCTCATTATAATTTCAGTGGGGATTTCTGACATATTTTGGTGTTCAAATTTTTTTAAAGATGTTATAAAATTTAGTTTTGAAAATTATTATGACTCATTTTTCAATCAAATTTGTAAGTATTTTGCTTCATAATCTCCTTTCAATAATAAAAAAAAAAAAATTAAAGAAAAATCATAAAAAAATTACCGATATTTGTCTAACTTTGGTCATTATCTCACTTGAATCTAATGACTATATTTGAACCAACGATTTTATTTTATTTTATTTTATTGAAATTCAACAATAACTAATTTTTCAAAATATATAAGATATTTATCACTAGAAATATATGATATTTATCTATTTAATTTTATCATTTTAAAAAAATATAAAAAGTGAATTCATCAAATTAAAAAATAATATTACAAACAACCAAAATATCTAAACAAAAAAATGTAGAAATAAATTTTTAATAATTTTATGAAAAATAATTCTGAAGTAAGAAAATTAATTTGATGGAAAAATTAATGTAAATAAGTTCCAATAGTCTTACAAATTTAGAAAGCTAGTAAGAATATATAAATTGTCAAATAATTTTTTACAAAGAACTTTCAAATAAAAATATTTTTATTTGAAAGTTCTTTTTAAAAAATTATTTGACTTGAGTACTTATTTAATAATTTTAATAATTTATCCACATCAACATTTTGAAAATCACACATGTTAATCAATACATATTATTTCGTTGACTAATATCACTAATTTTATCACATGTAATACATATTTGGTACATTTTTATAAATGTCATTCAACATTTTTCATTTTTATTTTTTGCCAATTTTGATAACCTTTTCAATTTTTATCAATTTTTTTTTTGTCGATATTGATATTTTTGGTCAATATTTTCATAAAACTGACCAACAATCAAAATTGATATTTTCATCTTAGGTGGAAAAATTCTTATTTTGAAGTTCAATTACTTCTTTAATTTTTAAATTTGCTTTGGTTTGTAAATTACTACACTTTTTTCTTTTTAGCTATTCTCACTTTCAACATATGATAATTAGTTTTCCTTATTATTTCTCATCTTGCTAGTCACTCAATTACTAGAACTTCGGTTATGTTTGGTTCCTAAAAACTACTAAGAAAAACCAAAAAAAAAAAGGAAAATTGTTGTAAAATTATAAAGTGAAAGGAGAAGAAAACAAGAAAGAGAAATTAGAATGTAGAAAGAGAATAGAATGCATGAAAAAACTCTCTTGAATTTCATTAGGGGTCTCTCCCTTTTATAGGGAGTTACACAATATATTTATGGATGATCATCCACAAGTTACCATAGTGGTACAGAATCTCATATTTTATAACACTCCCCTTTGGACGATCATAATAATATGCCTCATTAAAACCTTACTAGGAAAACCCCTATGGAAAAAAACCCTAGTGAAGGAAAAAGAGTACAATATTCTTTTGGATTACTACAACTGCCTCATTAAAAACCTTGCTAGTAAAACCCATTGGGACAAAACCTGGATGAAGGAAAAAGAGTGTAGTATATCCATATTATCATTTTCCCCCTCATGTAAACATGATTATGATTTCTTCAACATTTCAAATGGTAGATCTCTCAATCTTCGTATTCCAAAGTCATACCTTAACTTTTTCAATATGGTAAAAGGTAACACCTATGTGAATAGATATGCAAGATTATTGCATGACTGAATATGTTGAACATCGATCTCACATTTCTTTTGGAGCTCATGAGTATAGAAGAATTTAGGGGAGATATGCTTAGTTCTGTCACCTTTTATGAATCCTCCTTTAATTTGTGCAATACAAGCAACATTATCTTCATGTAACATGGTTGCATTGTCTCTGATGAAAGGTAGTCCACATGTTTCTTGTATATGTTGGATCATTGACCTTAGCCATACACATTCATGACTTGCTTCATGAATTGCAAGAATTTCTTTATACGGATCTGAAAGATATTCTGCATCTGCATATCCAAGCAATTGTTGCTTTGATTTTCTTGAGTAAAATGGACCCATACTAGTAGTTCCGTAAAGATAACGCAATATATGTTTGATACCATTCTAATGTCTTCGAGTTGGAGCAAAACTGTATCTTGCTAATAAATTGATAGAAAAAGCAATGTTTGGACGTATACAATTGGCAAGATATATAAGTGCACCTATAGCACTAAGATATGGTACTTCAGGACCAAGTACTTCTTCATCCTTTTTCGCAAGGACGAAATGGGTCCTTTTTCACATCAAGTGATCGGACAACCATTGGAGAACTTAAAGGATGCACTTTATCCATATAAAAACGCTTCAAAACTTTCTTAATACATGTTGATTGATTTATTAAAACTCCATTTGGAAAATTCTTGATCTGCAAACCGAGACATAATTTTGTTTTTCAAGATCTTTCATCTCAAATTCATTTTTCAAGTAATTTGTTGTTCTTGTGAGATTTTCAATAGTTCCAACAAGATTTAAGTCATCAACATACACTGCAATAATTTCAAATCTGATTTCTGATTTCTTAATGAAGATGCATGGGCATATAAGATTATTCATATACCCTTCTTTTAGCAAGTATTCGCTAAGGCGATTATACCACATGTTAATCCATACAAGGATCATTGTAACTTGATTGAGTACATGCGATGAGGCTTTGTACAATTTGCTTCAGGCAATTTAAATCCTTCAGGGATTTTCATGTATATATCATTATCCATGGATCCATATAAATATATTATAATAACATTCATGATATGCATATCTAGTCCTTCTGGGACTACCAAACTAATTAAGAAATTATATGTGATTGCGTCCATGACGGGAGAGAATGTTTCCTTAGTCAATACCAGGTTTCTACTAGAAACCTTATGCTACTAATCGCACTTTATATCTTATGATCTCATTATTCTCATTGCGTTTTCGTACAAATACCCATTTGTACTCAACAGGCTTTATATCTTCAGGTATTTGGACTACAGGTCCAAAAACTTCTCATTTTGTTAATGAGTTTAACTTTGCATGTATAACTTCTTTCCATTTTGGCCAATCATTTCTATGTCGGCATTCTTCTACATTTCATGGTTCAAGATCTTCATCATTTCTTATGGAGGCCACTTGGAAAGTGAAAATAACATTATTTTGATCCCATTTTTCTCCCGTGTATACATAACTTACTGAGATCTCACAATTTTCAGGTACCTGTGCCTCTTAAAGGACTTTTTTTATTCAATATGTGCCTCTTCAAGGGCTTTTTGTTCAATATATGTGCCTTTTCAGGGGCTTCTTATATTATTTGTGCCTCTTCTAGAGCTATAGATTTATCAATTTTAAACTGATTAGTTATTTTTTATGGCCTCCTTTAGAGTGCCAAGTTTTTCTTGGGTTCTCATCTTCCGAGGAATTACATCATTTGAGCTGGCAGGTCTACCACGCTTTAAGCTTATCTTAGATTAATTTGTTAACTGTCCTACAGGGATATCAATCCGTGCTGGAGTATTTGTAGCCGAGATATATGACTTTGTCACTTTCTTTGTATCAATGAATGCATCTTGTAATTGATTTGCAAGATTTTGCAAATGAATGATTATTTGAACTTCTAGTTCACATTGATTTGTATGAGAATCAAGATGAGTCAAAGTCAATGTATTCCAAATAATTTCATGCCGTTCTTTTGGAATTGGCTCTTCTCCCCTAACGGCGAGAAAATTGTCTCATTAAAATGATAATATGCACAACATATCATTCTACCTTTTAAGTGTATAGGTAGACTAGTCACTAATTAAAAACTTCTGGTTTTGTAATGTATATCCATATGACTTTTTACCCCGGGGGACCAAGTTGGTCATAAAAGATTCTTCTAGATTTATCATTGTATAAAGTGTCATTCACATGGAATCAAATACTACTAGTGACATAATATAAGCTCTTTTGGAGTCTTTAATTAGGTTTATATCACTTGATATAGTATTAACATTGTTTGTCATCAATGTTGTGCAATTAATGAGACAAGAGTTTCATCAAAGTAACAAGTCATAAAACATTGTCATAAAGACTTCGTCTTTATAGAGTTGAATAAATATTATCATAGAGAAAAAGTTAAAATCAATGGAAAATATTAGTCATCGGTGATAACTTAACTTAATAAGTTGTGTAAAAGCAATGAGAGCATATATAACACAATAAAACAAATATGAAAAGATAATTTAAAGTTATATATTTTGTAAGTATCTCACACATTTGATTTTGTAAGTGTGGAGCAATTTATACATGAAATAACTAGGAAGTATTTCAATAATCAAACTAATTGTAGTGATGGATTAGGTATGAGAGAGATCCATGTATCTTCAAGTATAAATAAAGAAAAGAATTTAAATGATAAATAATAAAATGTGAAATAAACTATAAAAAATGAACAATAAACAATGTGTTCAAATATGATAACAAAATAAACCTATTTGCAAAGAATTAAATAAAAACATAATGTTTAATCATAACAAACATTTCCATCACCAATTAGATGGTCAATTTTCCCATTAGGATTCTCAAAGAAATCTGAAACATCTAAATGGGTTAGATTCACTTGGCCATCACTATCAATGAAGTTCATTTCAACTTTCTTTCCTTTTATTGATGCTTGGTAAAGGTCGACCAAATGTTTGGGCATACAATAGATATGCGACCAATGCCCCTTTATACCACATCTATAACACTTATTCTCATGGTTCTTAGGAGGTTTATCTCGTAAACACTTCCCATTTTCTTGTTTTACCTCAGTATTATTCCACTTCTGGTGGTGCAATGAGGCTTTCCTTTTCTGAGAATTTTGTGAATTATTACTATAAGAACCATGGTATCGGGGATTTCTTCCACGACCACAACCACGTCCTCGTCATTGTCCACGAGTTTGGGACAATATTGCATTCACTTCAGGGAATGATTCAGATCTAGTTGGACTAGATTGGTGATTTCTCATCAAAAGCTCATTTTTTGTTAAACCTTCATGGAGATGATGACGAAGGAAAATTAGTGTTTTTGCGCGATCTTACAGAGATGCTTGATTTGCTCCTTTGATCATAACCCTAAGATTCATTGACAATTTTGTTTTGAATAACTTCTGGTTATACAAGAGAATTAGAAATTGTATGCATAACTTCTGGCTATGAAACAATTGTTAATAAAAATTGTTTTTCATAATTCCTGTTGTGAAAAATAAATGATTATGAAATAAAAATTATATCCAATATTTTTCATAACTTTGAGTTATGATTATTTTGTCAAAACAAGAAAATATTCAAATTTGTACATAGCTTCAGGCTATGAACTATATATGTATAACTTCTAGTTACACAATATAATTAAAAGAAATTAAAGAAATTAAAAGTTAATATCTTTCATAGTTTCAGGCCATGATTATTTTGTCAGAATAAGAAAATATTTAAATTTGTACATAGCTTCATGCTATGAACTGTTTTTTTTTTATATATAAATTTGTATATAGTTTCAGGCTAGGAACATTTATTTATTTATTTATTTTATAGCTTCTGGCTATAATATTGTTTGGTATAACTTCTAGTTATACCATATAATTAAAAATAAATAATTAGAGATCATATACATAACTTCTGGTCATGTATCTGTAATTCTGTAATTTTTCCTCATAACTTTTGGTTATAGGAATTGCACATATTTTTCATAATTTCTGGTTATGAATTTACCCCATAATTTATAATTTACCCCATAACTTTTGGTTATATGGATTATACATATTTATGTATTCAAATAAAATAAATGAAAATAGAGATCAAAGAATAATAAAATAGAAAATCATGATATAAGTTTATCACATACATTTTTATGAGAAATAAGAGAGAAGATCTTTCTATTTTTCTGAATAGAGAAAAATCTTTATATTTCTTTTGTAGAGACTAGTCGTGCTGATAACATATTGTATAATTATAAAGTGAAAGGAGAAGAAAACAAGAAAGAAAAATTAGAATGTAGAAAGAGAATAGAATGCACGAAAAAACTCTCTTGAATTTTATTAGGGGTCTCTCTCTTTTATAGGGAGTCACACAAGATATTTATGAATAATCATCCACAAGTTACCATAGTGGTACAAAATCTCATATTTTATAACAAAAATGATATTTTCATATTTGATTGTCCTATAAAAAATATTAAAAAAATCAAATATAATTAAAACTAATTAGAAACTTATGCATTTTAAAATTATTTAATTATTATATCAATGAACTAAAATAAATAAAATAAGTTTAAAGTATAAAATAAAAATAATTTATTAAATTTTAATTTATTTAATTTATTTTTTTTCACTTTTTCTTTCCTTTTACTTTTTTTTTTATATTTTCTTTTCCTTATATTTTTCCTTCAAATTCTCAAGGAGCAAACATGATTTTATTTATTGGATGAAGAACTTTCTCATACTCATTATTTTGCATAAAAGTCCTGTTATGGCCACCATGTTATGAACTTTGACTTTTCAAACCACAACATGACTTTCATTTATGGTAAAACATCCTCAAAATCCTTAAGAATGAGGAATTAATGTTGGTGCATGGGACTAAGTTTTAAGCAAATTTAGGTGGTATTTGTTTTTTAGTTGAATAGAAAAAGTCAAAATATTTGATTTTTTTTTTCAGTTAAATGTAAATTAATGATATCAACCAACATAATTAAAATAAACTTGTTATCAATAAATTTAGTTTAGTTATGTTGGTTGATATCAATAAATTATTTTTGGTTGAATAGAAAAAATCAAATATTTTAATATTTTCTATTCAATAAAAAAATAAATACCAGCTTAATGAAGTAATGATTAACTTAATTAAATAGAAGAATTAATTACTTATAGTACTACTTGACAAGGATTTGCATACATTTTTTTTTTCTCAATTTAAACTTCTCAAGAGCTCTTGCAAATTAATATTGAAACTCAATAACCATAATGTTAATTTTACTCCTCTAGAAACCTTTGTTATTGCCTTTGGAATAGCCAGTAATGATTTCAAAAGGAAATTAACTATGGCCTTCTGCCCAACTATCACCAAGTCAATTATTGGGGAACTGTTTGTTTTGATGCCTTTGTACCCTTTCTCTAATTCAATTAGTTGTTTATAGTCTTTTCTTTCTAACAGCTCCACAATCTTATCAAAGAAGTTCTTTTGTTATTACTTGGTATTGTAATTTGTTGACATAAATTTCCTCAAAACATGCTACAATGGCTACTTTATTATTAAAATATTTTTTGTAAACAATGGTTGCTTAAATTTACTAAATTCTTTTACTAATTACTAGCATGCACTTTGAAGCTAAGCCAATAATTTTTGCTAAAAATGATTTAGGACAACTTTAACCTATCTATCCATGTTCAGATTAATTTATTGGACTAGGGTTTCATGATTTTGAGCTTATGGGAAAGAAAAATGTAATTATTAAGTTGTGACTTCAAAGTTTACTAACAACTTGTAAGAATTCTAGTATTCATCATTAAAAGTTGGATGTTTTTTCATAAAAGGTTACTATTTTATAAAAAGTACCATTAATCGTCGTTAAAAATGAAAAGGTTTGTAATTAATAAGTATTTGGTAAACCAACTTAATAACTTAAAGTGACTTAATAACTTCATTTAAGTTATTAAATAAATAAAGTATGTTTGATATGAATTATAGTAAAAAAACAATTTTAAATAATAACTAAAATTAATTAATTTATTTTAAATTTATATCTTTATTTTACTTTTGTACTCTCATTTACTTTAATTATCTCCATCATCTCCTTTACTGCTTCATAACCTTTACTATTATTCAACTTTCTTTATCCTAATTACAATTTATAAGGATAAATATATTAATTTAATGATTTAAAATATGTTTTAAGTAAATTAATTTTATCAAGCAATTTAATATTTAAAATAAAAATTAAATAATAAGTTTTAAATTATCAATTTAAATATAATTTAACTTAAAATCAATTTAAACCATTAAGTAATATTAAATTTTACTAAACACCTCCTTGTTCTTATCCTTATTTAATTATTCATCCTTGGAACCATAAAACCTTAACAAAAATCATCAAATAAAATATAAGTTGACTATTTCTTACATAGAACTTTCGACTTTTAAAATAATGAAATTAAACTACAAAATTGGAATTCTTATCATCATCAGGAAGTTAAAAAGTATCAAAACTTTCTATTATAAAGGATTTTCATCAGAAAGACTTGTTGGAGGGACCAAGACATCTTGGGAAGGCTGAAGGCTGAAGGCTGATTAAAGACTAGCTTCCTAAAACCATTTGCTTTTCAGGTTATGGCATTAAGATTCTGGAACACTCCATGGGAGGCTACCCTTGGAAAAGCAAAGTGAATGGAACTAGTGCATGGTTGGTACTGAATACGCATATTCCTGCTTATTCTCCATGACGATTTCTTGTGCTAGTATGTCAAGCTTGAATCACAGATAACTTTCCCATTTCAAATCCAAATGGTGAAATTTGATTTCTTAGAAATGCACCAGTAGATCTACCCTTTAACCCTAGCCATGACGCTAAAGAATCCTATTAATTTATACCATGAATTCCTAGCATCTTAATGAGGTATCTTGCCTCAGTCGTCTCATCCACGATGACATATGTACGTATACCATAAAATAATGGGCCATCAAAACTCTTGCTCCCTATACATTAAAAGTGATACCTACTACCACGATAAGTATACCTAGACACAGTCAACCGAGCTATTCATAGCTTCTATTCAATGTGAATGAGGTTGAATTGTGAAGCGAGAGAGAGATGGGGGGATTTTTTGTATTGACTAATTATTCACCAGGTAGAGTACGTTTTGATATATATGCATGGAGTACCTTCTGGCTCCCTTTCTGCTTTATTTTATCACTTTTCCCCATCTTTTCACACCATTTTTTCAACTTATTTGAACTTTACTTTCCTCCCATGTCCAGGTTGTTGACGTATTTAAAATGGTAATTGATCATATATCGTACTAATTTCTATACAAGGAATACACCAACTTCGGATCACCTCATGAACCATGGATGATATCCAATTACAATTAAGCCCATGCCCATGAACTTCCGCCTGGAGCCTTGCTCTTCCATGTAATTTGAGTGTCAACATAAAACATCAAATGCTTTGGATGCTTCCCTTAATTTTATTCATTAAGGTTGCGAGGCAATGGATGAGGTGGAATTGAGAAAATGTAATGAAATTCTTTAGTCAGAATTGCATTCACGTGTTTTGTCAATTTGAACAGGAAATCCTTCCTAATTTATTTCATCATGAACACATGATTCATGCCCGTGAACCCTATGCACACACAGGTAATGAAACTCAAATGATCATCAAATTATTCATTTGTGATTCCATGCCCGACATTGCATTTATCCCAAGAACAGTCAGATGTCTACCAAGGGCATGCTCTTGTCTCCCGTGTTTGAAAGACATTATGTCCCTGAATACCCTTAACTACTATTGCCCGCGTGACCTTCAAACCTCTTGCTTTCTTTGTACGTAGTGTTGCATTTCCACACTTTTTACCATCTTAGTTAAAAATTTTACTGAAATACTTGTGGAAGATGTATCTGAGATTGCCTAAAATGGAGGGATACATGTGAACTCAATGAGGCTGGCTTGTGCATGAATACTGATCAGTTCAGTAATTAATGTTCATTTTTGGAAATGGGAATTAAAATATTCTTTTCCAATTCCTAATCTTCTTGATCACTATTTTGATCATCTGTACAACACTCTATCTAACCCAGCACCTAACCTATTAATTATGGTAACCAAAAAGGTTGAACTTCCTATTGAATTTGTGCTGTTTAAGCCCTACCATATCTGGATTATCTTATGCACACCAGCTTTCATTTGCTCTAAAATCTGGCTGACAATGAAATGAATCAGCTTCCTTTATGAATTAATGTTGACAATTATTATCATATGATGTAAATGTTTCACTAAAGTTGTGGAAAATAACATGCTAATCATGCCTGTGGTCCTCTAGGGTCGGTTGGGTTGTTGAGACATTATAATATATATTAAATTGTTGAAATGGGAAACCGCATTATAATGCAAGCTTCTGTAATACTTCTTCATTGATCAACTATGTTCATTTGTTTATAGTTGAAAAAAAATGATGAAGCATCGTTCCATGTTTCCTTTGAATTGATCAGAAATATGAAATGCAAAAATTGGATCACTGCAAGGCGGGGGTTATTCATGGCTGACATTTCAGTCATGGATTAAATTAAGACGTGCCATTGTTGCCCAGGCAGAAGGGCTGTAGAAATAAATACTCTGAATGTTCAAAATATTTATCAATTCACCAATGCAGGATAAGGAAATTCATGGGAAAAAAAATTGAAATATTAAGGTTATGGTTCAGATTCCCCCACTACACTTGGATCACCTGCAGAAAAATGATGAACAGATGGTATACTTATCATCTATACTTACTAACATATATACCTAGTAATTAATAGATTGTTAACATTTAGCCATATAGCTTTCATTAAAAAAACATAATGCTAAATGAGTTGCTCATGCCAATCACAGAATTCATTCAGTCCTTTGTATCATTCACTAAATGCAACAATTTATCTATCATATCTATGAGAAATGACTTGATCATCATCAAGTACAGATTTCCCTGTTTGCTTAGTAGAATTACACAGAGTGGGGTAGCACTCAATTAAATGATTCATTTCCTAAATGAAGTTAAGGGTTCACCATGATCAGACATAATGCATACTATTATCGAATCATTAATTGATGAGATGTGTGGTCCTCATTTTCAATGATTAGAGAAGAAGTTCTATTTGGTTTAGAAGGCAGGTGAGGTACCAACACTTGATTAAGATAATGGCTATAAGACATTCCAATCAATGACAGCATTACCTAAGCAAATTAATTAGAGATCTCTTACGAATCCAAAGGCCTAGCTAATTGAATACAGGTTGACATTATTGACAAAGCACTTAGCAATTGCAACTCTCAACCACTCACTTCATTAATTTGAGATCCAAAGAGATTGTAATATTCAGGAACATATCAATTCACCTTCAAAAGTAGACTTCAGTGAACCAAAAATAGAATCCTATGAGCAAGTGATAGTGATGATAAAAAGCATTTAGATATCACATTAGACTTGAACAAATATAATATTCCTGATACAAAGACACGTATTATGGATCCTGCCTGCAACATGGAGGGAAGTCCCAGTCTCTCTTTCGATGACTTGTGCATAGTTCTGAGCATACATCCTTTAATTGGGGTTTTGATGTTACCAGAACCATCATAAACTTCCTAATTAAAGGAGTTCCATCTCTAGCACTATTGTTTAGCTGTTTATACATATAGAAAATACACTCCCATACATGAACTAAAATAAAAGTTGATCCTTTTCTTTTAAGACTCAGAAAATTCAGTGAAATTCTTCAAGGGTTACATATTCTGAAGATGGATCTGAAAAATATTCCAACGGCAGCCGACAATAAGAAACTATTATTTACCATGTCAAGCAGTTCAAGGTTGTGTTGATTATGATCAAGAAACTTATGCTGTTCCATTCTCAATGCCCTAAGTCTTCCCTGACTTCATTATTTGTACCTAATCATAATATATATATATATATATATATATATATATATTATAATTCCTATGTGTTTTAGGTTGGCATATCTAGAATGCAAAAGTTGGATCTAGGTTTTGTCTTTTTTTCCTAATAATGAATCTAATAGATAATATTCTTTGAGTTCAATTATAACTAAGTAGATTCACTGTTTAAAGGTTCATGTGAATTTTCCACTTCTCTAATGCTTTGTCCTCTTTTAGGAATGTCCAGTACTAGAGGGGAAAGAGAGAGAGAGAGAGAGAGAGAGAGAGAGAGAAAAGAGAGAGAGAGATTACCATAAAAGTCCCAATTATGTGAAGGAATATAGAAATTGCATTGTCTGCCACTACCAATGCCTTAAAATGAAACAACTGTTCTAGTAAAATTGCCTCAATTTTCTCACTAGATCCACGGCTTTGATAGTTAGCTTGAGACATATCTACAAATGATCCAAGTGAAGCTCTATTCATGATTTTCATTAAGTACTAAATGTTCCAATACTCACTAAAAGTAGAAATCAACAAAGAAGAAATAATCAAGCAACATGTATGCTTACAAGTCTGTTGCTTACATCAACTTTCAAGTACAGATTCATGCTCAATTACATATTCTAGTACTACAAATATGCATCAATTACTACTATTAACTGCAATACTACTGCTATTACCACTATTGCTACTCCCAATCTATACTGTTCGCATTGACAGCAGATTCAAGGGCGCCCACAATATAACAACTGATAGCCAAGTTTTTAAGAAAGCAAACCAATAATACACACAGGGTATTTTTTAACTTAAAGCAACGGCTCAAGCAACCCATTGATCTCTATACCTGGAAAGGGAAGATATAGAAATGTACCCACATAGGTAAATCTACGGGTAGGATTCCATATCTATTGGCTTTGCTTTTCCTGGTTATTCCATGAAGCTTTTCAATATTACTCACGTAGTTGAATCCTTAATGCAAACTGCTCCATTTGTTGGTTCACTGACTTGCACCCGCAGGTGGTGGTGCTAGCTTGGGCTTTGACCGCTTTCGCTTCTTCTCGTAGCTGACCCCCCTCGCTTTGGCTTGAAAATCGCGAACCTCTCGTAAATACAGCCTCACCGCTCTTGCACCAAATGGGTTGGCCTCTGGTTTTCCGCCATGCTCCTCATAAGCAGCTCGAAGGCGTCCAATCAGAGCATCCAGGCTTCCCCAGGCCTGGCGAAGCGGGCAAGGGCAAGGTGCAGGAGGGTTTTTGAGGCCGAAGAAGGGGCAAGTTTGGTTGTGGACCTTGGTCTTGCCAAACTGATCGAGGTATCGGAGGAACTCTAGGACATGTGCCCCATTGCAGAGGGATAGTGAGAGCGGAGGCCTGTGGTTCCTGAGATACTGGCCAAAAGTGTTCCAGTCTCGGCGCTTCTGGTTCTCGTACCGGCTTGGAGCGTAAACCGCAGGCGATGGGATTGTGGATGAGGTGTTGGGATTGTTGGGGTTGATTATGGTGCTCACAGAGTTAGGGTTTCCTGATTGTGAAACCAAATCCATGGGACTGATTAGGTTTATGTTGCTTTCTTTTCCTGGATCTTACTAATGAGATTCAACTTGTTGCTTTTGATCTTCTTCTTCTTCTCCGCCTCCTCCTCCTCCTCCTTCGAAGATTTTTTCTGATCCTCCTGCTGCTTCCTTGTGTGGAGAGAGAAATGAAGCTCTTCCTCTTAGCTGAGTGGGGACATGCAGTTCTCTAGGGATGATGCCGCTGGCTGTAGTGCGTTTGGCCCTTAGCAACTGCAAATGAGACCCTTTTCAGGAGTGATGAATGCTAGATTTTGCATGGACACATATCTTTGTGATCTCGATCTTGAAATTGAAGGAGAATAGAATATTCTTCTTCCTCGAGCTTCCTTGTTTGAGAAACAGTACCTTCGGCTAAAAATCTAGAATGATGAAAGGTTTCAGTTATTGGGTGGATGATTTATGGAGGATCGGATCATTAGATTTTCTATCCCGGAAAAGGGGAAGCAACTGTAGTATATATCCCAGAGAATGAGAGAGAGAAAGAGTGAGAGAGAGAGAGAGGGAGAGAAGCAAGTGGTCCACAGAGAGTCAAAAAGAAGCAGAAATAGTAAGTGCAAATGGCAAGACTGAGTACATTATTTCCTTTGCCAAACTAGGACAAGTTTGGCAAGTTACCACTCACTTTCTCAGCGCGTGCATCCACGTCTTAAGGAAAAAATAACTCAAAAAAAGTAAGTATTTTGAATTTGAATGCAACAAATCAAGGAACCTTCATAGAAATTCCCCACTTTACTCCAAAAATATTGTACCTTATTCTCCATTCCAATCAAAATTATGGGGATAACTCCACTACAAATCTTGATCAAAACCAAAGCAACATGCCTTCTAAAATCTCCATCCCCTTGTTGGTGATTGAAATATTAAATCCATGGAAAGGTTTTATACATGGAGACAAAGGGGTTCGCTTGTGTAGAAAAACAAAAAATTTGGGTACAACATCTAAATATATACAAATAGTGATTACAAGAAAAAATTGAATGGCTCCAAATCAACTAAGTAGCTTGATGTGTGGATTGACAAGAGCTAAGGATGAAGGACGGAAACTTTCAATTTGAATGAACATTTTTGTGGGGTATACGGTTTCTATGGGTTATTGCCAAAGCCATCACTTTGCTGTGCTATATTACCAAAAGCCTCTCTACTAGTAGGAGGGTTTTTTTTACCATGAATGATTTGGGCGAATGTGTACAAGGAATGTGAGTGGTGTGTGATTGATGTGATTTGATGAGTCAGTTTGTCCTCATTCCACTTAAATAATTTTACATTTATAAAATAAAGTTATATAATTAATTGTGGCCCATATAAATCAAGCAATTAGTAGGTCAACATTACTTTTGGAGCATTAAAGTAATCATTCCCATAAATCAAATGGGTGAAAATGGGAAAAGATCATGGGAAAAGATCTTAGTGACGAAGGAATAGAATAATGAATATGATATTAATTTTCAACTTTACGATTACGGTATCCGAGGCTTAAGGGATTAAGCACTGCTTGAAACATCAGGACCTAGCCCTATCCTACCAAAAATAGTGGATAAGAAGCTTTGTTGCCACAATTCCAATCCTCACCCAGCCCATACGTGGGCATGCCCTTGTAGCTAACTTCAAAAAGGAAATAACCCATAACTTAAGGTGATCCCCCACGTTCTCTAATTCTCATATAATGACTTGTTGATAGGAGTTCAGACTATTTGAATAAAATAAAATAGGATTTTTAATAAAATATAATATTTAAGAATATCATAACAAATAATGAGATTTTAAGTAGAATATATCTAATATAATAAAAGAAAATACTATACCTGGCGGAGATACACTTATAGGGTGATCTAGTTAGGTTGAAATTCTAGGACCACCTATTTCATGGTTTTAAAGGGAATTTTTAAGTCAAATTCAAATCACACACTTTGCACAACATACTCTTAAAGTATCTTGAATTAAAATTAAAATCCTTATATTAGAAGAGGCTATTTTTGGTAGTTAATGGAGAGTTTATACGATTAGGAAGCCAATGAACCCTATAGAGAGAAAGAGAGGGAAAAAAAAGAATATAAAAAAGATAAGAGTGAAATGATTGATTCGAGGCTTGAGCACTTGTCCTCAAGGAGTCATGATAGAATTGTTTTTATATCTTAGTGCCCATAACAAATTGGTTAAGAATTACTAACATTATACTTAATTTCTATGTAAGCGGAGGATCGGTTATAACTCTAATCAAGAAGATAAAAAATTAGAAAAATGGACTTTGTTATGAAGAGTTTAAAGTGAAGGCTTAGAGTGTAAGAGTTCAAGGCGAATCCTTAATGTCTTGTAACTTGGGAAGGCTTATGAGGGTATTAGTTGATTTTTTTAGCCATATAGATTTGTATTTCATATTTATTTATTTATTTTAAATAAAAAAAAAAAAAGAAAAAAAAAGTTGAAAAATAGTGAAGAATAAAAATTCTCTCTTGAGAAAATTCTTGAATAGCTTATTTTATGAAGATCAAGTAAGTTCTTCAAAGAGTTATCTTTTTAAGATGTTTTCAAGTTAACAAATGAGTTTTTCTTGAAAATCATTATTAAAATTGATTTGGATCCAGAAAAATAGCATGGATGCTAAACATTAAGGACACTACTCATGTATATAACTAAGAATGGATATGGACTATTTTAAAGGTAGGCTATCTCATTGAACTTCAAGGGATAATACTTTTTCAAGGAAATGAATTTTGCTGAAAATGATGTATGTGAAGTAAAAATGTTAAGGTTGATTATTTTTAAAATTTATTCCTTATTTTTGGTAGGTCCTAGAAAAGCTTAAGTTAAGGGTGTTAGGACATTGAGTCTTGTTTATTTGTTGGTAATTTTGTTTCAATTAATGTTTGATCATAGAAGTCTTTTGAGCTAGAGACCTGCTCTCTATTGAAGATCAAGGGTTGTTCGTCCAACCAGGAAGTCACAAGTACATCTAAAAATGTTTGACTTGTGGCATATAAGGTTTATTTGAGGTATAAAAATGTTCGATATCATTTTTAGACTTAGAATGTTTTTAAAATGATTTTCAAGAAGAAATGATCGCTTAAGCAGTTAATCCCACTCAAGCGGTCTAAGTTTGCTCAAGCGGTCATGATAGTCCTATCGAGTTTAGAAACATATTTTTGATAAATTTCACTAAAACTCTAATTTGAGAACTTGAGATACTGAAATTCTTGTGGCTTTTGCCTATAAATACCCTTTTGTAACATTTTGAGGATTAGATATTCGGATTAAGAGATCATAAAGATTTGAGATCTTAGAGATCAGAGACCTCTCATTCTTGAGAGAGGGACTCCTTGTGAAGAAAGCCTAATTTCCACATCACTCTTGTTCTTTCATTCAATGATTTGGATATTTGAATTGTTGGTTGAAGACCTTAATTCCTTTGGAGTGGTCGAAGGATCTACTAGGGAGCAACAAGGAGTTGTTGTGTCACAGACATGGATTAAGTTGTAGGTGCTGGAGAGTAAGTCTTTAAGATAAAGCGGCCAGGTAAATCTGCGTAACTTGATTTCGAATAGTGGATTTATATTGGTAGATCTTAGACCTCGTGGTTTTTTATCTTCACAGTTTGTGGAGGTTTTTCATTTAAAAATCTTATGCCTCATTATCTATATCTTTTATATTTGATATTCTATTTGAATTACCTAGAATAGGTCAAATTAGTTATCCCCAATATTTTGTAGGGTTTTCCTAAAAGATACATATCCAATTATTCCTACATATATTTTAATTAATTTGTTTGTTTGATTTATGGGGATTGCTATTAAGGTTGTTGGGATTAGTTATCCTCATTGTCTATACCTTTTATATTTGATGTTCTATTTGAATTGTTTAGAATAGGTCAAATTGATTATCCCTAATATTTTATAGGGTTTTCCTAAAAGATACATATCCAGTTATTCTAGCATATATTTTAATTAATTAGTTTGTTTGATTTATTGGCATTGGTTATCTTGATGTTTGTAGTGGTTATACTTGTAATCAATTATTATTATCCCTAACTACTCTCATGATGTCTTTTGATTGATTTGTTGGGATTGTTATTAAGTTTGTTAGGTTTGTTTTTTTTATGATTATTATTATCCTTAACATATCTCAATATATATATATATATTGAATATTAACAATTATACTATTTTTATCCCTAACCAATTGTAGGATATGCCTAAGAGTTAAAAACCATATTTTTAAAGATTCTAGATATAACCTTTTATTTATTTGGAATATCCCTAATATCTATTGGAGTAAGAAAAACTTGATTATAATGTATAAATATTTATTTTAATTTTTAAATCACCTATTCACCCCATCTGGGTGCTCTCTATTGGACTTTTGGTTGTTATTCAAGTCGTATTTAAGTCATACCCATTTTTCAATTGGTATCAAAACAGGATAAAAAAATCGATTCTTTTTCCTATTGATTAAAAATTCAATTTTTATTGTTGATATTGTTTAACAAATCAAATTTCTATTAATCATATAGGATAAAAATCAAATTTTTATTGATCTTATAAGTTCGATATGGAACAATCTAAAAGTGGTGCTCCTTTGAATAGCCCACCCTATTTTAATGGGAATAATTACTGCCATTGGAAAGCACAAATAATGTTTTTCCTCAAAATGCAAGGTGTAAGGGTATGGAATTCAGTTGAATATGGTTGGGGACCACCATTAATCCTTGATGCTCAAGGAATATCAATAGAAGAACTTAAACCTAAACATGAATGAGGCAAAACTGATAATGAAGGTAGTGAAGTCAATGTTAGGGATTTATTTAGTATTTTTAATGGAATATGTCCAGATGGTTTCACATAATAGCAAATTGCAAACGTGCAAGGGAAGCATGAGGTATTCTTCAAGTCACTCATGAAGGTATGTCTTCTATAAAGATTTCTAAACTACAAATGCTTGCTACTAAGTTTGAGAATATTAGGATGCATGAAAATCAAACCTTTTCTTCATTTTATTTTGAATTGAATGATATTGTAAATTCTTCGTTTAACTTTAAAGAACCTATTCTTGATTCTAAGGTAGTTAGGACAATATTGAGATCTCTTCTAGAGAGTTTTAGACCTAAAGTAACTGCCATAGAGGAGAGTAAGGACATTGATTCCATGAGAATTGATGAACTTGTAGGCTCCATTCAAACATATAAGATGACCCTATCTAATTCCTAAAAGCCTAAAGACTTTGTCTTTAAGGCTTCTAAGAATGAGGAGAAATATATTGAAATGTCATATGATATAACTAGTGATGAAATGACACATATGGCCAAAAGGATTAAAAGGGTCATGAAATTTAATAAAAGGTTCTACAAGAACCAAGAATCTGGAAAAGGAAAAAGCCCTAATGAACAATCATCTAATGAGAAAAGAAAAGGTTCCTCCAAAGGTAAGAAAATAGAATGCTTTAACTATGGAGGTCTAGGACATTATGCTCAAGATTGTCCTAGTCCCAAAGATGCCAAAAAGTCTATGCAAGCAACATGGAGTGACACAAAATCTGAAGAAAGTGCTTTAACGACTTCTGAAAATGCAAAGTACAATCCCAATTACTTATTAGCTTTTATTTCATTTATGGAATTTGTGCATGATAATGATAGTGATGATGATGAGTTTATTGATGAACAAAGGGCTGAATTTTTGGATAATCTTGTTGTTGAGCATGAAAGATTAATTAAGAGTTATATGAAAAATCACGATGTTCTTAAAGTTCATAAAAATAAGATTGATGTTTTTAATGTTGAAAAAGATTAATTTGCTTGAGAAAATTAGATTTCTTGAATCTGAGTATCATTATTTCCTTGAGAAGAATAATGCCCTCACTCAAGAGATTAAGAATAATAAGCCTTTTTCATCTGTGAATGAAAATTTTCACCCTGGAACTAATGTACTTAATGAAATTCTAGATAAATACAAAACCCATGTTGATAAATGAGGTTTGAGTTACATTAATAAAGATGAAACTCCCTCTAGTGGAGAAACTATGTTTGTCAAAGGTAAGCATGATACCCCTAACCAAATAGAATTTCCTAAAAAGACACCACTATGCACGCATTATAAGAAAACTGGACATTCCCAATTTAGATGCTATACTAGGTTTCTAGAAGGTTTAAACCTCAAATGAATAGACTTATGAATGACTTTAATTCTCTTAAAAATAACATCTTGAACAATAGGAAAAAGAATAAAACCAATCAGAAACCTAGAAGTCAACCTAGTTCCTTCAAGTCACCACCTAGGACTAAGCAAGTTTAGTTGAGAAAGGATAAGTCAAAATGTCAGGTCGTGTTCAATGCTCTTAAAGCTAAATATTCTGGTGAGTGGTACCTTGATAGTGGTTACTCTAGACACATGACAGGAGATACAACCTACTTCACTTCTCTTGAAAACTATAATCGTGGGGTTGTTACTTTTGGAGATGGAAACCTAGTTTGTGTGAAAGACAAGGGTAGTATAGTTATCCTTGGTTATCCTAAACTAGATGAAGTCCTATATGTTGAAGGACTCAAGGCAAACCTCTTAAGCATTAGTCAAATGCACGACAAAGAACATAAAGTGAATTTTCACCAAGACTTTTGTGAGATAGTTAATAAAGAGGGAAAGGTAATCATCATAGGACATAGGACAGTTGATAATTGTTATGCCATAAATCCTAACTTTAGAACACCTCTTAATTGCAATAGGGCAAAACTTGATCTTACTAAACTCTAGCATATGAGACTAGGTCATATAAACTATAGGGACCTTATGCATTTAGTGAATACTGAAAATGTTTAAGGTACCCTTAGACTTAGTGGTGAACCTAAACCCATTTTTGGTGAGTGCATGAAAGAAAAACAAACTAAGAGTTCACACAAAAATGTTAAAGAGATAAGGACCACTAGACCTTTAGATTTTCTTCACATGGATCTTATGGGTCCAATGTGAACTGAAAGTTTTACTAAGGGAGCAATCAGAGGCCATAGAACATTTAAAATCTTTATTTAATAGAATACAGGTTGAAATTGGCCATCCAATTGTAAGGACTAAGAGTGATAGGAGGAGAAGGTCTGACAATGTGGATGTTCACCTTTTTCGCAAGACTAAAAGAATTAAGCATGAATTTTCAGCCCTTAAAACTCCTTAGCAGAATGAAGTAGTTGAAAGAAATAATAGAGTGCTACAAGAAATGGCTAGGGTGATGATTCATATGAATGATACCCATATGCAATTTTAGGCAAAAGTTATTAATACTGCATGTTATACTACCAATAAGATTTTTCTTAGGCCTAGAACAAAGAAGACATCTTATGAATTATGGATTGGGAGGAAACCTAACCTTAAACATTTTAGGACCTTTGGAAGTGAGTGCTATATACTCAGGGATGAGGAGAACTTTGAAAAGTTTGACGTAAAATCTGATGTAAGTATCTTCCTTGGTTATCTATTATAAGTAAAGGCCATAGGGTTTATAATAAAAATTCACAGATTATCCAAGAGTCTTCTAATGTGGTTATAAATGATACTGGGTATGATCACAATATATTTGATAATAAATTTTAACCTAGAAATCAATTGGGGATAACCCTAAAGACTCGAAAATCACTAAATATAACCCTAATGATATTCTTGAAAAAGACATTGACCCTAAAAATGATGAAGTTGTATATTTAGATGACATTTTTGAAGCAATAAGGAATAAGTATAGATCCAGATTACCTAAGAACCACCTAATCTCAAATGTTATAGGAAAAGTTAATGAACATGTGGTTATTAGGAGACAATCAAGATTAAATGAGATGGATCTTGTATGTTATACCTCTTAATTGGAGCCAAAGAATGTGGAGGAAGCTTTAGGTGATGAATCTTGGACTACTACGCTCCAAAAAGAGTTAAATCAATTCACTAGGAATGATGTGTGGTATTTACTCCCTAGACCCAAAGATAAACATGTCATAGGTACAAAATTGATTTTCAAGAACAAACAAGATGAAAATGAGGTCATTGTGAGAAATAAAGTAAGATTAGTTGCCCAAGGATACTCATAGATAGAGGAGATTGATTATGAAGAAATATTTTCACTCATAGCTAGATTAGAATCAATTAGGATACTTTTGGAAATAGCATGCTCCTTGAGGATAAAACTTTACCAAATGGATGTCAAAAGTGCCTTTCTAAATGAGATTCTAAGTGAAGAAGTTTATCTTGAGGAACCTAAGGGATTCGAGGATTCGAAATTCCCTAATCATATCTATAGGTTAAAGAAAACCCTTTATGGATTAAAACAGGCTCTTAGAGCTTGGTATTAGAGGCTTACAACCTATATTTTGGAGAAAAAGTTTGAAAGAGGGGGAGTTGATAGAACCTTATTTATTAATAGGTCTAATTATGAGTTATTAGCAACTCAGATTTATGTTGATGATATAGTTTTTGGAGCTACCTCTAGTGATCTTGCCGTTAGTTTTGTAGAAGAGATAAATACTAAATTTTAGATAAGCATGGTAGGTGAATTAATCTTCTTCCTAGGATTATAGATTAGACAACTAAAAAAAAAAAAAAAAGGAATCTTTTTGTCTCAATCTAAGTATGCTAGGGAATTAGTTAAGAAATTTGGTCTAGAATCCTCCAAACACTTTAGCACACCTATGAGCATTGCCACTAAGTGTCACACCCCATTTTTTCTAGACTTAACAATTGATACTCAAATACAGTATAAGTGCTCTAAAAAATATGGGGATACAAAAATTTAAATGTTGAGTTCCTACTTGATTTTGTGCAAAAGAGGATATGCAAAACTTGTTATAAAGAGTACATCTTGTATTAAACTTTGTAACTATTAGTTAACAAAATATGTTTCATTTCACAAAAGAAACTTGTACTGCGTTAATTTACATATACCAAAACCCCATGGTTCTCTACGGGTAGCCCATACTACAAGTGTACATAACAAATATACATTACATCATTTCTCCAAAAAGATTTAGTCTTTAATACAAAGGCAAAGCCTCAAAACACTTTCAATGGGAACAAACAACATCTAATCAACATAAAGGCAATGCTCAAGCATTATTTCCAGCATAGGTTTTCTGACCTACATCTAAAGGTGGAAGGGATAGGGTGAGGTCACAACTCAGTAGGAAAGTTTATAACCATCCTAAGCATACCCTCAAAAACCTTGAATTAAATGTTTAATAGCATGCATGATAAACATTTTATAACCATTAACAATTATGTAATCATGTCAAACATGTATGCATGTGTTTGTTGGTTTCATCTTTTCTTTTCCTCATCCATTATTTCATAACTAATAAACTGCTAACCCTCACCAATCTACACATCAGATATCAATGCTCCACAAGATACTCGATCAATATAATAATGACTATTTTGGGACATCACCCAAGGACAAGTCATACCCCGTGTCTTCTGGGACTCATACTCAAGGATAGGACCAACCCCATACACCCACATCAGAGTGTCTTCCTCGAGGGCTTTAGGGACTTTCACCCAAGGACCCACGGTCCCACATAAATAATATATCAAAGGATAACGCTTGTAGCATCACATAAACACTTCCCACCAATCAATTCTTTGAATATCATCTGTGATTATTACATATCCTTCTTGCAATGTAACCACACCATGAACCATTTCCATAACACAAAACCATGAATCGTCATACCAATATATGTTCCAATATCGTTGTAATATTTCAATACAATGATGACACATTAAAACATTTTATGAAATCATAGAAATGACATGAAATTCCAATAAATGTTTCAAGGAAAGAAATCAGATACACCATGGAACAACATAAAATTCCCTACTTTGCACCGACTTTCCCTTTGTGATTCTTCTATGTAGGCAATCTTTACTTATTATAAGGAACTGAAATGAAACACATAATTTAGATTTCTTAACCATGAAAATTTATTCAATTAAAACTTATGAAATTTTTCTTTCATACTAATTTTTAACAACTTACTATTATGAATTTTTAATTCTCATATTCTCCAATTAATCACCAAACACTAATTGTTTTGATTTTTCCTAAAGCCTAACCCATTAACAAGTCCCAAGTGTCCAAATAACCTAATTAATCACATGTTTACTAATATATTTTTCAATCAAACCAAACTAAACAAAGATTTATGCTGATCTTACCATTAATAAAATGCCTAAGCTAAAACACTTTAATCCTTAATTAATTGTGATTTTTAACTAAAACATGTTTATAGCTAATTACACTCAACTTTTACACAAATTTTACCATTAATTTGTTTCAACATACCATTAGGAACCAAAATAAACCAAAATTACTAAATTAAACAACTGGCTTACCTCAAATCTTCACTTTCTCTCTTTAGATCCTCTCTTTAACCCAAGCTGCTACAAGTGAAATGCTACAAAATGAGCTGCAGGCCCTTATAAAGGGATCTCCATGCAGCCAAGTAGGAGGTGGCAGGCCACATGGCTACCACCAACCCCAACATTCCATAATTGCACTTTAGTCCTCCAAATTAACCAATATTAAACTTACAATTGCCCATTAGTCCTTTAGGTTTTCATAACTCTAATCAGCCCCTAAGAACCTAATAAGCATGCTTAAGTCATTAACTAATCCCACTTAACCTTAATCAAAATTTAATTCATAATTAAACAAGATTGGCACTAAACTAGTTTTAACATCTAATTAAACACGTTTAAAGTTAAGTACTAAGATAATCATTATTGCCTATTTAATTCATTAGTACTATGTATTACACTAAGCTTAGCAAGGATACATCTAAAATGGTGTTAGAAACCCTAAATTACTCTGTTCCCATGCCCTAGATTGTGTAGAGTGCATGTAAATCTATCTTAGGCTCTCTAAATCTATTATAGCAGATAAATATAGAGAATAAAGCTACATACCTTTGATCCGGATCAATTCCAATCAATGTAGATAACTTCAAAGTCATAATGGATCTCGTAAACACCATGATCTTTTGCTTGATGACTCTTCCTTGTTCTAGGCACTAAGATGGTGGAGATCTCAAGGATAGAGGCTAAGATTCTATCTCCAAATTGAAGGGGAGAATGGCAAGACCTAGAAACCTAAACCCCTAAAAGGGTATTTATAGGTTTCCCATTGGGCTTAAGTGACTTAAACCCAACATGGGCTTGGGTCACTTAATCTAGCCTAAAAAGGTTGCTAATTGATTAATTAACCATACAAAATCCTAAGTAATCAATTAGCTCAGTCCAGACATACCACTCACTTATCTTTGTGCAACCTTGCGTGATTACTAAAACACCCTTATGCACATAAGTGAACTAAAAACCCATCCAACCCTCATAAACCGTGTCATCAAGGAATATGATGAGCTCAGAGCAAGGACCACTGAGACATATAGGAGTACTAGCTTCCTTAGAATCAAAATTTGAAATTGACTTAATATCCTACTATAGAGAGTTAATTTCACTCCAGTACCTTATGTATATTGCAATGAAAAACCAAGTGCTTAGGTCTATAACCTATTATCCACTCTATGCAGACTCCTCATAAACTGGTGTTCATAATCTAACAAGGTAGTACTATTTCCTATCAAGATTACCTCGCAAATCCTTGAATTATAGATCGCACTTATTATGTGATCAATTGACATACTCTAGCTCTAAAGAACATATGTTAAATTCCACTAAAGAAATTACTATAGCCACAAATTTCATGATTACATGTCCTTTACATCACCCAATGGGACACACTATCTCAATCCCATGAGATATCATGGTGCCTATATTTAAAATACCTGTTGCTGCCAACCTTCATCAACAGTGACCCAATCCATAGGGATATATGACCACTTTAAGGTCTCACCCATTGGTCAAAGCCTTCTATTAGTTTTGGTACATACTCAATATCCTCTCAAGGTTGAGAGTCCATGTAATATAGTACCTTAGTGGATTATGACAATTGATAGCCTTGCATCATGATTCACCATAGGTCTTGTCCAGTGTGCATCTCATATATTAGTGCACTCACCATGAGAAACCCATCCCGATGGGCAAAACTTGTTATCCCTCTAATTAAGAGGTGGTGCATTATAGTCTCTACTAGATTGACTAAATATATGAGCCAACTGTGGACAACTTATCTATTTACAAAAAACCCATGACTTGTATCTTTTGTGCAACTCCTAATGCACCCAAGTCATGTACAATGTAAGAGACATTGGCTGAATGCTCAAATCAATATCAATACACCAAAAGAATAACAAAAGGATAGTTAAGTCTAACTTTGTTACATCATGTTTTGCTTTTAGGGTCTTAATCCCAACAAAAGGATCTTAAGCAAAAGTTTTATAGAAGTATGATAGGTAGCTTACTTTATCTCACAACAAGTCATTCTGACATATCTTTTAGTATAGAAGCCTATGCTAGATATCAAGCAAATCCTAAAGAGTCACACTTAATTTATGTTAAAAGAATTATTCATTATATAAATGAAACCCTTGATTATGGTATGTGTATCCCTATGATTCTTCTCTTGTGATTGTTGGATATTCCGAAGATGCCTGAGCAAAAACTGTTAAGGATAGAAAAAACACATCTAGTGTTTATTTTCTTATTGGTGATTGTCTTGTGGCTTAACTTAGTAAGAATCAAAACTTTATATCCTTATTCACTACTAAAGTTGAGTATATTGTTGTTGGGAGCTGTTGTACGCAACTCCTATGAATGGTGAAAATGCTTAAAGACTATGGAATTGAACAAGAAACCATGAAAATACATTGTGACAACTCTAGTGCTATAAATATCTCAAAGATTCCTGTTATTCATTCTTGTACTAAACACATTGAAATCCATCATCATTTCATTAGAGATCTAGTTGAAGAAAAAGTTGTTTCTTTAGAGTTTGTCCCCACTAAACTTCAATTGGCTAATATTCTTACCAAACCCCTAGATTCTCTTAGGTTTGAGTACCTTAGGAAATCCCTAAGCATATGCCTAATCAATTGATGATCTTAGAAATAAGCTTCAAAGGTGTTGATCTTAATGTTTATATTCTTTATGTTTCCTCTGGCCTTCTTTTGCTTTGGGCATATGTTTTTTGTTTATTTACTTGATATATTAGCATGATTCATAGTACCTCGAGTTCGTGATTTAGAGAAATATACTATATATATAAGATTTGATGTGGATGAGATCATATATATTTGTTAATCACTATTGATGTATTTGATTCTTGATAATTAAATGTTCTTGTATGTGAAAAATTTAATATTAGTTGCATGTTGTACTTGATAAAAAAGGATACTCCTTAAGTGGAACTCAATAAAGTAGACTTCGATTACTTTAGAAGGATCCATTGTCATGCTCAAATCTTATTATCTACATACATTGTTTGACTATGATCATTATTTCTTTCTCAAGGTGAGTTAGAACATAATATTGAATCTTTGATTAAACATAACTCTCATACTCTTTCCAATATTCATGCTCTTAAATGTGTGCTGCTCACTTGCAACATTTGGAAACACCCACAAAGTGGATATAAAGGCAACCAATGATGAAAACAAAAACAAAAATCAATATTGATCATGGTGTACAATGGCCCCACTTTCAAAAGAAAAAAATAATAATAATATCAAATTAAAAGGGATTCAAGTTGTGTTATATGTAGATCGATAAGGTTGTGTTAAACAAAAATCCGATGATCTTAATTCAAATTGACTTAATGTGTTCTTTAATTTGACCAAAAGCATGATTGAATTTTTTTTAACTGATCAATTTCAAAATATAGAATTAGACAGTAAGTCATATTCCCTTGAAAATCAATGCTTATGTTTTTATGTTGGCTTTTTTAAACATTGATGGTTATGTATTGGGTTTTTGAAACTGAGATTATGATAAACTCTAACCTTTGATCTTGAAATCTCGTTCTTGATGGATTGATGTGTGCTATCTATAGTAACTTATTCTATTATTGATTGAGCTAATGTTGAAAGTTTATGAAGTTAATTATCTGCTCATTTTAGTTTATCATTAAAATTTGTTTCAATTGGTATCAATCTTAGTTTCTAAATTAGTTAGTTAAGTATTCTATCCTTTGTTAGAATTGAAATTAGGCTCTGGTTGCTCGAGTGCTGCATCTAGCGCTCAAGCCACATCCAACTACTTTACCACTCAAGCGCTCTAAGTTGCATCTAGTGACGCATCCATCGAGCGGCCCACTCAAGCATTAATCGGCATTCAACAGTACATCTGGGTATAAAAACCCATCCAACGCTCGTTTTGTATTTCGAATGTTTTCTTATTCTCTCAATGCCTTGGGACACATTTTCTTTGACATTTGAGATCAATTTTCTTCATTTTTCGCATTTTTTAGTTTACAATATTGTTTTGCACCTCATTTAGAAAATTTCTAGCGCCATAGATTTTTTCTGTATTTTTCTCATTTTTTGTGTCCTTTTGTATTCTCTTAGATATTTAGGACATCTGAACCCCTTTAGGGTTTTTCGCTTCAGGTTCCTATTGACCCTATGGCTCTACCAATAGACTATTTACATTGTTAGAAGCATCTAGATCGATATTTTTCATCTATCCATTGTCATCACATTGAGTTTATGTGTTCTTTTCATTCTCTGACCCAAAACCTCATAGAATCATATTCTACAAAGATGGTGTCGGTGAAGGTCAAACAATTAAGTTTTAATGCATGAGATGGATTCTATAAGAAAAACTTATGCATCACTACAGGATGGGTGTTACTAGCTCTTCCTGTGCTTATATTTCAACACAACCATAGCCAGTGTTTTTCTCATCTTCACATGTAGAAGATTTCACTTGATCATATAATGGACATACACTTTGAGTTCTACTTCGCCACTACTGGACGCTTAACGTTTTTGCTTATCTTTATGTTCGTTTGTTGATTTGGATTCCTTGTTGTTCACTGCATATATTATGTATCCAGAATAAGATTTTTGATATATATATATATATATATATATATGCTATTCATTTTTCTCCTTATCACTTGTGTGCTTTCTCGTTTTTATATTTTTGTTACTTTGCCATTTTTGTGATAAAAATGGGGAGAAAATTGAATGACTTAAATAAAAAGAAAAGGAGAACATTGAAAATATATAGAAGAAAAATATTGAATGTATAAAGGGGAAGAACATTAAATATTTAAAAAGAGCGAGTTAAAGAGTGAAAATAAAAATTCCTTAATTTAGTGGGAGTTAGTTACTTTTTGAATTCTTTAATTCTTTGATTAGGGGAATTTAATTGAAATATTGGAGGAAATTGAACATGAGACATTTGACTAAACTAAATCAATCTTAGGAAACATGATTTAAATAGTTTAGAGAGATACCTAACATGGATGTTTCTTGCAAATTATTTATGTTTGAATTGACTATCTCTCTATAACTAATCCTAGTTGTAGAAGCTTATTCTTATGGTTATCACTACCTATTTTCTGGTTGGAAATAAACCTCTAGGCATCATTGTTGATCTATTGTGACTTGTCAAGCTTCTATTATGTTTGGTTGATTTGCATGCTTCTATATTTCTCTCAAGCTTTGCTTTGTACCTTAGTGTCACTAAAAAAATCTATTCATTTTTCATGTTGTCACAAGACATCAAGCAAAACCTCCAACTATCATGTTTTGCTTTCACGATATTATTTTATCCCTCACATTGTTTTACCGTTGGTATAGTTTTCTGTATGTGTGCAAGTTATAGGGTTGGAAGTTAAGTACTATAAAGCATTACAAAGTGTTCCCTTATTTTATTTTTAATTGAGCATTAATGACTATTATGTAAACTTTTTTATTTGGGTGGATTTATGTAATGATGTTTTGTTATAAAATTGACAAATGGGAAGATTGTTAGGACATTGAGTCTTATTTATTTGTTGGCAATTTTGTTCCAATTAATGTTTAGCCATAGAAGTCTTTTTAGATAGTGACTTGTTCTCCATTGAAAATCAAAGGTTTTGTTCGTCCAACCAAGAAGTCACAAGTATGTCTAAAAAGGTTTGGCTTGTGGCATATAAGACTTATTTGAGGTATAAAAAGGTTCGTTATCATTTTTAGATTTAAAATGTTTTTAAAATGATTTTTCAAGAAGCAAAGGCCGCTTAAGCATTTAATCCCGCTTAATCGGCCAGCTTGCTCAAGCAGTCTAAATCCACTTAAGTAGTCATGATAGTCTTTCTGAGTTTAGAAACGTATTTGGATGAATTTCACTCAAACTCTAATTTGGAAACTTGAGATACCAAAATCCTTATGGTTTTTGTTTAGAAATACCTTTCTTGTAACCATTTGAGGGTTAGAGATACGAATTAAGAGATCATAGAAATATGAGATCGTAGAGATCTTAGAGATTAGAGAGCTCTCATTCTTGAGAGAAGGACTCCTTGTGAAGAAAGTGTTGGTATAGAGATTTTAAAAACATGACATGATGTAATAAATTTGGAATTCTACATTTATTTAATGATGTTCTAGTGTCACTTTTGTCTATCCTTATTCTATGTATTATACTTCATGAGCATTCTTATCTGCATCTTTTGCATTGTATATGACTTGGGTGCATTAAGAGTTATACAGAAGATCTATGTTATGGGTTCCTTGTAAATAGATGAATTGTTTACAACCAACTCATGGGTCTAGGCAACCCATTAGAGATTGTTGTGCATCACCTCCTAATTGAAGGGATGACTAATTTTGGCTATCGGGATGGGTTTTCTATGGTGAGTGTACTAGTGTGTATGGTTACACATTAGACAAGAACTACGATGAGTCATGACCTCATCAAGTTGCTTCATTGTATTGTGTCTCAACCTTGAAAGACTATTGAGTTTGTGTTAAAGTTAGTAGTGGCTTTGACCTATGGGTGAGATCATAAGTTGATCATGTATTCTCTATAGATTGGGTCACTATTGATGAAAGTCGATAACAATAGGTATTCTCAATATAGACACTATGATGTCTCATGGGATTGAGACAATGTGTCCTCTTGGGTGATCCTAAGGAGGTGTGTTCATGGAAACTATAGTCATAGTAGTTCCTTAAGTGAAACTTGACATAGTCTATTTGAGAACTAAGACATGTTAATTAAATACACAATTGGAGGATCGGTAACTTAAGGATAGTAAAGGTAGTCTTAAAAGGCCGACAATTTTCACCTTATTAGACAATGGACACCAGTTCATAGGGAGATTAAACGCAATGGATAGTAGGTCATGGATACGAGCATGTAGTGTTTCGTTGTTATTTACATAGAATATTATAGTTCAATTGATTCTTTGCAGTGGGATGTTGAATTAACTTCAGAATTGGATTATGAGGGAGTCGATACTCTTATAGGTCATAGTGGTCAACTCTTTGAGTTCATATACTTTGTTAGCATGGATTATGAGGGTTGGATTAGCTCTAAGTTCACTTTTGTGCATAAGGCCATTTAGGTAATTACACAAGGTTGCACGGGAGTAACTGAACAAGATCTATGAATTATGCTAATTGATTAATTAGTAATTCCTTTTAGGTTAATTAATCAATTAGGACCCATCTTGGGCTAGATTAAGTGACCTAAGTCCATGTGAGCTTAAGTCACTTAAGCCTAGTTAGGAACCTTATTAAATACTCCCTAGAGGTTAGGGTTTCTATCACTTTTATCTCCCACCATCTAGAGAGAAAGAGAGTCATAGCCTCCACCTTTCTTTTCTTCCATCGAAAGTGTGCAAATAACAAGGTTGAGTCATTAGGCAGAAGATCGTGGGTTTATGAGACTTCCAACAACTTCAAGGTCGTCTTCAACACTTGGAATTTAAGGTTTGGGAACATCCAAACCTAAAGGTTAGTACTTTAACCCTAAAAAATCAATTTTAAAAAATTGGTATTGCTTTTGTTGCTTAGATCTAAGATGCCAATAACTGGTATCAGAGTTTAATGTTATAAGCATGCTTAGATATTTGTTTAGGTTGTGCTAACCGTTTTTTTGCAGCCTTGATATTATCCCATGACCAAATGACACATGTATGTTGTTTTTTATTATTGCTTGTGATGATTAAATGGTATAATTTGGTTTCTTTCTTTGTTTCTTCATAGATTTGGTTGTAAGCTCCATTAAAGGAGCATATGCTTTCCTTCTTCTTATAAAGTTTTAATCTTTTCATAAATTGGGTTGTAAGCTCCATTAAAGGAGAATATGTTTTCTTTCTTCTTATAAAGTTTTAATCTTTTCATAAATTGGGTTGTAAGCTCCATTATAGGAGCATAGGATTTATTTTATGATGTAAAGTCTTGTTTTTTATTATCTATGGAGAGCTACAAGAGAAGAATTCTTCAATAATGTCAAAAAAGATTGGATCTTGTGATAGAATTTGGTAGGAATATGAGTTTTATAAAAATTTGGAAACTTACTAATTTAAATAATTAATGTTTATGAAGTTGGATATAATAATAAGGTTAACAATATTGACATAGGAAATTAATTAGAATTCCTAATACTAAATAAAATATTTTTTAGATTGTCAAATTTATACATTTAGATAAATAATCAATAGTAATAGTTGTGTATGATATTATGTTAGGTGAGGAGTTGATTTTTTGAGCTAAATTCTTCAAGATTTTGAGTACTTCTTTGAGGTAAGGAAAATTAATACAGACTTTATAAAAGAAAATATTTCTTTTTATATGTTATTTCTATGCATGGATCAAATATATGTTTTGTATAAAAAATATGTTTGAGCATTTCCTTTGTTTATAAATAAATAAAAAATGAATGAAAAATTGTGAAGATATGATGTTATGTTTTGTAAGTTTGAATTAATAAAATGAAGTGTTTGATGTGGTTGATAGGACCCTATCCAATGGGTTATAATTATTGACATTTTTGGCTCTAGTTAATGGGCTATAATAGTCGACATTTTTTGCCCTAGTCAACGGGTTATAATAGTTGACCTTATGGCCTAAGTCAAATGGTTATAATTGTTGACCTTTGGTTTTGTCCATCTTAAAAAGAACACATTTGAGGCTAACCACTCATTTGTGAAGCCCCACCTAATTGGGTTTCATTTGTTATTTCATAACTAGAGTAAAGATATTTTAAATGTATTTGATTTGGTTTTGATATGAAAATGTTTGGTTGAAAAGTTTTGAATGCGTTATCATGTTGTACTCAAAAGTTTTTATGAAAATGATTATACATTATATCTCTTATTTGTGATTATAATTGAAAATGTTTGATCCATGAAATTGTATTAATGTTCCTTGTTGGGTTTTGAGCTCATTCCCATTCATTGACAAATTCTTAGGTACTCTCAATTCAGGCGAGGAGTGACAAGTAGGCTGGGGAATTTTCTTTATTAGGACTTTGGTTCAAACTTTATTTTGGACATTGTTTAGATGTTAAAATTTAATTCCGATTTAAGTTATTTGAGTTTGGAGTTGTTTGGACAATAACACTTTGGTTGGTGTATTAGTTTAAAAGTTGAGAATTGAGGATTATAAAGTTTATTTATTTTACTACTCTAAATAGGAATTTGGTAGTTAGAAACCATCTAATTACAATATGAATGTTTCTGTCGTATCCACTTTGAGCTTTTGGGTTTGAGTGTGTTTGGGGAGTGATAAAAATAGTACATAAAAATCATTTCTTGGATTTTAATCTATTTTTTATTTTTCTTCATATTTGATTTCTTTCTACTTTTCATTTATATTTTATTTCCCTTGTCTTTTCTTTCAAACTTTCTAAGAACCAAACATAGCCTAACAAATTTCAACCTTTCTTATATCATCTCTAACTCTTTGTTCTTAGTCTTAATTTTCTTGGCAATGCAATTTTCATGAACTTTTGTTGGATTCAGATATGTTTATTCAAATTATATACATTAGAGGTTTTTGGATGTTAAGTTTTCCTTATTTTATTTGGATTCATCTACTTGTTAATTTTTTTTTAAGAAAACAAAAATTGAAGACCAATTCTTTTACAATGCATGAAAGTAGTTATAACAAGATTTCTAAAGAAGGAAAAAAAGGGTCATCATTAATGTAACCATTTTGAAGGTGGTTATGTAAAGCATTTGCTTCTACAACAATAGAAACCAAAGGCTTCTGTAAAGCATTCTTTTTATATGGAAATATATTTCTCACTTTTTTACCAATAAGTTGACCTATATGATTATAGTGGATCGTGGTTTCAAGAATATTGTTGGTCTCTAATAGTGGTGATGATAACTACATTTGTGATTGTTGAAGATGATATTAGTTGTTTGTCATATCCATTACAAATAGTGCTTATAAATGTTTATTTTAAAGGAAAATCAATGGGACCAATCTCTTACCCATATCCATAGAGTACATATATTTCCACCATTTCCTTATTAAGTTTCTTTTAATAAGATCAGTTTGTTTTGAGTCTCACTAACAAAAACACATGAGCATCATTCACTTTGTGGACATTAGATGGACATTATCTATCTTAGTAGCTCTCCTTAAGTGGTAAGAAACCAGTGGAGAGATATCCCAAAAAATTAGTTTCTCATTTAAAATGGTGCCTAATTTACACTTCATATTATTTGATTTATACCTCTAAGTGGTCACTTTGATTTTCAAAGGTCTCTTGAGAATGTAATCATCTTTAATTCCCAAAGTCCAAGGTGAAAGAGAATTCTACTTTAATAAAACAAGCATTTTAATCAATTGTATTCACATTTATGATGATTGGAACATATTTAACTGTATTCATATTGAAAATTTAGGATAAGATTTAATTAACATTAGTTTTCCAACTATATAAGGTGCTCATCCAAAAAGTAGGAATCAAAGACTTTTGATAGTAGGGTTTTCTTCAGGATTTGCATGGTCCATAAGCTTGGAATAGATTATTGAATAATATTCATACTGAAGATTTATAATAAGATTTAATTAACATTGGTTTTCCAACTATATAAGGTGCTCCTCCAAAAAATAGGATTTAGAGACTTTTGACAATGGAGTTTTCTTCAAGTTTTGGTCAATTGACTATCTTTTATATATTGTCTATGGAGATGCCTTTGCTATGAATTTTTTCATATAGAAATGTTTTGACATCGTAGCTTACAAAACCTAATAATAATCGTATTGATTTTGAAAATGATGTGAGTAGGATAAATAGCAAATGAAGTCTCTTTGAATCTTGGAAACCCTAACTCCATTAACTATTGAGATGATGAAATTTATCCTATGTCTTAGGAAGGGATAAAAACATTTCTGGTTTTGTAAAAGCTTGTATGTATGAGAAAGACAATAGAAAATGACAAAAAAATCTTAGTCTCATTTTGTTTATCTATTTTACATAATAAAAATGTGGTTGTAGAATGTTTAAGAAAGTAAAGAATTTTTACTTCTTCAATTTTTATTTTTTTATTTTTTTAAGAAAACATGGTTAATTTTTTATTTTTGTATAAGAGTTCTTATATATTTTTTATAGGAGCTCCTTTTTTAAAAAATAAATTTTGGGAGTATGTCTAAACGGGACCTTAACTTTTCATTTTTATGTCCTTATATATTTGAGTTCGATAAAGTATCAAAATTCATGATTTCATAAATTTTAAATATGTGAAAATTTTATGAAAGAAATACCAAGTTGGATTTAGATATAAATAATGTCATTCTATTCCATAATGTCTAATTATAAAGGAATTATGATATTATGATGTTTGACAATACATTCAACAAAACGTGAGTAAACTTCCAAATGGATAGAAATGAAAAAGAAAGAAAGAAAAAAAGAAATAATGTAGTGTTGATATGTAATAGAAAAAAATAGAAGTTGAAACATTTTATGTTCGATGGAACTTTTCATGCTTGCGTATGGTGCACCATGCACACACATTATTTGTTACACCCAACTAAAAACCACAAATTGATTAATATGAGGCCTTTTTAAAACAATGTAAAATTGCATGCTTATATTACATTTTATACATATATATATTAAAAAATTTATATATCATACATATATGTACTTATAAATTTTTATATATATATGCTTATAATATATAACTCTAAGTTCAATTTAAAAAGTTTATCTATCATACATATAACATGTAAGTTAAAGATGCAATTTCATATAAAATATAAATTCAAATAATATACTTTAATATACCCTAAAATTTGCATATTCAAATCTCATATTGAGTTTTTTTTTTTGTAATATTTGATTAAAATATCATTTTGAATTTTGAATTTTAAAGCAAGTAAAACAAGAAGGAAGAAAAAAGAAAAGAGGTTGGCCATGGATGTTGACACAAAATGTTTCCAAATATTTTATTATTTTTTATTTCATATCAAGGTCTACACTTATTTCTCATTGATCCATTTGGAAGTAAATGTGTAACTATCCTATAAAAGTTTATCTCATATCACAAAACCCTAACATTTGCACCTCTCTCTCTGTTTTGTCCTCTATGCATGAAGCTTTCTTTGTGAAGCTCCTATCTCTCTTTTTCAAAGCCTCAACTCTTAGATCTCTTATGTGTTCTAAAAGTTTTGTTAATTGATAACTTAACAACTATTTTCTCATTCTTGTGGTTTCTTTTCAATTTTCTTGTCATATTAAGAGTGCTTTGTTTGGTTGACTAAAAATTATTTCAACAAGGGAAACATGTAAGATTTTGATAATGGAACTATGCATAAATTTAACTTTTAAACAAAATAAAGTCATTTTAATCTTTAATGTTTGATGCTATAACCTAAGAATCAAAATGAACACCTTTGAAAGTTTAGTTTAAGAGCAAAGAATAATGACTTAAAGCTTAAACGCATAAGCTCTTTGGGGGAACTCTCTCAATAGGCATATATTAGAGAGAACATGGAATTAACTTAGAAATTATATTTTACAAAAAATAAAAATAAAAATAAACTCAGAGAAATGTAGAAATATTTGGAAAACTATGGACCCTACATTTTGGCTCGATACATTCCCACTTGATGGCGAAACTCTCTTTTTATTTATTTATGAAAAATTGATCTATTGTTTAGAAAATAACTTGGAGTCGCCACTTATTTTTGTTTTATTTTTTTAAAAGGGTAAACAAAATAAGAAGGAAAATCCTAAGTAGGACTCATTATTTGGAAAAGGGGATTTGTGAAAAACCAAATCGGGCCTCGGGGGTTAGGTTACTTATTGGGAAGGTACGGTAAAGACCGTAGCACCCCTCTAAGTCCCTAAAAACGGGTCTCTACTAACAAAATAAAGCACGTATGACAATTGATTTATTAAACGTGGATATCAAAAAGTGATCAGACATTGGGAGCCAAAACAAAGCATGGAGAATGGTCAAAGTGAGAGCGGGTGTGTACCTTGGCAGCAAACAAGTAATGCGCCATCATGAAATGAGGTTAGTGCACAAGAAGGAGCATAAAATATATCATATGCATCACCAAACAGAATATGAAATCACCAATGGCACATAAGACATTTCACTCAAGTTCATTTTTATTCTAAGTAAAACTTCTTTGATGTTGGGCCCTCACCAAAACCCAATTTATCTTGCATGAATTGGTCTCACAAATTTCATTATTTCGGAATTATGAAAAATTCATTATTACTTATGTAAAATCAAGATAAACAAAAGGTTATTTGAAAACCAGAGTGGAATTAAAACTGTTCGAGGGAAAACTGAAATTTTGAAATTTATTTGAAAATTGGAGTCTCAAAAATTATTTGAAAATTGAAGCCTTGGGAATTAAATTTAAGAATTGAAATTTTGGAAATTAAATTTGAAAGAAATTTGAGTTTTTAAAATTATTTGATAATTAGTGTTTTTTAAATTAAACTAAAGAATTGGAACTTTGAAAATTAAACTTGAAAGAAATTAGCAAATTATTTGAGAATTGAAGTTTTGAAAATTAAATTTAAGAATTGAAATTTTGGAGATTAAATTTGAAAGAAATTAGGATTTTGAAAAATTATTTGAGAAGTAGAAACTATGAAAATTAAATTATAAAAATTGGAATCTTGGAAATTATTCAAAGGTGGATTTTTTTTTTTAAATAAATAAATAAAATGATAATAATAATAATAATAATAATAATAATAAATAAATAAATAAATAAATAAAGGTGAGAATTGGAATCTTGGAAATTGGAAATTAAGTTCAGAAATTGAAAAATTGGAATTCCAGAAATTGAGAACTAAATTTGGAAATCGGAATTTTGAACAATTATTTAAAGATGGAATTTAAAATAAATAAATAAATAAAATGATAATAATAACGAAAATAAAAATGATTAGATAAATAAATGTGAAAGTTGAAATTTTGGAAATTGAAAATTAAATTTGAAAATCGGAATTTTGTAAAATTTTTCAAAGATGGAATTTTAAAAATAAATAAATAAATAAATAAATAGAATAATAATAATAACGAAAATAATAATTAAATAAATAGACGTGAATATTGGATTTTTTAAATTGGAAATTAAATTCGGAAATCGGAATTTTGAGAAATTGTTTAAGGATAGAATTTTTAAAAATAAATAAATAAATAAATAGAATAATAATAATAATGAAAATAATAATTAAATAAATGAACGTGAATATTAGGATTTTTGAAATTGAAAATCGTTATTTTGAAAATTTGTTTAAGGATGGAATTTTTTAAAAATAAATAAATGAATAAATAAAAAGAATAATAATAATAACGAAAATAATAATTAAATAAATGAACATGAATATTGGAATTTTTGAAATTAGAAATTAAATTCGGAAATCGGAAATTTGAAAATTTGTTAAAGGATGGAATTTTTAAAAAATAAAAAAATGAATAAATAAATATAATAACAATAATAGCGAAAGTAGTAATTAAATAAATGAACGTGAATATTGAAAATTTTGAAATTGGAAATTAAATTGGGAAATCGGAAATTTGAAAAATTGTTTAAGGATGGAATTTTCAAAAAATAAATAAATAAATAAATAAATAGAATAATAATAATAACGAAAATAGTAATTAAATAAATGAACGTGAATATTGGAATTTTTGAAATTGAAAATTAAATTCGAAAATCGGAATAAGAAAAATTACTTAAAAATGGAATTTTAAAAATAAATAAATAAAATAATAATAATAATAGCGAAAATAATAATGTTAAAATAAATAAATGTGAAAATTGGAATTCAAAAATGTGAATTTTGGATGGTTATTTAAGGATAGAATTTTTATAAAAACTAAAATTTTAACATAAAAAAAGTGAAGAATTAAGAAGGCCAATGGGGTCTACACCAAATAAACAAAGGTCCAGAGCCATAAAAAAATAAATAAATAAATAAATAAATAAATAATAAAAAATAAAAAGTGCCAAATAACCTTAAGAAAAGCCCAACCATAGGAGGCCTAAACGAACATTACCAATCCAGCCTAAACTAAAAGAAAGGGGCTTAAGGCCCACATGAACCAACTTAGGCCCACAACTCAATGCCTTGGGAGCCCACCAACAAAACCTACTACTCAAAATATCAGCCATGAAGATCAAAGAAAGGTTTCACCCAATTTTTAAAACTCTAGGTTGATGGTCAATGGGCAGTAGGCTGGCGACGAGGGATAAAGGTTGCTCATTGATAATGACGGTGATGAAATGGAGAAATGGGATGGGGGCTGCCACCTGTGAGCCACCGCATGGACAAGCAAACAAAGGCACGGTCGGATCTGGCCGTTTGAGGGAGAGCTCGCCGCAGACATCATCGTCGACGTCACTGCCACCGCTACTCCCGAAACAACAACCCCAAATCCTCGTCGTGTTCAGTATTTCCAGTCATCGATCGCATTCCGATATCGGACATCCTCTTGGAATAAGTATCAATTACCATCACATAATAAAAGTAGCACCACAGCTATGTAAAACTTCGAACTTTAAACTAAAAAATAAAAATAGATCAATATTAAAGCTCAAAAGAACATTAAATGAGTATGAAGAAACTGATTTTCCTTATCATAACTGTGAATATAAAGCTCTACAAAACAGAGAAACCATTAGCTTTGGATGAAAAGCCACAAAAAGGGTATGTCAAAGGCTATGTTTTTTTTTTTAGTCCAAATTCACTCATACATATAGAGATCAGATTGAAAATGAACATTCTTTGTGGGTCTCTAGTGAAAAGAGTAGATGATCTTAGATGGGATTGGCCATTTTGAGAGAGAGAGAGAGAGAGACTAAGAGAAAGGGAAAGAATAGAAGATGTTGATCGGTAAACATAAATAGTCCTACTTCAAGTATTAATCTATGGGCTAAGAACAGAGGATGAAAATGCAGAATAGGATTTAGACGAAAATAGAGCATGATTGGATTCAAGCATGAAGTTGTATATTTCCGAAGACATCAATGACATAAAATAATCAAAATCAAAATAGGGCAAAGAAGTAAACGACCAATCTCAGTAGAACAACTTATGGCCCTTAACATCCACACCAACCAGCAAAAATTGAACATTCCGAAACAGCCAAATGGAGGAATCACATATGGGTAAGAGCTTCGAGAGTAATAAGAAGTGTACCTGGACAATCTTGATTGTAATCTCTTGGTTGCCAGCTATCATTCTTCCCCAAGCTTTTTCCTCGAAGTCCTTCCAAAACCTTGGTTCTTTTTTTTTTTTCCTCAAAAAATCCAGCTTACCTTGTATTTTTTTTTTTTTTATCCTGCAAGCCAAGCCTACTTCACTGCTCCTTGTTCAGGGAGAATGTCATCACCGTCAACCACCACCATGGTGAGTCATGCTCTTTGCCACATGTCCATGCAATTTGTTCTTGGTAGAAAAGGGTCCCTCCCTCCTTTAAGGTGTTGTCAACTCTTCTCGGGTGTGAAAAAAAAATCCCCAGGTTCAAGAGGGTCTACCAATATGAGTGAAAAGAAAGTGTGAATAGTGAGTGGAATGAAGTGGACTCTACCGAAGAAAAAGAAAGACCCCTAAAAGTGCACAACAACATGATCGGAATATGTGTCGTGAACTCAATGGACTATGTCATGTGCAGGGGAATGGGAAGTTTAGAAGAACATGATGAACAAACGATAAGCACAAGGTAACGAGGTGAGGAAAATGAGGACAAATGTAAAATCATGAAGGCAAGATGTGCAATGCCAGTGAATATGAATGCTAAGAGTCATGACTATGAATGACAAGGCTGAAAAAAAGTAGCTCCGAACGCCAAAATGAGGAAATATGGTGACTCTAAATGCCTGAATGAGTATATACAATAGCTTTGAACGCTGAAACTAAAGGAAGATGGTGGCACTGAATGCTAAGCGAGACAATGGCTCTAAATGCCAAAATGAAGACACGGCTCTGAACGCCAAACTGAAGAAGATGATGGCTCTAAACTCCATGAATGAACGATGGCTCTGAACTCCAAACTGCAAACGATGGCTCTGAACGCCAAACTAAAGAAGATGAAGGCTTTGAATGCCATAACTGAGAAGATATGGAGGCTCTGAACACCGAATTGAGAAGATATGGTGGCTCTGAACGTCGTAACTAAGAAAGGATGGCGACTCTAAATGCCAAATTGAAGAAGATGAAGGCTTTGAATGCCATAACTGAGAATTGACATCTCTGAAAGTCAAATTGAGAAGGACAACATTGAACGTCATAATTAAGAAGCAATGATGGCTCTGAATGTCGAAACTGAGAAGAGATGGTGGCTCTGAACACCCAAATTGAGAAAATGAGGGCTCTGAAAGCCCAAACTGAGAAGATGGTGGTGGTTTTGAACGCCAAACTCGAAATGCGACTCTGAACGCCAAATTGAAAACATGGCTCTGAATGCCAAACTGAAGATGTGACTTTGAATGCTGAACTGAAGGTGCGACATGATGGCTTTGAATGTCGAACTGGAAACAAACGATGGCTTTGAACGCCAAACTAAAAATGTGGCTCTAAACGACAAACTAGAGATGTGGCTCTAAATGCCAAACAGAAAAGAGACATGATGGCTCTGAATGCCTAACTAAGGACAAATGAAAACTCTGAATGCCAAACTGGAGATGTGACTCTAAATGCCAAACTAGAGATGTGGCTTTGAACACTAAACAAAAAAGAGACATGATGACTCTAAATACCGAACTAAGGACAAATGACGGCTCTGAACGCCAAACTAAAGATGCGACTCTGAATGCCAAACTAGAGATGTGGCTCTGAAAGCCAAAAGAAAAAAAGACATGATGGCTCTGAACACCAAACTAGAGATGCGACTTTGAATGCCAAACTGGAGACGTGGCTTTGAACGCCAAACGAAAAAGAGACATGATGGCTCTGAATGTCGAATTAAGGACAAATGACGGCTCTGAACTCCAAACTGGAGATGCGACTCTGAATTCCAAACTAGAAATGTGGCTCTGAATGACAAACGGAAAAGAGACATGATGGCTCTGAATGCCGAACTAAGGACAAATGACGGTTCTGAACGCCAAATTGAAGATGTGGCTCTGAACGCCAAACTGAAGATGTGGCTTTTGTAGCACACCAGAAATCCATCATCTCCCCCCAACTTACACATTGCTAGTCCCTGAGCAATGAAGGAGAGAAAAATAAAGAAAAATAGATAATATAATAATTTACAAAATCATGTTGATCACTCCAAAAAATAATCAAGTGGCATGATTGGATCAAACTCTCACATGGCAAGTCAAGGATATAAAACTCAATCATCAACAAGAGTCATCAAATAACTTACCTATCACAACATGCAAACAGCGAGCATTATGCAAATTTGAGTATCAAAATAATTTCCACTCCCAAAGGACCAACTCTTAATCTTCCACAAAAATCTGTGTTATTTATTAGTTTCCGGATATAGTATGTCAAACTAATCTCTCCCCTCAACCTAGTTCTTTTCAAAGCTTAGCAAACTAATCAACCTCCAATAGGCTAAGAACGCACCTCTTTTCTTTCACAATTTTTTCTTGTAGGAGTGCAAAGCTTAAAGGCATTCTTTTCTAAATTGTCCATGTAACGGGGGTCCATCGATGACTCCCAACCAATCAAGGTTTAGGGCATCAAGCTTTAAGGATTTTTCAACCACTAACTCCCCGGATTTTATCCCGGACTTTTGAGAATGAATTTTAATACCCAAGCACCTACAATATGTTAAACTCCACCTATCCACTCTTGTAACGAGCATTGAGGTCGGTGACTCCCAACCAATTAAGGCTTAGGGCACCAGGTTTTAAAGATTTTCACCATATACCTCTTAGACCTTGCTCGGGTTTCAAGGCAAGCAAACATTTTTCTTTCTTTCTTTATTTTCTTCAAAGACTCATTGGCCTTTTACAAGGTGTCCTAACACTATTAAATGAGGTCAAAGGTACCAAGTCTAAAATTTTCCTAAGTCAAGAGGGAAATAGTTTTTCATCTTATAATCGGAATCTAATGTGTTTAGTGTGTGAAAAGATTAGAGTGGAAGACTTAAGATTGAAATCAAAAGGAGCTTCAACAATTTATCAACTTTAATAAGCATAATACAAACTCTGAGACTATGGCAATAAGATAAGAATTTAATTTCTCCCATTTACTTTTGAGAATTTATCTTTGAGAAACAAAGAGAGTAGAATAAAAAAACTTAAAAAAATTTAAATTAAGCAAAAACCAACTAAATTACCAAAATAATTAGCATTATTAACAATACTTACTTCCTCAACTCTCCCCCCAACCAAGCTGAACATTGTCCTCAATATGACAAAAGCGATTGAAAAATAGGGAGGAAGTGGTACCTCCTGAGTGACATGGAGTCTGAGTCGTATAGGAGAAACCACATGTTTAAAAAAAATAGTGAGTAGAGAAAATAGAAAAATGCCAAGTTTTAAACAAGAGTCGATGTCTATATATGATGCATCATCAGTAATACATCCAATCCCAGAATATAAGACATCAAAACATGGAATTATGTATACTAATATAATATGTAAAGACAAAAAGTAAAGAGATGATCAAATAATGGTAAGGTCCTGTGGAGCTGATGCATCTGTGGTGGCCTTCTGAGTGGGTTGGATCAAGACTTTGGCCTCTGTTATGGTATTCTCCTTGGATGACATTGTCTCCTCAACTGGAGCTCTTTGCTGGAGCTATGGGCTTTGATGGTTTAAGGAGGTCAGAAATGGAGTAAGAGGCTTCATGTGTGTGATCCCAGGGTGCGCGGGGCTTTGTTGGTAAGGAGGGACAACAGGTGGGGCATCAGACGATGCTGCCTCTGGTAAGCTGAGGCATAGCCTCCTCGGATCTTAGGCATAATGGAGCAAAGAAATGAGGCTCAGAGGCTTGGGATTGGGGAGGGTAGGGATGAAGAAGCTCAAAAATTCGCATAAGGGGATGTGTTGTGCCAAAATTTCGCACAAGGGAATGTGTTGTGCGAAATTCACACAAGAGAGGGTGTTGTGCGAAAATTTCACACCAGAGAATGTGTTGTGCGAAATTCGCATAGGGCACTATTCACCCGTGCAAATGCGAAATTGGATTCTTTCAAATGGCCATAACTTCTTCTTTTCAAATCCAAATCAAGCACTGTTTGAAGCACTGGACTCCTGAATTCCTAAGCTTCAAAATGACATATGGTATGCATAATTTGAGCTCCATAAAGTTCTCCAAAAACGTGTCCAACAGTAGCAAAAGGGGTACAGCTGCAACATTTCCGTTAAGCTTTGCACAATCGTCTTCAAACGGCTATAACTTCTTCGTTTCAACTCCAAATCGAGCACCGTTTGAAGCTATGGACTCCTGACTTCCCAAGCTTTGAAACGAGATATAGTAGGCATGAAATTAACTTTGGGAAGTGATCGAAAGGTGTCCAAAAGTTTCTGAAATGGGGTGGTGCGAATTGCTCTGTTTTCCTCTGTTTTTGGCTTCCCCTGTGTTGATCATAAAAAAAAACCCAAGTTAAATCAAACCAAAATAAAATTAAAGCAAGAAATCAAAATCAAAACAAATTTAAAAATAAAACAAAAAGATATGGACTAGCTAGTCTTTAAAAAAAACTAAGTCCATCAAAAAATTGGATCCTGATTTAGCTTGCCCGGATCCCATATAAAGTTTGCATTCCTCACTTGAGACTTGCTTTGTATGATCTTGCCATACAAAGCTTGGGGGAAAAGTGGATGCATCTGTTTCTTCATTATTTCTTCTTTGATGACTATCTTCTGAGGTTCTTCGTCTATATAGTCATCTTTCTCTATGCTTTTCCCCTTTTTCTTTCCTTTGATTTCCTCCCTCTTTTCTTTCTCTGTTTCACTCTCTACCTCATGCTCTAGCTTGCATGTGGGCAGATCAACCTCTTTATCACTCCCCCCAACCTCTATTTCATGGATACCCTTTTGATTTTTATGAGGTTGAAAAGGAAAGTTTTCTTTCTCTTGCATTGCGTTGAGGTTGGCAGACCTTGAGCTTGTGTATTCGAGATTGTTTGTCTTCTGAGACAGATCATTTAACTTCCCATCCATCTTTCTGTCTTGGCTGTTAATTTCTTGCTTGACTTGATTAATGATGGATTTTTTAGCTTCAACAAAGTCTTCCATGACCTTGTTAAGATTCATCATAGCTTGTTCAAGGTTTGAGGCTTGCTGTGGTGCTTGAGCAGGTTGCTGATACTAAGGTGGCTGTGGTTCTCAAAAGAAATTTGGATGATTCCTACAATTTGAATTGTAGGTGTTATAATCACCAAATATCTCTCTCGCCACTAGAATGATAGGACACTCCTCCACCAGGTGCTCAAAAGACTGACAAATGCCACATGGCATGCCAAACATCTCCCTCGCTGTTGGAAGGATAGGACACTCCTCCACCAAGTGCTCAAAAGATTGACAAATGGCACACGACATAGCTTGCACTAGTGTTTTAGAAATGGCATGCACAACTAGCAATTTGTGAATTAAAAACAGAGAAAACAAAAGAAAATAAAATTCTAAAGAAAATTATTAAGATTAACTAAAAACTAAATAAAAGATATACTAAAACATGAACAAAGGAAAATAAACAAATAAAATGAGTTAGTAAAAGGAAAAGAAAAGTCACTAAACTTGTGATGAAGATCACAAGTACTCTGAAAAGGTCATATCACTATAAAGTGGCACCATCCCCGGCAACGGCGCCATTTGATTCATGTAAATCCAGTCGGGTCTTTTAATCAAAAACATTTATAAATCCTATGACCTCATACTAGCGTAGCAAAGCTACTATAGCATAGTGGCTCTAGGGTCGAACTCTAGGATGGGTTTTCATTCTACCAGTGATATACTTAAGATTAGAAATTGAGTCTGATGAGTTCCTTTGTCAAAAACTTAAAGTTTAAAAGAAAATAAAATTTGTTTTGAAAGTGGTGTTTGAAACTAAACTAATTTAGAACTAGATAAAAATGGAAGAAAGAAAGTCTCCCGGAGCTAAGGGTTGCTAGGATCAAGTTCAGAATGCAAAGTGGGAAATTCCGGATTTTTCTCCTCGCATTGGGGATTTAACCTATAGTTATTTCCCGAACCGGTATAGGTTTAACAATGAAGATTTAATCCATAAAAAGTCAATAGAAATGGTAGTCAAGTTCCATTAATGGCTTTAGACACTATGGGTCTTCACCTTGAACCACTTTCCAATGGCTCGTACATGATAACTAATGGACTGATATGGATCTAGCAATAAGCATCCACAAAGACCTGAAGCTTACCATGTATTGGCCATTCAAAGTGATTCTAAGGGATTTAAAGCAAAACTTTAGATTTAGAAGCCATTTATGAACTCCAACTACCTGTATTTAACGCACGAGAGTTTTCCACTTTTGCATCTGGACTTTTCACCTAGCTTCCTTCACTCCAAGAAACCAAAAGTTTAGCCTCTCATCCTCTGGGAAAATATCTCAGACAATGTTTGGCTAGCAAGAAAATGAAAATGAAAGAGAAGGAAAAACAGAGCAAGGCTCTGTACGTCGATTCTATATATTTTTATATATCTATTGCAATGGATGCAAGGGAATATATATAGAGATGTTTTTCCAACCTTCCTAGCTAAGAAATCTTATGGTTGTGGATTACAAGGAGAAAAATGAAAATTTATACAAAAATATCTGAAGAAAATATCTCATGTGGAGTCGGCAGAACAGAGGAGATTTCACACCACGCATGGGCTGCTGTGCGAAATTTTGCACAAGGAAATGTGTTGTGCGAATTTTGCACGAGCTTGCACAAGCTGAAGGTGTTGTGCGAATTTCAAGGTGTTGTGCAAATTTCGCACAAGCCTGGAGCAATTGTCTTCCAAAGGCCATATCTTCCTCATTTCAGCTCCAAATCGTACACGGTTTGAAGCGTTGGATTTTTGACTTCCTGAGCTTTGAAATGGTATATAGCATGTAAAAAATGAACTTCGGAAAGTGCTCCAAAAGTGCAAAGGAAGACTGCAGCTGCTGTCCTCTATTTTCTTCACTTTGCTTGTTTTTCCTCTTTGCTTCTCTCTTTTACTTGGCTTGTCTTAATGATCCAAAAAGCTGTCAAAACACTAAAACTAGCCACAAATATGATTAGAAGTCATTGCTAGGTCCTTAACATGCCAATTGGAATAAAGATGGAGAACTACTACACAAAAGTGCTTAAAACATAATGACTTAAAGGTGTAAAATAGCACTTTTTGGGTAGTAATCAGGCTCTGAACGCCAAAATGAAAATGCAAGGAGATAATGAGGGGGAGACATGCTCTAGTGTAGTGTGCTGCTACAACTCTCAATCCACGGGAAGGGTCTGAAAGAGACTCCATGATTCTTAAAAGATGCTTCATTGACGAGTAGGAATGGTCAAATCGACTATAAATATGGCCTCACAACCCATCTCACTAAATTGCGAGCTTGACGACGTGCCAGAATAAGTCGAACGTCTCCAACTCAAAATACTCTACTAGAGGAATCCATCATCATCTCTAACGAATGATCCAATGGGAAATCTCAAGAGAATAGTCCACTAAGGCAAATACCTCGACCTCAACACAACAATCCACTAAGGGGTCATAGATAATGGGACAGTCAAAACCCGAAAGGTCGTCCTTCTCTGGAAGCTCATCTCGGCAAAAATCACTGAAAAAGTGACACAATAATGCAACTGAACATCCATCGGTAGAGTAATGAAGACTATAACAGATCTGTGAGAAAACAATCATCTCCACATCTAAAAGAGGGAAATATGCCCCAATATAACAAGTAGTACATTCGGTCTATCCTGATAACTCGAGAATAACTCCATGGGGATGTCTAAAAGATCTGACATGTACTCCACTGAAATGATGATATGAGAGTGTAGGCGCTTGAGATAACTGCATCACAAAAACACGACAGTATCAGAGAGTATAAGCTTGACTGAATGACTCAAGTAAAGGCTCCACTAGGGAATGATCGTGAAATAAAAGCAGATCATCAACTCGACATGTATCTCGTAAATGGGTATGATCATGCAAATCAATGGAGATATACAAATCTCAACCAAAATGGAAATATGCCCCAATATGGCATCAAATGTATAGTAGGTTAAAAAATCAAATGGCACCAAATCATCCATCACCAAGTATGTAATCCTCGTCCAAATCTACAGTTGAATCAAACCCACATATCAAAAGACGTCTCTCAAAAGAAGAAGCATGAGGACATCTAAACATCAAAAGTGTGGGCTTGACTGAATGACCCTAGAGAAGCTCCACTAGGGGATCATGATAAGATAACAAACAAGTCATTGTCTCAGTGTGTATCTCGTAAGTGGAGATGATCATGCAACTCCATGAAGATCTATAAATCACAAGTGAAAGGGAAATATGCCTTAGTATGGCACCAGATGTATGGTAGATCGGAAAATCAAACAATATCATATCATCCATCATCAAATGTGTAATCCCAATCATCTAAATCCATAACTGGATCGGATCCAAACATCAAAGAGACGTCTCCCAGAAGGAGAAACATGATGATATCTAAATATCGACCGAATCTCAAATACCTATCCAAGTAGGAGCTATCGAAGACGATATCTGATCCCATTGCCTTAGGGTGGTCTTAAGACATGAGACATAATGTAGGCTAGGATGATAAGGCAGTAGAAATGAAAGGAAACTAGGCTCAAATACCCAATGATTAAAAAACCATGCCCTCATGTATAAAATGCAACATGTATAAAAAAGCTCATGTGCCATGGACTTGAGAGTGCCCAATGTAAATATAATATCAATAATGAGACGATGAGGCAAATCAAACTGATAATAAGATATGCAAGAATGATGTAAGGGAAATATCAAACTTGGAATGGGTCAGTGTAAGAAAAGAACAAGGGGGTGAAGCGAATAGGATGAATCACAAACAATGACGAAGATGACACCGAAGCAATGAATATACAAAGAAAAGTGGTGATCAACTCAAATCAAACATGGAGTGAAGTTACACCAATAATGAATGTAATGATGGATAGGACAACGACCCAGAGTCCCTACAAGAAGGTCACTCATCTCACTCTCAAAGAAATATGACAAAGTGAATACAAATAAAATAGGATCTCAAAAAGCTCACATACGAACTCTCAACAACAAACATACTCAATAAAATGACCCTCAAATATCAATATACACACTCAATGATGGAGAATACTATGCACATACACACATGAGCTTATTTTTCTTTTCTTTTTATTTATTTTTTTTACATATATACAGATGCACATACCCTGAACATAAACAAATAAACCCCAAAGATGATAGCAATAAGGGATAGACACACTCTCAAGTGCTAAGGTAACAAAAACTCTCTCTAGCGAGATGACCTTCTCAAACTAAGGATCTTTGAATCAGTGTCCGTGGGATAGATAATGGAAATGATGTGACTATCTTCCATGTAATGAATTGAGGAGGATCACCACTCAGGGTCGAGAGAATACGAAGCAAAACAAGTAGTAGATATAATAATAATAATAAAATAAAGAACACAACCAATGAGATACGATGGAATGTAGTAGAGTGATGGTAGGAAAAATAATGGAAGAAAGATGCACCTGTAAGTCCAAGACTCATGAGACTCCCAAACAATGCATGCATACATTAAAGAGCCCCCATCCTAGTGTAAAAATGTGAGCAAGGCGATAAGAAAGAAATGTTATAATGCACATGCGAGGCTCAATTGGCTAGCAATAGTTTGTATGTCAAAAAGGAATAACAAGATATATGGCTAACCAAAATGATGGCCACCCATCATGCGACCATGGTCTCAAACATAGTACCTTTTTAGTTGATCCACATTGGTCGACTCTAAGAATCGGTTTCCATCTAGATCCATCAACCATGCAGCGTCATCTGGGGTCAGCTCCCTAATGAAATAAGGTCCGCTCCAATTAGGTCTGAACTTCCCTCTAGGATCTCTGATCAATCCCCTGATGACCTTAAGAACCAAGTCACCTCTCTGTAGCGGTCTAGGCTTGACCCGCTTCTTAAAAGCATGGGTCATCTTCCTCTGGTAGGCACGAACATGGTCTACTGCTCTCAACCTCCTCTCATCTAGGAGATTTAGCTGGTCTAATCGAGCCTGAACCCAATTTGCCTCTGGAATTTGCTGCTCCAATGCTACTGATTCATGCCTAATTGGTGTCTCAGCTGATTCGTGTCCAGCTGGTGCTCCTTGATTAAGGGATTAATCAAAAAATTTATAACCTATTACACCATATACTAGGGTAGCAAAGACAAAGCTACTATAGCATAGTGGCTCTAGGATCGTTCACTGGGATGGGTTTTCACTTTGCAAATGATATTAATTCAAAGTTGAATTGGTGTCTTTTCATTTCAAGGTTAGCTTTAAAAGAAAACATAAAGATAAAAAGGTTTGGTTTTAAACTAACCAAAAATAGTAACTGATTTTACTTACAAAGAAAAGTGTTTCTTGGAGTTTCAGATCACTAGGCTCAGATTCCTCATACAAAAAGGAGAGTTCCGGTCACTTGTTTCTTTTCCTCGCATTAGAGAATTAACATATAGTTCCTTCTCCAACCGGTGTTGTACAGATGCTTCCCTTTAATGGGTTCAAACACTAAATCCCTCTCACTGATGCAACTTGCAATGGCTCGTGCCTCTCACCTAGCACTTGCCATTCAAGGTGATCTTTAACCTTGGATTACCCGTCAAAAGCTCGTAAGAGATAACTAATGGATGTCTCCTTGGAGTCCAAAAGCTTACCAAGTGTTGGCTATTCTAGAAAATCCTACCTTCAAGTCACCTCCCAGAGGCTCACAAGGGGTAAACTAGTGAATCTCTATGGATGGAGATCACTTGCCTTACCAAGTGTTGGCCCAGGTGAATTAAAGGCGTTTTAAGTTAACTAAAAAGATAAAAACCATTAACGGATCACACTTTCTCTTCATTAAAAACTAAAACAACAAAACTTCCAATTTATGCATGAGGAAACTTACCCGGCTTTCTTCACTCCAAGATACAAAGAGCCTAGCCTCTCATCCTCTGAGGAAAAATCCTCAAAGTTTGATTGGCTAGAAAGAAAACTAACGAGAAAACAAGAATATATATGAAAAGCAGAGCAAGTGCTCTGTATTTTACTTCCTTGCAAATTTGTACAAAGGATGCTCATAACCACCTCTCCAGAACAAGCTCCCGAGAGATATATATAAAGAAAATTACAAAACAAAAATATCTGAGGTTATTCACCCATTTTCCAAACTTAATAACTAAGGAATCCTATAATTGGTGGGATACAAGGAGAGTTTGGGGATTTAAACAACAAAAATCTGAAGAAAAATATCTCCAAGTGTCGGTCACAAATATCGGGAAGCGCTAAGGACCATTTCGCAGGTGAAAACGAGGTCTGCGAGATTTCGCAGATGTACAAAAAGGGTTGCGAAATTACTTCGCAGCAAACGGTTAATTTCGCACCGCTGCGAAGTGGTCTTCCAGCTTGCGGCTATCGGCTTCCAACTTGACGTGAAACTTCAGGGGGAATTCACAGCACTGTGCAAAAAGGCTGTGAAATATCTCGCAACAAAAGGGTGATTTCGCAGCACTTTGCTGAATCATTCCTTCAGCTTGGAGCAGTTGTCTTCCAAAGGCTGTAACTTCCTCATTTCAGCTCCAAATCGTACACGGTTTGAAGCATTAGATTCTTGACTTCCTAAGCTTTGAAATGGTATATAGCATGTAAAAAATGGACTTCGTAAAGTGCTCCAAAAGTGCTAAAGAAGACTATAGTTGTTGTCCTCTATTTTCAATTTCTTTGCTTTTCTCCTCTTTGCTTCTCTCCTCCTTGCATTCCGGATTTGCTTATGGCAAAGGACTTCAAAGCTTTGGTTCTTCATGTTTCTGAGTTTTCCATTGCTTTGCCATGGATTCCAAATAACTCTCCTCAATCTTGGATTGCTTTGGTGATTAAAAAGCTATCAAAACACCAAAACTTAACACAATTTGATTAGAATTGATTGCAAGGGTCCTTAACATATTAATTGGGTTAAAAGGCAATAACTAGTACTCAAAAGTGTTTAAAAGAGTTAATTACAAGCTATGAAATAGCACTTTTTGAGTAGTAATCACTCCCCCCAACCGACATATTGCTAGTCCCTTAGCAATGAAGGAGAGAAAAATAAAAATAAACAATACTATAATTTACAACATCATGCTGATCACTTCAAAAAATGTTTAAGTGGCATGACTGATCTAACTCTCACATGGAACATTAAAGAAATAAAACTCAAACTTCAACAAGAGTTATCAAATAACTTGTCTAATCACAATTCTTAAAGAGTAGTCATTATGCAAATTTAAGCTTTAAAATAATTTTCACTCCCAAAGGTCCAACCCTTACTCTTCCACAAAAATCTATGTGTTATTTATTAGTTTCCGGATATAGTATGTCAAACTAATCTCTCCCCTCAACCTAGTTCTTTTCAAAGCTTAGCAAACTAATCAACCTCCAATAGGCTAAGAACGCACCTCTTTTCTTTCACAATTTTTTTCTTGTAGGAGTGCAAAGCTTAAAGGCATTCTTTTCTAAATTGTCCATGTAACGGGGGTCCATCGATGACTCCCAACCAATCAAGGTTTAGGGCATCAAGCTTTAAGGATTTTTCAACCACTAACTCCTCGGATTTCACTCCGGACTCTTGAGAATGATTTTAATACCCAAGCACCTACAGTATGTTAAACTCCACCTATCCACCCTTGTAACGAGCATTGAGGTCGGTGACTCCCAACCAATTAAGGCTTATGGCACCAGGTTTTAAAGATTTTCACCATATACCCCTCAGACCTTGCTCGGGTTTCAAGGCAAGCAAACATTTTTCTTTTTTTTTTCTTTTTTTTTTTCAAAGGCTCATTGGCCTTTTATAAGGTGTCCCAACACTATTAAATGAGGTCAAAGGTACCAAGTCTAAAATTTTCCTAAGTCAAGAGGGAAAATAGTTTTTCATCTTATAAACGGAACCTAGTGTGCACAGTGTATGAATAGCTTAAAGTGGAAGAACTGAGGTTGAATTTGATAGATGTTTCAACAATTCATCAACTTTAGTAAGCATAATACAAACTCTAAGTCAAGTAAAAAGACAAAAATTCAATTTCTCCCTTTTCATTTTGAAAATTTTTCCTTAATAACCATGGAGAGTAGAATAAAAAACTTAAAAAAAAAAAATTTAAATTAAGCAAAAAACAACTAAATTACCAAAATAACTTAGCATTAATAGCAATACTTACTTCCTCAACTCTCCCCCCAACCAAGTTGAACATTGTCCTCAATGTGACAAAAGCGATTAAAAAATAGGGAGGAAGTGGTACCTCTTGAGTGACATGGAGTCTGAGTCATATAGGAGAAACCACATGTTTCAAAGGAAACATAAGAGTTAGTGAGTAGAGGAAATAGAAAAATGCCAAGTTTAAACAAAAATGATGTCTATGTATGATGCATCATCAGTAATACATCCAATCCTAGAATATAAGACATCAAAATATGAAATTATTTATACTAATATAATAAGTAAATACAAAAAATAAAAAGATGATCAAGTAATGGTAGAGTCATGTGGAGCTGATGCATCTGTGGTGGCCTCTTGAGTGGGTTGGATCAGAACTTCAACCTCTGCTTTGGTAGTCTCCTTAGGTGGCATAGTCTCCTCAGTTGGAGTTATGGGCTCTGATGGTTTTAGGGAGGTCTGAAATGGAGTGAGAGGCTTTGTGTGTGTGATCTCAGGGTGCACGGGGCTCTCCTCTAGTCTTGGCCACGACTGAAATGGAGAAAGGTGGTTGTTCATGAGTTCCAGAGGGTACTCAACTGGTGCGTGGGGCTCTGTTGGCATTTTAGCAAATTCCCTTGGCTTTGCAAGGTGTTTTTGCAAACCTCCCTCCATTTTGCAAGTCAATTTCGGAATTTGAAGGCCATTTCGAAGCTTGGAGGTGATTTTGCAGCCATTTCAAAGCTTTGAGGTGATTTCGCAGCCATTTCGAAGCTTGGAGATCATTTCATAGTCATTTCACAGCTCAAAAGTGATTTGGCAGCCCAAAAGTGATTTTGTAGCTCATTTCGCAGCTGCAAAATGAGTGTACGGGGCTTCCAAATGGTACTCATGTGCTAAAAAGTGGTTTCGCAGTTTCGAAATACCCTGTGAAATGGAGCTTTGGCTACGAAATTTGAAGTTTTTACACTTTGGAGCTTCGCAGCCATTTCGCAGATGCGAAATGAGGGTCACTGTGCTGCAAAATGGCACTCGTGTGCCGAAAGTGGTTTCGCAGCTGCGAAACACCCTTCCAAATGGCGTCTCGACTGCAAAATTCCCGCTCAGCTTTGCGCGCTTGTCTTCAAACGGCCATAACTTCTTCATTTCACCTCCAAATTGCATACCGTTTGAAGTGTTGGACTCCTGACTTCCCAAGCTTTGAAACGAGATATGGTATGCATAATTTGAGCTCCAGTAAGTGCTTCAAAAATGTGTCCAACAGTAGCGAAATGGAGGTGCGACATTTCCGCTCATAGTTTGCACAGTCGTCTTCAAACAGCCATAACTTTTCCGTTTCAAATCCAAATCGAGCACCGTTTGAAGCTATGGACTCCTGACTTCCCAAGGTTTTAAACAATATATGGTATGTATGAAATGAACTTTGGAAAGTCATCCAAATGTGTCCAACAGTTGCCGAAATGGGGGTGCGGCTGTGACATGTCTGTTCATGGTGTGTGCGCTAAAGGATTTTAAGGTGTGGAGGTTTCGCAGCCATTTCGCAGCTGCGAAATGAGTGTACTATGCTGCGAAATGGCACTCGTGCGCCAAAAGTTGGCTTTGCAGCTGCAAAACACCCTTCGAAATGGAGATATCGCTGCAGAATTGGGGCTTTTTACGCCTTAGTGGTTCGCAGACCACTTCGCAGCTGCGAAATTGGGGCTCCTGTGCTGCGGAGTGGCACTCGTGTGCCATTCTTGGATTCGCAGCTATGAAAACTTTCGCAGCTACGAAAACTTTCGTAGAGGACTCAAAAGTGTTGCGAAGTGATTTCGCAACAAATGGCCGTGTTCTCAGAGAAATCCTCTTTGGCTGCGAAATCTCGCAGAGCTCTTTTTCTCCCCTGTTTTTGCTCTGTTTTCACTCCGATTTCTTCTCGATTTCTTCCTTTGCAATTCCTCCTGATTTTGATCATCCAAAAACCTATATTACATCAAAACAAAGTAGAATTAAAGCATTAAAATCAAAATTAAATCATTGAAATCAAAATTAAAACACTGAAATCAAAATTAAAACAAGTAATAAATAAAACAAAAAGATATGGACTAGCTAGTCTTTGGAAAGACTAAGTCCATCAAAAAATTTGATCCTGATTCAGCTTGCCCGGATCCCATATGAAGTTAGCATCCTCCATTAGAGATTTGCTTTGTATGATTTTCTCATACAAAGCTTGGAGAAAAAGCGGATGCATGTGTTTCTTCATCATTTCTTCCTTGATGACTATCCTCTGTGGTTCTTCATCTAATTTAAGATCATAGCCATCTTTCTCTGTACTTTTCCCCTTTCTCTTTCCTTTGATTTCCTCCCTCTTTTCTTTCTCTGTTTCACTCTCTACCTTATGCTCTAGCTTGCATGTGGGCAGATCAACCTCTTTACCACTCCTCAGAGTGATCACTTCTTTGACTTCCCTCTTTTGTGAAGATTCTCCCTCCTTAGCCTCCATTTCATGGATACTCGTGGAATTTTGATAAGGTTGAGAAGGAGAGTTTTCTTTCTCTTGCACTGTGTTGAGGTTGGCAAACCTTGAGATTGAATCTTGGAGATTATCTATCTTCTGAGATAGATCATTTTGCACTTCATCCCTCTTTTTGTTCAATGAACTCTCTACACTGTCAATTCTTTGACTGAGCTGAGCATTGATGGATTTTTTAGCTTCAACAAAGTCTTCCATGACCTTGTTAAGATTCATCATAGCTTGTTCAAGGTTTGAGGCTTGCTGTGGTGCTTGAGCAGGTTGCTGATACTGAGGTGGCTGTGGTTTCAAGAGAAATTTGGATGGTCCCTCCAATTGGAATTGTAGGTGTTGCAATCACCAAACATTTCCCTTTCGGTTGGAATGGTAGGACACTCATCCACCAAGTGCTCATAAGATAGACAAATAGCACAAGGCATAGCTTGCAATGGTGTCTGAGAGATGGCTTGCACTTCTTGCATGTTCTTCATTTCTAGCTCATCCAATCTCCTTTCCATAGCTGCAATCTCTGCCTTCATGTCCATGCCGTCATTCAAAATATACATCTCACCCTTAACATTAGGTTAAGACGTCATTCTTCCCATGTCTCTAACATTTGGTTCACCCCATTCTCTTGAAAATTCAGCCACATAACTGATGAAGTTCATGGCTTCCTCTACTATCTCATATTCAATATGGCATGCACAACTAGCAATTTGTGAATTAAAAATAGAGAACACAAAAGAAAACAAAAGAAAAACAATTCAAAAAAATTAAGACTAACTAAAACTAGCTAAAAGGTTAACTAAAACATAAATAAAGAAAAAGAACAATTAAAAAGAGTTAGTAAAAGAAAATAAAAATCACCAAACTTGTGATGAAGATCACAAGTGTTCTCAAAAGATCATATCACTGCAAAGTGGCACCATCCCCGGCAACGGCGCCATTTGATTCATGTCTAATTGGTGTCTCAGCTGATTCGTGTCCAACTGGTGCTCCTTGATTGAGGGATTAATCAACAAAATTTATAACCTATTACACCATATACTAGGGTAGCAAAGACAAAGCTACTATAGCATAGTGGCTCTAGGATCGTTCACTGGGATGGGTTTTCACTTTGCAAATGATATTAATTCAAAGCTGAATTGGTGCCTTTTCATTTCAAGGTTAGCTTTAAAAAAAAACATAAAGATAAAAAGGTTTGGTTTTAAACTAACCAAAAATAGTAACTGATTTTACTTACAAAGAAAAGTGTTTCTTGGAGTTTCAGATCACTAGGCTCAGATTCCTCATACAAAAAGGAGAGTTCCGGTCACTTGTTTCTTTTCCTCGCATTAGAGAATTAACATATAGTTCCTTCTCCAACCGGTATTGTACAGATGCTTCCCTTTAATAGGTTCAAACACTAAATCCCTCTCACTGATGCAACTTGCAATGGCTCGTGCCTCTCACCTAGCACTTGCCATTCAAGGTGATCTTTAACCTTTGATTACCCGTCAAAAGCTCGCAAGAGATAACTAATGGATGTCTCCTTGGAGTCCAAAAGCTTATCAAGTGTTGGCTATTCTAGAAAATCCTACCTTCAAGTCACCTCCCAGAGGCTCGCAAGGGGTAAACTAGTGAATCTCTATGGATGGAGATCACTTGCCTTACCAAGTGTTGGCCAAGGTGATTTAAAGGCGTTTTAAGTTAACTAAAAAGATAAAAACCATTAACGGGTCACACTTTCTCTTCATTAAAAACTAAAACAACAAAACTTCCAATTTATGCATGAGGAAACTTACCCGGCTTTCTTCACTCTAAGATACAAAGAGCCTAGCCTCTCATCCTCTGAGGAAAAATCCTCAAAGTTTGATTGGCTAGAAAGAAAACTAACGAGAAAACAAGAATATATATGAAAAGCAGAGCAAGTGCTCTGTATTTTACTTCCTTGCAAATTTGTACAAAGGATGCTCGTAACCACCTCTCCAGAACAAGCTCCCAAGAGATATATATAAAGAAAATTACAAAACAAAAATATCTGAGGTTATTCACCCCTTTTCCAAACTTAATAACTAAGGAATCCTATAATTGGTGGGATACAAGGAGAGTTTGGGGATTTAAACAACAAAAATCTGAAGAAAAATATCTCCAAGTGTCGGTCACAAATATCGGGAAGCGCTAAGGACCATTTCGCAGGTGAAAAAGAGGTCTGCGAGATTTCGCAGATGTACAAAAAGGGTTGCGAAATTACTTCGCAGCAAACGGTTAATTTCGCACCGCTGCGAAGTGGTCTTCCAGCTTGCGGCTATCGGCTTCCAACTTGACGTGAAACTTCAGGGGGAATTCACAGCACTGTGCAAAAAGGCTGCGAAATATCTCGCAATAAAAGGGTGATTTCGCAGCACTTTGCTGAATCCTTCCTTCAGCTTGGAGCAGTTGTCTTCCAAAGGCTGTAACTTCCTCATTTCAGCTCCAAATTGTACAAGGTTTGAAGCATTGGATTCTTGACTTCCTGAGCTTTGAAATGGTATATAGTATGTTGAAAATGGACTTCGGGAAGTGCTCCAAAAGTGCTAAAGAAGACTACAGCTGCTGTCCTCTGTTTTCAATTTCTTTGCTTTTCTCCTCTTTGCTTCTCTCCTTGCATTCCGGATTTGCTTATGGCAAAGGACTTCAAAGCTTTGGTTCTTCATGTTTCTGAGCTTTCCATTGCTTTGCCATGGATTCTAAATAACTCTCCTCAATCTTGGATTGCTTTGGTAATTAAAAAACTATCAAAACACCAAAACTTAACACAATTTGATTAGAATTGATTGCAAGGGTGCTTAACATGTTAATTGGGTTAAAAGGCAATAACTACTACTCAAAAGTGTTTAAAAGAGTTAATTACAAGCTATGAAATAGCACTTTTTGAGTAGTAATCAGCTACTCTCAACGAACCCATCTCTATCTCAATTGATAGCATTGCCTCCATACCATACACCAAGGGGTAAGGTGTGGCTCTTGAAGAGGTGCGAAAAGAAGTCCGATAAGCCCACAATCAAAATCCTTGTTAGTTGATGAAGCCTTGAAAAGAGCAACAAGGAAAATCATATCTTTATTCTATAGGGAAACACAAACATCCTGATGGCTAACACAGAAGTAATTAATTAAGTTGAACTTAAGGTGTGAATGACAATGGTTTAGCAACTCTGATAAGGTGACTTGATATTTTCTTGAACATCTAAAAACAACATTGTCCATCCCATTATGATGCCCATATTTTAACATTCTTCAGTTCTAGCTTTGAAATACAACAAATATTTGTAGATCCTAGGAGTTCTACTAATGTTTTATTCTACACTATACTGCATAGCTACTTATAGTTGATGGCAAGTAGAAGCTCTATAGTGGGATTCAATAATGATTCTATCTTTGCCAAGAGCTCATTACCTGTCTGAGTAGAACCAACTATTGTAATGGTGAAATCTTTATTAGTAGACATCGTCTACTTAGAATATTGTTCCTTCCATTGGCAAAAATGATTTCCCTTAGTAGCAATAGACTATTTCCTTTAGTGAATTGAGGTGGAGCCTTATGCACAAATACAAGAATAAGAGGTGAATTAATTCTAGTGAACAAATATATTTTGGTTTACTGAACTAAGAGTCATTATATTTTTACAACAAATTGCAATTCAATAATGAATGCTTTAAGTCTTTTTGAGTTGCCTAAGACATTGAAAAGTGATACCGGATACCAAAGTATCCTTAAGGGATTAATTAAGCAGAGATCTCTAATCTTGATTGTTTAAAGGTCACTGGATAGAATAGTTACCATTTGTAATATAAATATATCAAACCACTACTTGGAATCCAACATGGAAAACCTTGTTTGCCTTGGTTTTTGAGATAGATGTCCAAATAGAATTATCTAATATGTGTGTGTGTTTTTAACAATTTATTAAATAAAATTTAAAGATAAGATTATTAAAATTAGTTTAGGAGGACAAACAATATATATAAAATTTATGCAAAGTAAATAAAAAATTCAAGTAGCCTAAGTGGTTGGTAGTTGTCATTGTCATGTTGGAGGCTTCACTTGATTCCCAATAAAAGCCTTTTACCGTGAAAATATAGCAAAAATTCCAATAAAAAAAAGGAAATATAAAAAATGGTGTATATATATGTATATATAAAAAATGGTGTATATATATGTATATATGAAAAATGGTATTGCACTTGATATTACTTGAAAAACTATCAAAAATCTAATAGGGAACACCTAGAAGGGGAGTGAATAAGTGATTTAAAATTTTAAATAAAGATTTATAGGGATGTTCAGGATATCTAAAAAGGAGTTCACCTCAAATCTTTATTGATAAAAACTTGATTTTTATGTTTAATTGATACCCTATGATTAGTTGAGGATAAAGTAATATAACTATTAATATCATAAATATCTATTGAGAAATGTTAGGGATAATGATAACCAACCTAACAAACTTAATAACAAATCCAACAAATCAATCTAAAGATATCTTGAGAGTAGTTAGGGAAAACAATAATTGGTTATAGGTATAACCACCACAACCACCAAGATAACTAACCCAACAATCCTTAATAACCAACTAACCAATTAATCATAAGGTTATTAACATCATCAATCAGAATGTAAGTAGTAATAAAAATATATGCAATGAGACACAAGGTTTTTAGGTGGAAAACCCCCACAAAATATGGAGATAAAAAACCACAAGGTTTAAGACCTACCAATCTAAATTCACTATTCGAAATCAAGTTATACAGATTTACCTAGCTGTTTTAGCCTAAAAACTTACTCTCCACCACCTACAACTTGATCCATGTCTGTGACACAAAAACTCCTTGTTGCCCCCTAGTAGATCATTCGGTCACTCCGAAGAGATTAAGGTCTTCAACCCACAATTTAAATATTCAAATCCTTGAATGAGAGATCGGGAATGGTGTGGCAATTACGCTTTCTCTCAAGGAGTCCTTCTAAAGAATAAAAGGTCTCTGAACTCTAGGATCTCTACGATATTTGATCTCTTAGCCCTAATCTCTAACCCTCAAGGGGTTATAAAAGAGGTACTTATAGGCAAAAGCCAAAAAAGTCCTGGTATCTTAAGTTTCCAAATTAGAGCTTGAGTGAAATTCATAAAATTCATCCAAAATCTGTTTCTAAACTCTGCAATACTATCATGATCACTTGAATGCTTTGTTTGAGCGGTCCTTACCACTTTAGAAGCCTTTGCTTCTTTTGAAAAATCATTTTAAAACATTTTAAATCCAAAAATGATACCAAAACATTTATACCTCAAAAAAGCCTTATATGCCACAAGTCTAAACTTTTTAGACAAACCTATGACCGTTTGGTTGAACGAACAACAACCCTTGATATTCAATGCAGAGCAAGTCAAATCACTATCTAAAAAGACTTCTATGACCAAATATTAAAAGGTACAAAATTTTCAATATACAAACAAGATTCAATGTCCTAACAATATGTAGTGTAGAAAATGTATCAAGTGTCACCTTAATCTTTTCAATTCTGTGTCCTCGAATATTTGAATTAGATAAAGTATCAGAATTGCATCTGGATATAAAAGATAGTCATTATATGGTGTAAGGGATCTAATGTACATGTTTAATTTTCTAAACAAATGATTCAAACTTTAGGCATCTTATCATTGGAGTTATTATAGGAAAATCTTAAAATCCAACTTCATTTGATATTTATATCACATTCAATATGAATGGAAGTTGTTAGGTTATAATGAATTTTAATTACTTTTATGTTATTCTCATTCTAATTATAAGGGAATTATGATAGTTTGATATTTTTCTATGCATTACAGCAAAACGTGAGTGAAGTTCCAAGTTGATACAAATGGGAAAAATATTAGGGTCAATATGGAATAGAAAATAAAATTTAGAAGTTGAAACATTTTATGAAAGGTGGAACTTTTCATGCTTTCATGGTACAACAAGTAGATACAATATTTATTACACATGACTAAAAACCACAAATTGATTAATATGAGATTTTTTTCTTTTTAATATTAAAAAATATAAAGAAAAATGCAAGTCTAAAATGAGACTTTTGATATATAATATATATATAACTCTAAGCTCAAACACATCATACATATAACATGTAAGTTTAAGATGCAAGTTTTAATATAATACTTATAAAATATAATTGTAAAATGAAATTCTTCTATATGCCCTAAAACTATCAAATTCAAATTTCATGTTGAGTCATATTTTTAATATTTGATTAAAAACTCATTTTAAATTTTCAATTTTAAATTAAGCAAAAAAAAAAAAAAAACTGGTTAGCCATTAACGTTGACACAAAATGTATTAAATCGACATTATTTTTTATTTCTAGCCAAACATACGCTTATTACTCATTTGTATTCATTTGGAAGTAAAGGTAAAATTATCCTATAAAAGCCTATCTTATATCACAAAACCCTAGAATTGCACCCCTTGCTCATTTCATCCTCTCTGTGAAGCTTTCTTCAAGAAGCACCTAACCCTTCTTCAACACTTCACCAAGTTCTCAGATCTCTTATGTGCTTCAAAAAAATTTTTGATCGTATCCTATCAAAGCCTATTGTATATCCTAAAACCCTAGAATTGCACCCATCCCTCATTCCATCCTTGATTTGAAGTTCTCTTCGTGAAGCTCCTAACTTTTCTTTGAACCTTCTCCAAGTCCTTAAATCTCTTATGTGCTGCAAAAATTTCATTCGTGGTATCCTGTAAAATATTATTGTATATCACAAAACCCTAGAGTTTCACCTCTCACTCATTTTATCCACAACTTGAAGCTCTTGTAAAGCTCTTAACTCTTCTTCAATGCTTCTCCAGGTTCTCAAATCTCTTATGTGCTCCAAAAATTTTTTTGATCGGTAACTTCACAACCATCTTCTCATTCTTGTAGTTTATTTTCAATTTTTTTCATAATAGGATTGCTTGTTTGGTTGGGAAAAAAAAAATCAAAACAGTTAACATGTATGATTTTGATAGTAAGAACTAAGTATAAATTTTAATTTCTGAAAAAATAAATTCATGTTAACATTTCCCTAATTTCTTATAAGTCTTTGGTGTTTTATTTAATTAGATTAACTTTAATCCTTTATGAAATTATTTTGAGAAATATTGGATGAAAAAATACTTTAAATTTCTAATTCATACTAATATTTTTAGTTTATTCTTTCATACTGATATATATATACATATATATACATATATACATATATACATATACAAACATACATACATACATACATACAAACATACATACATACATACATATATATATGTATGTATGTATGTATGTATGTATGTATGTATGTATATAAGTTCTAGCAATAATGGGTCTGAAAAATCCTACATACTTTTAGAATTTTATTACATTCTCCTAATATCTCTTTAAAATTAGTGATTTCTAAGGAGATTATGAAACATTTTTCTATACTAGTTTTGATATTTTCCCTATTTTTTAGCATGTTTAATTATGAAGATATGACTCTATCTAGGTAATTTTTTTCTTATGTATATATATGATCATAAATAGGTTTGAAAAAAAAAATTCTTAGGATCTACCTCTCCACCAAGGAAAATAAAATCATTATTCTGACTTTTAGTAGCAAATACCAATCTATTTTGTCCATTCTTTTCAGCATATAACTTGACATATATACTCAAGTTTACAACTTATGGTTGGCTTACAAAGCACTTGGTCGTTCCTTTAGTGAATTGGGGAATGACACCCACACCTAGAGGTTTGAATTTTATATATTGTATCTTTACTTAGAAATTAATACCTTACATAGGTTATATGTGATTATTAGTTTTCTTGACCTTTTGTTTTTAAAGATCTTTATTTTCTTCATGATTAGTTCAGGTGCTTGGAGATAAAAATTTTAATGGCATGAGTGGAGTCGAAAAAAAAAGGTATAAAACTTACAATTTTATTTTATGCACCTCGTTATTCTGCAATAAATTGTCAAATTTTTATTTTAAATTATGAGCTTGTTAATAGTAAATGGAATGAAAACTAGAATAAAATAAAATAAAATAATGATATAATATATCATATTTGTTGGCATATGCACTACAAATTTACTTTTTCTCTACTTTTGTTCATTTTCTCAATTTTCTTCATTTTTCATTATGTTTTTTTATAGGCATATTTTACCAATATTTGATGAAATCAATGTAGCTTTTTTTTTTTTTTTTTTTTTTTTGCCCCTCTATATTGTGTTTATATGTAAGTCACATATTTATCATGAGAACATATACCATCTTGGAAATCACAATTTAATGGCTACATTGTTTGAGGCCCTCTTACATATTTTATAAATATTAGATGAAATCAATGTAGTTTTCATCAATTTATTTCCTATATATGTTTATTTGTATGTCACATATTCATCAACAAGACACCTACTCTCTTTAAAGTCTTATTAGAGGGCCTCTTTTTTGAGGTGTCATAGTAATTAGATGATCATACAATTATATCGATCTTGGCTTTAGTATAGTTTTTTTAAATATATCCGACTACTTAAAAAATAGTGTAAATATAAGAATGTTTAAAATTTTAATATAACTTATTAATTTTCTAAGGTGTGACACAAGATCTCTTTATTGAAAGAATAAATGAAAAAAAAGTCTAAAAAATAAAATTGAAGCAATTTTTATAATGTGATATCAAGAAAAGTCATTTTTCTTTTGTTTATGTTTTTTATTTTTTGTTTTTTTTATTTTTTGTTTTTTTTTTTTTCATTTTTTGCATTTTTAATTGTAATTGTCAATTTAATGAACATGAAAAATAATTTAAAATAAAAATTCTATGACAACAAGGACAATAAACTCTTGCAAGCATTCTCAAGTTTGTTTTTCTTTCTCAAGGAGGGGAGTAGTCTCGCAATTGTCTTCTTAGGCAATGGAATTCCATTTTCTTTTTCATTACTTTAATGATGATATTTTCATTACTTTGATTGTGGAAATTGTAACCTTTGACCTTGAGTTATAACCTATGAAAATATATTTTCTAATATTATATCTAACTTAATCTTCTTTGATTGAGATAAGCATATCTAATGCTTCCAAACCCTCCCAAACATCAAATATCTTACTTTTATCCATTCAATGCTTATTGTGGTGCTTAATTTACCATACACATGAATTAGGATAACAATTTGAAAAATTAACTAAACAATCAATTACTTCCTCACAAAATTCTTTAGACATTTCTTAAGGTCATAACAAGAAGAAATTTCAATAGCTATAGTAAATTTGTTTTTATGGTTGACGTGGGAAATTTTTAGGTTATATAGTTAGCTGGAGAGGAATAAATGTGAACCTGGTCTAAATAAAAGCAATAATCAAGATGTCCTCACAATCATCCATTGGAGATGTCTAACGCTTAACTTATCTAATTGTTTCCATGAGTTATTTTATTTCCAAGTGCTCATATAGATGTTTGCTTTTCTACAAGTTTCTTAGTAAAAATAAAATAAAATACTTGGAATGGATAGAGGATAGGAAGGAGACCTTCCTTAAGAATTCTAATTATGCCTTCCATGTAGTCTTAATCAAAGAAGATAAACAATTGCATTTGCCCATTTATTATGTGTGTACATAATTGGTTCATGACTCCAAGACAGGGTACTCAATCATAGAAAATACTTTATTTACTTTAGTAATTACCTTCAGGAAATTGCAACTTTATTTCCATGCTTGATGAGTACTTTTATCACAACTATTGTTTTTTTTTCTTTTTCATTTTTATACATTTTTTATTTTTATTTTTTGTGTTGGAGAGTGAGAAGGGAACTACAGTAGTGAGTATTTATACTAATGCTGATATTTGTATATTAATTGCTATGTCAATAAGTCTTTTTATTTATTTATTTATTTATTTATTTATAAAGTCCTATCTAGTGTGGAATTATTTTGTGGTGATCCTTCACATATAAAGAAAAAGAAGAATGATAATATTATTTATGAATACACGTATGATGATGATCCTAATACTATGTGTGGGGGAAAGATGACTAAAAGTGAGCATAGAGTGCACATCTCAATATTACCCATGGAGTGTGTCCAATGTTCATTGCAATAATCATGTTTACATAAATTGTCCACTAAAATTTAATGGGGATGTCCAACAAATGTTCGTTGTAGTTAGAACCTAGTCTTTTTCCCTTACAAGTTACGAATTCAAGTTTTTAAAGTGAAAATCATAGATTCCACATCTTAAAGGACCTAGGTTGGGGATGACTACCATGAAAATATTTTATTCTAGTTATGTCAGGTTGGTTAGTCATTTAGAAAGAGCATGAGAGGCATAACTAGGCTTGCAAAGATGTCATGGAAGAAAAATGCATGGAAAAGAAGAATAATTTTGTAGTAAGAATTTTATTCTTTTGAGTTACAATGTGTATCTTAATGTTTAAGAGACTTTGGAAGTGTGAGAATGTTAAAACTGCATTGCTCCAAACTGAAGGTCGTGGTTAGTGTCTCCTCACTAATGAGAACATTAAGGTAATAATTACAAACATATAATGAACCATTTTTACTTTAAAACAAGACTATATGAGTTACTTAGTTCCTACTTTCTGTGTGATTCTATTTATTTTCTCTCTATTTATTTTATCCCTGTTAATACTGTATTATGTAATGCATTTTCTTATTAAAGAGAATTATTATTTTTCAATATATAACCTCTTCATACTTTTTGTTTGAATCTATGGAGAGTCATAAATTTTATTGATACTTTTGTAACTATATTATAAAATGTAAAACTTAAGATAATCTTTTATTTAATTTTATTATGATCACAATATCAACAACAACAATTTCTTAACCTTCACTTATGTGCAAGCATTTTCATCCATTTTTATTTATTTTTTTTACTTTTTACGAAAATAGGTAGGCAAATTGGTTATTGTACATTATGGATAGGTTATTTCATGGACCAAAGCAAGGAGAAGGTCCCAAGTTTTTATGTCTAAAGGTAAAATATATATTTATTAGACAAATGATAAACATCTAATTCACTTTTTCTAAATATGTTGCACCTTCTTTTATGACTTGATGTAGACATGAATGATGCATATATAATTTCTCTTAATGCCAAGTAGTGCAATGATGCCATTGAAAATGGGAATCCAGCTAGGTTTATAAACCATTCATGATAAGCTACTTATAATAGAAAATGCAATTGATGAAAAATAAGACATTTGGAAATTCAAAGCAGCTTAGCTCCATGTGTAGTTCTATATCCTTAAGGTATCCCATGATTTCTTATATCATACCAAACCATATTGTGAGACACTGATGTAGTCAATTCTATGATTTTATGTTTAGGAGTTTTCGATTCAAGGACTAAATGGTTTATCTTTCATTTAGAGATTAATGTAGAAATTACATATTATGAAAATGTTTTTAAACATGAAATCCTTGTTATCAATTATTATGTGACTTGTTATATCTAAAATTTATTTTCTTGTTTATTTATATGGAAAAATCGATGTTATGGAGAAGTTATGCTTGGTGTAGTTTTCAAAGGGTCGAGATATTCAACCTATTAATGAACTTCCATAGAAAATAATTTTTTGGTGAACAGAAATAACTCAGTAAGAGTTTGGAGTACCTTTTAAATCTATCAACCTTATCATCTAAAAAATTGATGGCTTTATGTTATGAAAATGATCGAGAAGCTCGAGGCATCAACAGTGGATGCAGATTCACTAGGAGCTCTATGCTTTTCTTACTTTGATGCTTGTAGGATCATGAGCATAAGTTGAGAATAGCAATAATATGGGGTGATTGAATTGTTTAATGAAGGAGTAACCAATTCTAGTGAATAATAAGTGGGTTGCTCATTATTAGTTGATTACAAATCATTAGCCTCATTTTTATGAGATTGAAAATTCATTGTATCGAACCTTAAACTCTTGATAACTTCGATTTGCTTGACAACCCTTTTCAACATTGATACTGAAAGACCTTGGAACCAATAAACACTTGAAATTGGAACCAATAACCTTTTGTTAATGAGGTTATATCATTCCCTGATGATTTGATGTCCTATGAGATCCATCTATGTTGTCAATGATCTCATCCTCTCCCACTTCTATTGATTACATTTGATTTATTGCATACTGAATAGAGGCATTAAATAGAGTTACCACTAGTATATGTTAACTTGAGAATAGAACTTAAAACACTTCATTTTTAAAATGGCGATCTACATTAAGAAAACTTTTTATCATCACTTCTTATATATGTGAAGAATTGAGAACCTTCAAAATTGCTAATAGAGACTCGAATTTATTGGCAAAATGAGAAAATTTTAGTTCTTACTATTGCCAGAGTTACTTCAATTTTCTAAGAGCTATTATTGGTACTAAAAGTATAAGGCCTACCTTTTTTGTGTACATGTTCAATTAGGTGAGCCTAACTTGGGTTGAGTAAGAAGGCTTGGAATACCAATCTATTCCTTGGTCACATGTGATCATTTTCAGCTTCAGCTTCAACTAAGGATGCAGGAAATATAGCGATTAGTCTATTACAATCTAGGTAACCATCAACCCAAGAAGATTCTGTGGATAATGAAATTTATCCCTTTCACTATCTAAACTTGAGGTGGGAAAGAAACAGTTTGGATTCATAAAAGTGTGTAGATGCTGATAGGCCACATCCATGTTAATGTCTTTCAGTTACCTTTTTAAATATATAAAGACAGGTGTAATCTCACATAGTGTGGCTCCTAGTCTCTACAATTGTATCCTTCCATTGACGACTTTAGTTAGCAATTACCATACTCGTATGACTGACTTGTATATTTATACCTTCCCTTGATTATGATAAACAAGTGTGTAGAGAATTTCTTCAATTTAGTTACCATCTCTATAGATAATGGTAAGATAGTAGAGCCAAACAAAAAATCTATCATATTATTTACAATAGTGATATTTTGTTTATCTGTTTCACATAGTAGAGATTTATCTACTTCCATTAATTTAGAATTATTAGCTTGCTTCATTTTTCAAGTTGGTTTTGTATTTTTTTATAATAAAATAGTTAAGTTAGTTTGGACACTAATCTCTTTAACAACATGTGGGTGAACTTTATAGGATTTTAAATAGCTTCAACATCATCAACTTAAAACACTTTATATATCATTGGCATAGATTTTATACAATTCAAGCTACATTAAAATACTTAATTCATTTTACTCTGTCAAAATGTGCATTATTTGAGCACAAAGCCTTATTTTTTAGAAAATTACTTTCCTTTTATTGATTATTAGATGATCAATCATCTTTAGAACTTTTGTATAGGTAATGGGTTCAATATATAGGCATAATTGGGGAATTCGAACATAGTGGGGTAGGATTCTAAGTATGGTTTGTTAGATCAAATTTATTTTTGATTTTATAGAGGTAAATTTAAGGATTTTTAGTTTGGTAGCATAAAAATCAATAGTTCTTATCAAAAGTACACAATATGCACTAGGGGCGCCCAAATTCTACAAGCTTAAGTTTTTAAGAAAATTGGTTGTTTAATATTATCCCATGTAAGTTTAAGATGCAAGTTTTAATATAATACTTACAAAATATAATTATAAAATGAAACTCTTTTATATGCCCTAAAATTATCAAATTCAAATTTCACGTTAAGTTTTCTTTTTAATATTTGATTAAAATATCATTTTAAATTTTCAATTTTAAATTAAGCAACAAAAGAACATAGAAAAAAAAAACAAACTGGTTAGAAGTGTATTAAATTGTCATTATTTTTTATTTCTAGCCAATCCTATACTTATTACTCATTTGTATTCATTTGGAAGTAAAGGTAAAATTATCTTATAAAAGCCTATCTTATATCACAAAACCTTAGAATTGCACCCCTTGCTCATTTCATCCTCTTTATGAAACTCTCTTCAAGAAGCACCTAACCCTTCTTCAATGCTTCTCCAAGTTCTCAGATCTCGTATGTACTCAAAAAAATTTTGTTGATCAAATCTTATCTTATATCCCAAAACCCTATAATTGCACCCCTCCCTCATTTCATCTTCTATGTAAAGCTCTCTTCGTGAAGCTCCTAACCCTTCTTCAACGCTTCACCAAGTTCTCAGATCTCTTATGTGCTCCAAAAATTTTGTTGATCTTATCCTATCAAAGCCTATCATATATCCTAAAACCCTAGAATTGTACCCATCCCTCATTCCATCCTTGATCTGAAGCTCTCTTCGTGAAGCTCCTAACTTTTCTTCAAACCTTCTCCAAGTCCTCAAATCTCTTATGTGCTTCACAAATTTCATTGTACCTCCTGTAAAATCTTATTGTATATCACAAAACCCTAGAGTTTCATCCCTCCCTCATTTCATCCACAAATTGAATCTCTCTTTGTAAAGCTCCTAACTTTTCTTCAAAGCTTCTCCAGATTCTCAGATCTCTTATGTGCTCTAAAATTTTTTTGGTCGGTAAATTCACACCATTTTCTCATTCTTGTGGTTTATTTTCAATTTTTTTTTTCATAATAGGATTGCTTGTTTGGTTGGAAAAAAAAAATCTGAAAAGTTCACATGTATGATTTTGATAGTGGGAACTAAGGATAAATTTTAATTTCTAAAAAAATAAACTCATTGAAACATTTTCCTAATTTCTTATAAGCCTTTTTTTTATTTAATTAGATTGGTTTTAATTCTTTATGAAATTATTTTGAGAAATATTTGATGAAAAAATACTTTAAAATTCTAATTCACACAAACATTTTTAGTTTGTTCATTCATACTGATATATATATCCATATATTTTATCTTAAGTTCTAGCAATAATGGGTCTGCAAAATCCTACTGTTAGAATTTGTATTACATTCTCCCAATATCTCTTTAAAATTAGTGATTTCTAGGAAGATCATGAAACATTTTGCTCTACTAGTTTTGATATTTTTCCTATTTTTTATCATGTTTAATTTTGAAGATACGACTATATCTATGTATTTTTTTTCTTATGTATTTATATGATTATAAATAGGTTTGAAAATTTTGTTTTTTCTCAAGATCTACCTCTCCACCAAGGAAAATAAAATCATTATCCAACTTTTAGTAGCAAATACCAATCTATTTTGTCTATTCTTTTCAACATATAACTTGACATATATATTCAGGTTTATAACTTGCGGTTGGCTTACAAGGAACTTGGTCGTTCCTTTAGTGAATTGGTTAATGACACCTACACCTAGAGGTTTGAATTTTATAAATCATATCTTTACTTGGAAATCAATACTTTACATAGATTATATGTGATTATTAGTTTTCTTGACTTTTGTTTTTAAATATCTTTGTTCAGGTGCTTGGGACAAAATTTTAATGGCATGAGTACAGTCGGAAAAAAGAAGTATAACGCTTACAATTTTATTTTATGCACCTCATTATTGTGCAATAAATTGCCAAATTTTTATTTTAAATTATGAGCTTGTTAATAGTAAATGGAATGAAAAATAGAATAATTATATAATAAATCATATTTATTGGCATGTGCACTACAACTTTACTTTTTCTCTACTTTTGCTCATTTTCGCAATTTTCTTAATTTTGCATTATGTTGTTTCTTGTAGGCATATTTTACCAATATTTGATGAAATCGATGTAGTTTTCATCAATTTATTTCCTATACTATGTTTATTTGTATGTTGCTTATTCATCAACAGGACACCTACTCTCTTTGAAGTCTTATCAGAGGGCCCCTTTTTTTTAGGTGTCATAGTAATTAGATGATCATACAATTATATCGATCTTGGCTTTAGTATAGTTTTTTAAATATATAAGGGACTACTTAAAAAATAGAGTAAATATAAGAATTTTTTAAATTTTAATTTAATTTATTAATTTTCTAAGAAGGTGTTACACAAGATCTCTTTATTGAAATAATAAAGGAAAAGAAAGTCTAAAATATAAAATTAAATCAATTTTCTTGATTTGATATCAAGAAAAGTCTTTTTTTTTTTTTCCATTTGTAATTGTACTTGTCAATTTAATGAACAAATGGACATGAAAAATAATTCAAAATAAAAATTCTATAACAACAAGGATAATCATTCTCAAGTTTGTTCTTCTTTCTCAAAGAGGAGAGTAGTCTCATAGTTGTCTTCTTAGGCAATGAAATTCCATTTCCTTTTTCATTACTTTAATGATGATATTTTTATTACTTTGATTATGAAAATTTTAACCTTTGACCTTAAGTTATAACCTATGAAAATATATTTTCTAATAGTATATCTAACTTAATCTCTTTTCATTGGACATATAAGCATATTTAATGCTTCCAAACCCCCTCAAATGTAAAATATCTTACCTTTATCCATTCAATGCTTATTGTGGTACTCAATTTATTCTATACACATGAATTAGGATAACGATTTGAAAAATTAACTAAACAATCAATTATTTTTTCACAAAATTCTTTAGACATTTCTAAAGGTCACAATAAGAAATTTCATTTGTTATATTATGTTTTAGAGAGTATGGAACATTAAAGACAAATGAAATCCTATGATTTTCATAGCATTTCTGAAATTATTTTGTTGTGAATGGCATCCTTTATAGGATCTTATTGCATTTATATTGTAACAACTTTATTTTTTAACAAGTTCTGCAAACTCTTAAAAGCCTTAAAAAAATTCTTCAAACAATGCAGCCAAGTAATTTGACTAAAATGATTAATAAAGAATAATTTTATTTATTATTATTATTAGAAGAGTTTGGAAATTTTAGTAATCTGACTCAATTTATTCTAACCCATGATCTTCCACCCAATGGTTCTTGCTTGATCTTGGCACACTTCCAATAGAGGAAGAGAGAGTGAAAGGTTATGACTCTTTTTCTCTCTAGAGGCGGAAGACAACTCTATGGAAAGATAATGGAAACTCTAACCTTAAGGGGATATTTATAGGGTTCCACAGTGGGCTTAGGTCACTTAATCTAGCCTAAAATGGGTCCTAATTGATTACTTAACCCAATAGGGCATAATAATTAATCAATTAACCTAATTCAGAGACCTTGTTCACTTAGTCTTGTGCAACCTTGCATAATTATTAAAACACCCTTATGCATAAAAGTCAACCTAGAACCAATCCCACCCCAATAACCCATGCAAACAAGGCATTTGATCTTAGAACGGAAACCACTAGGACCCATAGGAGTATTGGCTCCATCAGAATCCAATTCTAAAGTTAATTCAACATCCTATTAAAGAGAATCAATTGAATTGTAATATCCTATGTAAATGACAACGAGGCACTATGTGCTCGGGTCCTAAAAACTAACTAATGGTTTAATAAGGGGATAATATACCTTAGATAATTAAAAAAATCCCCGATATTTCAACATTCATAATGGTAAACACCCCATCATAAACTAATAAGGATAGATAAAATTGAAATTGGAATATCATTAGTAAAAGTTCAAATCTAATTAGTCTTTGAATTATATGAATATCCTTAATGGTTCATTCTAGGTTCTATCTAAGTTTATTAATTCAAAGAATTAAAGTTCATTATAGTTGTAGGCAAAATTTTAGGATATTGTTGTGATCATTCTTCATTAATTTAAGCCAACCTATTATTTACTTTCTAATTGATTTCCAATCTCATTCTTGTGTTATAGGAACAATTTAATCCAATTGTTGATGCAAAAGGTCAAGACCTTTTACTAGACATGGTGCATAGGTAAGCAATAGTATTCTATTTACAATTTATTTGCATTTAATAATGGCAAGAGAAAATAATTTTGTAGGAATACATTTAATATTTTTTTTCAGCAAAAGGACAGGAGAGGAATTTGAAGGCATTTATTGAGCCATATTAACAATCCAATGAGAATATTTCTTGAACGTTTTGCTTATTTTTCATTTATTTCCCTATTTCTTTTATGATACATGAAAATCATTTTCCAAGTCCACTACCTTGGCTTCCTTTTTCCACAATTGGAACCTTAGACCAACCTTCTTGTAAAGATAAGAGCTAACACTAGGCATCTCTAGGTTTTGACCTATTTTATTTTAAATTTTTTTAATTAGTTGTACTCTCTCTATTTAGTTGTCTTCTCTAATAGTTAATAAAAAGTAACATTCAAAATCTTTCTTTCTTTCTTTCTTTTTTTTCATTTTTTTACTCAAATGAAAGATTCATCCTTTTCCACAAACATTAAACTCCCTGATACTTCATAGATGATGCTCCAATAAAGATCAAATCTTTATTAACATCATTGAGGAATTCTTTTCTTGTAGCCCTTCATAGATGATAAAAAACATAACTTTACAACATAAAATTAAATCATATGCTCTTATAATGGAGCTTACATCCCAATCTATGGAAAAGATTAAAACTTTACAAGAAAAAAAATGAAAACCTATGCTCCTTTAATGAAGCTTACAACTGAATCTATGAAGAAACAAAGAAAGAAAAAAAATATCCCATTGAATCAACACATGCAATAATAAAAAAGAAACATAGATGTATCCCTTGGCCATGGGATAATATCAAGGCTACAAAAAAAAAATATTAGCATGCCCTAAATAATGATCTAAGCATGCTTATAACATTATGCTTTGATATGAAATATTGTGGGCATCTTAGATCTAAGTAAGAGAAACATTACCACTTTTATAAAAAGAATTTATCTTTAGGGTTAAAGTACTAACCTTTAGGTTTGGATATTCTCAATTCTTAAATTCCAAGTATTTAAGAATAACTGATATCCTTGAAAGTCTTGTAGACCCACAATTTTTTTCCCAATGGTTCTTTCATGATCTTGGCACACTTTTGATAAAGGGAAGAAAGGGTGAAGGCTATGGCTCTTTTTTGCTTTGGAGATGGATACAACTCTATGGAAAAACTACAAAAACTCTAATTCTAAGGGGGTATTTATAGGGTTCCCTAGTGGGCTTTAGTGACTTGAGCCCACTAAGGGCTTAGGTTAATGGGAAAAACTCAAATCTCTTCGTTTCCCAAGTCCGGATTAGGTTAGGAACATGCATAATTATCTTAGGCTCTTTCTAAATCCTATGCACAACGGAAAAATAATATTTTTATACTTTAAAAGGATTCAAAAAGTGCTAACAAAAACCATACCTTAGATTCAAATGTTCCCAAATCAAATCCACATAGTGAAGATGAAGATCGAAATCGCAGAAGTCTCGTAAACCCAAAGTCTTCCGCCTGATGACTCGAATCTTGATTTGGGTAACTTCTGGTGGAGAGGAAAAGAGGATGGAGGTAATGGCTCTCTATCTCTCTATATGGTGGAAGACAAAAGTTATGGAAACCCTAACCCCTAATGGGTATTTATAGTGTTCTTAAGTGGGCTTAAGTGACTTGAGCCCACATAGGCTTAGGTCACTTAATCTAGCCCAAAATTGGTCCTAATTGATTAATTAACCCAAGGGGGGCTACTAATTAATCAATTAGCCCAATCTAGAGACCATGTTCACTTACCCCTGTGCAACTTTGCATAATTACCAAAATACCCTTATGCACAAAAGTGAACCTAAAGCTAATCTGACCCTCATAATCCATGCCAACAAGGTATATGAGGTTAGAGCAAGGACCACTAGGACCCATAGGAATACTGACTCCCTTATAATCCAATTCTAAAGTTGATTCAACATTTCACTATAGAGAATCAATTGAACTTCAATATCCTATGTAAATAACAACGAGACACTAAGTGCTCAGGTCTATAACTTGCTATCCATTATGTTCAGTCTCCCCATGAACTAGTGTCCATAGTTTAACAAGGTGAAAGTTATCAGTCTTTCAAGACTATCTCTACCTTCCTTGAGTTGCAAATCCTCCTATTGTGTGTTCAATTAACATATCTTAGCTCTCAAAGAGCCTATGTCAAGTTCCACTTAAGGAACAACTATGGCCATAGTTTCCATATACATACCTCCTTAAGATCACCAAGGGGATACACTGTCTCAATCCCATGAGATATCATGGTGTCTCTATTGAGAATACCTATTGCTACCGGCTTCCATCAACAATGACCCAATCCATAGGGAATATATGATCAGATTACGATCTCACCCGTCGGTAAAAGTCATTGCTAACTTTAGCACAAACTCAATATTCTCTCAAGGTTGAGAGACAACACAATGAAGCAGCTTAATGACGTCATGACTACTTGATAGCCTTAAGTCATGACTCACCGTAGGTCTAGTTCAATGTGTAACCATATACACTAGTGCACTCACCATGGGAAATCCATCCCAATAGCTAAGACCAGCCATCCCTCTAATTAGGAGGTGGTGCACTACAACCTCATGGGTTGCCTAAACCCATGAAACGGTTGTGAACAAGTCATTTATTTGCAACAAACCCATGACTTAGATCTTCTGTGCAACTCCTAATGCACCTAAGTCACATTCAATGCAATAAAAACATAAACAAGAATTCTCATAAAGTATAATACATGGAATATGGATAGATAAAAGTGAAACTGGAACATCATTAAATAAATAATGAATTCCAAATTTATTACATTATGTCATGCTTTTAAGGGCTCGATCCTAACATAGGTCACTTAATCTAGCCTAAAATGGGTCCTAATTGATTACTTAACCTAACAGGGCCTAATAATTAACCAATTAGCCCAATCCAGAGACCTTGTTCACTTAAACCTATGCAATCTTGCATAATTACCAAAACACCCTTATGCACAAAATTGAACCTATGGTCAATCCTACCCTCAAAACCCATGCCAACAAGGTATTTGAGTTTAGAGTGGAAACCACTAGGACCCATAAGAGTTCTAGCTCGGTTCCTAAAAACTTACTAATTGTTCAATAGGGGGAAAATATACCTTAGATAATTAAAAAATCCCCAATGGTTCATCATTCATAATGGTAAACACCCTATCATAAACTAATAAGGATAGATAAAAGTGAAACTAGAATATCATCAGTAAAATTCCAGATCTAAATAGTCATTGGATTGTATGAATATCATCAGTTTATTAACTCAAAGAATTAAAGTTCACTATAGTTATTGGTAAAATTTTTGGATATTGTTGTGATCATTCTTCATCACTTTAAGCCAACCTATTATTTACTTTCTACTTGCTTTTCAATCTCATTCTTATGATATAGGAACAACCTAATATAATTACTAATGTAGAAGGTTGAGACCTTTTACTCAACATGGTGCATGGGTAGTAATAGTATTCAATTTTCAATTATTTGCATTTATTAATAGCAAGAGAAATTAATTGTGTAGAAATATATTTAATACTTTTTTTCAGCAAAAGGATAGGAAAGGAATTTGGAGGCATGTACTATGCCATATTAACAGTCTGATGAGAATCTTTCCTGAATGTTTTGCTTATTTTTCATTTATTTCCCTATTTCCTTTTTGATACATGAGAATCATTTTCCAAGTCCATTGCCTTAGCTTCCTTTTTCCACAATTGGAATCCAGGACCAATCTTCTTGTAAAGACAAAAGCTAACACTAGGCATCGCTAGGCTCTTACCGATTTTTTTTTTTTTAATTAGTTGTACTCTTTGTGTTTAGTTGTCTTTCTCTAATAGTTAATAATTGGCCATTGTGCAGCTACCAAGTTGTAGATGCAACTACCTTTATGATACGTGAGAATTTTTTTCCATTTATTTCCCCATTTTCCTTTCTGATATATGAAAATCATTTTCCAAGCCTACTACCTAGGCATCGCTAGGATCTGACCTTTTTTTTCTTTTAATTAGTTATACTCTCTTTCTCTCTATTTAGTTATCTTCTATGATTGTTAATAATTACCCACATGTGGCTCCTTAATTGTAGGAGGAGCTATCTTTTTTAGTTGTATTCTCTATGATTGGTAAGTTTTTTTTTATAATAATTGCTTACTATGGAGCTTCCAAGTTGTATCATCAGCAACCTTTCGAGTTATAGGAAAAGAAGTTACAAAACTACCTTTGGTGGCCACACGAGATGATTGTCATAGCCAGGTGACTATACTCTCCTTTCAAAGTTTTCTTTTAACTTCAAATTATTCTTTTCCCAATAAGCCAACAGTCTGTTTCCATAAATCAAAATGTGACAATGTGCAATATAACAACCATAAATAACTATTTCTATAATGTTACTTCTAGGCCTTGTACACATGCATTGAAAGACTACATTGTCTTCTCTAGGTGAAAAGCCTTGTGTTTCCTACTGATAAAGGAGCTAAGTACTTTTGGACAAACAAGTTCAAATTCTATAAAATGAAGAATAAGAGGAGGTAAATGTTTGATAACTAAACAAAGGATTAGATCTTTCTTTTATTGGAGAACACAAACATCCTTGATGACTAACACAAAAGTAATTAATCAAATTGAACTTAAGGTATGAATGATAATAGTTAAGCAACTCAGACAAGGTGACTTGATATTTTCTTGAATATCTGAAGGCAACATTGTCCATCCCATGATGATGCCCTTATTTTAACACTCTTGGTTTCAAAGTCTGAAATACAATAAATTTTGATAAATCCTGGGAGTTCTCCTAATGCTTTATTATTCACTAAATTTCATAGCTAGTCATAGTTTACAAAAAGTAGCAACTCTATAGTAGGATTCGATAAGGATTCTATCTTTGCCAAGAGCTTCTTATTTGCCTAAGTAGAACCAACTATTGTAATGGTGAAATCTTTAGTAGTAGACATCGTCTACTTAGAATGCTATTCTTCACATAACTTGGATACATCATATGTAAGTTGCACCATCTAAGTATCATTAGGAGTTGTTTTTTCCTACTCCACAAAGGATAATTGGAATCATAAGGGATCTAGCTTTGGCTATGAATGCTATTAGGTGCTAACATGAAAAGGGCTTTCACGAAAATGAATATTGGGTTATGAAAATTATTGAAAGTAGAGATTGTGGTGGGGAAACAAATTGACACTTTCTTAGTCATTGAGAATACATAAAAGGTTAACATAGTGAGGTATCTATAAGGAAATGAGGTTAACTTAGGCACACCCTTAACTGAGCAGGAGAAATAAGATTTTGTGACACTATTAAAGTCATTTTCATATATTTCATTTTGGGATGTCAAGTATATGATGGGAATCAACCCTACTATAGTTTTACACCACTTGATTGTTGATCATTGTGGCAAAGATTCAAGAAATTTTCACCTAAACAATGAAATATAGTTTGTTAAGACATTTGTAAGCTTTTAGAAGCTAAGTTTATCAAGGAAGACTAGTACCCCACTTGGTTTTCTAATACAATAGTTGTACCTAAGAAAAATGGGAAATGGAGAATTTGATTGACAATATGGGCCTTAACAAAGCATGCCCCAAAGATTGTGTTTGCCTAACCAAGCCTAACAAACTAGTAGATGCAATAAAAAGACACGAGATTATCTATTTTGGATGTATATTGATGTTGAGGACATAGAGACAACAACTTTTATAATCAATAAAGGAAGTTATTGCTATATGGTAATGCCCTATGGTTATAAAAAAAAAAAAAAAAATGGGAGAACCTATCAAGAGGATGGTCACCTCTATGTTGTCATATCTTCTAGGAAAACAATGGAGGTCAATATCAATGTTATGTTGTTCAAAACTAGAGATGAACTTCACTAGAAGCACTTACAAGAAAGCTTTGAAGTAATGAAAATTTTTGGAATGAAACTCAACCTCAATAAATTTGTTTTTGTGGTTGAAAATGAGAACTTTTAGGCTATATAGTTAGCCGAAGGGGAATAGATGTGAACCTGGTCTAAATAAAAGCAATACTCAAGATACCCTCACAATCATCCATTAGAGATGTCTAACACTTAAGTCATTTAATTGTTTCCATGAGTTTTTTTTTTCTAGTGCTCATATAGATGTTTGCATTTCTACAAGTTTCTTAGTAAAAAAAAAAAAAAAGTTATTTGGAGTGGATAAAGCATTGGAAGGAGGCCTTCCTTAAGGTTGCCAATTATGTCTTTCATGTAGTCTTAATCAAGAACAATAAATAGTTGCATTTGCCTATTTATTATGTGAGTAATTGGTTCACGACTCCAAGACAAGGTACTCAATTATGCAACTTTATTTCCATGCTTGATGACTACTTTTATCATAGCCATAGTTTTTTTTTTTTTTTTCATTTTTCATACATTTTTGAATGTTTTTTTGTGTTGGAGAGTGGGAAGGAATATTAAGTATCTACACTAGTGCTAATATTTATATGTAAATAAGTCTTCTCATTTATTTCTTTATTTGTAAAGTCTTATCTAGTGTGGAATTCTTTTGTGGTGGTCCTTGACATATAAAGAAAAAGGAGATATCTATGAATGCGCGTATGATGATGATCCCGATAGTACATGTGGGGGAGAGATGGCCAAATGTGAGAATAGAGTACACATGTCAATATCAGCCATGAAGTGTGTCCAATGTCCTTTGCAAGAATCATGTTTACATAAATTGTCCACTAAAATTTAATGGGGACATCCAACAAATGTTCATTGTAGTGTAGAACCTAGTCTTTTTCCCTTACAAGTGATGAATTCTAGTTTATAAAGTGAAAATCATAGATTCCACATCTTAAAGGACCTAGGTTGGGGATGGCTGCCATGAAAATATTTTATTCTAGTTATGTCAGGTTAGTTAGTCATTTAAAGAGAACATGAGAGGCATAACTCGGCTTGCAAAGGTGTCATGGAAGAAAAAATGCACGGAGGAGAAGAATAATTTTGAAGTAAGAATTTTATCCTTTTGAATTATAATGTGTATCTTAATGTTTGCAAAGACTTTGTAAGTATGAGTATGTGAAAACTACGTTGCTCCAAACTGAAGGTCATGGTTGGGGTCTCTTCACTAATGAGAACATTAAGGTAATAGTTACCAAGATATCATGCACCTTTTTTACTCTAAAACAAGTCTACATGAGTTACTTGGTTCCAACTTTTTGTGTGATTCTAATACTCTCATTGTTAGACTTATTAGATACACAATTACAAGTTGATCACTATCCCTCTAATTATTCCTTGTTCATGGACAAGTAATTTTAGTTTCTCTCTATTGATTTTATTCCTTCTAATATTGTATTATGTAATGCATTTTTCGTATTAAAGTTTTTATTGTGTCATATTTATTTTAAGAATAGAATTATTAGTTTTCAATATATAACCACTTCATACTTATTGTTTGAATCTATGGAAAGTCATAAATTTTGATGATACTTTGTAACTAAATTAGAGAATGTAAAACTTAAGACAATTTTTTACCTAATTTTACTATGATCACAATATCAACAACAATTTCTTAATTGTCACTTATGTGCAAGCATTTTCTTTCAACTTTTTTTTTTTACCAATGTAGGTAGGAGAATTGGTTGTTGTACATTGTGGAGAGGTTATTTCATGGATCGAAGAAAGGGGAAGTTTTTGTGTCTCAAGGTAAAATATATATTTATTAGACAAGTGATAAACATCTAATTCACTTTCTCTAAATATGTTGTACTTTTTTTATGACTTGATGCAGGCATAAAGGATGCATATATAATTTCTCTTAATTCCAAGTAGTGCAATGATGCCACTAATGCATGCACACATTTAGTATTAATTACAAATATGATATTTTGAAATGTTTTGATTTAGTATGTGATTATTGGAATAATTAATTCCAAATTATTCTGAAAAATTATAAGATTCATTGAAAAATTTTTAAATTATTAATTATGTCTCAATTTATAATTTTTTTACCTAAATCTAAAAAATATATTTGTGTGTATAAAAGAAATAGTAAAGTCATAACTCATAATATGTCAGCTTTAATCTATTATTTTTTTTAATGATTAAATATGTTCTTTTAAGTTTCAAATTATTTTTAAAATTTGTTAAACTCATTAATAAATCAATACAAAATGCCACTTAATTTGAAGTTCATTTTCATAATGAGAAAATTTATAAAAATATAATTATGTGTAGAAAAAATAAGAGTCGTTATTTTTAAAATTATGTGTAAAAAACTATTTTCTATTTCACTTTGTTTTTAAAAACTGTTTCCAAATAACAATAACCAAACAGTGCAACAAAATTTAAAAAGTAATTTTCTATTTTTAAAAATAAAAATTAGTTTTTAATCATACGACCAAACAGACTCTTATCTTCTAGTAACGGAATGTTATGTTATTTCCAAATTTTGCAAAGATTAAAATTCCAAAAACTTCATACCATATAAATCGATGTACTAAAACCTTTTATCATTTTAGAGAGTTTTTAGAGAGTTCAGTTCAGTCATTAAAGTAAAGAAATTGACTTTTTATTTTCTAAAGCTTTTTACAAAAATCCAAGAATTATGACCTCTTCACGGCAATATTAATGTCCATTTGTGGAGGGACAAGTAAGTTCTCAAAGCAACTGAAAAAGACTTGCAAGAGTATGCTTCAAAAGGTTTTTAACACTATGTTAGCATTTGGTTTTATACCTTGTCACACATATTTGGGATCCATTATGAAGGTTTGTATGCTTGGAGTACTTAATTGATCAACCTACTAGGTTTAATTATTAAAAAAATATTATTAAATAAGTATTCACCCTCCTCTTAGGTAATTTTTAATCATCAAGAATATATTTTTAATTGGTATCAAACTAGGTTAAACCATCATCAAGAATATATTTTTAATTGTTATCAAACTAGGTTAATTAAAAAAGGTTTTTAATCAATTTAAAGGCTCATTAATTAATGTTTTCACCAAGCTTAGTCCACAAATAAATTTTCTTTTAAGACGATGATTATTTGGGCAAATAAAATGGACAAGAATGTGAGTAATGAGATAGTTCCTAAAAGGGCATTTTTTTTTTTTTTTTTGGTCAAAAAAGAAAGAAAGAAAGAAGAAAAGAAAAATCCTAAGTCTACTTGGATTGTTATTGACTCTAAATTTAAAAATTCTTACATCAAGCCTAACAGTAGAGTTTTTACACTGAGAATGGATGTGACTGAGCCTACTTTAGTTGACACAATTTTCTCCAAATAAATCTTGTGATTCTAAGGGGAAAAACATAAAGGTACTCATGAGAGGCTTGAAAAAGAGATTCCTTAAACAACCAATAAATAAATAAATAAATATTAATAGAGACACCCATATGGTATGCTGTGTGGGCACCAGACCTCTCATCTAGGGCAAAGTCTATTAAATGCCACAGTGCTATTGTTTATATCACATGAAAACCATACATTTTTTTTACAAAGAAAGAATGCGTAAAATTAAATATCATAAGATTTACAACTTTTATAACTAAGCATTTCTGCACATAAAATTCTATAAATATATATATATATATTCTTATTATACACATGAATGAAAATTTTAAAATCACTTTCAATGCTTAGCTTTATTATACCCTAGTGTTGGGGGTGTAAATAAGGTCGGTTCGATTGGTTTTTGGGTAAAAAAATGAATTGAACTAATATAATAGGTTCTATATGTGATAAAAACCAATTCGATTAGATTGGGAGTGAAAAACCAAACCAAACCAAGTCTTCTAAGGTCAGTTTGATTCGATTTTCATGGATCAATTTCGACCCAACTTAATGGCCCTTTTAAGTCCTCAACTCAGTTGTAGATTTATATTTATCCTGAACCCAAAACCCATTAATTTGAATTTATATTAAACTCTAAGTCTAATTTGTTTTTAAACTTAATTGAAACCAACTTTGATTTGATGTTGAAAATATATTAAATGTATTTAGAATTAATTTAATCATTATATAAAAACAATAAATTACTTTAATAGAATCTAATATATATATAATAAAAAAAAAAACCTTATCAAATATTTTACAATTATATTTCTGATTAAAAAAAAGAAAAAAATTAAACTATTATATATAAATTTTAAAATATCAGTTTGGTGGTTTTTATCAATTAAAAGATAAGAAAATAGAAAACTAAACTAACAAAGCCAGTTTTTAAAATTCTCAAATCTAACCAACCCTTTTTATTCTTGAAAATTGAACCATTGTGCTCAGTTTCCCTTTTTATTCTTGAAAATCGAACCATTGTGCTCAGTTTTGGTTGGTTTGGATCGCTTCGTTAGTTTTTTTCGGTTTTACTTATACCCCTACCTAGTGTATTGACAGTGAAGACCATCCCTCAAAGCTTCATGCTCAGTTACATAGATTTTGTAGGCAGTAAAACAAAAATATAATATTTTCTTAATTATAGGCCTACTTACCATGCATTAGATTACTTAAATGGATAAGTAGTATTTTTAGTAATCTTAATAAAATAATAAATAACATTAATATCAATAATAAAAAAAATGGTGAGAAGTAATTACTTCGACGGGATTGTGGTGGGTCCAAAAGGTAAATAGTATTATGGAAATCTTTTTCATAGATTTAATAAATAATTTGCATTAAACATAATATTTTTATAACTTAAACAAATTCAATCAAAAGGTTGTGTATAAAAAAATGAATAGGAAAATTTTCTTAATCATATCCCTCCTTTTTTTTCTTTTTCTAATATTGACTTGAAAGAGAAAGCACTTGTGCCTAATGGGGTTTAGAAATGTCTTGATGGACAAAATTATAAGCAACAAGCGCCAAAGGCATTGTGCCTGCCATTTCATCTTTAAATAAAGAGAGAAGATTAAAAAAAAGGTCCATTCCACATAAAGTAAGAAACACAAGTCCTAGAAATAGGGTTTAACCCATACGGGAAGGAATGTGGCACATCAATCCACGCCCCATAGGCTATAGCTGCTGAAAACAACACGCTACACCCTATGCAGTTGTTGAAACAAAGGAAAAAGCACTTCTATACTTCTTATCCAATTCCTATCAGCCTTTAAACTCATGTCTCCAAAGAGGATAAGTTTCTGAATGACTATCTTGTATGGCGGAGCTAGAACTTGTAAACCAAAAATGGTAAAGGTTCAAATCCCCATAAATAAAGGGTTGTTTTCCAAATTTCAGGGGGCTTTTGTTCCCTAAGTCTTAGCTGGCTCCGCCCATGTCGTTTGGCTTTAATTTGTTCCATATTAGAAGAAAAAATAAAGGAAAAAAGTCTTTCCCCTATTTTTCTTATTATGTCTCCCAAATAAGTACTTATTTCTTTCTAAACATAGCCATTTGAGTTGTCAATCAAATGATACATAAAGAACTTATAAATTCTATGGGCACATCATTTTGATAGACTAATAATTAGAGTAGATGATGCTTGGTAGAAAAGCATGCATGTATGGGCAGAAGAGATTTTACAAAATTGATGGATAAGCATGTCAGCATCACTTGGAAACGGGTACATGACACATCTCAAGAAAGTAAATTATAAGGTGGAAAACAACAAATGCAGGAACCTTCGTACCAACACCCCATTTTTTTCTTTTTCCCAAAAGGAACTCAACCCAACACCATCCGATGCCTCTTCCAGTTACCCACCAAAATGTTTTGTACTAATCATCTTGTAGCTTATTTTAGTGTATGATTTCACAGGGTTACTTTGTTGTAAGCGAATATACAAAAAAAAAAAAAAAAAAATACTTGCTTGTGTCATTGCCAAATGATCACATATCTACAATCATTTGATCTTCGCTTATTCACTAGTCTACAAATGTTATATTGACTGCCAGTGTAATCATATCTTGTGGGCATGCATACGAACCAATGGTCTGTAAATTTTCTGAAGACTAGCCATTTGTTGCATGCTTTCATTGTTAAAGGGAAATTATATATACTTGTATCCGTGGGACTTAGCAATATTATAAGGGCTTGCCTATCGTTAGTGTCAACTTAGTTGGCATCTGAAAGACTTGAGAGGGACATCTCTTGGGCGTACAAACCCGGACTTCCAAATGCCATGAAGGCACTTCAGACATGGTGCTTTGGATGTCATAAAGCATGTTCTGGCCTAGTTGGCTGGATGACCCTTCGTGGAAATTCTTTCAGGGGGCTCCAGAAAAAGCAAAAATTGATAAAATAGACGTGCCTTCTCTATCCTCTCTTTCTTGTGAATCATATTTATTATTCATTGCAAAATAAATAATAAGAAAAATGTAGGGTTGGTGAGGGGATAAATTTGGAAAATAGGAAGGGGAAGAGGAGAGGATTAATGAGTCTAAATAGACAACAACGGGCATTTGTCCTTTCATTTAAGGGCATTTTGATATTAAAAAAATTCATTAAGGTAGGCGAGTAATAACTCCAAATTTATCTTATCCTTTAATATTATGTTTGTTAAGTGCTAACTAAATCCTTCCATGAAAACCCTCTTGTAGAAATATCAAAGGAAGGAAGATGAGTCCCGTACCATCGAGATTTATGAGGAACAAAAATGTGGGTAGGAAGAAGATGCATGGGAGGTCAGCATCTTTACGTTTCAATCTTCAGATTTTTCATTCTTATTCTACAGGCCTTTTGCCTCCTCATTTGATCAAGATTTGGGAGGGAAGATGAATAGTGGGTTCGGATCTTCTCGAGATTTGGAAGTGACGGATGCAAGGGGCACAAAATGAATATTGGGTTGGTATAAATGAATATTAATTAATATCTCTCAGGATATAGCAATATTACACACATTTTTATAGTTCCTAAAATTATACAACACTTAAGTTTTGATCAAATAATAAGATCTTCCTCTATTTTTATTATTAGGGCATAACCCCCTCGTTTATACTGACACCAGGCCCATAAGAGGATAGCGTTGATATTCAGTTTGTGACCCATAGTTAGCCAGTAACTCAACGATAGATGGAAGATGATCTTCTTGAAAAAAGGTTCTTGTTGACAGTTTTTCACTGTCAAGGTAGGGTGTATTTGTCATTCATATATGTTATCTATGCAAGTGTCAAAAAAAGTTTAAATCGTTTAAAGCTACCTTGACATTTACATATGTCAAGGTTGTTTTTATTTCTACTAATGATGGGGAATCTTTGTTAGTATGACATATGTCAATGTTTCTTTCACTTTTGTCAAGATTGGATTCAACATATGTCAAGATTTCTTGATATTATGTCAATGTTAACTTACTCTTCTGTTCAGGTTGCTACAATTTATAAATTAAGATTTCAATTAACTTACTTTTCAAGCTTACGCAAATTACTTAATTAATTTTAAATCAAATACAAGTTATTACTAATTTAATTATAATGAAAAATAATTTATGAAAATAGATTATATTAATACAAACTCAAAAAAAAAAAATCATTAACATCAATGAATAAAAAAATATAGTTTAATAGGATTGATTTTATTTATATCCAATTATTAGAAAAAAAAAAAAAAAAAAAAAACACCTTAATGTAGCAAATTTTATTTCATAAAAATTAGTGAATAAAAAATTATTTATAAAAATTTATTTCATTGTTATTGATATAGACTAAAAAAACAATTTAATCAATTTGATAAAAAAAAATGAAATTTGATATTAACATTACTAAAAAAATTTATTAAATAAACTTTAACTTCCTTAATCAAAATAGATTGTTGTCACTTCAATTTATAATACTTAGTAAGTAAATTAGATCTACACATATCAAACAAATTGTTATCATTATTGCTTTTATTTAAGTACCTTAACATATGAACATATTAACCATACGTTGACTTATAAATTATCTCTCAAGATTCTAGTATATAAGTCATGAAAGAATTCAACAAATTTTATATATGTGATTATTGGTTTAAACAAGTTGTATATATTATAACTATTCATTTAAATAGACAATATTGGCATATATCACCTTAAGTCAAGATAATATATGTCAACAATGACTTTTTTTCTTGTAGTGAGAAGAGAACTAAATAGATAGGAAGAAAAGTATAAACTCACCACCCAAGAAGAAAACAATAAGAAATACAATTTCAACAACCATCCAAAGTAGTCCACAAAGGATACAAAGCAAGAAAACAATTCTTTATTAAGAGAATCTACTATTCACCCTTTTCTCCAAAGCCTCTACCTCTAATCAATCAACTTCCTCTCTCTTTAACTTCTAACTATCATAACTATTAAGAGTAAAAACCCTAATTCTATTTTTCAAAAGCGATAATAAACCAATGCAAAAACAAAGCACAAAAACACACAAGATTTATAGCAGGTCACTTTCAATGTGAGAGTTACATCCACTTGTAACCTCTGTAGATTTTCACTATGATGAAAAAATAGTACAAGAGAATCGCAAAACACCTTACCCTTTAGGTTTTTCTCCCTATGTTTTTCTATCTCTCTTAATACCTCAAAAAAAAAATCTCTCTTTCAAAGTTGGCTACCCTCAACATAATATAAATAGGATAATCAAATCACATGTGTAAAATACCCTTACTATTAGGATAATAATTAGTCTCTACACATCTTAACAATCTCTCACTTAGAGACTAATCCATTATCAACTATCTCCACCTATAGCAGTTATGGCTTCTCAATCTTTATCCGAGAAGTCCAACTGAAGTTGTGCACAACTCCAATTTCTCAATCGTTATGACCTTTGTTAACATATCAACTAGATTATAATTCCCTTGAATATTCCTGAGTATTAAAACTCCATCTTCCAAAGCTAATCTTATGAAGTGATATCAAACCTATATGTGCTTTGTCCGAGCATGATAAACAAGATTCTTTATCACATGAATGACACTTTGACTATCACAATGTAACACACTGCGCTCATACTTGTGACCCAATTCTTGCAAGAAAGATTGCATCATCTTTTTGCTAGCCTTTGTCACTGCAACATACTTTGTCACAATAATAGAAAGTGCAACTATTTTCTGCAACTTTAATGTCCAATTGACTATGGTACCACCCAGAATATAAACATATCATGTAGTACTCTTTCTATTCTCTATATCACCAACCATATCAGCATCTACATACCCCTACAAGCCTAAATTTGACTTCCTAAAACACAAAGTCAACTTTGCAGTGCCTTTCAAATACCTGAGAACCCACTTCACTACCTTCTAGTGTTGTTTTCCCGAATTACTCATATATCTGCTCACAACTCCCATTGCATGTGCTATATCCAATCTAGTGCAAACCATGGTATACATAAGACTACCAATAGCAAAGGCATAAGGCACTTTGGCCATGTAAACCCACTCTTATTCAGTTGAGAGCAACTGATTTTTGGATATCCAAAACTTACTAGCCAAAAGGGTACTCATAGGCTTCACTCTAGCCATATTGAATTTGTTAAGCACCTTCTTCACATACTCTTCCTGTGATAGTTTAAGGACCTCCCTATCACTAGTAATCCTCATCCCAAGGATTTATTTTGCAACACCCAAATCCTTCATTGAAAACTCCTCTAATAACTTCTTTTTTTCAGTTTGTCAATTTCATGTATGTTAGCCCTCGCAATCAACATATCATCAACATATAACAATAAAATAATATAAAAGCCATGAAACCTCTTAATATAGCAACAATGATCTACCTAACACCTCAAAAATCCATTACTAGTTATGAGGTTGTCAAACTTCTTATACCATTGTCTTGGAGCCTGTTTCAAGCTATATAGAATCTTTTGTAGCTCACACACCATTTTCTCTTTTCCCTGAACTTGAAACCTTGTGGCTGATGCATGTAAATTTCTTTCTCCAAGTTAACATGAAGAAATTTCATTTTTACATCCATCTAGTGTAAGTGCAAATCTTGTTTGCCACTAACCTAGGTAATGTTCTTATAGTAGTTAATTTAACTATTGAGGAGAAAATCTTTGTGCAATCAATACCTTCCTTTTGTTGAAAGCCTTTTACTATAAACCTTACTCTGTACCTTTAGCTAACATCATGTTCTTCATTTATTCAATATATTAATTTATTCTACAAAGCTTTTTTTTCCCTTTTGGTAGTACTGCCAATTGCTATGTTTGATTGGACATTAACAAATCTATCTCATCCTTCATGGCTAACTCCCACTTATTTGATTCATCAACTTGCACTACTTCTTCATAACTCTCTGGTTCACCTTTGTCAGTAAGTAGAATGTAGTTAAGTAAAGGAGAATATCTCTATGGTAGCCTGATAGTTCTAGAAGATCTTCTAAGTTCAATCACAAGAGTAAAATGATTCACTTCTGGGGCTACATTTTCTTGATTTTCTAGGAGTGTGGTTTCTTAAACTTCACGGACATTCATTTGTAAATTGTTCGCTGTAAAATCTTCAAGTAAACCGCCTCAAGCCTCTTCACTTCAGAATATGCATTATTTGAAACTTTGCCCAACCTATCCTTATAAAGAACCTACTCATTGTAGAAGACATCCTTACTTCTAATGATTTTCCGATTTTGGTTGTCCCAAAAATGATAACCAAACTCGGTGCCACCATAACCAATAAAGAAACATTTCTTAGATTTCAAATCAAGTTTACTTCTAGCAACAACATCAATATGAACATAAAAAAAGACAACCAAACACTTTCAAAAAAGAAAGGTTTACCTTTTTACCGCTCCAAACCTCTTCTGATATTCTGCAATCCAAAGGAACTAAAAGACTTCTAGTGATCAGGTAACCCGTAGTATTAACTGCATCTGCCCAAAATGTATTCAACAATCCCACATGAATCCTCATACTCCTCACACGCTCATTTAAGGTCATGTTCATCCTTCCCACCACACCATTTTGTTGAGATTTTTCAAGAATAGTTTCTGTCATCTTAATCTCATTCTTAGCACAATATTGCTTGAAATCATCATCAATGTACTCCCCCTGATTACCAGACTTCAAACACTTCACTTTTAAGTTCGTCTCATTCTCAACCATGGCCTTCCACTTTTTAAAGACATCAAATACATCATATTATTCTTTATAAAATAAACCTATACTTTCCTAGTTGAGTAATCAATGAAAGTCACAAAATAGTTGGATCCTCTAAAAAAGGCTACAATTAAAGACTCTCATACATCTATATGAACCAACTCCAAATTTTCTTCTTTCAATTCCCTACCGACTTAAGAGAAGCTTACCCTTTTTTGTTTTTCAAAAATATAGCTCTCACCACAAGTTGTGCTCAACAGATTTCAACCCAAGAAATTTACCATTTGATATGAGTACTTTCAATCCTTTTTACTCATGTGTCTAAGCCTATAATGCCACAAATCTGAATTAGCATTACTGTCAACAACAAAAACCATATCTCTGCAACTGGATGTCATGTATAGTGTTTCAGTTTTGTTCCCTCACGCAACAACCATGGCACCTTCCGTAACCTTCCATGCACCATTGGTGAAGGTCACATTATGTCCTTTATCATCAAGCTACCTAACCAAAATAAGATTACGCATAAATTTTGATACATGTCTCACATTATGAATCTTCCACACAAAATCATTTGACATTTTCAGATAGATGTCTCCAATACCCACAATATCCAGTGGTTCACCATTTGCCAAATACACTCTCCCATAATTCCCAAAAACATAATTCTCCATAAGCTCTTGGTGTGTAGTTGTGTGGAAAGATGCCCTCGAGTCGAAAACCCAAGAATCAATAAGACTATCAACTCATAGAAGAAACACATCATGTATCTCCTCAATGATTGTATTCGCAACATCACATTTGTTTTTTTCCTTCTTTTTTGGTGTTTTACAATGCTTCTTTATGTGACATGTTTTCCCATAGTTCCACCACTCCATATTCCGTCTAGATCTAAAATTACTTTTTTTCATTCCTCTACTTTGATCTACCTTTATTTCGATTAGATTTTTTTTCATTCCCTCTACCCCTACTTTCAAGATTTAGGGCATAACTCAATGTTAACGCTTCACCCAAATCAATTCTACGAACCTCCTCAACAATAATTCAATTTCTACATCATTAAACTTCAACTTGGCATTGCTTACAAAGTTACTAACTATTGCCCTCATGGGCTCCCAACTATTTAGTAGAGATGCCAAAAGAATTAGAGCACAAACCTCATCATCAAAATCAATTTCAACATATGACAATTGATTAACAGTCGTGTTGAACTCATTGAGATGTGTTGCCACTAAAGTACTTTCTCCCATTTTTAAATGAAACAATTTTTCATGAGAAATACCTTATTATTTATAAAGGGCTTCTTATACATATCAAACAATACCTTCATCAATCCCAAGGTCAATTTCTTATTTTCCACGTTATGAGCAACGTTCTTTAATAATGTCAACTGAATAACTCCCAACACTTGTCAATTGAGGACCCAATTATCATTCAACATCCCTTCTAGTTTCATTCCCAAAAAAGATAAATAAAGCTTCTTATCGTATAAATAATCTTCAATTTGCATTCTCCAAAAAGCAAAATATGTACCATCAAACTTCCTGATTCCATGTGTCGAACCATCACCGTCAATCATCGCTCTTAATCACAACCAAAAGCTCTAATACTAGTTGTTAGAATTAAAATACACTAATCCTATTTTTCGAAAGTGATAATAAACCAATGTGAAAAATAAAGCACAAAAACACACAAGATTTATAGTGGTTCACTCTCAATGTGAGAGTTACATCATCTTGTAACCACTGTAGATTTTCCCTATGATGAAAATAGAGTACAAGAGAATCCCAAAACACCTCACCCTCTAGGTTTTTCTTTCTGCAATTTTTAATTTTTCTCAATGCCTAAAAAAAAATTCTCTCTTTCAAAGTTGGCTACACAATATAAATAGGGTAATTAAATCACATGTGTAAATTCCCTAATTCCCCTTACTATTAGGATAAGAATTAGGCTCCACACATCTTAATAATAACTTGGAACAACCCTCCAAGTATGAACAATTTCCAAGATTCTATTTTCTAGCTAAGTTATAGAGTCTAACTTAGATCACAAATTCCAGCATATATAACTAAGAAGTAGAACTTCTCCAATTCTCTAGTAGTATTAGACAATTAGACCTTTCTATGGAAAACTGAACATAACTTTGTCTATATAGCTTCAAATGAAGTCTCCTAAAATGTATTTGAAACTTAACTCAAAGACCTTTAATGTGGTATATAGTATGCATAGGAATTTTCACTATCCTAGAACCAAATTTACCTCAAATATCCCCTAAAAAATTAGTTTCTACCTTCCCTGCATCTTACATGATTAAAGTAAGGAGTTAGAACTTTTTTTTAACTAGGTGTTACACTTTTGTGTCAAGCTCCCTTAGTTGGAGAAGACTTTCCCTCAATTCAGGATCTTTTCTTTACTATGTAAGGAGAAAAATCAAAAACATTAAAGTTGTTGAAACACCATAACTATTAGGCAAATCAATCTTGTAAGCATTTTCACTAACTTGTTGAATTACCTTAAATAAGTCATCCACCTTAGGTTGAAGCTTGGAAAACTTTCAAGTTGGAAAATGCTCTCTTCGAAGATGAACCTAAACCATATCACTTACTTGAAACTCTATGAATTTTTTACTCTTATCAACATTCTTCTTATATCTCTCATTTTGCTTTACAATTATGTCTTGAACTGGTTCATGCTACTTTTTTATACTCTTAACTCGTTCTTCAACATCCTTGCTAAAATAATCAATGGTTGGAATTAGAACCAAGTCCAATGGAGTTATGTGATTCTGATCATATAACACTTAAAAGGAATTGTAGCCTATCATTTGACTAGGGGATCGATTTTAAGCAAATTCAATTGAAGCAAAAATAAGATCCCATTATTGAATGTTCTTACCCACATAACTTAAAGGATTTCTCAAGCTTCAATTAGTAACTCCAATTTGACTATTTGTTTGGGGATGTGAGATGAACTAAAATTTAGACTTGTTCAATCTCTTGAAAATACCAATGTTTAAAAAACCGGCTCGAACCAGCAGGTCCGATCATCGACCAACGACCAAACTGGTCTGATCCACCTTAAAGAACCGTTTGGCCATCGAACCACCTACAAATCAAATGAATCAGCGGTTGAACCAATGAACTACCTGAACCGGGTGGTTCTTAACGAACTGAACAGTTCATTCATTTTTTTTTTTTTTAAGCCAAAATGACATAGTTTCCTAAAAGAACCAGATCACTCCATAAAGAGCCCATCCAACCCATTTGTCAACAAGCTCGATAAGTTTTTAGTCTTACAAGTTAAAAATTCTTACATCCCTTTTATACCCCACAATCCTTACATATTTTTTTATCCATTTTCAATGTGAGATTAGTTAGGGAGGAGAAAAAAAATTTGCAACCTAGAGAGCTTTAGCCTATGACCTTCAGGTGTAAAAATTAAAGCTTAACCATTAAGCTATGAAGCTTCTTCATTGTATTAAATTTGCAAATCAAAATATATAACAAAATTAATGTTTTTTTTTTCAAGTTTTTATTGTATAAAACCCTTTCACGTTTATTTTTATAATAATTGTATAATGATAATTATAAAAATAATATAAATTAATTAATATAATAATTTCAAAATAATAAAATAAAAAGATATGCAAATAAAATTAAATATTATAATTTTTTTCATTTTAAATATATCTTTATATTTAAATATTATATATGTTTTATTTAATAAAATTTAAAATATTAATACATTTATATTTATCTTCATCATTTAATTTGATATGTCAAATATAAAAATAAAATATTATTAAAAATTTTAATTATAAATAATTTTAATTTATTATAATTATTTTAAATTTTATATCATATATAAATTATTATTTATGATGTCACTAGTTCGACCGCGATCCCCTAGTCCAATTAGTAACCATGAATCAATTACGTTTTTGATTCAATCATCGGCTTGATTTTAAAAACATTGAAAAATACAAATCAGTCGCATGAGGTGTATCTAAAGTCTTCTTTCACTAAACAAAATGAGCTATCTTATAGAATCAGTCAACAACCACCAATACAAAACCATTGTTTCTTTGAGTTCTTCACAAACCCAAAACAAAGTTCGTGCTAGCATGCTCCTAAGGAGCCTTAGGTATTGGAAGTTGAGTATATAAATTAGTGTTTCGATCGACTTTTGGCTATGTCATAGATTTTGCACCTCTTTACACGTATCTCAACCTCTCTTTCCATTTTTGGCCAACAAAAATGTTTTTGAACAATAGAAATAGTTTTGTCTCTCCCAAAGTGACCACCAATCCCATTTCCACGGGCTTCTTCGACAATACTCTCTTAGAGAACATTAAGGAGCCTTTTTAGCTTCATTAACCACTACATTTTGATTAACAAACTTGTGTTTGATGGTAAAGTTGTAAGCTTGAAGAAACTCAACTCAGGGAGCACACTTGTTGTTAAGCTTTTTTTTTTTCTCTATTAACAAACTTTAATGCTTCATGGTCTAAATACAACACAAATGGCTTAAGAAGGAGATATTAGCTCCAATGATCCAAAGCTCGATAAATGGCTTAGAACTTCTTATCATACGTTAAATATTTCTTTCTAGATTTATTTAATTTCTTAATAAAGAAAGCAATTTGTTTATTTTTCTTGACTAAATACAATGATAAGAGCTATATTAGAAGCATCACACTCTATTCGAACATTTTACTAAAATTTGGAAGTGAAAGAACAGGTGTTTTAATTACCTTTTTCTTCACAACTCCAAAACTATTTTGTGTTTCATTTGTACATTTGAAAACATCTCATTTTAAGCATTTAGTGATAGGAGTAATAATAAAGTTGAATTCCTTAATATACCTTCTGTAAAAATAAGCAAAACCATGGGAGTTTTGCATGTCATGAAGTGTCTTAGGTGTAGGCCCATTTAAAATTGCTTCCACCTTACAAGGATCCATCATGATTCCATCTTTAGAGACCACGTATCCCAAAAAGACAAGGTTGTGGGTGAAAAATCTTCACTTCTTCAAGTTGGCATAAAGTTTTTGGTTTCTCAACATACTAAAAACGTGATGAAAATATTTAATGTGTTGAATTTCCTATTAGTTATACACCAAAATATCATCAAAGCACATAACAACAAATTTCTCAATAAAAGGTTTAAAAATATGATGATAAGTTTCATGAAGGTACTAGAGCATTGGAAAGATCAAATAGAATAAACATCCACTCATAAAGTCCACATTTTATCTTGAACATTGTTTTCTAGTCAACTCGCAATCACATTCAAATATGATGATAACCACTTCGTAAATCAATCTAATAGAAGAATGTGGCACCATGAAATTCATTAAAAATATCATCAAGACATGGAATGGGAAAATGATAGTCAATAGTTCTTGTTCATATCTCTATTGTCAACACACGTACGCTAGCGTAGACCCTCCATTTTGTCTTCTTAACAAATGTGACACTAGGTGTCTTCCCATACTTCTCTTTTGACTCATAGTCATCTCTTGGTTGCCTTTTGAACTTAATTTAGGCTCACTTAGACACACTTGGCCCATTAGGCACATTTGGCCCATTTAGGCACACCTGGCCCATTTACGTACGCTTAGCCCTTTTAGGGCTTGCTCCAACACCCTTAAGTCATTCATATGGCTTACGTGGCTTGCATGGCTTACATGGCCCGCATGGCTTACATAGCTTGCATATTTTCTTTATAAATACGTGTTGCATACTTTTATCTAGTCATTTATTTATTTATTTGTTCATTTTCATAACTACTTATATATATATATATAGTCATTGCATATTTTTATTATTATTTTCATTTTTTTTATTTAATTATTATTATTTTTATTATTATTAACATTATTTTTATTTTTATTTTTTATTGTTTTATCATTATTATTGCTATTATTATTATTATCATCATTATTATTATTATTTATTTACTTTATGTTTTTATTTTTTATTTTTATTATTTTTTTATTTTTTATTTTTATTTTATTCACTTTCATTTTATTTTATTTTTATTTCTTTTTTTTTAATGCTTATTTTATATACTCGTTTTCTTTTTAAAATACATATATTTGAAAGAAAAAATTGTGAACCGATGGACTACATGGGGAATGAAAGAAAGACTGGATTTTTTTTAGAAAATTAAATGAGTTTGGTGGGGAAGTAGTGGAAGGCCATCGGAAAGGAGATGTAGGCAGATTACGAGAGGAGAGAGAGTTTTTTTTGGAAGGGAGATATAAGAGGAAGTCTACAAAAGATAGAGAAGTAGAGGACGCTCAAAAGGCAGAAGGACTTTTCTAGAGAGAGGAAAAAGCAAAAAAAAAAAATAAGGAGGATAGTTTGTTTTGGGTCTCGCTAGTTTTTGGAAGATGATACAGGTGTTGGGAGCTAAGCAATCCTTACTCAAGGGGTTATTCAGGTACAGTCACCGCATACTCTGTACTCTCCTACTCTGGTGCCATTTTGCTCTATTTCTTGTAGATATTTGGGTTTGTCTTTGATGATTGAGCGTGGACATTAAAAAAATCATGCATACTTGAAATCACCTGCATTCATTTTCTGTTTGGTTCCTTTATTTTTGTAGAAGCTAAAATCCTGTTACGTTTCATTGGTTCTGTCTTGGTTTCTCTATAAGATGTTTACAACCATGTTTTTATTTATTTATCTAATCCTCCATCTATTTGTATTTAAAGTCCAATTTGGTCTCCTCCACCGGTTAGCAAGCTCACTAATAACCCCCAATAGACCCTCGTTATTGATCTTGTTATTTGTTTTCTATTATGCTCTACTTCCAAAGGTATTTCCTTTTGTGGTTTTCTTTTGCTCATGCCTCTCATCCAAATGCATTGTCCATGAAAAAGGAGACCTCGATCTATTTATGAACTTCTGCAAAGCAGAAGAATGTACAGTGGATATAATTATCTAGTCTTCTTAATGGATGTGGGAAGGTATCAATGGGGTTAGAGTTGTTTGTCAAATGAGTGGTTTTCTTATCAGAATGCATCAGAGGGTATTGTGGTCAAGTTGGAAGTAGGCTTGGATGTTGGTCCTAGAAGAATCATGCAAACAGAAATCTACATGTTGAGATTCCTCAACAGAACATCCATTCTCCGAGCAAATCTCACCATTCAGAAGCTAGTATTCAAGGAACCATAGGGGCGCCTTTAGTTTGAAATGGAAATTCATTTGATGATTCATTAGTTTTGATCTTTTAAATCATGCTCTGTTTGGGTTCATATACTTCCCATAATTCTTAGTTATGCTGCTCTATTTTTCTTTCACTCTTGCACCTTACTCCAAATTTTGTTTGTGAGTTGAAAGAATAGAAGGAAATAAGGAAACTTTTCTTGCACCATGTAGCCACGGCCATCTCACAGCTCACCCACACAACTTCACCTCCACCATGCAGCCACGACCATCTCATAGCTCACCCACATAGCCCACACATCCACCATGCAACTGCACCTCTCTCACACCCCACCCTCATTGCTCACAAAGCCCCCACATGACCACCATATTCACCACCAATAGCCCCACTCATTTTCAAACCCACTAAATCCACTTTTCTTCCTACCTCCTCCACTGTTCATCTTTCATGGAACTTAGCTCCCATGCAACCCATACTCATCCCATAGACCCCTACTCCCTTCACGGCCATCCCACACCCAACCATTCAGCTCACCCATGGGCTCACACCTTTCCCATGTAGTCGCACCCCACCACATGCAGCCCACATACACCAATCCCCTCCCTATAACCCATATGCAGCTCAAGGTCTCAATCCAGCCACCCTCCAGCACCCATGCAGTGGCCACGTTCCATTCTTTTGTTTCATTATTATTTTAATGTTAAAATTCCATTTCTTTACTTATGTTATTTATTCATTTTATTATTCTCAAATAACTTTTTAAAATCCCATTTTTTTAAATCTAATCTTCAAAATATAATTTTCAAATAGTTTTCTAAATTTTTAAAATCTAATCTTCAAAATATAGTTTTCTAAATTTTCAAAATTCAATCTTTAAAATACAATTTTCAAATAGTTTTCTAAATTTTCCAAATTTAATATCTAAAATATCATTCTCAAATAATTTTCTAAAATTCCAATTTTTTAAAATCCCATCTTCAATCAAATTTTCCAAAATTCCAAAATCCTAAATTTAATTTTTAAAATCCCATTTTCAAATGAATTTTCCAAAATTCCAAATTTCCAATTTAATTTTTTTAAATCCCATTTTCAAATAAATTTTCCAAAATTCCAAAATCCTAATTTTTTTTAAAAAAAAAAATACCATTCTTAAATTGTTTTCCAAAATTCCAAAATCCCAAATTTAATTTTTAAAATCCCATTTTCAAATAAATTTTCCAAATTTCCAATTTTTTTTTTTTTTAAATATCATTCTCAAATAAATTTTCAAAAATTTTGATTTCCAAATTTAATTTTTTAAAATGCCATCTTCAAATAATTTTTCAAAATCCCAAATTTCAAATTTAAATTTTCAAAACTTCTATTTTCAATTTTTTTTTAAATGAATAAGATTTCATAATTTCAAAAATTTATAAGAATTAATTCATAACAAAATAAATTGCGTTTTGGTGGGGGCCCAACATTCATAACATTTCTTTCGAAAATAATTCAAGTAAACTGTGTGATCACTTTTGTTTGATTTTGATTTGGTTTTATGTGAGATTTTTTTTTTTTTACAATTGTCATCGTATACTAACCTTGTTTTCATGACAGCACTTTATGATCTGCTATCAAGGTACGCTCTCACCTTCACTTTGTTTATTATTTCATTATCATGACTTGTTTCTTAACTTTGATCATTTTGGTATCCATTGATCTCCTAGTTAATTGTCATGCTTACTTCTCCTTATTTAGTAGAGACCCATTTTTAGGGGCTTAAAGGGGTGCTATGGTCTTTATCATACCTTCCTCATAAGTAACCTGATCCCCGAACCCAGTTTTGGTTTTTCATAGACTGTATTTTCCAAATAAAGAGTCTCACTTAAGGTTTTCTTTCTTATTTTGTTTTTCCTTAAAAAAATTAAAAAAAAAATAAGTGGCGACTCCAAGTATTTTCTAAAAATCATATTTTTTTTTACCAAATAAACAAAAAGTGAGTCTCGTCAATCGAGTAGGAACACATCATGCTGAAATGTGGGGTCCATAAATTGGCGACTTCGTTGGGGATCGAACCCAAAATTTCTGGTTTCATAGAAGATCAAGCTTGAACTTAAGTTGAGGCTTATATAGCGTTTGACTAGTCGATTGATGGATACCTTCTCTTTGTGTTTTTCTATGATTGAGTGTTCATAGCACACTGGAAGTTTGATGTGATGATTTCCTATGCTTGACTCTCATATTCATTTGGGACATTAACGTGTTGATGACATTGATTGTTTATCTTGCTTGTCTTAGCATAGTGACTTTGAAATTGCCATGATTGTTCTGCTCACCTCACATGTATAGGCTCATTGTTATATATCTTCCGACTGGATGTGCTGATTCTCTTGCTTGTATATTATCTTGATCATCTTTGAGTATGTTGTCTTTGTCACTATTCGTCTTGATTATCATATTCTCATTTAGCTTGTGTATAGACACGGATGATATATTTGCGTTTTACTTTACTGCCTATTGTATGACTGCTTTTCTTTTGTGTGATAGCATGTTGCTTATCTGTGTGGGTTGCACATTTATTCCCTTACCTCCAACCCTCTGGTTTCGGTCATTTCCTTCTTTCGGCTCTTATTTTTAAAAGTGTGAGGTCTTGTGTGTGTTTGCTTCTTTGACTGAGCTAGTGGTTAAGAGTAGGATCTAGAGATGGGCTATATCGATGTTTGGGAGCATTCTGGAGAATATCAACACATTAATGTTGATTAGACTCCGATCTTTGAAGACTTGTATAGTTCAAAGCTAGGTTTCATGGATATTTGTGTGACCGGTGTGTTTCCTCTTCTGCTTTAGCTTAATATCGAATGCACCCACACCACTCACTATGCACTTTAGTTGACTATTGAGTGTTGAGAGTTGCGAGAGCTTTCACCATAGGAAACCCCCTGGGATGTCAAGGTAGTGCATGTGTGGAGGTGATGACCACTTTGCATGGAAGTGCCTCGTCTTTCAAAAGCGTGCAGAGGGTTACGTACCACCGGATGGTATGATCGCCTCTACTAAGGATCCTTTAACCCATCTTGTTATTTTTAGAGCCACCTTATCCTTATAGGTTAAACTTAGGCCCCATTAGGTTTCTCTTCCTACACATGGGTGCATTTGTGGGCCTTTAAAGCCGGGTTAGTAGCGATAGGTTTCATTACCTTCGTAGTAGTCTCTTATATATTTGCTTAGAATTGGATATCAGTTTGAATATTTCCAGGTTACCTTCCTGCATAGTTGATAGACATTCCATGTAGAGTTTCCCTTACACCGTATCATATCTAGTATTTCCACTATTGTAGGAGTATCGATACGTTCAATCTGGGTTCAACTTCTTGGATCAAAGTTAGAGGTAAATTGATCAGAGTGTCAGACCAATCAGATCAGATAGATATGGATTTGTAGGTGGTTACAGTTGATCAGTTCACTACTGCTTGGCTTCAATCCAAGAGGCCATAACTAGTCTCAATCAAAGAATGGATGGGCAATAGGCCTAACAGGTTCTAGTTCAGGAAAGTGTGCAGTATGATCCTACTATTCAGCCATCTTTCCCGTTTAGTCAGACGGATCCACAGGACACTCAAATACCACTACCTCCCCCACTTGGTCAGACAGTTCCACAGCCTACACCATCTACTTTACAGAGTTAGACTGAGGTTGCCCCACTGCCTATCATGGTGGTTGTTCCGACCTCGGAGGATGCCCATGCACGCATGGACAGGCTTGAGTAGAGGATGAGATAGATGAGAGTATCAAATGGAGGGATGGTATGGGATGATTTTAATGGACTAGCAGTGGTCAGTCTGCCGGCCAAATTCAGGATGCCAGAGATTGAGCAATACACGGGGATTGGATGCCCTCGCATTCATTTGAGACTATATAGTACTATGATGAGGGCCCACGATTTGGATGAGACTCAAATGATTATGCTATTCCCCATGTCCTTGAGTGAGATGGCCCAACGTTGGTTTACTTCTTTAGATGTATCACATCGTCGTACATGGGATGATTTAGCCCAGGAGTTTCTACGACAGTTTGCATTTAACACTGTCCTAGATGTCTCACGGAGGGAGTTGGAGGCCTTGAGGTAGATGCCCGATAAGACAGTCACATCATTCATTTCCCATTGGAGGGAGAAGATTACCTAGATCATTGATAGGCCATCTGAGAGAGATCATATCAGCATGATTATGAGGAGCTTGCAACCTCGATTTTCTAGGCATTTGATGGGATTCCCACACGTGGACTTTGGATCTTTGGTGCAAGCATTATATGGTATTAAGGAGGGTATTGTTAAAGGATTGTGGCCTGATTCTTCCCCTTCAGACTCGAAATGGAAGAAACCAGCTATTGGACAAAGACCAAGGGAAGTTAATGCCATCAGTGTCGCCAGACCGAGGCCTCTTAGATATTATCAAATAATTGGGCAGACTTCCGGAGTTTATTACCCGTCATCACCTCATATGCAGTAAAGGCCACCTGTTCCTTTTAGACCCATGTCTCCCGCATATCTACACCCAGCTCCACATCCAATTTATGCTACTCAGGCCACATAGAGGCCACCTGCTCATTATCCCCAGTCTAGGGACATAACACTGACCGCTGCTCTGCTCTGAGACATGTTATTCAGGACTTGATAGATCAGGGTCTAGTTAACTTGGGGCAACCAAGTGTGACCACAAACCCTTTACCTGCTCACACTACACATTCAATGTATCCCCTACTGGTGGTGTTCATCACATCCATTTTGCTCAGTATGATGTCATACACATGCTGAGTTGGGATGATGGATTGCCTAAGATGATTGTTCCAGACGATGGCTATGAGATTGTAGGAGTTATATCAGATTTTCGATCCCTACACCATTCAGTTTGATCCCGGATAGAATGCTATTACAGTTGATTCCTTCTATACCATCATATGTCGGGCATGGGGGCACGTTTGCTCTATTTATTCTATGGCCTGAGGATGTTGATATATAGGTTATGACTCATAGTGGGAGGATAGTTCAGGCTGCATCTCCGGTTACTAGACTATTTGGTGTTACAGACTCTCGCGAGGAGATCAGGAGGGAGAATGATGAGATCTTAAGACAACTGCAAAGCACCCAAGTTCGGACATCCATTTGGAGTTTGTTGGCTACTTCTAGTACCCATAGAGATGCACTTATTCGAGCTTTGAGTCAGATATGTGTTGAGACCTTTACTACTCCAAAGAGATTGATTCATATGATGACAACCGATAGGGCCACTTGCATTGTGTTTTATGCTGATGATCTACCATCGGAGAGTTTTGGCCATACTCGTCATCTCTATATTTACAGTTGTTTGTTCAGGCCACAGAGTCCAATCCGTCTTATTGAACAATGGCTCTGCCCTGAATGTTTACCCATTAGCCACTGTTGTAACCCTCGACTCTACACCCTCAGATTTTGGTTCCTCTACACAGACATTGAGAGCTTATAACAGCACTCAAAGAGAGGTCATGGGCACCTTGACTATAGATTTGTTGATCGGCCTAACCACATTCTCTATACTATTCCAGGTTTTGAGGATTCCTGTATTCTTTGACTTGCTTTTGGGCCGACCTTGGATTCACCAAGCTAGAGCTATTCCATCTTCTCTTCATCAGAAGGTGAAGTTTATTCATGATGGGTAGATTATTATAGTACAATCTACCAGAGACATGATTTCATCCTCTGAGCTAGTATTATAGATCAATCACAATGATGATCTTTTTCTTATAGGATTCACATTTGATAAGGTACAGACCCTTGAGATTCAGGATTTTTGCAGAGATTTCATGATCATGTCATTTGACCAACATAGTAGTACTCTTGTTCTTGATATGATGAGAGACATGTCTTTTCTACCTGGTTTTGATTTAGGAGGACGCCAACATGGATCTAGTGAGTTTGTGACTACTTTTGATCATGATACTCCTTTTGAACTAGGATTCATCCCTTTAGAGGATGATGTTCGTTATATGGCACGACTACGTAGGAACAGGGTGAAGGCTCGATTGTCTGGCATCTAATTTGATTATCCTATTCGCCCTTACACTTTTAGTTTGGTCGATTACTTTATTAGGGGATTAGAGGTTCAGCCTCATGTTGAGGAGATGGGTGTTGATGATAGTATAGTGGATGAGCTTCATCATATGCTCCATAAAATGAAGATGGGTGATGAGACCCCTAGTACGTCAGCTTCTGTGACGATCGCTCCACCATCTCTGGATCGAGCCAGTTTATTCTCCTTGTGCTTCCTATATGAGACTACTGATTTTGGGGTAGTCATTAAGCCTGCAGATATGATTGATGGAGTAGTTCCTCATGATGAGTATCATGATAAGATGGACATGTTGGGTATCAATCAGTTCCTTGATGCAGTTCAGCGTGAGTCTTTCTCACTATTGGAGTTTTTTGGAGTATCTGTCATCGAGATTGCTGAGGAGGATCAGACTGTCCTTGCTCCTAAGCTTCCTGATTTTGTTGTTCCTACTATTGATATGTATGAGGGCACTGTTGGCTTAATTGAGGGAGTGTCCGACTATGTGGACCCACCTCTTTCATTTGACATTCTGTCGGAATTTGTCACCCGCTCTGACTATGTTTCTGATGATTCAGTTATGGATTTGAGCATTTTTTAGTATTCGTCTGTCTCTTGTGTTAGTATCTCTGTATTTGCACCCCACTCACCCATTCCATAGATGTTTTATATAAATAATGAAATTGCACAACCCGATTCAGATAGAGACTCTTTTGATCATGACTCTGATCTCATAGATGAGAGAGTTTCACCTGTTACAGGGGATGTTGAAACTGTTGATTTTGGCACAGATGATCAGCCTAGAGAGCTGAAGATTGGTTTACCCCTATCCACATATGAGAGAGATAGACTTATTCATTTACTCAAGCTATACTTAGATGTCTTTGCATGGTCGTATGAGGACATGTCAGGCCTTGATCCCTCTATAGTTCAACATCATTTGCCCTTCCTGCCACATACCAAACCAATTAAGCAGAAATTGAGACAATTACACCCACGTTGGAGTCTGTAGGTGAAAGAGGAGATTCAGAAATAGCTCAGTGTTGGATTTACATCAGTGGTTGAGTATCAAGAATGGTTGGCTAATGTCGTCCCTATTCCCAAAAATGAAGAAAAATTTAGAGTTTGTGTTGACTTCAGTGGCCTTAATAAAGCCTGCCCTAAATATGACTTTCCTCTCCCACACAGTGATTTGTTGGTTGATAGCACCGCATGCCATTCGATGTTGTCTTTCATGGATGGGTTTTTAGGGTATAATCAGATTTTGATGGCTCTGGAGGATATGAAGAAGACAACCTTTATTACTGAGCGGGGTACCTACTGTTACAGGGTTATGTCATTTGGGTTGAAGAACGCATGAGCCACTTATCAGAGGGTTGCTACTACTTGATTTCATGACATGATGCATAGGGATGTTGAAGTTTATGTGGATGATATGATTATGAAATCCCGAGGCAAAGCAGATCACCTAGCGAGTCTAGAAAAATTCTTTGAGATGATTCAGAAATTCAGATTGAGGCTAAATCCCAAGAAGTGCACTTTTTGAGTCACTTCTGGAAAATTGTTGGGGCATATGGTCAGTGAACGAGGCATAGAGGTTGACCCAGATTAGATCGAAGCCATACTTGACATGCCTGTGCCGAGGACTGAGAAATAGATTAGGGGTTTTCTGGGTAAGTTGCAGTACATCAGTCGATTCATAGCCAGATTGACAAACATATGTGAGCCCATTTTTTCGTCTATTAAGGAAGAAACAACCCACAGTTTGGAATTATGATTGTCAGCTTGCGTTTGAAAGGATTAAGGAGTACTTACTTTCTCTTCCTGTTTTAGTGCCTCCCATGTCGGGATGTCCACTTCTTTTATATCTATCAGTTTCAAACATGGCCTTGGGATGTATGCTAGCTTAGCTTGATGACTCAAGAAAAGAGTGAGCTATTTACTATCTGAGTAAGAGGATGCTAGAAGAGAAGATGAGATATGTTATGATTGAGCGTCTTTGCTTAGCACTAGTTTGGCTATCAGGAGGTTGAGGCATTACATGACAAAGTATTTAGTGCACTTGATTTCCCGTCTTGATCCTTTGAGATACTTGTTTGATAGGCCTGCTTTGGCTGATAGACTGATGAGCTAGTGCTTCTTACAGAATCTGATATTCAGTACGTCTCTCATAAATCCATTAAGGGGAGTGTTGTTGCAGATCATTTAGCGTCCTTACCAACAATCGAGAGTAGACCAGTTCATGACGATTTTCCAGATGAGGAGTTTGTCACTATGACTAGGTTATCAGGTTGGCACATGTACTTTGATGGAGCAGCTAATCATTTGGGGTATGGGATAGGTGTTTTGTTGGTATCTCCACAGGGTGATCACATTCCGAGATATGTTTGGTTAATATTTCCTTATTACCACCCCACCATAAATAATATTGTTGAGTATGAAGCATGTATCCTTAGTCTAAAGACCGCATTAGAGCTTGGCATCACACAGATGGATGTACTTAGTGATTCCAATCCGGTACTCAGATAGGTTCAGGGTGATTGGAAGACCAGAGACATGAAGCTAAAGCCATATCATGCCTACCTGGAGTTATTGATTGAAAATTTTGAGGAGTTAAAATACATTCATCTCCCTATAACACAGAATCAGTTTGTTGATGCCTTAGCTACCCTAGCTTCTACAGTTGACATTCCAACTAATGTGATATTTCGTCTCTTGCTGATTGAGACTAGATCTACGCCCACTTATTGTCACTTGATTGATGAGACAAAGGTTCAGGATGACCTACCATGGTTTTATGACATTTATTAGTTTCTCAGATTTGGCACATACCCTGAGGCTGCGACAGCCAAGGATCAGAGAGCATTTAGGCAATTAGCCACTAGATTTGTGATATGTGGAGAGACTTTAAATAGATGATCCGTCGATGGTATGCTTCTCTTATGTTTGGATAGAGCCTATGCAGATCAAATGATGAGAGAGGTTCATGCAGGAGTTTGTAGTCCACATATGGGTGGACACATGTTAGCCCATAAGATCATGAGGATTGGCTATTTCTAGTTGACCATGGAGACAGATTGTTGTCAATTTTTTCAGAGATGCCCAAAATGTCAAATGCATGGTGATCTTATCCACGTACCGCCCTCAAAGTTACATGCTTTGACATCACCATGACCATTCTCAATATGGGGTATTGATATCATTGGAAAGATCTCGTCGAAATCTTCTAATGGCCGTGAGTTCATTTTAGTAGCCATAGATTATTTTACCAAGTGGATGGAAGCTGCATCATATGCGAAGTTGACATCTGCTAGAGTTTCCAATTTCATTAGGTCACACATCATTTCCCGCTATGGAGTTCCACATGAGTTGATTTCAGATAGGGGAGCACACTTAAGAGCTGAAGTTGAAACTTTGCTACAGAAATATGGCATCCAACATCACAAATCATCTGCATACAGGTCATAGACTAATAGAGCGGTAGAGGCTGCAAATAAGAATATAAAGAGGATTCTAAGAAAGATGGTTGAGACTTCTCAAGATTGGTCAGAGAAGCTTCATTTTTCTTTATGGGCATACCGTACTTCTTTTCGCACTTCTACAGGAGCTACACCTTACTCCCTGATGTACAATATGGAGGTTGTTTTGCCCGTTGAGATGGAAATGGGTTCATTGAGAGTGGCCCTTGAGCAATAGGTTTTTGAGGCAGAGTGGGCTCAGGCTCGATTGGATCAACTTAACCTTTTAAATGAGAGGAGATTGAGAGCAGTGGATCATGTTCAGGCCTATTAGAGAAAGATGGCTCGTGCCTTCAGGAAACAGGTCAGACCTAGGCTGTTACAAAAAAGAGATTTGGTTTTGAGGATTCTCAGAGGTTTGATTGGAGACCCTAGGGGGAAGTTCAGACCTAGTTGGAGTGGACCTTATGTTATTCAAGAGCCGACTCCAGAAAGGGCAGCATGGTTGACTGACCTAGATGGAAACCAATTTTTAGAGCCAACCAACGTGGATCAGCTGAAGAAATATTATGTTTAAGATCATGGTCGAAGGATGGGTGGCCATTGTTTCAGTTAGCCTTATGTCTTATCACACCCATTTCACATACATCCCGTTGCTAGCCCCTTGAGCCTCACGAGTACATTATAGTCTTCTTTTCTTATAGTTATGCTTACTTTTCATCACCTAGGTAGGGGCCTTTAGTTGTGTATGCATGTTTTACTTGGATAGTCTCGTGAGTTTCAACTCTTTGATCTATTTTCATTTTTTTTGTTACCATCCTTTTATTATTCCATCTTTCGTGATATGATTTTCCTTGGTTGCACTAATATGAGTTGGTTATCATCCTTTGCACCATTTCGCTTCTCTCATACGTTTCCCATCATCTCTTTTCATGCTGATTATTCCATATTTATTCCTTTCTTACATTGATACATGTCTTTGATTTATTAGCCTCTCCATATCCATTACATATCGCATTGAAGACTTAACCATTTCCCTTTTCTCTTATATTTCGTCATTAACACTTCCATTGTTTGCTATCAAGTTAGTTGCCTCACGAGATTGTCATGCACATTACATCTTACACACGAGTGTATTGGGTTTGATCATTGGGTACTTGAGCTTAGTTTCCCTTCATTTCTTTCAACCTATTACCCTAAGCCTACATTACGGTTCGTGTCATAAGACCACCCTGAGGCCATGAGATTAGATGTTATCTTTGACATCTCCAGTTAGGCAGGTTTTAACAATTGGTTGAAATATGAGTGTTGTTGTGCTTTCCCTTATGGAAGATGCTTCGGGGGACATTTGGTTCCTCTTCTGCTTAGTCTGATGATGCTTGGTAGAACCTGAGTATGGAGATAGTATTCGGTTGGTGATATCAATTTCGTCTCTTGGACACATCAGGTGTCATACTGGGGCATATTACCCTCATCATGGATTTTTTTCCCCAATTGTCATCAGTTTGTATAACTCCCACATCCATGATTTGTAGAGATGCTTGACTGGTAATGATAAACCTTTGTCATACGCTATGCAACTACTTTGTTACATCTTGGCCCAACACTTTGGGTCATCATTATATGAATGCGTTATTTTTTCCTTGGGATGCTAAGATTTGTGTGATTGTTGGATGCACAAATGGATAATCGATGTTGTTCATTCCTCCTGAGATTTGCACATCAAGTGCCATACTGGGGCATATCCCTCTCTCATTAAGGAGATATAATTAGGGCAGTAGTGCATGGGCGGATGGTTAGTATTGACTACTTACTTCATGTGAAACCATCTGTTACACTAGGACATATTCCTCACTTTGATGAGATGGGTAGTTTTATGCCTTGTATTTATGATTCCCTATTCTACACAGGGGTTGATATCTCCATGATCAGTTATTGCTTTCGTAGCCAGCTCATCTCCTAATTTGAGCACATTCTTCAGTTTTTTCATGATTTATGATATTATGATTGGCTACATATGACTTTTGCTTGGGACTGAGATGGATCACATCAGATTTCACCCAGAGAGCATCGATGGACTCCCTAGTCAAGAGTTTATGAGACAATTTGTTTTTGCCATAGTCGTTATTTTGCCAAACTGTGATGTACATCTATTGAGCTTTATGTTTGAGATCAATTGAGAAGGAATTTATTTGAGATATGAAGAAATTTATGTTTAGACTTATTAAGACTTTCATCATGATGTGTTGTTTCTTTCTCATTATGATATTTGCAGCTGCTTGTTTTTTTCAACATTTTAGTAGCTTGATGCACCTTTGATATTGGGGCATATCCCCAGTGTAGAGATTATCAAATTTTTCTTCACTATTTGCATAGGCATTCAAAGCCATTATTTTCATAAGCATTCAAAGCCATCATTTTCATAGGCGTTTAGAGCCGCCATCATTTTCATAGGCGTTCAGAAAGTTACGGTTTTGAGTAAGACACGAATCCAAGCTTGTGGTCCCAAATAAATGGGATAATTCTAGCCTAGATTAGTGAATATCAATTGGGGAATTGGTGAAACCCTTACATAAGAAAATATTTTCAAAACTTATTTTTGCTACCACCTTTGCTACTTATTGAAATCATGTTTATCTATTTTTTAGGAATTGTATATAAGATGTATGTGATAATTGATAATTTCGTATACTTTGATCATTTTTGCTATGCTAATTAGATAACAAGCATGCTAGGATTTCTTTATTTTATTATTTATTATCTAACCCCTCATGTCTTGTGGAAGCGCATTACAAGTTACCTATGCTATTCAAGTACATGTCTTACCTTCGTATCTTAATTCCATAAATTATGTATTGCTTTGTATGCGATTCTCAACCTGTTCAGCATATCTTTTTTATTGTTTGCTTAGCTTGCTATGTTTGATTAAGAGACAAGGTTAAAATATATGTTGTGTGTTTTATTTTCCAAACTAACCATTGATGTCTTGTGATAGTGCTTGAGAAGCAGTCCAGGTACACACCCTAAATCTTCTTTATGATTGTGATTGGTTTTCTTGCTTGGCATATTAATTCTAAAATCACCTTAGTCTACGTAGATATCTATGATCAACCAATTAATTGCCTCATTGCCCTCAACTTAGTCAGTAGAAACCTTTATAAGGCTTAAAGGGGTGTTACCTTTTAAAGGTGTCTTCCCAATAGGTAACTTGATCCCCAAACCTAGACTCGGATTTTTTCAAAGACATGCTTTTTCAAAAAAATAGGGAGTCACTTCTTTAGGGTTTTCTTTCTTATTTTATTTTCCCTTTAAAATAAAAATAAAATAAGTGGTGACTCAGAATTTTCCAAAATTAATTTTTCACAAATAAAAGTGAATCTCGCCGATCGAGTGAGAGCGCACATGAAAAATGCGGGTCCACAATATCTTTTCTATAGTTTCCTAGATGATATTTTCTTTTTAGATCTCTTTTCGTTTTCTTCCAATTCACAATCATTCCTCTTCCTTTTCAATATTTTTGCCTTTTAAGATTCTCTTAAGGTTTATTTTCTCAATTTCATAAAAACTAGTTTTACTTTGCAATCATCTACCACCTCTTTGTAGTCAAATACACGTTCAATAGATTGCAGCTAATCCAAAAGCTCATTTAGTTGCATTCTTCCTTCAAACCCTAGAATATCAAATTTGGCTTTATAGTCACTCTATAAGTTATGATTTCTTCTAACATGAGTTGTAGAAGATGAACTTTCTCTTAAATGGGAGTTTCGGTTTTGATATAAGGGGTTACTATTTTCCTTTTCATTAGTGGAACTTTCTTCCCCTGAAGCCTAGTGTTAAAGAGATTCAAATTATTCTAAAAGTTGTTGTATTCATTGCATTTGGTTTCTTAGCTCCTCAATCTCAAGGTCACAAAGATCTCTTTCTCGAGTAGGAGTTTATTCAACATTCTAAATGCAACAACAATGATTAGCCATGGCACTTAGCACTTTGATATCAGCTGATGTCAAGATGATGGAAAAAAAAAACTAAATAAATAGCAAGGAAAATACAAGATCATTACCCAAGAAGAAAACCCGAAGGGATATAGATTCAATCACTACCCAAAGCAATCCACAAGGGATACAAAGTAAGGAAGCAATCCTTTGTTCACATAATCTACTTATTCACTCTTTTCTCCAAAGCATCTACCTCTGTTCAAACAACTTTCTTTTCGACTTCCAATTGCCATAACTTGGAATAACCTCCAAGCATGAGCAATTTCCAAAACTATATTTTATAAGTTATATATTCTAATTCATATCACAAATTCCACTATAATATACCTAAGAAATAGAACTTCTCCAATTCTTGAGTAGCACTAGACAACTAAACCTTTCTATGGAAAATTGAATATGACTTCCTCTCTAAAACCCCAAATGAAGTCTCATAAAATGCATTTGAAACTTAAGGACCTTTGATGTGATATATAGTATGCATGGGAATTTTCATTATCCCAATACCAAATTTACCCTAAATATACCCCTACAAAAATAGTTTTTGCCTCCCTTACATTTCATATGATTAAAGTAAGGACTTAGAACTCTTTTTTAACTAGATATTGGGTCATATAATGGGACACTTTTGTGTCAAGCATAGTATAGATTACCTATAGGAAATACCATTAGGGCACATTTCAAAGAAGAGGATGATGAGGTTGTATGATAGTTTAAGAAAACCCATAGTTTTAAAAGGCTCAAGGCGCACCAAGGTGCAAAGTACTCCTGGAGCATGAGGCGCAAGGTGCACCTAAGGCGCGGCCTTTTGTGAAGTAAGGTGCATCCTAACTTACATATATATTTTTATATAATATAATCAAATTTAACAATCATTATTTGTCCTAAACACATAAATCATCAAATATCACCCAAAACTTCAATTTAATCAACAAAAAACATAAAAATAAAGAACTCCAATCATTAAAACAAAGCATCATGATTGCTAATAGCCTAATACATATCCAAATCCAAAGTTTTCAAACCAAAACATGAAATTTGTTCACAATTCAAAAACATCATTAAAAAACACTTGAATAACAAATTTGTCCACAATAATCAATCATCACTTGTCCTCTAAATCAAAAAAATCAACATCATCATTTCCATCGTCACATTTGTAGCCTTACCCATCTTCCTCATCTACTAAATCAACCATTTCTTCATCTTCATATTCATCTATTAGTGAACGAAAAGGCAAAGTTCTAAAGCTTGAAGCTATCCCCTTTGGCGGTGGTATTATACTTGAGTTTGCTCTAGCTCTAGTATCAAACCAAGCCTCCTTAGCTCCAATAGCTTTAGCAACATCACCCCATGTTAAATTATCATCATCAAATACAAAATCATTTTGTGCACCTCCATGAGAATCCCCATCTTCCATTCTTCCTATCAACCTTTCATTGCTATCATTTATATCTTTCAAGGAAATTGGGTCAATGGTGTCATGTTCATTGTATCTTCTCTTCAAGGCTCGATTATACTTAATGTATACCAAGTCATTCAAGTGTTGATGATCTAACTTATTTCTCTTCTTGCTATGAATCTGCAAAAATTTATAAGCTCATAAATATATTTTTAAGTTTTAACTTTTAAGTTACATTCAAGGCTCTATTAGACTATTACTTGTAATTATTTTGGTGACTTACATTTTCAAAGATGCTTCAATTCCGTTCAAAACCCGATGCACTACATGTTAGATTGAGGACTTTCATTGCAAACCTTTGCAAATTTGGAGTTGAAGCTCCATTTGCAGCCCACCATTCCGTTGTAGTATATAGATATTAACAATTTAGTGAAACAATTCACCTATTTTAGAAAAAATACAATCTAATCATTTAAATCAACAAAACTAAATAACTAACCTAGTGCTTTAGTCTTCCTTGTCCTAACAGCTAACTCATTCTCGAATAATCCTTAGGCATTTGTGTACAAATTCACTTCAGCCACAATTTTTTCTTGCTTAGCAAGGTCTCTTGTCCCTTAAGATGTATTTATACAAATCACTCATAATATCTGCATAATACTCTATGTTTGGCTTATCATAGAAGAATTTTGGGTTCAAAAAGTACCTCACTACATGCAAAGACCGATGAAGCTGAATCTCCCATCTCTTATCAATGATTTTGAAGATTTCTTTGTACTTTTCTTCATCTCCATTCAAACTTCTCACAATTGCATCCTTAACTCTATCCATGGCCTCATAGATGTATCCCATAGAAGTTTTTTTTTCACCATCAACCAAACAAAGCACACGAACAAGGGGACTTGAAACCTTTAAGAAAAACACAATAGTGTTCCAAAATGAAGGCATTAAAACTATATTGCCTATAGTTTTCCCCTTCTGCTCTTTTTCCCATTTACTATCTAAACTTGTAAACATCTTCCTCAACTTGTTTTTCTATTCATGAAATCGCGATAATGTGATGAAAGTGGTTGCAAACCGAGTCTTAGTAGGCCTAAGCAATTCCAATAAACCGTCTCATCATGTTAAGTAGCCCTGAGCAATTATAAATATACCCATTTAGTGATATAGCTCTCTCTAATGTCCTTTTGATGTTTGGTAGCTTTCCAATATATTCCAACATCAAGTCAAGGCAATGTGCAGCACATGGTGTCCAATACAAATGTGGGCGCTTTAATTCTAACAACCTCCCTATGCAACACTGTACATAATAAATTTACATAAGTTCTCAAGATAAATAATTCAATTTTTAAAATTAAATAAAAATTCAAGAAATAGTATTTGTTATCTGCCATCACATAACTTGAGTGATTATATGTTATAACTTGAATAACATTCTCCTCACCAACTTGCTCTACCCATTTGTCAAGTAACTCAAATATCTTTTCTCTTGTTTTAATCATCGAAAAAGCATCAATGGATTGCATAAACATGGTTCTCTTTGAATAATTAACCAAAAAATTCATCAAAGTTCTCTCTTTCCCATCTATCCATTCATCCGACATAATTGAACATCTTTCTTTTTTCCATTCCACCATATGATCCTTTATCAAAATCTTTTGTAAAAGCCAATTCTTTCTTAAGGTTAGTAACTCTTACCTCATGAAGAGTTGGTCCCTTCATACCTATGCCATATTGGTCAATAGCCTCAATCATTGGTTGGAAACTCAGATATGTGATTGCATTAAATGGAATATCAGCCTCATACATCCATCTTATGATAAGCATACAAGTTCTTTCCTTTGCTTCCTTTTTATAGGCATCATTGATAGTAGTTTGGTTCATCTTCCCACTCTTTAGATTTTAAACAACCATCTTTGTATTAAGAGTGAAAAAATATCCATGGGACCTTTTTGTCTTGGTTTTTCTGAAGAAAACATTCTACCACTACTTTCTCCTCGGTTACTACCACCATTAGAAATGTTGGTGAAATTCATTCTACTATTAATCTTCTCACCAAAATCTTCATATTCCAAACCAAACAAATCTTCATTAACATTTTCGCTCCCCATATTCATTTGCTCTTTTTGACTTTTTTTGGAACTCATATACTCTTCCATTTCTTCTCTACCATGTTTCGGACATTTTCTACACTTTTTAGCATTTCTATATCCACTAACAAGATGTTGTATGTGTTTATATATGCCTTATTTGGTTACTTTATCACAAAAAATGCATATGATGGTGTTCAAATTTTTTTCATTTGGCAAACGAGCATACTTCCATCCAGGATTTCTTCTTCCACTTGCACTAGAGTCTACTTGAGTTTCACTCTCATTATCCATCTTGCAAACAAATTATCTATACTATAATAAAATAATTATAATTAAATTAAGAAAATAAAAAATAAAAAATAAAAAAAATAAATATGCATATCATATTAACAAAAAAATATGCACATGAGAATGTTTTTTATTTGTTTATTTTTATTTAGTAAATTTTTCATGTCAAAATACAATATTTATTTTTAAAATAAAAAAATGTCAATAAGAGTCATGAGATAAGAACGAAAAAAATGCAGAAAATTGAAGAAAATAGAAAAATACCGAAGTCCCAAAAAGGTACGTCTATTTTTCCTCTATTTTTCTCCTATTTTCCCCTCTTCTTCATCCTCTTCGCTTCTTCATAGCACAGAAGAGGATAGGGCAATTTTTGGGGTGTTGTCCAGTTGAAAACAACCAAAAAAAGGGGGCTGGAATGAAAAACAGGACCAAAACAATGTTGTTTTGGCCTGTTTTTTATTTTTAAAAAAAACAGACTCCAAAACAACATCGTGTTAGCCTATTCTTTTTAAAATAAAAGGGGTCAAAACAACTCCGTTCTATTCCCTGTTCTTTTAAAAGAATAGACCAAACAACATCGTTTTGGTTTAAGACAATAAAAATAAATAAATAAATAAAGTTCTTTTTGCCCTCTACAACTTGTCACCGAAGAAGAAGAAAAAGACTAAAAAAAAAAAAGGAGATAGGAGATGGAGGCACACCTGTGGGCTGCATCGTGCCTTGTTAGAGGCGAGCGCCTTGCAAGCCTAAGCGGCGTTTTCATGAAAGGGTGTCGCCTGTCTTTAGGCGAGGCGCTGGAAGATCGTGTCGCATCGCTTGAGGTGCCGCCTTTCACAACTATAAGAAAACCTAAGCTAACTTATATATCTAGGGTTTTCTTTCATTATCTATGGCCCACAAAGAGGCCTTAGTGAGAAGTTTGAGTCAAATACAAATAAATACCTCCACCTCACCTAAAGAGCTTGTACATATGGTGACTATTGACCAAGCTACATGCATAGTATTTTTAGACAATCATTTCCCTTTGGAGGTTCATATCACACTCGACCACTTTATATTATAGTTGGTTATTTAATGAGGAAAGTTTTGTCAATCTTGTTAAACAATAGGTCAGCATTGAATGTTTATCCATTATCTTCTATTATCACTTTGGGATTCAAGCCTACTAACTTTGGTTTATCTACTCATGCCATGCTCACCTATGATAATACCCATCGGGAGGTGATGCATACTTTGTCATTAGGGATTCAAGTTGTGTATTAGTCACTTTTCTCACTTCATTCTAAGAGTTGAAGGTGCTTACACCCTTTGACTTGTTGTTAGGTTGTCCATGGATTCATAAGGCTCATGTTATTCCATCTTCCTTTCATTAGAAGGTGAAGTTCAAACATGAAGCTTGAGTGATATTGGTGTATTCAAGTAGGGACACTACCCCATCATTAGAGCCTATATTAGAGATGACTATTAATAGGAATGATTTATTGCTTACTAGATTTACATTTGATGAGGTCCAAACTTTAAAGTTAAAAGGGGCCTTACCTAGACCATATTTCATTCTCTTTTTATGAGCATAGCAATGTAGTATTGATAGATGATTGGAGAGATATTCTACCTACATGGATAGGGATTGGGTTACCACCAATAGGGAGTCGCAAAGTTCAACATGACAATCGATTAGAATATACCATTCAACCTAGGATATTCACTAGTCAAGTGTGACTTCATTCAAGTATCACAAATTCAATAAGCTAGAGAGTTGGCATGCCATTGAGATAATAGATTCAATTACCTCATCATGCCTTATGGGAAGACATGGATAGAGTATTTGGCTAGAGTCATTGACATGACACTAAGCAACTTGTGTTGAATCCAATTGCCAATACCATTGACAAGAGTTGATATGAGCTTTAAGAGTTATTATTCAGGCAGCTGCAAATAGATGATGGGTTTAAAGTTTTGATTACACAAAGAGGTGGTCCCATATCACCAACCATACTAGCATGATTTCTCTTCACTTCCCTATTGAAATAGAGGCATATGGAGACCTACTTAAGATAGGAGATGTGACAGATGAGGTTGAGAGGGGTTAGTATTGTAATGAGTTAACCACTATGAACATGAGACATATTCAAGTTTTAGAGAGGATACACATGACACATCAATCGACACCCTTGAATTGATGATGATTCACACATACAATGTAGAGGTACTCTAACCAATTACAAAGCTTTCTCAATCAAAGTCAGTTGGTGTTTGTCATGTTGACGAGTTTGTACTTCGTTATGATGTCGAGTTTGGTTTTATGTCTCAAGTTAATGATGTATCCTTTTTTCCATTTATGATGTGAATTCACTTGAGGGTTTTCTTTTTCCTTTTGTCATGTGATGGCAAGTGCTTTACTTTTGATATAAGGTAGTTATCACCTTGCACCAACATATATGACTTAAAGGACAAGTTTGAATCTCATGACTCTAATGATGACTCCCTTAACTATGATCACATAGACCATAGAGTCAAACCCATCATGGAAGATGTAAAGACTAATGACTTAGGATTAGAGGACTTTCCTAGAGAGCTTAGGATCGCGACTTTATTATCTTGAGACAAGAGCATAAACCTCACTCACCTTTTGAGATCTTACCTTGATATATTTGCATGGTCTTATGAAGACATGCTAGGCCTTGACCCCACCATAGTTTAGCACCATGTACCCCTTCTTCCTCATGCTAAGTCGTTTAAGTAGAAATTAAGGAGACTAAACCCCAAATGGAGCTTGTAGGGTAAAGAGGAGGTTCAAAAGTAGGTTAGTGTTGGATTTCTAATAGTAATGGAGCATCCAAAGTGGCTAGCCAACATAGTTCTTGCAGAAGAATGGTCAAGTAAAGGTTTGCATGGATTTTAGATTTGAATAAGGCTAGCCCCAAGGATGACTTAACTCTACCACATATGGACATGCTAATGGATAGAATTATTTGGCACTCCTTGTTATCATTCATGGATAGTTTTTCACCCATTTATCATTCATGGATTATTTTTCACCCATTTATGGGCATCCTTGCTCTTAATATTGGATTGAAATCGACAACAATATTTCTACACATTCTAGTATTAAATTGGTTTTCTAATGTCGAATTTAATGTCGATTTTCATTTTGACACTAAACCATACCCTTGCCCTTTATCAACATTCCAATATCCTATGGGTTTAGTGTCAAATGGATGACGTTAAAGTGCTTCAATTTGTTTGGTTCATTTTGCATTTCAATACCATAGTGAGGTATCAAATTGTGCCCGTGAATGATTAGATACCCCAATTTGTGGTATCAATTTGGTCTCTTTCCAGATCAAAATTTCGACACCTCATTTGGTGTTGAATTCAATGAGATCTACTATTGTCTTTCTCAACCTTGAATTCATTTTCTAAGTATATTTTGAGCAATTTTCAAACTTAAAAATAATCTTTCAAATGATTTTCGATATAGAATCCCTTTAGATATGATCACATTTAGTATCCATATATGATTCGAGAAAACATTAAAGCTTCCTCTATTCGTTTATTAAAGACCATAGGTAAATGGGGTTAGTAGCCAGTCATAAGGTTTCCCATTAAATAACATGATCCTCAAATCCATCTCGATTTACAAACTTTACCCTTTCCACTTTGAAATCATTTTTAGGGTTTTCTTTCTTAATCTATTCTCCCTTTTAAAAATAAAATAAAATAAAATAAATAGCGACTCCAAACCTAAAAACAATTTTAAAAAATAAAACAATGATTTCTCCACATGGTTCAAATGCCACCATCAAGTGGGGATGCACCAATTCACCTCCATGAAGAACTACAAGTCCTCATATAGCACAAACACATCCATCAAGGATAACTTTTGGAAACCAATTGCACCCATTAACTAATCAATTTGCAGCAAAAACAATCTTTTAGACAGACCTTGTTCAAATTCAAGTTAGACACCAAACTTCCTTTAGTTCAATCCTTTTGGGTTCATTAGCTTCAGGGTCTTCTCCCATCCCTAATTTGTTATGGTTGTGTTGTTCAACTACTTGTTTGCCGTAATTAAACTAAAATCTTTAAGTGACAAAAGACCAGAGCCCACAGGTTTTGCAAAGCAATATTGATGGTTATTGTTAAATAAAATCCAATGTTAAATTTAGAAATGTAGAAGCAGCATTCGACATTTCATTCAGTTTCACAGTAACAAAAGCCAAAACCAGGCAAACCATAATTATTCTAAAACATTCAACATACAATGCAGTTTCTTACTGAAAAAGTCTCACTCAGAGAGACTCAAGGGTGATTCAGTAAGTTTTATGTCCTTGAAATTTAGAGCATGGCATACACAAACACTAAATCATTTTAGACAGAAATTTCTTTCAAGTCGCCGTTGCAATCATGGACTCCAGTTACAGCTTGCTGCCACATTAGAGCAAGTGTCAGATTTATGGGAAAGAATGGGGCAGGAAGTGGAGTTCAGTGTGCAATTCATCACCTGAATGCATGACAATGTATACTGCACATCAGTTCCTGATATTTGGTGGTGGAGCACAACTCTAATCCTGAGATAACAAGTTACCAATATCAGTTTCATGTTCAAGATTTTTTATTAGCTCATAAATCTTGAAGGTTGATCAATAGAAAAATAAAATATCACATTGCATGAACCTGGATTCTGATCCACAGAATATGCTAAATCCAGAACTTTTGGGTGCTTAATTTGGAAGTGAACTCTAAGCTAAAAGGGTGACAAACTCTTTAGCAGCTTTCAGAGGGCACTTTACCCAGCCTGAGAGTTGTCACTGGAAATCCCAATACTAGAAAAAACACCCCAAGTGATCCCCAGAAAAAGGACTTGTGCTGTTGTGGGTGAAAATTGCGTTTGTTCTAGTCATGTGAGCTCATACATTATAAGTTAAGTCAATCACAATCCTAGAAATAATTTCCACAAAAGAACAGTAAGATTATGTATAAGAACCAGAACTACTGATTCACCACAGAAATTCTGCCATATCTTTGTTGATAGAGGTTTGAGATACCCATCAAACAATGGTTATAAGGATGGGTTGCAGAGGATAAAAGGACGCTTGTATTAGTAGCTCTTTTAAATGCCTAATAAAACTTCTTCACATTCTCAAATGCACTGCCTTTCACTCAACCTCACAACTCTGGAAACCAACCATGCAAGAGCTTGCTGGTATGTATGAAGTTCATTGGAAATGAAAATTCCATGGTTTCAAACTTCTGTTAACTAGTCAATACTAGTTGGATAAATTCCATTAGTTTGAAGCGCCTCTTCACTTCAGGGACAGAAAAGACGAAGTAAAGAAAATTCATGAATCTCAGATGATATTTAAGGACTGAGACACACCTCGACGAGCTCTCTGGCATCATAAGCACGCCATGTTCTTGCAAGTACTTGCATAGTTTTTCTGCCGTGATGTTTGAGCCCTCCACTATTTCAAAATATACCTGATTGTAAGAAGCATAAAGTCACTACACTGCTTGCTCAAAGTCTATTTATGAATGAAGCCACAAAGTAAGAACCAGTATGAAATTACAAATAAACCAAGGTAAGACATTAGAATGTTTAGATAACTATAGCCGTTTCTTATGTGCATAATATTGCATAGATCCACAAAATACAATTTCTCACACACACAGGAAACATTACACTGGTGCAGAACACCAAAGCACCACTATCATCACAACACCATGGACACTTGCAATTATAACTATCAAACATGTCGACTGCTTCTAGAGAAGCAGAACAAAATGAAACAGCAGGCTCATTTCCTGCTTGTGAAAACAGGAAAACTGATAACTATACCAAACAAGCCCTTAAATATGCACAACTAATTCAACATCTAAACTAGCAATCCAATATATATTGGGCAGATTATAGCTTTTCTCATCTCCCTACTGCTGGGATCAGTCATTTCCTTGGCTTAAAGAGCAGGGATCAATAAGAACATGATATCCTTCAATTATTTTTTTTTTTTTATTAGTAACACGATACCCTTCAATTAATGAGGAAGTACGAGAAGGTACTCATCCAACAAGAACTCCAAATTTGGAGAAAATAATGCTGACCTATTCAAACCCACTTTAGGAAGCAACCCCAAAAAGTTCAATAGTTTATTCCATAAGTAAAGCAAACCCCCTACAAGTAATCAGTTGTAGACTCTTGTGTATCCATGCAACGAATTTTCAGAAGGGAATCCAGATGAAGAGGAAGCATCTATTTAAGAGAGAGAGAGAGAGAGAGAGAGAGAGAGTCCTCCAAAAAAGGTTCAGCACTTCTAATTGAAGGCTGGCCTGAGAAAACCCCTAGGTAAAATTATGTTTAAATCTTGATTTGAATAACAAATAAGAAACCATTAGGAAGCAATGTTAATCAGCTAACAACTGATACTCACAATATTGGTCTCCACTGAAGTAACATTGACTTTTAGGCCCTTAATTTGATTCAGTCCTTCTGAAACCAAAATCCATAAATTGGCAGAGTGAGTGCAATCCAAATAATGCAGAGGTATGAGAAGAGAAGACAACAATCATTTCTTCCAACCAAAAAAATAGCATTTGAAACCAAATACCCAAAGAAAATAAAAATTACCAGCTAAAATCTTAGCTTTCTTGTGATCACCCTCAAGCTTTGCAATGTTCTCTTGCAGTGCAACTAAAGCAGCAGCACAAATGATACCAACCTGTCTCATCCCACCACCTAAGGTTTTCCTCAGCCTCCTAGCCTTAGAAAGAAGAAAGAGAAGAGCTTGATTCCAGATTCTCTGGGAAAGAAGAGCCTTTGTTAATGATCACTCAAAATATCTCATTATTACCTTAGCAATAAAACTTTTGGAACCAACAATCACACTTCCAATGGGAGCACCCAAACCCTTTGAGAGACATACCTGGCTCACACATAACATGATAAAAGCAAGAACCTAGATGAGATAAATCGATGTAATTATGTGCTTAAATTTTTATGATTCCAAAATAAGTTGTACATTTACTTTAAACAAGGAATAATTTTTGAAATTATAAATAAGGGAACAAATCAATTCTCCAAACTCAAAGAACAAAAATCTAGGGACTCCCATTAGGAATCATACCGAAGCTGAGTCAGCAGCTTGTAAAAGCCTGTGAACTGGTACACCAAGTGCCTGGGGAAACCAATTTTTGAAGTGAGAAACCAAGCCAGTTTATAAGCATTTGAAACTCAAACAAACAGAAAGAGGAAAGGTAAAATATAAAGGAAATTTTGGACAGAACAATATGCTTTGATAGGTTGCAAAAAAGAAACAGAATGAAAAACAGGTCACCAAATTGAAATGATATGATTCATTTTAGCACCCATTGGTATCGCACACACAAAGATCTTTCATGTGAAGAGTCAAATCCAATAAAAATCACCCAAAGGATACTAAAGATAGACATGACTTATATTGTTGCATCCTATAATGACTCTACTTTAAACATCAGTTGAGAAAGAAACTTTTTTAAATGCTATATATATATAGCTTAGAGAATCAGAGGAGAAAGTAGAAAAAGGAGCAAGGGTTTACGGCAAAGATAAGAAAAGTCCCAAAAAGAATTACCAAATGAAAGGAACTCTCAAACAGAGTAATAAATTACACATATGAGATCCCATATAATTGGAAGTTGTGAAGCAGAATTTTGCCTCATGACCAATAGACTTTTGTTTTATTTGCCTACTACCATTCTTGAAGTAGTTGATCAAAAAGGAAAATGTAAAATTTGCTTGTGAGTATTTCCCAGAAATCACATTATTAGAAACTATCTCTCCCTTGAGTTCTTTCCTAGTACTTTGTTATTATCATATTCGAATACCATGTTCAAATATTTGCAATTATTAGAATACTGTTTTTTGAAATAGAAGTTACATTTTCATTTTATTGGAAAGTTTGAAGCAGCTCCTTATTGAGGTGTTATCTGTTGTGTGGTGTGTGATGTATGTAGCTGAAATGGATGTCCTGGCTACTTTTAGCATACAAACATGTGAACTTCCATCAAAACCACTGCAATCAACTTTCCCTAATGTTGTCATTTATTGCAGCAGGTGCCTGATGTCCCTGAACTAATTTTCAGAATCACTTCCCCAGTATTAATTAGTTGCCATTAGTTAGTACTGTGAAACATCTCTGCATAAAGAGTAGCCAGTTTTATCATTTAATAAGCTTATTTTTCTGAAGTCCAATTTGGAGCCACAAGACAGAAATTGAACTCAGAACCCATTTGGATAATTGAGCAATATAAATAGCAATAAACATCTGGATAAAGTAAAGCTTTTACTCACAATTGATGCATTGAAAATACGGGCTCCATCAATATGAAGCTTTAACCCATGTTTCTTGGCTAACTCTCCAACTCTGTCTATATATTCTGCAGGAAGGCATCTACCACCACAGCTGCATTCAATAAAGAAGCACTAGTAAAACACTGTACATAAGCGAGAAAGTGAAGGATAAACAAATAAGAAAGGCAAGAAAGAAATGGGCAAGGAATAATCCAAATATTCCTATAATAGCAATAAAGTTAGGCATTATAGATGTTCCACAAGCTATTGTTATCAGGTACATATTGACTCATTCTGCTTGTTAATGCATTCCTTGGGCGTTAGCTCAAAAATCCACAAAATTCAGCATTGTGATAAACAAAGAAGAAGGTATGTTCCAATGAGTATGACTAATGGGATGAATCATACTCTTTATCTTTTCTTTTCTTTTTTTCTTTTCTCTATGGAAAAAGGTTGGCAATTTTATCCCTTTCCTTTTATTTTTTTTATTTTTTTTCTTTTTTGGGTCCAATTCATGTAACCGACCTGGAAAAAAGGCATTACCATGATGAATAAAATATTTCCATCTTAAATCCAGCTCTAGGCTAGGTCCAAACATGAAATTGGCTGTAGTCACCTCACATATTCCATTTCTAACCAAAATTTGTTCAGTAAATTTTCTCCTAAACTCAATGGACCAGATTGATCTGACCCAGAAAATTGTTTGAACAAAGAATTGTTCTTTGAAGCTGCATAATACAGAAGATGAACCGAAAACAAGATAGACTCAACATAAACCATGGCAGAATGGGGTGGGGAAGATCTATATTAATTGGAATCACATGTTACAACTACAAATATAACAAAGAAAAACAAATACAAGAATGAATCAAAATTTATCATACACATGGAGATGCACATACAGCCTAGAGGGTCTAACACTGAATTTTAAAACTTCGGTGCACTAGCAGTGTATACCTTAAGTAACTCATAAAATTGAATAGAAGAGAATAACTCATAAAATCACCCATTCTTTTTAGAAGATGAAAACATGTGTCCAAACCAATCCACACCAAATTTTATGTGACAACTTATTCATACCCTCCATGGAAATGGAAAAGTGAGAGTGCTACTACACAGAACAGTTACAATTCAAAGTAAAAGAATCCAACTAGAACTCTTAATATGACTTTAAATATGTAATTACTAGGATTGAATGTGGCATAGCTTGGAATTCAGGGCAAAGTGATAAAGCATACCAAATTCACTAAGATGGTTCCAAAGTGACATGCATGGATTTGAAATTTTTATGCTAAAGTTGTAACACTTAATGACCAGGGAAAACAAGCTATCACAATCTCAATGGCCTGAAATGGTTTCTGCCAAACCTCCAATCATGGAGGAGTTGGGTGCCGCAATTTTGGTGGCATTTCAAGTTCCAAAACCTTGTGTTCCCCACCTTTTGCCTTTGTCTCTTTCATTTCCTCTTTTATATTGCACATTCAACATAACAAAGTTGAAAGCCTTTGGCTCACATGGACTAGAAACTAGGGAAAATGATTGATTTGTCAAGATGCTTCTCTAATTTCTTAAAAGTACAGGCTAATCTAATATTTTACAAAATATAAAATATTAGTACACTGAAAAATGTTAAAAGACGGTATTCTATGGAGATTAGCAAATCTACAATTTGAGCCTACAATTGCATCGGGCTTCCAGTTGAACGGCACTTAACTCCACTATGGTAGAAGCATAGAAAAACAAACAAATTTCTCGAAAAAAAACATACCTTAGTATAGACAAAAATTAAAAGTGTAGGAAGAAGTGAAAGTTTGGCCCCCCAATGCTAGTGGAATTTGGAATATACTGACAACAAAAGCAATCAAGTACTATGGCCCAAGGTTGAAAAAGAAAACCCAGGCCCAGTTTGCCGGAAGAATCATCCAGAATGTGGGAATCTACCAAAACATAAAGTCATGTCATGAATGATGTGGTGATAGTTTTATAAAAGAAGGGTCCTTACTTGGCATGCGTGTTCTCCAAGCATATAAGCCTTGTGGTTGGGTACACAAGCTCCCCTCTTGGATCTCTGATGGCTGCTTCAATGAGATTGATATCCATAGTTCCATCTTCATTATTTTTCACTGTCCTCGGATGCACACCTCCAAGGGTTGAAATGCCTCCATTCTCATATATATGTATATGGGAATTGTCTCCTAGAATGACTTCACTTCCCCTCACCTCACAGTGAACAAGCACACTAATGAGGTTGCCCATGGTGCCTGATGGAACGAACAGAGCAGCTTCCTTCCCTGTGATCCTTGCCATTTCCGTTTCAAGGCGAACGGCAGTAGGGTCACAAACCAATACATCATCATCCACCTCAGCAATTGCCATTGCAGCCCTCATTGTTTCAGTGGGTTTGGTGACTGTGTCAGACCGGAGATCCACTGTTCTAGTAACCATTTTCACTGGATTCAAATCAAAACAATAAAATGGAATTAGTTGCTACTCCATGTCTTGAAGAACAACAGTTATTTGTCTGGCAGTCCAGAAAATTAAGAAAAAGAAAAGAAAAAGGAGACTTTGAAATCTATTATTCCCATCCTTTCAGACCTTAAGACAAGCAAAACTCATCTTCTAAATTAATTAGGCTTAGCTGAGTCCATTTTGGCATATTCTTGAGACCAAAACCAAAGTAAATATCATTTTTCAACTTTCTTTCCTTTTTTTTTTTCTTTTCCCCCAATCTATGACTTCAGAGCAAAAAACAGAGCAACCGGCCTCTATGCTTATAATTTGGTTTTTTCCACAACCATTTTTGCATAAACCCCACCAAAATGATCGCAAATCCTTAAGAAAACACCATTTTTAAATCAAATTTGTCCTCTATGAAAGTGGAAAAAGAGAATTAAACATAAAAAAAAAAAAAAAAAAAAATACAGTAGATTTTGTAAGAATTTTTAACACAATCCACAGAAACAAGCCAAAAACTTCAGTTCTAATGAGAAAATAGTTTACGGAGTCCACTTAATCCTCAATTCATGTGGGAGCCATCACATTCAAAGCAAGACTTGCAAGTACTGACCCCATTTCACAAAGAAATATTCTATTCTAATGCCACTTGAACCAGTCTTTGAGGAAATCCAAGAAAAAAGAGGGGTAAAAAGAGGGGTAAAAAGAGGGGTTATCACACATAAACAAACTGTCCGTCTTCTCTGCGCTCAAACCCAGATGAAAGGCGCAATTCGATTCTTTCCCCTTGATTTCAGAGAAAACCCTTTAACCTCTGTCCCTTATTCTCAGCAGAAAAAGCAGACACCATGAAAACTTCCATGGAAATGACAAATTTGACACAAAACAAATACGTAAACCACAAATCTACAACAAAAAAAAAAAAAAAAAAACCGAACAAAATTTTCCACACAACAAAAAAGGGGAAAAGAACAAAAAAATTAAAACCCAAAAGAAAATGAAAAGCCCTGTACCAAAATCAAACCGCTTTACTGAAATCTAAAACGAGCCAAGATTCTGTAATCCAAGCACTTCCCAAGATCCAAAAACCAAAAACTATAGAGCAGACCTTACAGTGACACCCCAGGAGAGCGATACAAGAATATATATAGTGTGGAATTTTACTGTAACATTGAAGGCGTTTCCAACTTTGCTTTGCAGAGGCCAAGAAAGGAAAACAAAAAAAAAAAAAGATATGAGGTGAGACCACGTATCACGACACGGGCCAGCGGCAGCGGCCAACCTCACTTTTTGCATGCAACTGCCGCCAGCCTACCAAACACCCCCATATTCTTGGATTTTTTAACTTTTTTAAAATATTATTTTTGAAAGAACATTATTTACAAAAATTAATTATTCGAAAAAAATAAATACAAAAAATGCAATACTTTTATACTTAAAATATTTTTTTAAAACAAATTAATTTTATACTAATTAAAACATAATTCACCTTTTTAACATTAAAAATTATTTTTTGAAAATATATTCATATTCTTTTTCTTTTTCCACCATTTTATTTGTATGCGTATAGAAAATAAGAGAATAAATGGATAGTTGATTGAATGGGCGGCTGAGGCATCATTTAGTATTCATATGGTGGGAAGACGAAGGAAGGTTGAATTTTGCTTTCCTTTGGTTGGAAATAACGTGGAAGTGTGGTACCTAGCAGCCAGTGGAGTAATATTCTACACGTCTTGACATCTGACGTGGCGGGTTATTTTTGGACCATAGCCTCGAGACGCCTGATTCAAACCTTTTCGACCGTTTAAAAAATTTTAAATATTAAAAAAAATTAAAATATTTTATAAAATCATTATCAAATATACTATTAAAATATATAAAAAAAATGTTGATGTTCTTAAATTCAAATATAATCATGTTATTTATGGTTAATATTTAAATAGTAAAATGATTTTTTTTTACGAATATTTACATGATATATGTATAATTTTTATTTTTTAAGGAAATAGAAATCAAATCTAAAAACATATTTGAATAATATTTTTTTATTTAAAAAAAAAGAATAAAAATTTAAAAAAATTAACGTTTTTAAAATTTTGGTAAGAAATTGAAAAGAAAAGAGAAAATATAACGGTAAAAAAGATGTTGTGGCATCATTTATATTTGAAATAAAATATCATTTTATAAATATTTCAAAAATATTATATTTATTTATCAATCTACATATAAAAAATAGTAAAGAAGAAAAGAAGCATGGTATATAAATGGTGCCCCTTTTGGGGTCAGAATCAATTGGGTACGCAGGATTGTGATGGATAACGAATGAATGATAAGGTGAGTGTTGATAGAATTCCTAACTTTACAACATCTATATGAGTCATACGATTAGGATGATGACTCAAGTCTATGTAGGATACTAGGATGCATACAATCTTTGTCTGTGGGTCCCACAGTATTTTTTTAATTCTTAATCATTTTTTTTTCAATAATCCATTGCAAAGGTTAGAGGTATTTACTAATAATATTTAGCAAATACAAACAACAATTTTCAACCTTCTTCTAATCCTCTGTGTATATGAGCGTATGATATTAGCGTGGGTGAAACCTGCATGATGTGTGCATCGGAAAATAATATTATTCAAATATATTTAGATCCGAAGTCTACTGTTTTAGGATTCTGTCTTCGAATAATGATGAAACTTGAAAGAGAGTGGGGTCTAGGCTTTTTAGGATTCTCCATATGAAGATTCTTTCAACAAGAGACGCTACCCATCACACAAGTCATTTTCCATCAATCGTGGTAAAGGAGGGAGAAAGAGAGAGCTCTCTTGTCTTGTGTAGCTGAAGAAGGTCACAACACTTCATCATACTTTTCAATTTTTGTCACAGAATATCAAGCAAATATTCCAACTACACAATGAGTTCCACAAACTAACAATAATAATAGTAACAAGAATAACTTTTTTTTAAAAAGAAAAAAAGAAAAGATTAAAGTTGTAAGTAATTAGCATCTGATTCACAGTAGGGTCCCAATTGAAATTGAGTATGTAATTGACTACAATATAATGCTGAATACAAACATCAGTACATGGCAAAAACCACCAGCTTTGCTTAGCAGTTAGCACTTACCACTTAGCACACAACATAAGCACTACTACCCTATACAGTGAAGCATTAAAATTTTCTGGTGAATTCCATCAAGTTTCCTTAAAATAAAACTCAGGCACAAACAAATAGCTGAATTATTGTCCAAGTTTCTCACCAAAGCAAAAACCAAAAACCAAAAAGCTAAAGGACAAGACCTGCTCACATGAAGTACATGCTTAGTACAAATCCAAACTCATTTCCGATTCCGTCTCTTTTTCCCCTTTTTTTTTTTTTTTTGTTTTTCAAGTTTCTTAGACCTGCTATATAATCCATAAATATATATATGTATCTTTAGGAGATTAGATTCAACAAATAATGAGGGACAAACCTCGGCCACAGCAAAACTTCCAGACTCCCCATCCCCATCTAGTCCACTGGATACCTAAAACACAATACCAACAATCGATCTTCCAACTTGCAATCCAACATATCCGATCATTTGATATCTCAAGTGCAATACAGAAACTTGGCTCTCCACCTACAATAAACTACGATCCTCCACCATCTTGGGCCTCTGCACCAACATCCCCATCAAGTTTTGTACTTGCATAAGCTTCTGCTTGGACAGCACCCATTTGATCATTTGGAGTTCCATCACGAGATGAGCCAACTGGCATAGATTTTCCAAGCTCATCTGATGGGCATACAGGCTCAGCAGTTTCTGTGTCTGGTACAATTGTTTCATTTTCTGCACCAACATTCACATCAGGATTTGGGGATGCATGAGCTTCCCCTTCAGCAGCATCCGGTTTCTGGCCTGGCATTTCATCATGAGATGGATCAGCTGGAAAGGAATTTCCAAGCACATCTGAGGCGGCTACAGCATCAGGAGTTTCCAAGCCAGCCACAGTAATATGATTAGCTGCATCTGCATCAGCATCAGCATCATGTTTTGGGCTTGTATGATATTCTTCTTGGCTGGAATCCATTTTCTGGTCTGGCAATCCACCATGAGATGGATCAACTTGCACAGAGTTCCCAAGCTCATCTGCAGCTGCAGGCTCAGGATTTTCCACATCCATTTGACACGTTTCAGCCTCAGCCACCTCAAGAGCACGATTCTTTGCCGCAATTTCTTCTTGAATTTTTGCTTGTACTCTGTATTCATCAATGAGAGATTGGATTCTTTCCTGCTCTGCAATAAGATCCCCATAGCGACTCTGTAAAGTCTGTTCAAGCTCCTTCTGCTTCTGAACTTCCTCCCAAAGACCATTGATCCTGTGTGATGCTGCTAGTTGCTCTTGTTTTTGCAAAGCTTGGAAACACTCAAGTTCTGTTCCAGCAGTGTCCATCTGTTTGAAAGTTGCCTCAATTTGTGTCCACAGTTTTCCAGCCCGCATCTGATCATTCAAGTCAAATGGTTCACAAATTATAAATTTATGGTACCAAGCACCAATACTTGCTTGATATTGCATTTAACGCACACCTCAAAAAACAATGGTGCTTTTAGAAACCTCCTAACGTAAAAAAAAAAAAAAACCTGAAAGGGGTTGGCAATTGGATAAGGCATTGGAAAGAATAATAAGATAAGCATGGCAATGTTATCCAAACTGGAGCAAAAATGGGCTGTAAAGAGAGTTGAACCTTAGATTCTTAAGAGATTCTCATGAATGGGAACTTGAACCTGTTACTTCATTTATGATTTATTTTTTCGGAATAGAAATTCCCATTACAGGTGGTATGGGCCCTATAGGGCTGCAATGTTCCTTCCAAGGAAGGTTATTTTTGCACTGGACACTCTTTGAGGAAGATTCTGACTGTTGACCAATTTAAACATAAAGGTAGGATTCCAATCAATTGGTGCTGCATGTGCAAAAAGGAAGAATCAATCAATCACCGTCTCATTCATTGTAGAGTGATCACAGTTTCTGAACCTGTTTTCTAACCTTAGTTTCCTAGGTGCTGCTTGAGCATATGAAAATATGCTTACCAGAGTTGGCAAGGCAGTTTGGTTGGTAAGATGAAGAGTAAAATGTGGAAATCAGCCTCAGTTAGCCTCGTTTTGTTGTAAGAATCTTTGAAGACATAGGGTAATCAGAATTGAACTGAAAATAGGTTCCCCTGTTTGGGTCATCAAGGAAGTCTGTGAGGGAAGGTCTTTTCCAGATGTTATTGATTGGGTGGGTTGGTTAAAGGCATTTGTTTGAAATTTTCTTCTTTTGCTTCAGGTAATCCCTCCATATCCCATGTACCAGAGATGTGCCCCCTTTTATTTGGTGTCACATCTATAAACTTCTTTGCCTATCAAGAGAAAAAGTGCACCTATGGTAGAATGTGTGGTGACATATGAGGAGCTGACAATGATTGCAAAATAGAGAAATAATCTTAAGGAGTCACCAAAATTAGCAGCTTACCTGATAACCATGCGTAAGAAGTTTTATCTTCTGCTCAAGGCGTTGTGCCTTCTTAGTATCATCCTCCATCCTCTTTTTCACATTGTCAAATTCGTTCTGCAGGGCTGCAAGTTTCTCCATGTTTCCAGCAACACTTGACAGACCATAAGCATCACGAGTAGGGAAGTACATCAGGTCATTTAAGCATGTTTTGTGTGCCTCAACAAATTCATCAAGTGATTCGTTATCATGTCCCATTGCCACACGGAGAAACTGAACTTCTTCCTTTATCAAATTGTCAGCCTACCAAAAAGAATTTGGTCATTCAACTGCTTGCATATGCAATGCAAACAAACACGTTTGAAAGAATCATCCACATCAAAAATAAAATCTCGCAACTGTCAAAACAGATAACATGCAGGAAAATATAGTTCATTAATGGTACGAATGTTGAGATCAATTGATCATTCAAGATGAAGCAGCAGAAGAGTCAAATGCATTTGCAATGACATTAGTGGTTTTCATCATTACCAAAAGAAAAGACCATATCACTATAATGGACTCCAAGAAATGGCAATAATACTTGAGAAAGAGTAGGAACAAGTAATAACTTCTATACAAAAAGTAGAAACTCTTATATAAAAAGCATAGGCTTGCTTTATATCCTTAAAAATAACTTTGATAAATTTTAAAATTTGAGGTAGTAAAAATTTTTAATATCTCATTTTCTTTTAACAGTTTTTAAAAACCAATACTTTTTTAATGCAAGCTTCTAAGAGTTTTTGTATTTTGTATATAAGTTAACTACTATTTCCTATTTTTAAAAGTAGGAAATAAGAAGCGCATCTAAATACACACTAAGATCAAATTATAGTTCTTTAAAATAATCTATTTAACTTTGTTTTATAAAAACACAAAACAAGCAAACCGTTTTTGTGTTTTCTCTTTTATTGTTGTGAGTAGAAAACTACTTTTAGGGTATAGAACCAACATGCCCATTGTTTTTGGGAAAGTATTCTTCAAAAACTTAATGAAGAGCTTTAGGAGTAATTGCTGCATAGCTATAGCTAGTTGCTTTTGTCTACAATAGTTCACTTTTGAAGACCATGAATGAGTTTCCAAAACCCTCCCCCTAACCACCCCAAAAAATAAAATAAAACAGTAAAACAACCCACACACACAAACATACCATCTGATCAAGAAAAACGAAAACAAAAAACAAAGAGAATATGCAATCATTATGTGTTATATATTTAAAAACAACATAAAATAAGTAATTATTTTTGCACTATTGCATAGGTATACTTAGTTGCTTTTATTTAGCAACAGTTTATATTTAATACTAACACTTATTGCTGCTCTTTCCAACCACTCTCCTCCACCCCCCAAACGTCTACCTCCAAGCCACCCCTTACCACATACGCACACTCCTTCACACTAACAAAAATATAATCTGATCGGGAGAAACAAAAAAATAAATAAATGAAGAGTATACACGCATTATTCATCATACATCATACTATTAAAAAAAAAAAAAAAACGTTGGAAAACTATTTCAATGAAGAAGTTTTGGCAGTGGCTAACTGATTTAAGAGGGGATAATGCCATGGGGCCAAATGGTTTCACCATGGATTTTTGGCTGAAATGTTGGGGTGTGGTTTGGGCTGAGGTAATGGATTTCCTACATGAACTTCATTATTCAGGCCTTTTGGAAGAAGTTTAAATGCAGCTTTCTTGGTTTTGATTTCAAAGAAGATTGACTAGAAGACACGAAGGATTATAGGTCCATAAGTAGGTGAGATTATTTGCAAATGAGGCCTTAGACTCAAGACTGAAAAGCTCCAAGGGTGGGATTATTTGCAAGGTAGACATTAAAAAGGCTTATGATCATGTGAATTGGGGTTTCTTAATGTCAATCATGGAAAAAATGGGGTTTGGGGCTAAGTGGGTAAGTTGGATGAGGTGGTGTTTTTCTACTGTTCGTTTCTCAATTTTTCTTAATGGTTTCCTCGATCGGCTTTTTCAAAGTTCTAGGGCTTAAGACAGGGAGATCCTCTTTCTCCTTTCCTCTTCATTTTGGAAATGGAGGTACTTTCCTGTATTTTAAAGAGGGCTTTGCAAGGAGGTTTTCTAAAGGGCTTCTTGGCTAGTGGGAGAAGAGAGGAGGGCATTGTGGTGTCTCATCTTTTATTTGCTAATGATACCTTAGTATTTTGTGATGCAGGGAGCATTTGGAGGTTTTGAGTTAGGCTTTCATGTGGTTTGAGGTAGTTTCCAGGTTAAAGATCAATCTTCATAAAAGTGAGTTGATTCCTGAGGGGGAGATTCCTAATTTTGAGGAACTAACTAGGGTGTTGGGTTGTAATGTGGGTTCTCTCCCCTCTTGTTATTTGGGCCTCCCTTCAGGAGCCACTTTCAAGTCCCCTCATGTTTAGGATGTAATGGAGGAGAGATTTTAGAAGCGACTCACTTTATGGAAAAGACAATACTTATCAAAAGGAGGGAGATTGACTTTGGTAAAGAGCACTCTCTCTAACCTCCCAACCTAATTTATGTCCTTGTTTGTCATTCCTCCGTGCTTAAGGTTGGAGAAGAACCAAAGAGATTTTCTTCGAGTGGGAGGTGAGCTCCATAATAGGCCTCATCTGGTCAATTGTATTATTGTTTACATGGAGAAAAAGGATGGGGGCTTGGGCATCAGAAATCTTTCCTTACTGAATAAGACTCTCCTTGAAAAATGGTGTTAGAGGCTTACTTCTAAGAACGAGCCTTTTTGGAAACAAGTAATTGTAGGGAAATATGGAGAGGAAGAGGGAGGTTGGTGTTTTGGTGTTTTGGTGTTTTAGTGTTTTGGTGTTTTGGAAGGCCATCAAGAATGGGTGGATGGTGTTTGGAAAAAGGGTGGCTTTTAAGGTGGGGAATGGTAGAAGAGTGCAGTTCAAGAAGAATAAGTGGTGTGGAGAGAATTCCTTGAAAGAGGATTTTCCAAGCTTGTACTCGTTAGCCTCCTCTAGAAAAGCTTGGGTTGCTTAGTTGCAGGATGGAATAGGAGAAGTAGGTCATTGGAAAACTATTTTCATAAAACACAACAATGATTGGGAAATGAGAGATGTGGAAGCTCTGTTTAGAAGATTAAATGGACAAGTGCTTAGAAGGAATGATGAAGATGTCATGAATTGGTGGATATCAAAGAAAGACCTCTTCATTGTTAAGTCCTTTTACTCCTCCCTAGCTCCTTGCAATGCTAGAGAGTTCCCTTCAAGTATTGTTTGGAATCCATGGGTACCGAAGAAGGTTAGCTTTTTTACTTGGGAAGCTTTTTGGGGGAGAATCCTAAATATGGATTAACTAAAAAGAAGGGGATGGTCTTTACCAAGTAGGTGTGCTTTATATGCAAAGCTGAAGAGGAATCAACAAACCATTTACTTCTTCACTGTCCCAAGGCAACCATGATTTGGTAGCTCATCTTTACTCTTTTTGGTGTTCAGTGGGTCATGTCCTTTTCTATCAAGGACCTCTTACTTAGTTGGCATGGCTCTTTTGTTGGGAAGAAAAGGAAAAAAGCGTGAAATGCAGCCCAATCGTGTTTATTTTGGTCCTTATCGAGGGAGAGAAATAGAAGAGACTTTGAAGACACCAAACTAACAGACCAAGCTATTTCACGATGGTTTTTGTACATGTTTTTTAATTGGGTCAGGGTTAATGTACGCTCTAGCTCATGGTCTATACTTGATTTCATTGATTGGTTGGAATATAAGTAAGGTCATGGTTTTGTGTTTTCCTTCTCTTTTTTAGTCTTTTAACCTTGCATACATCGTGTATACTTTTAGGTGCATTTTTTATTTTATTTTTTTTGCTTTCTTAATTCAATTGCATTTACTTATAAAAAAAAATAATAAGTTGTTGGCAAGGGCATTAGCAAACACACTACAAAAGGTCATTAGAGAGGTGGCTTCTCAATCACAGAATGCTTTCACGAAAGGAAGACAAATTCTGGACATAATCCCCATCGCAAATGAGGCCAGTGGTTCAAGATCTAAGAGTTTGAAGCTTGAGATGATTTGTAAGTTGGATGTTGAGAAAGATTATGACCATGTAAATTGGGATTCTCTACTTTCAATTTTGATGGGTTCTTAAGAAAAAATGGATAGGGTGGATAATATTTTGTATATATACAATTTGCTTTTTTGTGTTGATAAGTAGCACTCCCACCAGCATTTTTTGAGCTCAAGGGGATTGAAACAAGGTAAGCCCCTCTTTCCCTATCTATTTATATTGGTGAAGGTGGTGCAAAGTTGTTTCATGCAAAGGGCAATGAAAATAAGGGTTTTATTTCAGGTTTCAAGGTGGAAGGAAAGGGAAGCGAAAAAGAGAAGATTTCTCATCTTCTCTATGTTGATGACACTTTATTGTTTCTTGAGGTCAACAAAGAGCAATTAGTGTAAATGAGGTGGACACACTATGCTTTGAGGCAATGTCTGCATTGAAGATCAATTTAGAGAAAAGTGAGCTCAGTCTAGTTAGAAAGTAGGGAATACAAAAAGCATAACCCATCATTTGGGTTGTAAGGCAGGGAGTCCTCGCTCTAATATCTAGGCTTACCTCTAGGTGCCTCTTTCAAACCCACCTCAATTTGGTCCTTAGTTGAGGGAAGATTCAAAAGCGAGTTGACCTTTTGGAAAAGGCAGTACCCATCCAAATCATGCAAGCTTATGTTTTTTTTTTGATAAATGAGCGCATATATATATAAAATTAGGCAAAAAGCCCCAAAGCATACAGGGAGTATACATAGAAGCTTACGCCAAAACAAAAGCAAATCTCACCATCCCTTAGGGAGTGGCAAGCCATTCCAAAAAGCCTAAAAGCAAAGAGGACTCCTCTCCCATATACACCCTAGCCCAACTCCACAAATTACAAACAAACGAATTCTTTAATTTCTGAATAGCTAGAGATCCCCCCCTAAATGCTAATCTATTTCTCTCCTTCCAAACCGTCCAAAAAATACACAATGGAATGGAAGTCCAAATCCTTTTCCTCTTTTCCCCACAAAAGGGCCCCTCCAACTTTCTAACATCTCTTTAACTTTCTCTAGGAACACCCAATTGGCCCCAAACAAGGCCAAGGCAATCTCCCAAAGAGCCTTTACAACTGTACAGTGTAAAAGAATATGATTTACAGATTCCTCTTCACAACCACACAAAAAACACCGGTTTGGAAGCTGCCATCCCCGTCTTTGAAGATTATCCAAAGTTAGGACCTTCTCCCAAGAAGCCTCCCAAGCGAAAAAAGCAACTTTGGTTGGAACCTTGTCCACCCAAATACTCTTTTTTCGGGAAGGTAATGTCATTAGGCCCTGTCAACGACTTGTAGGCATCTCTAATCTGAAAGCGACTGTGTCCCTCTCCTTTCCAAATCACAGCGTCCTCTTCACTAGTGATCCTCAAGTCCCTCAACAAATGCAACATCTCTCCCAAGGCGTCCAATTCCCAATCATTGGAATTTCTTGAGAGTCTTATGTTCCACCCTCCTTGACCTAGGCTCGAGTCCCACATCTCATTTACCGAAGCATACCTGTGAACCGCCAGAGCAAACAACTGGGGAAAAGCTTGGGACAACGCCTCGTTGCCGCACCACAGATCAGTCCAGAACCTTACCTTAGTCCCCTTGCCCACTTTGAACTCTATATTCTCCCAACACCAAGATGACTCCTTCAGAATATCCCTCCATACCCCCACCCCAAACGTTCCGCGGGCCTCCTTAGTTTCCACCCAAAGCCCAACTTGCCATACTTCACCCCAATCACCTTCCTCCAGAAGCTATCTCCCTCAAAGGCAAACCGCCAAATCCATTTCCCCAACAGGCCTTATTCAAGAGGTCAATTTTCCGAATGCCAAGACCCCCACTCTCCTTTGGGTGCACACCACCTCCCAATTGATAAGATGGATTTTTCTTTCCGTACTTCCCCCTCCCCAAAGAAAATCCCTCTGGATTTTTTCAAGTCTCTTTACAATTAGCTTAGGCATGCGAAACAGAGACAATTGATATATGGGCATGCTAGCCAAGGTACTTTTGATAAGGGTAATCCTCCCGCCCTTTGACAGATATTGTCTTTTCCACAAGGCAAGCCTTCTTCTCAATCTAACCTCAACCCCATCCCACATAGCCCTAGCCTTGTACTTGGCTCCCAAAGGCAGCCCCAAATAGACAGAAGGAGGGTCCCCACTTTGCACCCTAACTCCACCGCCAACATCTCTATATCTTCCACCTCCCCAACCGGGATTACTTCACTTTATTAAGGTTTATTTTGAGACCAGAGGCTGCCTCAAACCACATCAAAATCCAGCTTAGTGGGTCATGTGACTTGTCTTGCTTCACAAAAAATGATCGTGTCATCAGCAAATAGTAGATGGGATACATTTATTTCCATTCCCCTCTCTCTTGAATATTGCAACCTGAGATGAAACCCCCATCAACAGCCCTTCTTAACATAGCACTTAGGACTTCCATTCCCAACACAAAGAGGTAGGGGGAGAGTGGATCTCCTTGGCGTAACCCCCTAGAATTGGGGAAATACCCAGCTGGCACCCCATTCACCAGAATGAGAAGCTTGCCGATGAAATGCACCACCACATCCATTTCATCCAACGATCCCCAAATCTCATCTTTCGCATGACCTTCATGAGGAAGCTCCAGTTCATGCTATCATAAGCTTTTTCAATGTCCAGCTTACATATCAGCCCTTTCTCCTTACTTTTGAGCCAATGGTCAGTCACCTCATTGGCTATGAGTGATGCATCTAAAATCTGTCTACCCTTCACAAAAGCGTTTTGGTCCGGCAAAACCACCTTGTCTAACACCCCCTTGATTCTATTGGCTAGCACTTTGGCCAAAAGCTTGTACAAACCCCCAATTAAACTGATTGGTCTGAAATCCCCCAAGTCCTCCGCCCCCCCTTTCTTAGGAATGAGGACTAGGAAGGTGGAATTAAGGCACTTGGCAAAAGATTTTTCTTCAAAAAATTCCTGGAAGAACTCCACAATTTCCTCTTTCACAAACTCCCAACAGGATTGCCAAAATGCCACTATGAACCCATCCGGGCCTGGCGCCTTATCACCATTCATCCCCATCAAGGCCGCATGAATCTCTGACTCAGTGAAAGGCTGTTCTATACCATCAGCTTCAGCATGGCTTAATCTTTGCAGCTGCAGCCCTTCAATGTCAGCTCTCCAAGACTGTTCCTCCGTCAACAGCTGCTTGAATGCATGCACAACCCCCTCTCTCACCTCCCCCTCCTCCTCCAGCCACCTCCCATTGATTCTGATCTTATCCATGGAATTATTTCTTCTATGAGCATTAGCCATCCTGTGAAAGAATCCCGTGTTCTTATCGCCTTCCCTCAACCACAATTCCCTAGATAGTTGCCTCCAGTGTGTTTCTTCCAAGATCACCCATTTTTTGAAAGCATCCTTAGCCTCTGTTTTCATCTCTGTCTCTCTTTCAGTTAGAACCCTATCCCTTTCCACCCTATCCCAAAATTCTACTTGTTGCAAGGCAAGGTTTTTTAACTTCAACCCTCCCAAAAACCTCTCTATTCCAGATTTTTATCTTCTCCTTCAGAGACTTCAATTTTGTGGCCAATCTGAAGCTGGCCCTCCCCCTCCCCCCGGCCTCCTGCCACCAACCCCGAAGGAGCTCCTTAAACCCATCCACTTTGAGCCACATATTCGCAAACCTGAAGGGGAAGGCCCTTCCTGACCCCTCCACCATTCAGAAGAATGGGAAATGGTCGGATGTGGGTCTGGGCAGCCTACACTGACTAACCCCACTGAAACAGTCAATCCAGTCCTGAGACACAAGAAATCGGTCCAGTCTAGCCCAAGCTTGGTTATTCCTTCCCCCACTCCACGAAGCCACCCCCCCTTGCATAGGAATGTCCAGAAGCTCTAATTCATCCACTACCTGAGCAAACCTTCTCATGGCGCCAGTCAACCTCCCCTGATTGCTCCTTTCCTCAAGGATAGAGTGACATTGAAGTCTCCCCCTACGCACCAAGATCATCCCAGATTCCCCTTATAGCCCCAAGCTCCCCCCAAAGGTCTCCCTATCATCTTTGTGAATGGACCATACACCCCTGTAAAAGACCAAACCTTCCCATCTTCTACATTCCTCAGTCTGCACGAGATTGAGAACTGACCCCTTTCCATCTCAATGATTTCCAGAGTCCTTTTATCCCAGCAAATCAGGATCCCTCCTGCAGCTCCCTGAGCATCCAAAGCACCCCAACCAAAGAACCTCCCGGAGCCCAAACTCCTCACCAACCCCTCATTCATGGACTGAATTTTCGTTTCCTGTATGCAGAACAAATCCACTTTCTGTTTTCTAATTATAGCTTTGATCATTTTCCTCTTAGAGCTGTCATTAACCCCGCGCACGTTCCAACTCAAGAGCCTATTTTCATTGGACTTCCAAGATTTGGCACCCTCTTCCGTGCCCAGTACACTTTTCTTCCTCCCTCCCTCATAGTTGACTGAGCATTCTAGTCTTCTCAACTCTCTTTCAAATTTCGATTTCTCCAACATGGCTTGTTATGGATTCTTTCTCTCCTTTTCCTGATTTTGCCCCATAAACTCCAAAATGTCTTTCTCCAAGCCCTCCGTCGAGAAGCCAAGGAATTGACTGAACCTGGCCAAGTCACTATCCTCCCATCTCGCTTCCACCCATCCTCTCTCTTCTTGACATAATGGCCGGGCTAGGCACAGTGCCTTACCGTTATCCTCCCTACAATCTTCACTGATCTCTACCAACTCCCACCGCTTCCCTTCATCCTGCTCTGAAATCCCAATTCCATTGCACGGAGTATCCCCTTTGGTTGAATCATCAAAAGCCCCAGTGCGGTCGAAAGACTTCTTCACAGAAGTCTGACCAAAAGGAGAAAGGGAGGAGGAAGAAGGTTCAAAGGCCACCATTCCAAGGGAAGGAGGGACAAAATCATACCTTGCGTCTTCCTCCAGCAGTGCGCAGTCGGTCCTGGAGATCCCCCCCCACTGATTCTCATTTCCATGGATCCCCCACTGACCATCCTTCACCCAGAAGGAGGAGATAGCCGCATCTGGGCCCCTTGACGGCCTTTGAATGCGCTCCGCATCAGAGAGGCCCTTCTCCGCCTGGGCCTTAGCTGGAGAAGCTGGGCTTTGAGGAGCCAGCCCAACCCCTTTAAGCAGGCTTGAGGGCGATGCCATTTCCATGGGCTTCCCAGGCCCGGATTTAACTAGCCCAGCCAAGTTTGTTTCAGGGGACGGGTCCTTAGTCCACCCAGTTAGCCTTGCTTGGCCCAATAAGTCCAGCCCACCCGAAACATGAGACTTATCTGAAGGCCCATCTTTGCTCCGAGATGGGTTCGAATTTTGGCCCGGTCTGCTGCACTGACCACGCGTCCCATCAGCAAATAGCAGAACATCCTCGAGCCTCGGGCCCTCCATCACCCCCTTCACGCGCACCCTCGCGCGTGCGCCCTCGTCACCCCCTGCCTCCGTTCCCATCGCGACAGCCTTCCCTTTCATTACAGTCGCCGGAACCTTCATGACTGGCCTGGTTTCCCACCATAGAGTTATCAAAAAACAATCCCTTCGACCCAAATCTCCACCTCAGTAGGACGAACCTCACCGTTCCGCTTCACCAGGAGACGTGCCCACTGTAATTCTTCCATTTTTACCGTTTGATTATCCATCGCGAGAAATCCCCCACACGCATCCCCAATCCTCCTCAGAATACCCTGCTCCCACAAGGAAACAGGTAGCCTACTACTCTCACCCATGCTTCACTACACCTATCCCTTCCCTCAGACATCCTAACTCCGGCCTCCACTTCTCTAATCGGAGGATTAGCCCCCCGACCGACACACTTCCGCTCTTTGCAGCTTGCTCTGCCTCTGCCGGGAGCTCAAACTCCATTAAAACCTTACCCTTCTCCATTTTGCAAGCCCTAAATTTCCTTTGAGCCTCCAGATTCTCGCTAATTTAGTTCCCCACCCTCTGAGCTCATCCCCCTTTCCTGCATTAGGGTTCCAAGACCCAACAATGCAATGTTCAAGTTTGGACAGATTCCGACCCACTTCCTCCTTAGACGCCTCTACCCTTGCTACTGATCGTTCCTTCCCATTCGCCATTTTGATCGCATCCACATATGTCTTCGCCAAAAAATGCTTCGACCGTGGCTCGTCTTCCTTCTGACTCTTACTGCCTCCTTCTACACAGCCCAGTCTCCGAAGTAATTCCACCATTGAAGCCCAGCCACCCTTTGTTCCTCTGCCTTTGGGAATAAAGACGCTAAATCTCTTTCTCTCCAGATCCGCGACCCCCAGCCGGAGAAAGCATCCCCCTCTATTAAAATCACGCGTCAGAGAATACTCCCTCCCGTTCTCCTTCCACTCTCGACCCACCTCACCATCCTTGCGTTTTCGATACTCAGAGTCAGGCACTCGAATACTATTCCAAGGCTCACCGGACCTAGTCTAACCCACGACGAGATCCCTCCTTTTCTTTCCACAATCGTGGCTTGCAGTCTGTCTCTCCTCTCCTCCACCTCGACCTCGAAAATTTTCGATTCCACGCCGAAACTACCCCTTCTAACCTTCTTCTCGGGCCTCGCATGGCGCTCGCCCCCTGCAGGTTCTGTCGCTCCCCCTTCGTCGCCGTTAACTCTCTCTCTCGCGAACTTTCTCTCTCTAACCCTCTCTCTCTCTCTCTCCTCCATCTCACTTCATGCAAGCTTATGTTGCATAGCACTCCCGTTACTTCTACCAATTTATTTCTTATCCATTTTCTCTATTTCTAAAAAGGTAACGAAGATAATGGAGAAGCTTCAAAGGGAACTTTCTTTGGATGGAGGCCTTGTAGATACTAAGATCAATTTTTTTTATTTTTGATAGGAAACAACAATAATAAATAATGATAGAAAAAGAAGTACAAAAGAAGAATGAGGAATCCTCCCTCCAAAGATAAAACTAAACAACACAATAAAAGAACAAGAAACTACACTATGAAAACTACGAGCAAGCTCTCTTGGCTAGACCATCCCGTTAGAACTACACACTGCTAGTCAATCTAGTTGTAACACGTTAAGGGGAATGCCCTTAAAAACCACGGAACAAAAAGCCCAAAGAGAAGCAAGGAAATGAATGGAATCCCAAAGATTCTCTGAATTCCTAGCTATGTCCTCAAATATCCTAGCATTTCTTTCCCGCCACACAACTCAAATTAAAGCGATGCACGCATTTTGCCACAGAACTATCCCTCTCTTGGAAGTGCCAAAACCTTTATAATTGATGGACATCATGTCTGAAATGCTTCTCAGAGGAACCCAATCCATCTTGGCTAGCTGAAATAATCTGTGCCACAACCCTGTCGTCAAAGAACAATGTAGGAAAAGATGATCTGTTGATTCTCCTTGCTTCATGCACAACTTGCAAATGTCAGGACTAAGAGCTTTGTAAAGTCTTCTCAATTGTAGCAAGTCATTAGTATTTGCCTTCTTGTGTGCCACTAACTAAACAAAGGATTTGACTTTGAAAGGGACTTGAGAATTTCATACAAACTTAGTAGGGAAAAAAGAGAAGATAAATCAAGTATTTGGAACAAGGCTATAAAGAAAAACTTGACTGTAAACAATCCTAAAGAAGATAAAGATCAGGATCTCGTATCTGAAGCCGAAGTGGATAAATGCATACAATCAAGAGATTGCATGAGACATTCTAGATCTTCTATCTTTGAATCGGAAAGGTTATGACGGAAATTAAAGTTCCAAGAAAAAGATCGAGCAGAACCGAGAATTGAAGAAATAAGGATATTTTTATCCGTGACTACTCTAAATAGTCTTGGATATTGTGATCTCAAAGGTTGGTCACCCCACCACAAATCTTCCCAAAAGCGAATTCTTTCCCCATCTCCTACCACAAATCGAGTATACTTCGAAAAATTCTGAAAGACTTGTGCAATAGCCTTCCAAGGACAACAATGTGAAGTGTTGGCATCCCAACCATTTGAATGTATCTCATAAATGCTTAGAATGACCTGATGCCACAGAGTTGTACTCTCCCTAGGATACCTCCACAACCACTTCCCTAAAAGAGCGAGATTTCTTAAAGAAATCTTCCCAAACCCCAATCCCCCTTTTGCCCTCGGTTTACACACTACGTCCCAACTAGCAAGATGATCTCTTTTACCTTCCCCAACCCCTGACCAAAGGAAATCCCTTTGCAATCTCTCAATTTTTGCAGCCATTAAAGCGGGAATCTTAAACAGGGATAGAAAGTAGCTAGGAATGTGAGAAAGGCATGAGTGGATAAGAGTTATCCTACCACCGAAAGATAAGTAAGACTTTTGCCACCTGTCTAATCTCCTAGAGATTCTCTCAATCACTGGATCCCAGAATCCGCAAGCAATTGGATTCCCTCCCAAAGGTAGACCCAGGTAGAGTATAGGCCAATTAAAAGCCTTGCAATCAAGCAACAAGGCTAACCTAGAGAGATGATTCTGATCAAGGTTGATGCCAAAAAGCTTACTCTTGTCGAGATTGACCTTAAGCCCAAAAATTTGTCTAAACACTAACAATAAACTCTTAAGAGTTTGCAGTTCTTCCGCACAAGAATTGGAAAAAAAAATGGTATCATCTGCGAATTGCAAATGGGACACCCTTGTTCTATTCCTACCTACCCTGAAACCCTCCAACATACTCCTTTCCTCATCTCTCAACATCATTCTGCTCAACACATCTGCGACAATAGTGAATAGAAAAAGCGAAAAAGGGTCACCTTGCCTTAGTCCTCTAGATGCCTTGACCCACCTTTTAACATTTCCATTCACTAGAATAGCATAAGAGACCGAAGACAGACAACCTCTCATCCGATTCCTCCATTTAAGACTAAACCCCTTCTTCTCCAACACATGATCCAAAAAATCCCAATTCACATGGTCATAAGCCTTTTCAAAGTCAATTTTGAAGACAATTCCTTCCTCCCTTGATCGTCTTTTCTCATCCACTATCTCATTGGCTATAAGAACTACGTCCAAAATTTGTCTCCCTTGAACAAAAGCACCTTGAGTAGAATGGATAGTTTCATGTAGTACTCCTCTTAATCGCCCTGATAGAACTTTGACTATTGCCTTATCAAGACAAGTGATCAAGCTAATAGGTCTAAAATTTGAAATCTTCTTTGTCTGGCTTTTTTTGGACAAAAGAACTATGAAGGAGGCATTAGTGCTTTGATTAATAATCCCGCTACTGTGAAACTCTGCAAACACCCTCACTAAGTCTTCCTTGATCACATCCCAACAATCATGAAGCACTGCAATGGTAAAACCATCAGGCCCCGACGCCTTATCCCTATCTAACTGAAAAATGGCATTAAAGATCTCTTCTTCGGAGAAAGGGGAATCCAGCCTAGAAGCACTCTCTTCTGAGATAGGGGAGCAATCTATGTCTTCTACTCTCCAAGACTCTCCAGGCAAACTCGAGTAGAGCTTTTTAAAATATAGAAGGATCTCCTCTGTGATGCTCTCGGAAGTATCCAACACCAAACCTCTTTCATTCTCCAAAAACTTGATGAAATTCCTATTTCGTCTGTCATTAGCCACTTTGTGAAAAAACTTTGAATTGCAATCCCCGTCTTTAACCCATTTCACCTTAGCTTTTTGTCTCCAATGAATTTCTTCCCTCAAAATTAGTTCCTCTAACTCCCCTTTTCTTAAAACTCTTTGAGCAGAAAGATCAGAAGAGAGAACCCCTTCTTGCTCAATGGCATCAATGTTAGCTATTTCATCCAAGATGCTTTTTTTCCTTTCCTTTAGCGTTCCAAAAGAATTCTTATTCCAATCTTTCAATTTTGCCTTAACAAATTGTAACTTCCTCATAAACTTATGGCCTTCCCAACCATTTCCATCAAATTCTCTCCACCAACTATTAAAGCACTCTTTGAAACTTGGATGTTGCAGCCACATATTCTCAAACCTAAAAGGTGTTGGGCCCCACTTGAAAGGATTGGTATCCAAAACAATCGGCCAATGATCTGATGTCCATCTAGGAAGAACTTCTTAAAGGCTTTGAGGGAAGAAAAGTTCCCACTCATTTGAATAAAGAAACCGATCCAATCTCTTGCACACCGGTGACTCTTGCATGTTTGACTAAGTGAAAGAGGCGTTCTATAAGGGAGGGTCAAGTAATTCACAATCTCTTATAAAACCATCAAAAACCCTCATGTTAGAAGTAAACCTAGAGCCACCCAATTTTTCTGAACTTCTCCTTATAACATTAAAATCACCACCCACACGCCATAAAGGAAAAGAAAGGCCAAAAATGTCTTAACAACTCCACCCAAAAATCCTTCCTAAGTAAGGGACTATTTGGGCCATAAACTGCAGACAGCCACAAGGGTCCGCAACCATCCAACACAAATTTGATTAAGACAAAAAAAGATCTAATTACCACCTCCTCATTGCTCAATTTCTTTGAGTCTCAAATAATCAAAATCCCTCCTGAAGCCCCGCACGCCGGAAGAGCAGCCCACTCCTTATTCCTAACCAATCAAACACTACCTACAAATTTTCTGTCACACACCTCTCTTTTTGTTTCCTGAAACATCACAACATCCGGATTCTCGAGCAGCAAAAAATCCTTAACCACCCTTTGTTTTTTCCTAGACCCCAAACCCCTAGTATTCCAACTGATGATTTTCATAAAAACACCTCACCGACCCTAAACCTCCAAACCAAACAACAGTTCTCAATTAACTGTAAAAAATCCGTTCTTCCGCCTTGAATACACCTTAATGTCCAGAGAGCTTAAGACCTCACAGACTTTAGCCATTTTGCTGGGGGAAAGGCCTTCTATTTGGAACTCACCCATCGGGGGAGAACTCCGTTTCACCCTGGCTAACCGTAACCAAGTAAGGGGCCCTAAGAGGCGTGCTGGGCTTGGTCTTAAGAGATTTAAAACTCACGAACAATTGGTTCAGACTAACTAACTGGGACTCCACACCATCTCGGTTAGGATTGCCAACAAACCCATGACAAAAAGCCTCATCGTCATTTTTTTTAAAAAAAATTTCAGATATAACTCGAGGTTTCGTAGGATACTGAGACTTAAAGGCTGAATTGGGAAGAACAGGAACAAAAGGACTTAGGTGTGGAAGAGCCAAGCCAGAGGGAGGAGAAAGAAATGATAGAGATGACTGGGAATGTCGATAAGAAGATACCTCAAAGTTTTCCACTACCATCACTCCACAAGACCCCACAGAGTTGAGCCCTTTTTCTCTGGTTACTGGATAAGAAGGAAAAACCGTGACTGATGAGCCACGATGAGGAAAACCCACGAAACCTTTTAAACCTGCTTTGTCTTCACCTTCAGAGAATTTGCGCATTTTCTCCTTCCCCTTTGAAAGAAAAGGAGCCTTAAGATGAGACCTTTGATGATCATCCGCGTCTCCTCTCGTCGGCGAAGTTCCTTCCCCGGAACACCTTTTCGAAACCTTAACGAACGACAAAAATTGATTGGACTCGCACTAAAGCTTCGTTCCAACTGTGTTCCCGCTTGGAAAGCATCTTCCTTTGGAAGAGCATCGCAAAATGACAACAATCTCTCAAGCGTTAGAGGCTCGCTTCGGTTTCGACCCCCTTGTCGGCATCCAGAACTTGGAGGGAACAGAACATTCCACAACTTCTTTGAACCACACTTCAACGTGGAACCCCTCAGTTGAGCTTCAGAAACCTCAGAGCCTACCTTCTCCTTTCCTTTTGCAGAGGGGTCATCTCTGCGTAAAGAGCCCTTCACAAAGCTGGGCTGCTTACCTCCCAATTCTTGGCCCGTCTTCGGAAACGGGCCTTTTAAAGACTCTCCCCTCTTCCAGCCCAAGTCTACTTCAATCTGTGGTTTGGGCTTAAGAGAAGAATGGGCCCTTCTCACTTGTTTGGAGACCTGAAGCCCTTTCTCACCAGTTGATTGGGCTTTGTCCCCTCCAGCCCATACTTCTCCATCCTGCTTTAGCCCGGCAAACCCATTTCTCAGGTTATTTGAATTCAAACTGAAAGACGAGGAAGGTTGGGACCAATTGTTCCCCACTGTAGGTCCTCTCTTGCCACGTGTCCCCACAGGAGCAATTTCAACCATTTGACTAACTCTTCCTTTCTTCATTCTGCCAACCGCCCCCTCAATAGACCTACCTACAGCCGTTGAACTAGCCTCCTCAACCCTCTTTCTGCCACCTATCCACGAGTGAGGCTCAAACTCCTGCCGAGTTGACTCACCCATTTCTCTGCCTCGTCTAACGTCTTCCTCTCCAACCATTGCAACTGAAATTGTGAACTCTCATCCCCCATCTAACACCTCGATCAAAGCTGAGAGAACTGACAGTTCCTTCATGACAACTCTCACCCTTGCCTTGCAAAGATCGAACAGTTTCAACGTTTGCCAATCGATCTCTGTCACCGTCCCTCACTGCTCCATTATTTTCTTCAAATGTACCTCAGACCATAAATGAAATGGCAAACCCCGTAATTCTATCCAACCTCCTTTGAATTTCCCCACTACTTCTAAATTTTCCTTTGGCGACCATCTTCTCAACAAGACTGTAAGCCCACTCTTAATCCTGATAAACCTTAAATCGTGGAGTGATAAAGCTTCCTCTATGGCTTCTACAAAAAATAATCATTTTCCACCGGAGAAGGGGACGATAGTCACCAGACCTTTATGCCCTAATCTTTTCGCCAGAGCCCGGCCGATCTCAACTCAGTTAACAAAACCAACATGGCATTCGCACACCACAGCTCTCATCCATCTCCCGACTGGAACAAGGCCTCCTCTCCTGGGTCCTTCTCTAACTACATTCGCGAAGGACCGGTACAAAGGACCCACATGTTTGTGAAAAGTCCCTTCTTCCCTGCTCTACCTTCCCTTTTAAACAATACTCGAGGAGGGGACCACCAACATTGAAGACAACGCAATCGTTAGATGTCCCCATCCCCAACCATTCTCTCCCTCAGGTATTACCAGAAAAGTTGACTTTCTGTTGGAAGAAAACTCTGAGAGCCTTATAAACCTACCATGATTGTCGAAGCAAACCTCCATTAAATGGACTCTGGTTTTTCCTCTGAATTTTCTGTTGAAACCCATGTGGTTCTTCATCTCCATGGCCTTCGTCAAATGTTCTATCAACCAACCAACCTCTTCCTTCTCAAAGCCTAAGGCAAAAACCGAGCCTCTACTGTGCTCTGTAAGCGAGCACCATTTTCCACCGGCCTCACCTTCGAACTTAACCAAGAAGGTCTTCCTCTCCATAGAGACCTTCAACGTCCTTACCATTCTCTTTGTATTTTCTTGTACATACTCAAAATTTAATACTAAGATCCATTTAGTAAGGTGGGGTATTATGTGTTCAAATTAGGAGTCTTGGGCCGTTCAACAAGGCCTTGCTGTGAAGTGGTCTAAAGATTTGCGAATGAGAGAGATAATTTTTGGAGAGAAAAGTGATTGTGGGTAAGCATGGGGGAAGTCAAAGGAGGTTGGCATTTTAGAGAGAGTAGAGCTATCTATGGGTTGAGTTTGTGGAAAGCCATAAGGAAGGTGAAGATTTTTTTGCAAGGATGAGCTACTTGATTGGAAATTGTAACAAGATGAGATTTGGTATGACCTTTGGTGTGAAAGTAGACCGATGAAAGATTGCTTCCCCAAAGCATATAGCATAGCAGCTCAAAAAGAAGCCCCAGTTACTAAATGTTGGGATTGGAGTATAGAAGGAACTTCTTTAACTGGGATGAGATTTTAGTGGACTCTTTGTTACAGCTGCTGAGTCCCTGTCAGCAGCAAATGAATTGGAGGATAAGCTTGTGTGGAATTTAACCAAGAATGGCTCTTTCTCTATTGGATCCTACTACAATTTTTTTACAAGGGAGTCTTCTTTATTTCCAGCTAAAGCAGTTTGGCATTCCAAGGTCACTTCTAAGATAAGTTTCTATATTTGCAAGTGGATGGTCTTTAGTTAATGGCTGCTACCTTCGCAAGCAAGATGATGACTTGGCTGACCACTTTTTTTTTTTTTTTTTGTGGTAAAGGAATATATTGAAAAGAAAGAAACACCTAAAAAGCGCCCCAGAGTACACAGGTAGTATACAATGGACACCTAAAGATGCCACCCAAAGGAGGGAGAGACAACAAAAAACGACACCCCCTCAATATGAACCCAACCAAATCAACAAAATCTACAGTAGAACAAGGACCTAAAGCTAAAAACAACCTAAACCAAGCCCAAAGATTACAAAGAAAACATTGTTTGAGCCTTCGAACAAAATGCGGCTCAATTTGGACAAATCCAAATTGCCTAAAATAAGCATAAAGGAGCAGCTATCCACACTCTTTTCCTTTTTTTACCCACAAAAGAGCCTTGGTATAGCAAAAGTGTTTCTCTAACTAAAGAGAAAGCATCCATGAGCCACCAAACAAGGAAAACAATAAATTCCATAAAACCCTTGTTTTGACATAGTGAATAAGGATGTGATCAATGGATTCTTCCTCCAAGTGACAAAGGAAACATTTGTTCACCAAAGACCACCCTCTCCTCTGAAGATGATTCGAGGCCTCTCCTTTAAAAATGATTCAAAATTAAAACCTTATTCCAAATAGCTTCCCAAGCCAAAAAAAAAACCCACCTTCAGTGGCATTCAAGAGTTCCAAGTAACACCTGTTGGAAAAGAAACAAGACTTCCTAGCTCTAAGGTGATTGTAAGGCTTTAACTGAAAATCAATTGAAATAGGATTCTTGCTTTTAGACTAATTCTCTCCCTCCACAAAGTCTAGAACAAGTATAAAGGAGCAACTTTCCAAACCACAAGTATATAGAAGCAACTTTCCAAGTCTTTTTTTTAAGTATGTATGTATGTATGTACGCTACCTTGCAAATATTTTATTCTTAAGAGTTGAAAATATTATCATACTAAGAAAACCAATGCTTTTGGCATTAATTTTAGAGGCTATGTTGAATCTAAAACAATGAGTTGCACCTTCACATGATACTACAACCAAGTCGAGAGCTTAATCCATTTTAGAAATATTATTTTTTTATTTAAAAAAAAAACATATTCATTAAAATGGATTAAAAGTAAAAGTTAAGGATGAAAAATCCTTTTACAAATGAACAAAATCTAATCAAACTTAGAGGTAGAGAAGCCTTCTCCAAAGGGTACTAGAAGAGACAAAACAAAGAAAAACAACTCAACATTCCTTATACAAAAAGATCGCAAAGCATTCCCCTTTAGAACATTATCAATTGAAGAGAACCGATATTTGGAGGAAATTTCAGCAAAATGAGTTGAAAACTAAAACCAAAAGACACAACTTCAAATGATATTAAGAATGCGTTTAGCAGTGATTTTAAGAAGTGTTTCTAGCATTTCTAATACTTGAAAAATAAACATTTTCCAAGTATTAGAAAGACTAAAAACACTTCCCACAATCATTGTCAAGCACACTCTAAGCCATTTGACAATTTATTTACCTACTCATGCAGGATGCTTGAATAATCATATACAAGTAAAGAACTTTTAATCAAGTTAGACATAGCAATAAATGAAACTTTATTCATTTGTTAAGATTTCGTTTAACAGTCCTGATTTGGGTAGCCTTAAGGTGGATGCTCCATGATCAAATAAGGTGGGTTACACAGTCACTCTTTTATAATGTAAGGAGGGGAATTAAGAAGTAAAGTTTCGAACCCAGGATTTAGGACTCTCCATAGGGACCCAAACCTCGGGATGCTAACCCCGCCCCGTAACAACCAGCATCGGGTAAATTTAAGGTATCATCAGTGGTAGGATTTGAACCCAGAACCATGTACCACTTACTAGGACCACACTTCCCAGTGTTTATCCTAACCAACTAGGCCGCCCTAGCGGGTTATTAAGAAGTAAAGTTGTAGCAGTGGAAAGAAAGTGAAACAAGAAAAAAGGATAGAGAAGAGAAAGAGGAGAGTGATAAAATTAAACCTTAGAGTCTCAGAAAAACAAGAGAAAGAAAGAAGAGAAAGAGAAACCTGAGTCTCACTAATACCTTCTATGAGTCTCACCTAGAAGGGTGCCATGAAACAAAAAACAAACACAAAAACAATTATCATTCATTAAAGACATAATTCCAGGGTCATTAACAAAAGAAAAAAGGTAGATCACCTATTCTATGTTAATATCATTATTAATTTCACCATGATGCTTAGATACTAACCACAACAAGAAAAAATGTGATAAAAGTTATATGATGATAGAAGCAGTAAAGAAACCAACAAAAGACTTAATTTAAATAGAGTTGCAACATAGCATATACCTCTTTTAGTTCAGCTTCTTCAAAATCTTCTATGTCAGAGACAGAACCAGCAGATTTTCCATTTGCAGAGCGCTTGCCTCCTTTCTTTTTCTCCTTCTCTGTTTTTTCATCAAGTGGATACTTTGCATTATCATGCTCAAGTAAGCCAAGCAGCTCCTTTCTTATCATTTCATCAGCCTGCTCAATCAACGTAGGAGGAACAAAGGAACTCTTGTCTTCATCAGCCCTCATCAGAGAATTTCTAATGAGGTCTAATGAAGCAACAGGAGGTCTAGGGAGCTCTCTCTGCAGTACTTTTGATCTCTTCCTAAGTAATGCCTGCTGCCTGGCTTCCTCCTCAGCCCTTTCTCTAGCTAGCCTATCAGACATATCTTCTTCTATCTTCTCCTCTGGTTCTTCATTATCTTCTGGAATAGGTTGGATAACTACTTGGTACTCATTCTTGGGCTGTGGAAGACTGCCTAAACCAGAACGTAAGTTCCTTCTTAGATCAGCCTGCCTCCGGAGCTCAAGTTTTGCACTATCATGCATATCCATATCTTCATTAATGTGGAGCTCATCTCTAATGGGAGTTCCTTTTGGGGTTATACCAAAAGAATGGGCATCCCTTGATGGAGTCATGCTAATTCTAGGAGTCGAGCCCACACCTCCAGGAGTCGAGCCCACACCTCCAGGAGTCGCAGAAGGAGTCAGCATTAGATTTGGCGTTTGGATGTCCCTTCTTTTGGGGGTGACCCCTGAAAAATCTGAAGGGTGCAACTCAGGATTTTCTCCTCCTAATAATGGTGTCTGTGATTCTCTCAATCTAGCTAAGTTTTCTGCTTCCATCATGATAGCATCACCCTTACCAGCTGGTGTTCTTTGTGGGGTTCGTAAAGGAGTCATCCCCTGTCGTGGTGTCTGGGAATAATTTGCAAGAAGAGCACGTGTTGCCCCACTCCCTTCTGTGAGCTCCTCGTTCCCAGCAAGAAGATCGCTAGCATAACCCATCTTTGCAATTTCCTCTAACTCATGGTCTGAAATCTGTGGGGCAGGAAGCATCAGTTTTGACCTTTTCCTAACTGTTTCTGGGTCATTCATCTTATTGGCTTGCAATATAGCTGATGGGGCATCTTGTCTTTGTGCAATTTTATTCTTTGCAACATCCTGCTTTCTTAATTGTGCTTCTACATCAACCCTTCTTTTGCCTTCAAGTTCTTCAATGGTGGTAGGAAACTTGGGCTGCTCAACTAGCCTTTCTTCATCAGTGACATCAAAAAAGCCTGGAGGTGGCTTCTTCTCAAAGGGGATTTCCGCATTGTAATCTATTCCTTTCCTTTTCCTCTTACGATGTCTACCATCAATTCCAGCAGCCTTAAGTTCTCTCCTTTTCTGCAAAGACGCGAGCCTCCTGGCTTCTTCAAGCTGCTTTTCTCTAGCTTTTCTTTTGGCCTTCTTACCTCTCGTGTTGGCTAACCGAGCTCGAGCTTCTGAAAGCATTTCCTTCTCATCCTCATCCATATCAACAGGATCTGGACGGGCAGGCTTTGATTCTGGGTTTGGGTCAATCTCTCCAGGACGCAGTTTACGCGGGTCATCTCCGGGTTCGTAGTTCTCATCCTTGACACAGGCTGCATCAAGGAGCTTTTCATAACGCTCAAGGCACTGAGAAGGAGTACGTCCAACAATGGGAGCAATTGTTCTCCATTGTGTTGGCATGAGCTTGGCAAGATGAAGTAGTTTCTCATCTTCTTCTCTGGTCCATTCAGTCTGCAAAGAATAAAGAGTTAAATCACCACTCCCCAGGTGTAGAAAAGCAAATGAACCAAATGCAAAAATAAGATTTTACAATGAAATCAATTGCACCAATACAACAATAACTGAAAATGCAAATGCAAGCTATAAATGAACAAATTTTCATATACCGAAGGAAGTCATCCATTAAATAAATAATAAACAAATGAACAAATTTTAGAACAAAATTCAATTAAGCTTAGATGTTTTATGCTCCCTTTGATTGCTGAAAAAAAAACAGTCCCCCACCACCAAAAAAAACCTTGCTCCCATGCTTTTTTTGGGAGGATTTAGCTATTTTGCATGGGTTTGAGTATAACCATCAGTTGTAGTGTGCATCTAAGTCTCTGATCCTTCACAACTTCAAATTTTACGATACAGGGACTCGGTTAAAAAGGATCCAAAAACACGTACAGGTGCTGGAATACATCATAATAGAAGAAAAAATTAACTAAAATAAATTGGAAGCTAGCATATCCTTTTTAAAACCTCTCATCGTTTCTCTCTAATCCTTTTTTTCCCTACCCTGCTCCCCACATGCTTTCTTCAGGATTTAGCTATGTTGCACAGGTTTGGATATGCGAGTTGGAAGAGGTATGTGCCTGATCCTTCACAACTCAAATTTTACAATATGGGAACTCGACTAAAAAGGATAAAAATAAAAAATAAAAAATAAAAAATAAAAAATAAATAAATAAAAATGGGTACAGGTGTTGGGATACGGCACAATAAAAGAAAAATCAATTAAAAATAAATTGAAAATATCTCTCCAACCCTTTTTGTCTTCTTATCCAAAAATATTCTTACAAAATTCACTTTTCAACTAACTCTTCTTTTTCTCTTATGTAATTTACTAAGAAAGTTGAAAGAATAACAGACTATTAATGAAAAAACAAACAGCTACACCTAAAGTAAAATAAGAGTGTCCAACAAGGATCCCATACCCACACCCATGTCACATCAACATGAGCAAGTTGGGTGAAATTGAAGGATCAGGGTATCACAGGGATTTAGTAGTTGAAAGAGTTAACACAACTAATAAGCAAAAAGCTTGAAGAAAAGGAAGTTGAATGGAGTTTTTGGTTTTTCCAAAACTCAAATGATAAAAAATTTTAAGATTAAAAATCTAATTTCACATCTTTTTCTAGCTTTTCTCAGCAACCAAAGAGAGAATTAAGTTTAGTTTATATTGCAACAACAAAAAAATTATGGATTTTCCAGTGTAAGGAACCTTTTTTTTTTTTTTTTGAGAAAAAAAACAAGAAAATAAAATAAAGATGGAAATAAATCGTTATTATTGACAAGGAAGAACCTAAAACAGTAAACTCATATATTTAAATCACAAAAAAAACTACAAGGCAATCAAAATAATTAATGCTAGTAGTTTTTTTTCTTTAATTAAAAACATATAATATCATAAGAAACAAGAGCCAAAGTTGCATAAGATGTACAAAGATGTGTAAATCAGGATAAGAAATCCATCAAAAAGAGATATTCTAATATGGTTTTTGACCTTTTAATTTCTCATCTTTCACGAGATGTTCTTGCAACCAACCAGAGCATAATAAACAAAGAGAAGATTTATAGACCCGTGGTGCATTGGTGGAGATTTCAATGTTGTGAGATTTCCAGGGGAGCGTACTGGTGCCTCTAGGTTGTCTTCAGCAATGAGAAGATTTACAAAGGTCATAGATGATCTTCAATTGAGGGATCTTCCTTTGCTTGGGGGATCTTTTACTTGGAGTGAGGGCTTGAATAATAAGGCCCTTTCAAGGTTAGAACGTGTCCTGGTATCTAAGGAATGGGAAGGCCATTTTAGCGGAGTGATGCAGTGTATCTTACCTAGACCTGTGTCAAATCATTCTCTGATTTTGTTGGATGTGGGTGGGTTGCGGAGAGGACCTTCTCCTTTTAGGTCTGAGAATATGTGGCTTAAAGAGGAGGGCTTCAAGGACTTGGTGAAGTCTTGGTGGATGGGGCTCAACTTTAGGGGATCCGCTAGCTTCATTCTAGCAAAAAAGCTAAAAAAACTAAAGGGATTTTTGAATAGTCAAAACAACGAAGTTTTTGGCAATGTGATCGTTAGAAAGAATTTGGTCATGTCATAGGTGGGGACTTTATCTTTTAAGGAGGAGACTGCCAAGGAAGCTTCAAGGGTAGAATTTCCTAATGGGCTCTTATGGAGGAAACAAGCTGGAGACACAAGTTAAGGGAGGTTTGGCTGAAGGAGGGTGATAGAAACACCAGTTTCCTTCACAAAATGGCAAATGCACATAGGAGGAATACTTTGGCTAAGGTCAAGATTAATGGGGTTTCATTAACTGAGGAGGCTAACATTAAGGTGGGTATTTTCCAAGCTTTCCAAATTCTTGACAAATCCAAGGGACTAGAGCCCCAGTATAAGGAACATGAGCTTCGAAGCCTTAGTATTCAAGATGCAACCAAGTTGGAGGAACCTTTTGTAAAGGAAGAGGTGTTCAATGCTTTGTTAGCTCTAAATGGTGGTAAAGCCCCGAGGCTGAATGGATTTTCAATGGCGTTCTAGTAGTGTTGTTGGGATTTCGTTACGGGAGATGTGATGGATTCTTTATGGAATTTCATAAACAGGGCAGATTTGTAAAAAGCCTCAATTCTACGTTTGGTGTTGGTGCCAAAGAAAGGAGGGACTAAAGATCTTAAGGATATCAGGCCTATAAGTTTGGTGGGCGGTCTTTACAAGTTATTGGCTAAAGTATCAGCTAATTGGCTTAAAAAGATGGTGAGTAAAGTAGTCTCCAATTTTTACAATGCCTTTGTAGAAGATAGGCAAATCCTTGATGTTGTGCTTATAGCAAATGGAGCAATTGACTCGATGCTGAAAAGTAATAGGTCCAAGGTGCCCTGTAAGCTTGATATTGAGAAGACATATGATCATGTCAATTAAGACTTTTTACTTGAGGTTTTGGAAAAAATGGGCTTTGGGCAAAGGTGGATCGGTTGGATTAGTTAGTGCATTTCGTCTCCAAGGTTCTCGATTATAATCAATGGTAGCCCTTCAAGGTTTTTTTGGAGCTCTAGGGAATTAAGGCCAGGGGATCCACTTTCTCCATATTTGTTTGTGCTTACCATGGAGGCACTTAGCTATTTCCCTAGAAGGGCAAGGGAAGGTGGTTTTTGGCTAGTTTCAAAGTGAATGGTAGAGATGGAGAGGGTTTGGAGGTTACTCATCTGTTGTTTGTTGATGATATCTTAGTGTTTTGTGAGGTCTCTCGTGCCCAAATGACTTACTTAAGTTGGTTGCTCATGTGGTTTGAAGTCATTTCGAACATGAAGATTAACCTAACCAAGAGTGAGTTCATTCTAATTGGGAGTGTGGAGGACTTGGCTCTTGAAATTGGTTGTAAAGTGGGGGTGCTCCCAACCACTTATTTGGGGCTTCCGCTAGGCACCCCTCATAATTTGTTGGTGGCTTGGGATGGAGTGGAAGAAAAGTTTTGTAAAAGACTAGCATGGTCCAAAGGGGGGAGACTTATATTGATAAGGAGTATATTATCTGGTTTGCCAATCTACTTAATGTCTCTATTCCAAATATCGAGGATTGTATGTTTAAGGTTGGAAAAAATTCAAAGGGACTTTCTTTGGGGAGGTGAGACCTTAGAAAGTAAGCCTCATTCGGTGAAGTGGGCTACCATTTGCTCCGACAAAAGGAATGGGGGTCTAAGAGTTAGGTGTCTTCATTCACTTAACAAGGCCCTCCTTTGTAAGTTGAATTGGTGTTTTGCTTCAACAAGGGAGGCCCTTTGGAGACAAATTATTTGAGATAAATATGGAGAAATGGAAGGGGGTTGGTGCTCTAAGGATGTGAGAGGCAACTATGGCGTTGGGTTATGAAAAACCATAAGGAAGCTGTGGAATTTAGTTAATTGTAGATTGTCCTTCTCGGTGAACAATGAGATAAGGATCAAGTTTTTTAAAGATAAATGGTGTGAAGATGAATCATTAAATGTTTCTTTTCGCTCCTTATTTGCCTTAACTAGCTCCAAAGAGGCTTTGGTAGCAGACCTATGGTAGCATTCGAATAAGAGGGATGTTTGGAATCCTAACTTCCCAAGGCCCCTAAATGATTGGGAGATTAATATTGTGGAGCACTTTTTGGCATGACTACAAGATAAGGTGATAATTGAGGGTAGTGAGGATAAGGTGTGATTGGTGGAAACTAAGAATGAAACCTTCTCTGTTAAATCCCTTCACGCTAGCCTTAAGATAGGAAGTTTAGTTCAGTTTCCAACTGGTGTTGTGTGGAATGTGTGGGTTCCACTTAAGGAGAGCTTTTTTTGCATAGGAAGCGACTTAGAGGAAAGCTTTGACTCTCAACCAACTTCAAAGGAGGAGTTGGTGATTGGCCAATCATTTCTTCCTTTGTTTAGCTCATGAGAAGTCAATTGACCATATTCTATTGCATTGTGGTAAGGCAAGGATGTTGTGGGAGCTCTTATTCTCTCTTTTTAGGGTTTGTTGGGTGATGCAGCCCACTCTTAAAGATACTTTGTTAGGTGGGCATGGTTCTTTTTTTTGGAAGAAAGCAGAAAAAAGTTTGGCACCCTTAAGTCTCTTCTGGACAGTGTGGAAAGAGAGAAATAAAAGATCTTTTGAGAATGTGAAACTCTCTGTCCAAATGCTGAAAATCTTGTTTTTGTGTAACTCATTAACCTGGACCAAACTGTTTACAAGCGAAAACTCACTGTCCATAATTGATTTTATTGATTGGTCTGGTTCGTTTTAAGAGAGGGAGTAATTTTTTTGTTTTCTCTTCCTTTTTTTGGCGCTTTATGGCGACCATTGTATACATCGTGTGTACTTTAGTGCGCCCTTTTTTGGCACTTTTCAATACTATTTTCATTTACTGATCAAAAAATAAAAATAAAAAGAGATTCAAGCAACAATGATAAAACCAACAATAATAAGTAAAAAATACAATAAGACAACACAAACTGCAAATATTCTACAGTAAAGTGTGTGCAATTATGGAAATGTAATCAAGGAACTGCATGCTTTTGCCCAGAAAACATACAAAACGAACAAAAACTAAGAATTTGAATTTTAAGCTTACCATTAATCAGATTTGGAGAAAGCAAAAGCCACCCTTCAGGTTCCTAAGACAACTATTTAACTCGATTCCATGAAGTTTTTCATTCTCTAGAAATTTTAGAAAACAAATATTCAAAATCTCATCTCATTTGCTTTTCCTCCATTTCCTAAGCAACCAAATAAAGGATAATTGAATTATTAACCCTAGTAACAGGATATATCTAGCATATAAATGCTGGATGTGGTTGCTGAGAATACCCAACGTTTTATTTAATTTTCCACCAGTTTCTTGGAAACCAAATAGAGGATAACATAGAGCCTAAAAACAAAGCTTCCTATGATCAAACAATGCACTAAAAAACCCTAAAAACAAATATAGATTAGCAGCAAATAAAACAAAAACCCCATTTGACTTGACCCAAGACCGAGCTGAGTTGTCATTTCCACAAGACTTATCCAGCATTTGCTTTAATTTTCATCTAGTTTCTCGGAAACCAAACAGAGGATGAGAGATTGTAAACCCTACTAACAGGCCATTGTAAAATAAATCAATGTACCCTTGGTTTCTTAGAAAAGGAAGGAAAGAATAGAAATAAAAATCCCGCTTAAATGGGCCTCGGCAGAGCCGGGTATACTAACTTAACAAGATTTAACACAGCATTCAGTTCAAAATTTTCCTGGAGTGTGTTGGGGAAAAAAACAAAAAAAAAAACTAAACTGACCTTCTTGATAGAAGGGTCAAGCCACTCGTACCAGCGAGCCTTGCACTGCTTGGCCGATTTGCGAACGAGAAGAGAAGAGATCCTGGCCCACTGGTTCTTCCCATACTTCATCACCGCCGCTTTCAGAATTTCATCCTCCGTGTTCTTCCACACGCCTCCCTTTATCATTATCCTCATCTTGCCCCTCTCTCTTTGAAGACCTCCTCCGCTCTAGGGTTTTCGATGATTAGGGTTCTACGATTTGGATTTGAATTAGTGACTCAGAAGAAGAAGAAGAAGAAGAAACACCTATATTCAGTGAAGCTCCTTTGCAAGAGATTGAGAGAATGGCAGATTCATTCCTATCACCAAAAACGAAAAAAGAGCAGAGAGAATGAGAGATTCAGAGTTTAGGGTTTCACAGGCTGCTTGCTTGGGTGTGAGCTTCTATATGAAAACTGCAACTCTCTCTCTCTCTCTCTCTCTCTCTCTCTCTCAAATATCTCTCTCTGCCTAATGCTTATTTTTAATTTTTTATGAGCCAATATGGATGACTGGGTTGGGCCTGGGTTACAGTGACAGACCCATCAACCGAACTTTTTTTTTAATTATTAATTTTTAAAATTTTGACATTATATTTTCTTTTATATATATATATATATATATATATATGGCAAGTCTTTGAAGCTTATTTAAAAAATAAATAATTTTTAAGAATATAAAAAAAGTTAATATTTTTATATTTTATATAGAAATTATTATTATTATTATTATTATTATTATTAATTTTTAAAAACAAAACAAAAAATATAAAATATATCCCAACAAAGTATCTAGTAAATTATACCTTCTAATGAAATATAATTTGGAAAACATTTACATCAAAGCAGGTACAAGGCCAAATTTTAATTAATGAAATTAATTCTCAAATCATTTCTCATAAATTCTTGTGGCAAAACATGGACTTTTGAAGATAAGGAGTTTTTAGATATGGAGAAAAATATGTATGTCAAACATGGTTTAATTAGAGCCACCAAAATTTGTATGAATTCAATGCATATGATCTAATTTGATCTTTATTTATGAGTCTGAGTTGGAATGCAACTTATTTTATAAATAAGTTGAGTTAGGGTTTGAAGGTTGGATGGACCCATAGGTTGTGGTTCTATGGTGATTGAAAATTTTATTGACCAATAATAATAATATAGTCTTGGTGGCACATTATATGAAGTTTTATTTTGTTAAAGACTTTTTTTATGCTCGGTCTTAAATTTGGTTTAAAAACATTTTTAAAAAATATTTATTTTTTAACTGAGTGGGTGTTTTGTAAACCAATTAAGTTATTAAGTAAATTAAATATGTTTGATAAAATAATTTAATAGAATGACTTAAAGTAAAAAAAATAACTTTAAGTAACAAATAAAAAGAATTAACTTATTTTTAAGTTTACATGTTTATTTTACTTTTTTACCGTCATTTGCCCCAATTACCTTTATGATCTCTTTTGTTACTTCACGACTTGCATTGCTAATTGACTTTTTTTGTCATATTTATAATTTATGAAGATAAATATATCAATTGATAATTTAGAATAAATTATAAATTAATTTTATCAAACAACTTTAACACTTAAAGTCAATTTAAATCATTAAGTAATAAGTATTAAGTTTTATCAAACACTCATTTAGCCATTTTTTCTAAAACAATCTTTTACTTTTATTTTAATGAAAGAAGAAGTTTTTTTTTTTTTTTCTCTCTCTCTCTTTTCTTTTTCCTCCTTTTTGTTTTCTCTTTCAAACTACAACTTTGTTATATTACTCAAACCCAATTTTCTCATAAAATCTTCAAGACTCTTATCTTAAAAACAAATTAAACTAAGTCTCAAACCTAGTTTGGTGGAAATATTTTAAATTATAGCTATTATTTAATTTGATTAATCAATATCGCAAGATGACTTGAATTTCATTTTCAACCATTGTGAGAGGTGGAGGTGTGGTCCTTTAGAGTATCAAAATTAAAGCACCATTTTGTTTTTTTGTTTTTTTTTTTTTTTAAAATGATGGTTGTAACTTATATGATATCAAAGCCAAGCATGGAGCTATGACTTGAGCATTTGGAAAATTACACTTGTGGTTTGAAGGAGATTTTATGTCAAATGTGATTTGTATGTAAATCATGGCTTTCAAAGAGCTTAATGAACTGTTTAATGAAAGAAAAAAATGTATAAATCATTATACTTAAACATATATTAATGCTAATACCTTTTTTTGGCGATAAATTGATGGAATTGTTAATTTTTATGTAGAAAATCAAGAAAGAAAGTCATATCTTTAATCAAGAAAGGAAGCAAGGGACGGATAAGATGGAAATACAACATAATAAAGTGTGAGAAAGGAAAAATTGCATCTAGTGTTGAAATGCAAGGCTTATTGCAACACTAGAATCAACGCAATAACGTATCATGGAATCAATAATAGAAGGTGTCAAAATTTAATCAATACACATCTTAAGGTATTAATTTATGGTAGAAGGATGGAGTTTTGAAGATTTTCTCCAATTGACATAGGAACATCCATCAAATTTAGTCGATAAATGAATAGATACTAGGATCAATATTGTAGTCATGTGTCAAATACATTTCAACATTGAAGTAAAGTTGTCATTGCAAGCCTACTATCACCTTTTGTCAATTTTATTGAATGTGGCATTGGAGTTTTGATACTAGATGGTGTTTTGTCATTTCACCCTTTTGAACCGCACTTTTGCTCTTTAAGATTGTAATTAACTAATTTTGATTTTGTTATGAGATGCTTTTAAATTCTTTTAAAGGATATAGAACTAGTAGATTTTGTCATTTGATCGCGGTACACTATAAATAGATTAGATGTTAGTTGTTAGGGGGCTTTTTGGCACTTTGGAGATTAGATTAGATTTAAAATGTTGAAATTTTCCCTCTTGTTCTCTCTCTCTCTCTCTCTCTTTCTCTCTTTCTCTCTTTCTCTCTTTCTCTCTTTCTCTCTCTCCATACATACATACATACATATATTGTATCATTTTGATGAAGGTAATTTTCATCATGCTTAGTTGTTAAACTCTTTCTCATTTGGAAGAGGATTGCTTTAGGTGAAGATTAATGCTACAATGCATTGATTCTCATGTAGAGTTCAATTCCTAGTCTAAGATTTGTGATTCTCCCATCCATGAATAAAGATATCTTGATATCTCTCTTGAATTGGACAAAAGTGATGCTTTATAAACACATTGAATGTTTTCTCTCATGTTAGATTCATTATGGGTTATTTAGATTAGTTAAGTGTGCAAATTACTCGAGTAGATCTAGAGATAATCTAGGGTTTTAACTTAGTAAAGATTCATAATTTTGAAAGTACAATTGAGTTTATGTTTGAGACCTATCTTATTCAATGTTTGAATCTAAACTTAAACATGAATATATCCCTATGACTTTCTATCATTTGTTAATTCTCTATTTTTCTTATCCTACAATACAATCCTTGTTCACTTACACATATCTATCATCATAGATGCTTTATCTTCTTTTTAATTAGTCAACCTTTATGTTTTCATTAATTATAATCAAATTCTTAAGATTTAGAGTCTCAATCCCTTTGGAGATGATTGAACATTATACTAGTGGCTTGTTTCTTTTATAAATTCATTTTAGCTTGAGAAGCAAATAGAGACAAACTCAAAATAGTTGTCATTTTTATTTCTTAAAGGTTATGTTTGGTTTTTAGAAAGTATCATGTAAAGAAAATAAAATTTTAAATAAAATGATTTTCTCATATTTCGATTTATTATAAAAATATAAAAAGAAATAAAATATAATTACAATTAATTAGAAACTTATTGCTTTTTGAATCATTTAATATTTATATGAAAAACTTAAAATAAGTGAAATAATTTTGAAATAGTATATATAAAAAAAAAAATTTATCGATTTTAAATTTATTTTTTATTTCACTTCTTTCTTTTTTACTTTTCCTCTCTATTTTCTTTCTATTACATTTTCCCTCAAAATTTTAGAGAACCAAACATAGCCTAAAGTAATTTGTTCAAAATTAGCACAAACAAGAAAATAAAAGCCATAAGGATAGAAATATTTAGAAAGTTCAAATAAGAGTTGATAACAAGTCAAAACTCTTAATAGATTAGCGAAAACGAAATGCCCCTACATTACAATGGTAATTAGTAATAACCTAGTTTATTAGGGACTTTACTACAAAAGACAATGAAGCTTTTTTTTTTTCAACATGCAAATGTGAGCAATATTTCCAAATCCATAATACTCTCATTTCTAACCATATTCCCTTACCTCCTATAAGTTGGAGGTTGATGCCCAACTATGTTTACAAGTTCTAACTTCTCAAATAAGAGATGGTCCATCCATCTTGAGGGGTCTTAAAAACTAAAGAAAGAAAAATTGATTCTAAAATTTGTATTATTTCTTGATTATGAGAATTATAGAAAGAGACTTAAAATATAGAGATTTTAAAATTTGTATTATTTCTTGATCGAGAGCTATACAAATAAGCTTAAAATATAGAGCTATTACTGAATAGATTCCTAACTAACTAATAATAGAACCATTATGGCAATGGCATGTGTAAACTGCATTCCAACACATTCTAATTAATTGTAGTAAATAGATCCTAATCAAGCTAATTGATCATTACTCTTAATAGCTCTCCTCAAACTTAGAGTAGCTAGATCTTCTACTTTAAGTTTGTTTCTCATTAATAAAAATTGTGAGCTTAAGATAGCTTTGGTGAAGGCATCTGCAACTTGATCAACATATGGTGCATGTCAAACTTTTATCTTCTTGTACAAAACTTTTTACTTGGCAACTACACATTAAGCTCTATATGTTTTGTTTTACCATGAATAATTAGATTAACTAGAATCATCATTGTGTTCAAGTTATCATGCTAAGTGATAGAAACCTTTGAGAAACCCTTTTTTAGTCGACCAAGTAAGGAGTGTAACCAAAAGATTTCTACCACTAACTTCGCTAAAATCCTATAATTTAATTTTGTAGAGGATCTAGAAATTGTGTGTTGCTTTTATGAGTATTAAGAGATTAGATTTGGTCGCAAATACATACATGAACCACAAGTAGTTCTCCTATCATTTGGATCTAATACTTAGTTTGCATCACAACAAGAAACTAGATCCAAATCCTGAGTTGAAGATTTCTTGAGATGCAACCCATACTCTAAAGCTCCTTCCAAGTACCTTAAAATTCTCTTTATTTTCTTCCAATCGGCTTCAAGAAGGTCTTATGGAAATTGACAAACTTTTGCCACACTATAGTCAATTTCTAGACAAGAAATTGTCATATATTATAGTACTCCCATAATGCTTCTATATAGCTTAGCACTCTCCACATGATCATTGCCATTAGTTCTAAGTCATTGACCATTGGTCATAAGAGCACTAACACCATAAGCATTCTACATTTTGGCTTTGTGCATAAGATCAATGATGCACTTTGTTTGTGACAAGTGAATCCCATCAAGAATATGTTTCACTTGAATTCTTAGGAAATAATCAATCTCATGAAGACCTTTAAAGCAATCCTATGATTCAATTGTGTTTTGAGTGTCTAAATTATCTCACTATTACTTCCTATAACAAGTATATCATCAACATGTACCAAAACAATGGTACAATGTTGAGAAGTAATTTGAATACAAAGTTATATAAGATTTTGCAAAGTGAAAGCCAAAAGTGACCAAAGCATCGTACAACTTTCTAAACAATGCTTTAGGTGCTAGTTTATCAAAGAAAGACTTTCGAAGCTAGCAAACTAACTTTGGTGCTTTATGATCTTTAAAATCAACAAGTTGCTTCAACAAAACTTTCTCATGATGATCCCCATTGAGAAAGACATTATAAATATTTACATTTTTCTTTTTATGACAAAAATCCTTAAAATTAGACTCTAGATTTAAAAATCAATCAAGAAAACTAGAATTGATTACCTTTTTCTTTTTAATCCATTATAGTAGAGAAAACAGTTATCATGGATTTTCTATAGCCAATCTAGCACAAAATGGTGTATTAGGATAAAGTCCTTAAAAGCATGACATGATGTAACAATAAAATGGAATTCATTAATATTTTTATTATGATTTTGGTTCTCTTTTTACAATCCTATATTTATATATTATGTTAAGCATTCAAACATGACATCTTTTATATTGTTCATAACTTGAGTACATTAAGAGTAGCACAAAAGATCCAAGTTATGAGTTCTTTGCAAGTAAATGATTTGTTGATGGTTGGTTCATAGACTTAGGTAATCAATTTAAGGTTGTAGCACACTATCCCCTAATTGGAGGGATGACTAGTCTTAGTCATCAAGATGAGGTTTTCAGGGTGAGTGCACTAGTGTGTATAATTACATACTAGATAGGACTTATAATGAGTTATAACATTGGCTACTGGGTATTCATGATCCCATCAAGCTACTATATTATATGGACTCTCAACTTTGAGAGGATACCATGCTTCTATTAAAGTTTGCAAGGACTTTAACTTGCAGGTGTGACCCTAAGGTAGTCATAGTTGATGGAGGTTGGTGGCAATAGGTGTTCTTGATGGAGACACCATGATATCTCATGGGTCTGAGACAACATGTCCTCTTGAGTGATCCTAAGGATATGTGATTATGAAATTTGTAGTCATAGTAATTCTTATAGTTAAATTTGGCATATACTTTTTGTGAAGTAGAGTATGTGAGTTGATCACATAATAAGAAGATTTTTAACTCAAGAATTAGAAAGGTGATCTTGAGAGATTGATAACATATACCTTATTGGTTTACGAACACCAGTTCATGAGGGAGTTTGCATGCAGTAAATAACAAGTCACGGTCCTAAGTTCTTATATCTTGTTGTAACATATATGAAATATTAGAGTGCAATTGACTCTTTATAATGGGATGTTAAGTCAACTTTAGAATTGGATTTTGAGAGAGTCAATATTTCTTATGGGTCCCAATGGTCCTATTTGAGCTTAGTTTACATGGTGACATGGTTTATGAGGGTTAATTGAGTTCTTTATTCACTTATGTGCACAAAGATGTTTTAGTAAATATGCAAGGTTGCACAATAACTTATGAATGATCTCTTTAGATTGAGTTAATTGATTAATTGGAGCCCAATTGGGCTGATTAATCGATTGGGACCCAAGTGAGCTAATTTAAGTGAACGAAGCCTATAATAGACTCAAGTCACTTACACTCACGAGAAACTTATATAAAACCCCTTTAAAGATTACAATTTTAGACTTTTGCCATTGAGTCTTTCATTTTCCAAAGAAATGAGAACCCTAGCCACCAACCCTTCTAAAGGATTCCACTCCTTCATGTCAGGATCTAAAAAGAAACCATTGGGTGGAAGGCTATTGTTTTTTTAGATTCATTCCATTTTTGGAACACCTTCACTTAGTATAATTAATATGAAAACATTTAGATCTTAGTCATGATCTTTATTTTCTCTAATTTTTATATTATTGATGATTTTTATTATCATGGTTTTCTATTGAGATTAGATTTAGAGAGCCCTAAGACTAGTGGCATGCACCCTAAGGGATCTAAGGTTGGGAATGAAAATATCTAGTGATTCCCAACATAAGGCTCTTCTTATCATGAAAGAGGTTAAGGCATTTAAGGACACATGAACCTATCTTGTGGGTACAAACTCATAGGCTTAAGCATTGTAAAAGGAAGTCTTTTGATTCTATGTTTTAAAAACTAGTTGATGTCATAAATACCAACCTTTTATCTCTCTACAACCACCTCATTTTTCTTTTTTTATTTAAAATAAAAAATAAATGTGAAAGGGTGAAATTGTCGTCTTCTTCTCCATCTTCTTAACATCCACCTATCCAAACCCTAATGTTAACCTTCTCCATCGTCTTAAAACTTTGAAGAAGGGAAGAGAAAGAGAAGGGAAGTAAAGGGAAATGAAAAGAAGGAATGGGGAGGAAAGGAACAAAAAAGGAGTAAAAGAATTAGGGTTAGGTTTAGAGTTTGGATGAGTGAGTGTGAAGAAGATGAAAACCAAAGCATTTTTGCACATTCACATATATTTTTAAAAATGCACCAAGTGTAGAGAGAGAAACGATGAGCTTAATATCACCCAAAAGATTTACATAGAAAATACTAAATTATCCTAGCTAAGCAAGATGCAAGGTATCAATTTATTAACTACACACTTAGTCTATCATAATGATGCAACATTTATTTTAATTTTTCACAAAGAGGGACTTGCTGATTTTCTTTCTAATCATCCCTTCTGGAGCGGTTTGGGGGTATTCTTTTAAATCTTACTCTATATGACAAGTTGGGAACTTATGGGGTTTGTCTTAATTCCATGTAAACCTGAATATCCACAAACTAAAATTGAGCTACTCAATCACAACTGATATCAGTGTTTTAGTGTTGTTATCATTTACATTCCATTCTCTCATTTTCTCCCACTTTTATTATGCTTTATGCCAATAGCAAAATCACATAGGTAAAAAAAAAGGTGCCCTTTTGCATGTTCACATCAGCATTGAGTCACCTGCTATGAAGATCAGAGGATCCTCTGAGAAGAAGGAATTTGTCAAAACTGCAGATTTTATTCATGAGGATGGGCAGCTGCTGCTTGAATCAAAACAATCTCTTTCAGGATCAGAGCTCCATGAGTCCATGAAGTATGTAGCATTCCCCAATTCCCTCTGATGGATCAGGAATCAGATTTATAAAAGAGCGTTGAGGTTCTCACAATACAGCTCCTGCTGCCTGGATTATAAGTCTACAAATTAACAGTATCCTGAAAACAAACTGAAGTGATGTTAAGGTTGAGTGTACCAAAATTGATGTAGGACAACCCTAGGATGGTTGCCTACACTCAAAGGTAGGTGGGCTAGGGTTTTATTTTTAGGGTGTAAGGAGAGGAACAAGGAATAAACTTTATGGTAGAGAAAATTATAAGATAAGAAATAGAGAGAAAGAAGAAACAATGAAGAAAAGATGGAAAACCTTAGAGTCTCACTAAGGCCTTCTAGGAGTCTCACCTAGAAGAAAATCAATGGAGTCTCACCATTGAGGGTTGCAACCTTGCAATGAAAGAAAGTATAATATTATTCATCAAAATTCATTCCTTTGATTTACATTGATTAGCCTATTTATAGGCTTCTCTAAGAAATCCAAAGTCTACTAGGACTCTAATAACCTATTCTACTAGGACTCTAATAACCTATCATGACTCAAATTCTAATTATATTATAACTCAACTAGCTAATCCTAATTAGACTCCAACAAATATTAGTCATAATTTAATTCCAAGTAATAATAATCCTACTTTAATTACAACTAATACAAATTCCCTTTCTTGATATATATCTTGAAGATTCATCCTCATCAATTCCCCCTGACTTGAAAAAAACTCGACCTCGAGTTTTAGTGATTTTCCACGATCAATTGAAATTCCGAGCAATGCCTTCCACCCTTTCTTTTTTCGTCGTCTCTTTCCTATGGTAAGACAAGATCTCACGATCTCTTGAACTTGTTCAATTTCATGCAAGACAAATATTGGACTTCGAAAAACTTTTTGATGTTGTACAACAAGTTGATAATTCTCGAAATACTTATGTGTCTTCAACAAACTTATGGGAAGTTGTTTCCCACACTCTTCTTGTAAATTGTTTTGTGGAAGAATAAGATTCTTGAATTCCCTATATTCAAAAGAAATTTCAGCAGATTCTTCATGTTTGCCACCACTCACGATAATGTTTGGCCTTGGGAAGTCAAACATCGATTCTTCTGAAACTTCTTCAACTTCTTCAACTTCTTTGAGCTCTTCTATTGGTTGATCTAAGATTAGTTTCATCACCTCTTGCTTTCTAGATTCATCATTGATGATTTCTTCCTCCTTTCTAGTAACTTCGACTTGCTTTTTAATAAGAATATTTGATGGCTCTTCTAGTTTCAAGGGTGCTACTTTTTCCTCTGGTTGCTTATGTGGTGGAATTTCCTTCATTGGACGAAGGATCTTCTTTCGCCCATTGCGCACAAGTGTGTAAGTGTTTTCATAGCCATCGTGTTGGACCCTTTCATCAAAAAGCCATGGTCTTCCAAGCATAATATGGGCAACTTTCATCGGCAAAACATCACACCATGCTGATAACTCAAAATTATTACTGAAATTAAACGTCACTAGACAACGAGAACTCACCAAAATAGATGTGTCATTTACCCATGCTATTTGATAGGGATTTGGATGATCTTCTGTCCTTAGATTAAGCTTTTCAACAAGCTCCTCTGAAGCTAGATTGGAACAACTACCTCCATCAATAATCAAAGTACATAGTCTCCCTTGACAAGCAACACGGGTTTGGAAGATGCTAGTACGTCGCCAATCCTCCTCTTCATTTAGCCTTGGTATGTTCACCAATGGTTGCATAAAAAAGTTGTAGCCTTCAACCATGTTTGCATATGTTGCTCCACTCCTCAATTACATATGCCTTCATGCCAAGAATTTTTGGCTCTGATACCAAAATTGATGTAGGACAACCCTAGGATGGTTGCCTACACTCAAGGGTAGGTGGGCTAGGGTTTTATTTTTAGGGTGTAAGGAGAGGAACAAGGAATAAACTTTATGGTAGAGAAAATTATAAGATAAGAAATAGAGAGAAAGAAGAAACAATGAAGAAAAATGGAAAACCTTAGAGTCTCACTAAGGCCTTCTAGGAGTCTCACCTAGAAGAAAATCAATGGAGTCTCACCATTGAGGGTTGCAACCTTGCAATGAAAGAAAGTATAATATTATTCATCAAAATTCATTCTTTTGATTTACATTGATTAACCTATTTATAGGCTTCTCTAAGAAATCCAAAGTCTACTAGGACTCTAATAACCTATTCTACTAGGACTCTAATAACCTATCATGACTCAAATTCTAATTATATTATAACTCAACTAGCTAATCCTAATTAGACTCCAACAAATATTAGTCATAATTTAATTCAAAGTAATAATAATCCTACTTTAATTACAACTAATACAAATTCCCTTTCTTGATATATATCTTAAAGATTCATCCTCATCAAAGGTACTTTGAATAGATAGCAGTGTTATGCAAAATTTTGGAATGCTAGGATTGAATAATTGCATGCTGATCTTTGTATTGTTTAATTTGTTTGGCTCAATCAAAATACTGCATTAGTACTTTGTGATTAAGATTGCTCAATCAGTAGTATTATATGGACTTAACTGGCACATGGTCAAAATGACAAGCAACACTTCCAATGGCCTGGTTAACAAGTAAATAAATAATAATAAAAATTAAAAATAAATATTTCTTGATGGTTTTAAACCGTCAAGGTGGCCTTATATATATATATATATATATATATATATATATAGGGTAAGGGTTTCTTGCTGACCTTTTTTTTACCATCAATGTCAATTCTGTCATAAGAAGGACATGTAAATTGTTTTCCCATTTTATCAAAAATATAATAAGAAAATCTATTTACTGCTGAAATCGGAATTGCTTTATAGAGCTAGGAAAGGAAGTTTTTTTTTTTTCTTTTTTCACTAGATCTATTTCCTTGACAATGATTATGCACAATGAGTTGCTATTTGCCACCAAAAAGGGAATAGAGTATGAGAATCATAATATGGAAAATAGATTATAAGAATCATTATATGGCACCAATTTAGCTGGGACCTGGGATGAAGCCTAGGAACCAAACTCCCAAGGTAGATTAGAATAAGAAATGCCAAAAATACTACTTTGGAATTCTATTAACGTAAATACCAAGGTGGATTAAAATCAGAAGTGCTAAAAATACTGCAATGGCTTTTCAGATTGAACTCTATTGAGTAAAAAGAAGTGATGATATGGGTAAAAATGAACAGAAGTAAATATTTCTACACAAAGGAAACATTTTAAGTTGAACTTTTAGTAGGGTGAAGGAAATTTATTAAGGCATCAATAAATTAAACTGAAGAGGTCAATTCTTGAGCATAATAAATGAATACAAGAACCAATTGAAATTTAAGCATAAGAAAGATTCTAGTAAGAAAGATAAGACTTGGAATAGAAGATAGAAATTGAGAGATAAATGACTAATCAATTACAAGAGTTTATTAAAGAAACCTCTACTACATAAAACAGCCTTTGATGATGACATGATGTGTGTCCTCATCCACAGGTTTTCAGTCAAACAGCAACTTGACTAAATAGAGAAATTCTATAATTCAACTTGACATCTCAAAATGAATTAGATACTCCTAAGCCAAGTCTTTTCTTTGGGTACTTATTAGGGAAAATCTTCCTAGTAAAATAACCTTATCAATTAGGGATTAAATATCGATAAGGTTATTTTAGTAGTTGTCCAATTGGAGCAAAAATATAATTAGACTATCAAATCATAATTTCCATGTAAAGGATATAGATGCTGAACTTGGAGGCTCATTAGACATAGTTGCGCTACTTTTCATGGGGGACCTAGATTCATACTTAACTAAAAGTAGTAGAAGAAAAAGTGGTCTTCATGGCAAGTAATTTTTTTTATTACCAATCATACTAATATTGGTGCACTTCCTAAACATTTTCCTTGGCAGATACTAGAATGCTTAAAATATATTTATCGGTATCTAAACTACTATGAAAACCCAAAAACAAGAAAAATGCATTTTTTTTTTTTAAATGAGGAAGCCATCACTACAAGAAAACTAAGCTACAATGACAAACCTTTTATGGGGGCCAGGAGATTCGGCTACTAAAATATCCCTTTCATGGCAGCCACCAAGTAGCCACCATGAAATTCCTAATTTGCATTTTGAGACTAGTTCTTGAGAAATTTCCATGGGGATTTTGAGTGTTTCAGTGGTAGCCAGTGTGTGGTTGCAGTGTAAACAAGAAGTCTGGTAGTAACCTAATGCCCCCATGAAAAGGGCCATTTAAATGCAGATTGGTAAGCCTTTCTATGGTGGCAGTTGGTGGGTGGCAACAAAAAATTCTTTTTGTGGCAGCTATTTAGCAATCTCCACAAAAAGCCTATTAACTTTGCCAACCCCTTGTGGGTACGCCTGCAAATGATTTTCTCATTTTCTTATAATTCAGCTCTTTCAATTAGGGTTTCCACCAAATCCACCCATTTTCTCTCATCTCTTGATGCCATCACCACCAACACTTTGCTGCCTTACACCACTAAAATTTGCTCAGGTTTTTTCTCTGTAGTTCCATTGGATCCACCTGTAAAGCTTTTTGTTTTCTCATTTTTCCCCTTTTTAAGTTAGGGTTTTCACCAAACCGATTTCTTTCCTCTCTCTTCTTGCCACCATCATCACTGGGGTGACATTGTTAGCTTCTACTACAGCAACTCTAGGATTTCTGCTCCATAGTATTATTGGCTGTGCCCATGAAGCACTCTCCCCTTTTTCACCTTTTCACCATTCTTAGCTAGGCCTTGCAGCAAATACATCCATCACTACCATTGACATTTTTGCCCTGCAATTCTCTCTATCAATTTGCCATAGCTCCTCTCTTGTTGCAACTGTTGCCAGTACCATTGCTGTCATTGCCTCAGCTCAACACCATGAGCACCCAACCACAGGTACAATCATCCCAGCCACAGGGTGCATCAACATTACTAATATAGGTGAGACACTGATCAAATGGCACTTAATTTTGTTTAATAGATCTATGATAAGAAAATTCAAGTTCATCTACTATTTGCTCTTTTTTTCTATGTAGCCTTTTCAAGAACATCTAGGAAGGTTTATGGCCCAACCAAGCTGAAGTTCCTAACCTCACAGTGTGAGCACTTGCCTGTCAATTTTAACATGTATGGGCAGGCAATAGGAGATAATGGAAAGAAACTATCAAGCTATCTAGGAATCATGGCACATGATGGGCAACTAGCACCCCTCAATTACAGCAGTTGGAAGGAGGTGCTGCAGGAGGAGAAGACGAAAATGTTCCAAGTCATAAAGATATTTGTAAATTTCATTAAAGATAAAAATAACAGCCAAAAATTTGAGTGTTGAATTTTTGGTGGTTATTTTTGTGTAGTGCTTTATCAAATAATTTTAGTGCATTTTTGTTCTAGTTATCTTTTGTTGGAGTGAAGTTTTGAAATGTGTTGGAGTGCATGATATATATTGTGGACTCAAATCCTACAAGGTTGAGCTTTTAGGAGAATTGTTTGCCCAACATGGTTTAGAGCCTCATTTAATGGGAGGTCAAATTTGAACCCCACCACATTTTTGTTTCCCACTTTATTAAACCCTAAGGAGGCTATTTGTGGTTTATTTATGTGCGGGCCTGTGTGTGTCTGGGTCTCTTCACATGTGGGTATTGGGTGGCACGTGAGGGAGGTTGTTGGAGTGGATATACACCGTGAACCCAAATCCTGCAAGCTTGAGCCTTTAGGAAAATTGGTTGTCTAACAAAATGATCAACTGTGTTTGTGAATTCTTATAGTATTTGCATGATGTTTTCTTTTGCAGAAGTACTTTAATATTGCTGAAAATATTTGCCAAAAATGGATCATGTTAAAGTTGTCCACTGCTTGGAGAGCATGGAAAGTCACACTCAAGAAGAAACACTATGACATCTATGAAACAGACGAGGAGCGCTTATCTCATGTTCCTTCTAGGCTTGATTCAGCTCAGTGGATGTGGCTTGTAGAATTTTGGGGATCAAAAGAAGGGAAGGTAGGGATAAAAAAATATTTAGGTATTTAGAAAGTTAGAAACATTGAAATTGTTACATACTCATTTAGTTATATTTCATACTCTGAATTGTTTTTTGGCTATTATATTTCTCCTATTGAGGTATAGGCTTGCAGTAAAAGAAATGCTGCTATGCACAAGAAGCAAGTAATAAGTCGTCATACAGATGGAACAAAAAGTTTTGCTCAAATCTGTTAGAAGCTGGTACATTTTTGTACTTATCTAAAGTTCTATATCATATTATACTCTCATATATTAATTAAATTACATTTACATGGCCACAGCAAACAGAAAACCCAGAAGGAGAAGAGATAGATCGCATAAACATGTTTAAGTTAACACATACTAGGAAAAATGGGCAGCTTGTGGATGATGCATCATCAGCCGCAAGTAAGTTGAACTTTCCAAGTTTACATTTTGATCATTGATTACATATTAGATTAGCATTTTGTTCACTTTGCAATTGTTAACTTAATTTTGAGTCATAGAGAAAGATGGAGAACCAACTTAGCCATCATCAAGGGGATGCACAATCAAACAATACTATTCAAAATAATATATTCACCCAAGTCATGGGTGAAGATAAATGTGAGTATGTGCGCACTTATGGATTAGGAATCTATGTGAATGATCTCCATGGACCACCACATCAAGGTCATCAAGACGCCAGAGGCTGAGAAAGTCGAGAGGCAGCATCTAAGAAGAGGTTGCATATTAAAGAAACTGGAGATTGCGGTGAATTACTGTGGATCTAGGGGGGCTTGGGGGGATCCAACTGAAGTTAAATGAAGCTTCGTGTTCTGTTGTGGAATGTAAGAGGGGTAAATGATAGAGACAAAAGAAAGTTAATAAAGGTTGTTATTAAATCTCAGAAGGCAGATTTTAGTCTGTTTGCAGCAAACTAAAGTCTAGGAAAAGACTAGTGGGATTGTGTGAAGCTTAGGGGTGGGTAGATTTCTAGAGTGGGGCCCTGTGAACTCAAAAGGGGCAACGAGAGGGGTTGTGGTGTTTCGGGACAATAGGGTGCTGCAGCTGATGGAGTTGGAGGAAAGGAGTTTTTCAATGTCTTGTCATTTCAAGAACTATGAGGATGACTTTTGCTGGAGTTTTACAAGGTTTTATGGTCCCACGCTAAAGGTGGAGAGGGAAGGTTTCTGGAGTGAGTTAGGGGCCGTTAGAGGTTTTTGGAGTGACCTTTGGTGTGTGGTAGATAATTTCAATATGATTAGATTCCCATTTGAACGTAGCAAAGGAGGTCATTTGTCTTTAGCCATGAGAAGATTTTCAGAGGTAATTGAGGATTTAGAGCTAAGGGATTTACCATTGCAAGGAGGTCTGTTTACTTGGAGCGGTGGTCTTAATAATCGGTACAAATCACGAATTGATCGCTTCCTTATTTCTAAAGATTAGGAACTTCATTTTCTAGGAGCTATTTATTCTATTATCGCTAGGCCGGTTTAAGACCATTTCTCGATTCTTCTTTGAGGGGGGGGTTGAGGAGAGGTCCCTCATCTTTCAGGTTTGAAGACATGTGGCTAAAGGAGGAGGGCTTTAAGACTGTGCTGAGATTATGGTGGGAGGGACTAAACTTTAGAGGGTTTGCTAGCTCCATCCTTTATGAGAAATTGAAAGCTTTGAAACCTATCCTAAGATGCTGGAATAAGGAAGTTTTTGGTAAGGTGGAACTTCAAAAAGAGCTAGCTTTGAGCCAGGTGGATTTTTGGGATAAGGAGGAGATATCCCATCCTTTGTCTTTGGAAGAGGAGGAGGCTAGGAAAGATGATAGAGAATTCTATAAAAAGTGAGTCCTTATGGAAGAAATGTCTTGGAGGCAAAAATCGAGAGAGATTTGGTTAAAAGAGGGGGATAGAAACACGAGTTTCTTTCATAGAAAAACCAATGCTCACAAGAGGAGAAACCAGTTGTCCAAAAATCAAAATTAATGGGTCTTGGATCACAGAGGACAGTGCAATTAAGGAGGAAGTTTGCAGAGCCTTTTAGATTTTGTTCTCTACTTCGGGTGATTGGTGTCCTAATATTAATGGGTTGTCTTTTAGGAGACTGTAGGATACAGAGGTGGCAAGGCTGGAGAAGCCATTTTCATAAGAAGAGGTGTTTGGGGCTCTCGAGCTTCAATGGGGATAAGGCTCCAGGCTCAGATGGGTTCTCCATGGCTTTTTTTGGCAATTTTCGTGGGAGTTTGTGAAGAGCGTGGTGATGAATTTGTTTAGGGAATTCCACAAATCAGGTTGTTTTGTAAGGGGTTTAAACGCCACTTTTCTAGTGTTGATTCCGAAAAGAGTGGGAGTAGAGGATTTGAGGGATTTTAGACTAATAAGCTTGATACGAGGGTTGTACAAGTGGTTGGCCAAGGTGTTAGCCAATAGGATGAAGGGGATGTTAGCTAAGGTGAGCCCAAAATGCCTTTGTGGAGGGTAGGCAAATTTTGGACGCAATGCTCATTGAGAATGAAGTAATAGACTCGATATTGAAAAGCAATGGAGGGGGATTGTATGTAAGTTGGACATTGAGAAAGCCTATGATCATGTAGTGTGGCCGTTCTTGCTTACGATTATGGAGAAAATGGAGTTTAGGGAGAAGTGGTTAAAATGGATGAAGTGGTGTTTATCCACAGCCAGTTTTTCCGTGTTGGTTAATGGAACACCTTCGGGTTTTTTTTTCAAAGTTCTAAGGGTCTAAGGCAAGGAAACCCGCTCTCGCCTTATCATTTTGTGATAGCATTGGAGGCCCTCAACTGTCTTTTGAAGAAAGCAATTTGTGGTGGTTTTTTATCAGCTTGCCAAGTAAGGGGAAGAGGGAGGGAAGGGGTTGAGGTGTCTCACTTGCTATTTGCTGATGACACACTGATTTTTTGTGAGGCAGGGGAGGAGCAAATGACGTTTCTATGCTGGGTGTTAATGTGGTTTGAGGCAATCTCAGGCTTGAAGGTTAATTTGGATAAAAGTGAGCTGATTCTGGTAGGTAGGGTAGAGAATGTGGATGATTTGGCAGGCGAGTTGGGCTGCAAGGTGGGTAGATTGTCGTCTACCTATTTAGGAATGCCTTTGGGGGCTTCTTTTAACTCTGTGGCAGCTTGGGATGGCATTGAGGAAAGATTCCGCAAAAGGTTGGCTATGTGGAAGCGACAATATATCTCTAAGGGGGAAGGGGGAAGGGGGAAGGGGGAAGAGGGGGGGAGGGGAAGAATTACCTTGATTCGTAGCTCTTTGTCCAACCTCCCTATTTACTTTATGTCCATTCTCCATCTACCAAGAGTGGTTAGAATGAGATTGGAGAGGATTTAAAGGGACTTTTTGTGGGGAGGTGGGGCTCTAGAGCGAAAACCTCATTTAGTGAGGTGGTCAATTGTTTGCTTAGATCAAAGTAAAGGGGGGCTAGGAGTTAAGAGTCTTGCTTTGCTCAACAAGGGTCTCCTTGGAAAATGGACATGGCGTTTTGCAAATGAAAGAGAGGCTTGAACCAGGTTATAAGGGAGAAATATGGGGAGGATCGAGGTGGGTGGCTTACCCGTGAAGCTAGGGAGGGGCATGGAGTAGGGTTTTGGAAAGCAATAAGGAATCTTGGCCATCTTGTTAGCTCTAGATTTTCTTTTGTGGTGGGAAATGGCCAATGGGTGAGCTTTTGGAAGGATAAGTGGTGCGGAAACTCACTGTTATGCAACTCCTTCCCTTCCTTATATGTGTTGACTGCAAACAAAGAGGCTTGGGTGAGTGATTTATGTGCTGGTTCAGCAAGTGGGGATTTGGGGGGGGTTGGAATCCTCGGTTTACTAGGCGTTTCAACAATTGGGAGCTGGATGAGGTGGAGGGCCTGTTAGGGCGTTTGTGCGAGGAAAGAGTGATGTTGGATGAGGAGGATAGGGTGAGGTGGTCGATGTCCAACGATGGTAATTTCTTGGTTAAGTCCCTTTACAAAGTATTAGAGCTGGATTCTTCAGTGTGCTTTCCGGTGAAGATAATTTGGAATCATTGGGTGCAACCAAAAATAAGTTTCGTTGCATGGGCAGCGTCTTGGAGAAAAGTTCTAACTTTAGACCAAATTCAGAAGAAGGGTTGGGCATTAACAAATGATGTTTTTTATGCCAAGATTATGAGGAGTCTATTGACCATCTTCTTCTCCATTACGAAAAGACAAGGGAGGTGTGGAATCTGTTTTTTACCTTGTTTGGAGTGTGTTGGGTGTTTCCTTCCTTGGTTAGGGAGACCCTTGTGGTATGGGATGGTGCATGGGTAGGCAAAAAGAGCAGAACAGTCTAGAAAGTGGCCCCCCTATGCTTGTTTTGGTCAGTTTGGAAGGTTAAAAACAACATTGCTTTTGATGATGGGGTGTTGTCCCTGCAAAGGCTGAAAGCCTTTTTTCTCTTTTCACTTTGGTTGGAGACCAAACTGCTTATAAAAGATGGTCCTACGACGCTAATAGATTTCATTGATTGGGTGGGTTCCCGTTGAGGGAGGTTTTTTTTTTGTACATCTTTGTTTTGGTGTGTTTTTGGGTACAACTGTAAGAGGGTAAGTTTCTTTTATCTGTACATCTTGGGCCGCTTTTTTAGCGTCTCTTATTAATACAATACCCTTGCTTACTTATCAAAAATAAATAAAAAATGAAGGCAAACAATGCAAGCACACTGCATGCTCCTATGCTTGAAGGGCTAGATTGTCTTATCTTGTGTGGTCAATGGCTTCACTGAGTTACATATTGGTTGTGCTACTATTGATTCTGTACTTTCTAGTTCTTATTGATATATTGTAGCCTCTTAGGTTCTTTTTTCTTTCTTTTTTCTCCAGTTTCAACTTATCTGGAACAATGTCTTATTCTTCTTTGCAGTCCCTTTAACCTTTTTAATAATATTTGTCCCTTCTATATATTCAAAATATTATTGTCTGTGTGTGAAAACTGAAGCTTATCTTACTCTGATATTTAAAGGATGAAGACTGCATAAAAATTTTGAGATTCAATTATTCAGCAAAGCTTAGTAAATTTAAAATTTTGGAGAATGGAACTAAACATGCATGAAGCCCATCCACATTATCCATAAACCCTCAGCAGAAAACCTAAAACAACCCTAGTAAACTTGTTTTCTTAACAATCCCATGCATTCATCAACCTTTACCCTTAAACAATGGGGGGTTGTGTCCTAATCCCCACTGTTATGCCCAATAGCAGATGGTGAGAAAGATTGGATAATTAATAAATAAATAAATCCAATTACATAAATATCTGCTAGAGTTATACTTAATTAAGATAAAGTACAATAATTGTTGTGGTTCAAAAACGTACCTTTGTGTTGTCATGTCTTCAAAGTTGAGTATTGAAGCTGCACCAGAAGTCATTTTGTGACAAATGTTAGAGGGAACAGTACAACAGAAAATAGATTCTCCAAGTGATGACCTGCAATAAAAATAAGCTCATTATTAGTTACAATGTATGGATATTCGCTCTCCATAGTTTTAGTCCAATTCACAATAGCATTCAACTTTATTAACATCATTCCACTCGAAGTGAGTAAATGCACCTAGAAACTCAGAAAGTGAATAAAACTTTTAAATTTGCATTAACACAAGATTCTTTAAGAAGGAAAATGTAAATGGAAAATATAAAGAATTTCCTAAGACCTCTGGAAACAAGTAAGCCCCAGAAATTTTGAGGCAATCTATGCATGAAGATTGTCCTGAGAGAACATTACATACATAAGTTAATAGCAAGAGTCATTTTTATGAAATCATATCATTACTTGCATAGAAGCAAATATGCATGCAAAAGAGAGAGAGAGAGAGAGAAAGATAGCAGAAAAAGAGCAAATGGAATAGAGCTGAGCTGATCAAAATTTAGCAACTTGAACTTCAGCAGTTACAGTCACATATATTCAAGGTTGCTTCATCTTCTGTGTAATGACCCAGACGTTTCGTCCATAATGAAATTTTCATGCAAATCTAGACTTTTCTTAAATATAGTGGCATGGTAAATAGTTAATTTTCTTGTAACTTACTTTAAAGAAACTTCTTCTAATAAAAAAGACTTTTAGATTCTAAGGTCTCTGAAGAATTTCTGAATTCCTTTATTGATTATTTAGGTACACACCATACACATATATATACACAACTGATTGAATAAGAAAAATCAATCTAGCTTGATTCTCTCCTAAAATTAGGAAACTGAATCATCCTAAATGATCTCTCCTTCTTTATTCCTAAAATACTTTCCTAAATTAAAAAACCCTAACTTTGAATGCCAAATTTCAACACTCCCCCTCAAGCTGGAGAATATATATCATATAATCCCAGCTTGCAAGTTAAGTCTTCAAGTTAGGCCTAGGTAAAGCTTTGGTGAGGATGTCTGCGGTTTGGTGCTTGGTAGGACATAGTTCAATCTAACCGTCTCACTAGTCACCTTCTCTGTGATGAAGTGTCTGTCAATCTCAACGTGCTTGGTCCTGTCATGATGCACGGGGTTCTTTGCTATGCTTATAGCTGCCTGATTATCACACATCATCAGAATTGGAGATGAACTCGTTTGCCCAGTTCACTAAGAACCCTTTTTATCCAAATCCCTTCACAGATTCCCTGTGCAAGAGCTCTGTACTCAGCTTCTGCACTACTTCTGGCTACAACGGATTGCTTCTTACTCCTCCAGGTAACAAGATTTCCCCAAACAAAAGAACAATATCCAGAAGTGGACCGCCTGTCAATGATGTTTCCTGCCCAATCCGCATCTGAGTATACTTCAGTGTCACGGTTTTCTGTCTTTCTGAAGAATAGACCTTTCCCTGGTGTCATTTTTAAATATCTAAGAATCCTGTAGACTGCTTCCATGTGTTCCTCAGTGGGGCTGTGCATGAATTGACTTACAGCACTCACTGCAAAGCCAATATCTGGCCGAGTGTGTGAGAGATAAATCAAGCGCCCGACGAGCCGCTGATATCTCCCCCTATCTACCGGTGTACCTTCTTTCTCGATACCAAGTTTCTTCTGACTATCCATAGGAGTATCAATTGGTTTGCATCCAAGCATACCGGTCTCCTTAAGAAGATCGAGTATGTATTTTCTTTGAGAGACTACAATTCCCTTCCTTGATCTAGCCACTTCCATACCAAGGAATATTTCAAATTTCCAAGGTCTTTAACTTCAGACTCCTCTGACAAATACTTCTTCAAATTCTGTAATTCCTCCATATCATTCCCAGATAGAATAATATCATCAACATAGACTATCATATGGCCATTTTCCCGGCATGAGACTTCTTGACAAATAGAGTATGATCAGCCTGACCTTGTTTGTAGCCCAGCTTCAGGACTGCTTTTGTGAATCTATCAAACCAGGCTCGGGGAGATTGTTTAAGGCCGTACAAGGATTTTTGGAGTTTGCAAACCTGATTCTTTGCCATACTTCCTTCGAAACCAGGTGGTATTTCCATGTAGACTTCCTCTTCTAGGTCACCATTTAGAAACGCATTTTTTATGTCCAGTTGTTGCAAGCACCAATCTTGATTGACAGCCAATGAGAGAAGAATCCTGATAGTGTTCAGTTTTGCAACAGGAGCAAAAGTCTCCTGATAGTCTATCCCATAGGATTGCGTAAACCCTCTAGCTACCAAACGAGCCTTGAATCTCTCGACTGATCCATCTGCTTTGTATTTTATGGTGAAAATCCACTTGCACCCCACGGGCCTCTTCCCAACCGGCAAATCTGTGATAGTCCACGTCCCATTCTTCTCAAGTGCATCAATCTCATCTTGTACTGCCTTCTTCCATTCTGAAATTTTTAATGCCTTTGTATTGTGTTGGGAACCTGAGTATCATCAAGAGAAGTAGCAAATGCTCTGTAAGATGGTGATAGCCCTTCATATGTAACATAATTCCCAATTGGGTGATCTGTACATCTCCTAACACCCTTCCTCAATGCAATCGGCAGAGTAGAATCATCAATGCTGGGAATTAACACCTCTCCAGCCCTATCCTCACCTATGTTCTCTTCAGGAAGACTTGAATTGGAGTCAATATATTGACCACATGTTGACTGTGATCCGTGCTCTAATTCCTGTCTTTTCCTCCTCCTGATGTAAACTTGTAAGTTCTCATTAGCAAGTTGTGGGGCTATAGGTTGAATAGGCATGGGAGACTGGATGGTCATAGGAGATGGCTGGACTGATGACGGTATGGGTGTGGACAACTCAGTGGGCGCGAATTGAAAAGGATTTGGTGACTCTGAGTGAAAAGAAGGTACACCCTCAAGAAGAGACTCCCAAACTTGATGTTCATTCATGCTCTCCCCCTGAACATGAGATTTGGGATAGAAGAATACATGTTCAAAGAAAGAGACGTCCATGGTGGTGTAAAATCTTTTGTTGGTTGGAGAATAGCATTTGTACCCTTTTTGGGTTGGAGAATACCCTAGGAAAATGCACTTATTCGCTCGAGGAGCAAATTTGCTACGATTTTGAGGATACACATGAATGAATGCCGTGCAACCAAATACTTTGAGTGGTAAATCAGAAGAGGCTACACGGGTGTGAGGAAATTGTTTTAAGAAAAGTTGACGTGGGGATTGAAAGGTAAGCACTCTGGATGGCATACGGTTAATCAAATAAGTAGCTGTGAGAATAGCTTCCCCCAGAAATAGTTTGGAACATTAGAGGAAAACATAAGGCACCGGGCAACCTCCAAGAGATGTCTATTCTTGCGTTCAGCACCCCATTTTGTTGTGGGGTGTCAACGCAAGAACTTATGTGGATAATGCCGTGATTTTGAAGATAAGTACTGAGACTACTAGTAAAGTATTCCTTTGCATTATCTGACTTGAGGACTTGAATTTTGGAATTGAATTGATTTTGAACCATAAGATGGAAGGTTTGAAAAATGTGCCCGACCTCTGACTTTTCTTTCATAAGGAAAACCCATGTTACCCGTGTATGATCATCAACGAATGTCACAAACCATCGAGTGCCAGAAATATTTTTTATCCGGGAGGGACCCCACACATCACTATGTACTAGAGAGAAAACAGTCGAAGGTTTGTATGGGATTTGAGGATAGACTGTTCGAGTATGCTTTGCAAACTGACAAATTTCACAGTGATAAGATGCTGGATTTTTATTGATAAATAATTTGGGAAACAATTTTGCAAGGTAAACAAAGCTAGGATGACCAAGGCGATAGTGTAACATTATAATCTCACTATCTTTATTGACCTTAGAATTTGACACAGAATTGAAAGACTCTAACATACTCTGAGACTGTACGCAACTTGCTTGAGAAACTTGGTTTGAGAATTGACCACATGAGAGGAGGTAGAGCCCGGAACACAGTTCAGCACTGCCAATCATCTTCCCCGATTTCAAGTCCTGAAAAACACACAAGTTTGGATAAAATTTAGTAACACATTGGAGATCACGGGCCAATTTGCTAATGGACAAAAGATTACAATCCAAGTTTGGAACATGGAGAACAGAGTCAAGATACAAGTCTTTAGTAAGTTTTATAGAACCTGTCCCGGCAATTTTTGACTTTGAACCATCAGCAATATGGACGGATGAATGACCATTACTTGGCTTGTAATTTTGAAGAATGGTAGCATCTCCTGTCATGTGATCAGAAGCACCTGTGTCCACTATCCACGACTTCATTCCTCCTCGATTAGCAGTGAAGGCTACACCGGTAGTACTGCCACTGCCAACCTGGCTTAATAGTTTCTGTAGCATCTCCATCTGCTCTTTGTTGAATGGACTCGGCTCGGAACAGAGGTGCTCTCAGAGTTGGCAGCCACGTGTGCTCTGCCATCTCTGTCAGACCGTGGCTTTGGTTTCCAATCAGCTGGTTTGCCATGAAGCTTCCAGCAAGTCTCCTTATAATGGCCTGGTTTCTTACAATAATCACACCAAGGCCTATCCCGTTTCTGACGATCTCCACCACTACTATTAAATGACCGAGTCGCAAGGGCAGAGGCATCCAATGTTGGGGCAGGTTGCTCTTTGGATCCCATCATCACTTTCTTTCTACTTTCTTCACGCCTAACCTCTGAAAAAGCCTCCCTGAGACTTGGCAGGGGTTTAATGCCATGATTCGGCCTCTAACATCATCCAATTCCCTGTTTAGTCCTAGGAAAAACTTGAACAGTCTCTTTTGTTCCACAATTTTCCTGTATGTTGCTGCATCATCAGGACATTTCCATGAGTGAGTCTCGAATAAGTCAAGGTGCTGCCAATACCTTGTGAGTGTGTTGTAATACTGAGTAACTGTCTGCTCTCCTTGGCGGAAGTCATGTAGGGCTGATTCAACCTGAAAAAGTTCTGAAATATTTCAGAACTTGAGTAAGTTTCTTTGGCTGCATCCCATATGTCCTTTGCAGTCCTAAACAGCAAGAAATTTTCACCTATGTCATTATTCATGGAATTGATAAGCCATGACATGATCATGCTGTTTTCAATCTTCCACTTCCTGAAACCCGGTTCTGTAGTTTCTGGCATGACTGCTTCTCCAGTGAGGTACTCATCCTTTCCTTTACCGCAAATGAACAGCAACACAGATTGTGACCACTGTAAGTAGTTATGGCCATTTAATTTGTGTCCTGTGATGAGAATAGGAGAGGAATCACTACCACCAAGGTTTGGAATTTCAGATCTGCCTCCTAATTCTGGTGACGTGACGCTGGATACTTGTGATGATGCCATTCCGTATTTCGTCATGGACCGGAAAGGTAGAAGAACACTTCCCAAGGCACGTGCAGGGATTGGAGTTGAGGAAAAATAGCCGGAGGACGTCGGAAAAGCTGATCGGAGGGCTCGCGGAGGCAAAAAGACCCCAAAAGAGGCACGTGCAGGGCTTGGATGGCAGAAACAGGTACGTAGGGTGGCTGGTCGGCGTCAGGCGAGCTTGGAGTAGGAAGCGCGTCGCCGGAAAGTGGCTCACGCGCCCTCACGCGCCGGCGCGTGAGATGCAGTCGCCGGCCGGAAAAACGCGCGTGGGCGGCGCGTGGATGGTTTTCTGGCTCCGGTGTTTTTGGAAAAGTTGTAGATCTCCTCCAGACGCTCCTTGCGGTGTGAAAAAAAACCGTCGCCGGAAAGTTCGCCGGAAAAGTTCGCCGGAAAAGTTCGCCGGAAAAGTTCGCCGGCGGTGAATGTTTTTCTGACGACGATTACCGATTGGAAAGCGTTTCTCCCTTGGCTCTGAGAACAGGGACTGATGACCGGAATGAGAGATGGTCGGATTGAGAGATGGCCAGAGAGATTTGGCCGGAATGAATGATGGCCTGAATACGAGGTGGCCAGAAGGGATTAGGGTTTCAGAAAACTGGCTCTGATACCATGAAGAATTTCTGAATTCCTTTATTGATTATTTAGGTACACACCATACACATATATATACACAACTGATTGAATAAGAAAAATCAATCTAGCTTGATTCTCTCCTAAAATTAGGAAACTGAATCATCCTAAATGATCTCTCCTTCTTTATTCCTAAAATACTTTCCTAAATTAAAAAACCCTAACTTTGAATGCCAAATTTCAACAGTCTCAAAATATAAAGATTAGAATAAAATTTTATTTTAGAAAATAGGAAATTTAAAACTTCTTTTAATAAGAATTCTAAAACTTCCCAAATTCTAAATAAAACTTAATATACCAATGACTAACTGCTTATGAAACTTAAAAACTCCAAAATTACATAAATACCCTTGATAGAATAATTCAGGATTTATTTATTTATTTCCTTTCATTTATTTCTTAAGTAGATCTTGGAGATTCATTTTCATCAGTTGTCTTCAAGATTTTTATGCAAGATACATAACTTCAAGAGTTATGTCAACTGGAAACTTCAAAATGCATCCACTAAAAAAGATTTTAACACCCTAATTCAACAATCTTAATGGTGAAATGTCTTTTAACCAATATAGGGCAATGGGTCAGAACCCTAGGGAATAGATCAACCTAAATGATCCTATATACAGTCAAGCACAACAGGGAAAAGTGACACCATGGAGTTTCAAGGTGGACTAGTTCCCAAGATTTTCTGGTCATCAATTTCTTTTGGCCCAAAGAAGTACCCAACAAATATTTTACTATAGTCCACTTCAAAGACTTGAAAATTCATTCCACTAGTATCATCACCAAAAAATGATGGATATTTTGAGTGTCATGTACTTTCACTCTATTGGCAAACGATTATATGAACACACCATTGTTTGAAGCAAAGGCACATAAAGAAAAGCTCCAAATTTTGCTTCCAAAACACCTAGAAAAAACTTGGGATCATTTCATGTGCAGATGCAAGAATGTAATAGAAGCCTCACAAAATAGTCTTACCCTGCAGGCAGTAAAATCAGTTGTCAATCCTTCGTATGTCTGGCACACCCTTTGGCAGTGGACACCCAATCAGACCACCAATTTGTTGGCAATGAGTTAATGAACATACAAGGGAACAATTAACCTTCCTTTTTTTGTTTTGTGGGCTATCTTCTCCATGTTATTTAGAGGAAAGACTGCAGAAGAGATGATTAGCAACAAAACCTATTTGAGGAAACTATAGGTTATAGGGAGTTGTGCATAACAATCAATGTTAAATTTTCAAGTACTTGAAAAAGAATTATTGACATAGAGGTTGGATGCTAATCCCATACACCTATAAAGCACATGGAAGACATGCAAAATCGCAGACACAATAAAGGGATAAGGTACCCCATCAAGGTGAGCTTCAACTAGGAAACAAAACAGAATGAAGCCACACAACCATGATAAGAACCCATAAATTGGATTATGCATTTGAACTGCTTCAACAACAAATCAAAGGAGCATCTAAATATAGACTAGGAAATATGCTAAATAAGATCAGGCATTCAGATATGAAGACTTTAAAATAAGTGGATTGTTTGATGTCTTCCTTGTGTGGGGATCCCAGCAATGAGAGGTTAGAAGGGGGGTGGCGGAGGATTTTTTTGAAAATGCACAGCGATGGAGGAAATCTCTTGGAGACAAAAATCAAGAGAACTTTGGCTGAAAGAGGGAGATAAGAATACTAAATTTTTTCACAAAATGGCCAATGCACAAAGAAGAAGGAATTTTTTGGCCAAGTTATGGGCGAATGACAAAGTGTTAACCGAGGAAGTTGACAATAAAGGAGTGGCAAATACTTTTTGCTTGTCTTTATCTAAGTTGGGGGAGTGAAGGCCAGCATTAGTGGTTTCTCCTTCAAATCCTTGTCTAGGACTAATTCAGAGGCTTTAGAGATCCCTTTCTTCGAAGAGGAGGTCCTCGTTACTTTATCCAGTTTAAGTGGGGATTAGGCCCTTAGTTCAGATGGCTTCTCCATGGCCTTTTGATAGTTTTGTTAGGATTTTGTGAAAAGGGAGGCGATGGGTTCTTTTGCAAAGTTCTGTGATTTATGGTCCTTTGAGAGGAGTTTAAACACCATGTTCATAGTCTTGATTGAAAAGGAGTGCAAAAGACTTAAAGGACTTTAGACTAATTAACTTAGTAGAAGGTTTATACAAGCTTCTAGCAAAGCTCCTAGCTAATAGACTTAAGAAAGTAGTGGGTAAATAGTCTCCAAATTTCAGTATGCCTTTGTGGTGGGGAGACAAATTTTGAACACCATTTTGATAGCAAATAAGGCATTGACTCTTTACTTAAAGACAACTCGGGAGGGATCATTTGTAACCTTGATATTGAAAAGGCTTACGATCATGTAAATTGGAGTCTTGTTATTACAGTATTAGAAAAAATGCGTTTTGGCTCCAAGTGGATTAGCTGGATTAGATGGTGGATCTCCATCATGTGTTTCTTTGTCTTGGTCAATGGGTCCCCATTAGGTTTCTTCCAAAGCTTTAGAGGTTTGAGATAAGAAGATCCTTTGTTCCCTTTATCAAAGGACAGCTTTGCTGTCCACACTTCTTTCTAAAATAAGGAAAGAAGTGTGGACAGCAAAGCTGTCCTTTGACACCCTTATCTATTTATCATGGTAATGGAGGCTCTTTCACACATTAAGGCAAAGGAGAATAAGTGGGTGGGGGGGAGTGTGTTGGGTTTATTGATGGCTCTTTAGTTAGGGGAATAGATGGTATGGGAGTGGAGGTCTCCTATTTGTTATATGCGGATGACATCCTTATTCTTTGTGATGCTAGTAAGGAGAACCTAGAGTACCTGAGTTGGGTTTCATGTGGTTTGAGGCAATATCAAAGCTAAAGATCAACCTGGAGAAAAGTGAATTGATCCCTATTAGGGTGGTCTCAAACATGGAGGATCTTGCTAGGGTTTTAGGTTGCAAGGTGGCCATTCTCCTAACCACCTATTTAGGCCTTCCTTTGGGAGCCCCTTTCAAGTTCTTTACGGTTTGGGATGAGGTGGAAGAAAGATTTTAGAGAAGGCTTGCTCTATGGTAGAGACAATATCTATCAAAAGGTGGAAGACATGCTTTGATAAAATGTACTTTGTTGAGTTATTTCATGTTCCTTTTTTTCATTAAAGATGGTAATTGTTAGATTGGAAAAGATTCAAAGAGATTTTCTTTGGGGGAGGAGGGGGTGTGGGGGGTGGGCAATTAGAACTTGAGCCGCATTTGGTGAATTAGTTTATTGTTTGCATGGAAAAGCATAAAAGGGGATTGGGCATAAGAAATTTATCCATCCTTAAATAAGGCTCTTCTAGGAAAATTGTGTTGGAGATTTGTGAGTGAAAGAAATCCTCTTGGGAAACAGGTAATTGTGGGTAAGTACAGGCAAGAAAGGGGGGTGGTGTACTAAAATAGCGAGGAAGGGTTATGGAGTGAGGGTATGGAAGGCAATCAGGAGGGTTTCAAGGATAAAACTAAGTTTTTTTTTTTTTTTTGATAACCAAGGAACCTTCCATGGCCAAGTCCTTAAGAGTCTCCATGAGGACCCAAACCTTGGGGTGCTGACCACCTTACAAGAACCAACACAAGGTAATCAAGGATAAAACAAGTTTTAAGGTAGGTTTTGAGAACAAGGTGATGTTCTAGAAGGACAAGTGCTCCGGGGACACACCCTTGAGGGATTCTTTCCGGGAACTCCATTTTATAACCTCTTTAAAAAATGCTTGGGTCGTTAATGTTTAAGATAACAGTAGTTGGAGCCCTAGGTTTATAAACCAATTTCATAACTAGGAATTAGAGGAGGTAGAAGTCTTTTTTGGGAGGTTGCATAAGCATTTCGTTAGTATGAGCACTAAAGATAATATGGTGTGGTTGATTACAAAGAGCGGTAGCTTCTCAGTTAAGTCCTTCTATTCCTTTTGGTCAAATAAAAGAGCGGAGTTGTTTATTTATGGCACAATATGGAATTCCTGGGTGCCATCGAGAATTAGTTTCTTTGCTTAAGAAGCAACTTAAAGCAGGATTATGACTCTAGATCAATTAAAGGAGGGGCTGGAAGATTCCTAACAAATGCTATATGTGCAAAGAAGAAGAAAAAGTGGTTGACTATGTTCTTCCTCATTGTTTGAAAGCAGACTTTTTATGGCAATTGATTTATGCTCTTTTTGGTGTGCAATGGGTGATGCACTCTTCGGTTAAGGGTGTTGTGTTGACGTAGCATAGGTCTTTTGCAAGAAAGAAGAAAAAGAAGGCTTGGAGGGTTACTCCATTGTGCTTGTTTTGGACCATTTAAAAGGAGAGAAATAGGAAAGTTTTTTATAATAGTGAAAGCATTTTTTTTTATTTTTTTTATCAGAAACGAAGAAGATTATATTAATATAAGAACAAATACAGGAGAGAAAAAAGAGACAAGAGAAAGAGAAAAAAAAACCAAGGGAAGGATGAGAGGTCCTTCCTACACAAATTGAACAAAGGATAAAACTCCCAACAATAGAACTCTAAAAACAAAGAGAAACCCCATCAATCTTCAAACTTTTGAAACGCAAACCCTAATCCAATTGAGTTGTAGAATGTTTAGAGGAACTCCTCTAAAAGCTTCAGGACAAGAAGCCCATAGAGAAGAATAAAACCGGATCAAATCCCATACCATCTCTTCCATTCTCCCTTTATCCTCAAAGATCCTATTGTTTCTCTCTTGCCACACCATCCAAATCAAAGTAAGGCAAGCAATTTGCAAAGTGTCTTGCCTCTTAATGAGTTCCCCAAGCCTTTAAAAGTAATAACCAACATGTCCTCAAGGCTCCTTGGAGGGACCCAAACCAACCCTACTAGATTGAACAACCTGTGCCAAAGTCCAATGGTAACGAGACAATGAAGAAAAAGGTGGTCAATCGACTCTCCATTTCCTTTGCAAAGAATGCACCATTGAGGACAGAGGGCTTTGTAGGGTCTTCTCAATTGCAATTTGTCATTAGTGTTTACCTTCCCATGTGCTACTAACCAAGCGAGGGCCTTAACCTTTGAAGGGACTTTTGAGCTCCATAAAAACTTGGCCGGAAGGAACATTAAAGGGTTTGAGACTTTTGACAAGGCCAAGAAAAAAGATTTCACTGAAAACAAACTTGACGAAGACAAAGACCACGCTCTTGAATCTGATGAAGAAGGGGAGAAAAGCACAAAATTAAGGGAGGACATTAATCTCTGAAGGAGATCAATTTCTAAATCCGTTAAATTGCGGCGAAAGTTAAAATTCCAAGACAATGGTAAGGAATTGCCAAGGACATTTGAGACAGTGAGGTTTTTCACAGAAATAACTCTGTAAAGATCAGCAAATTGAGAGCACAAAGTTTGGTTACCCCACCAAAGATCTTCCCAGTACTGAATTTTTTTTTTCGATAAGTAAACACACATATATTAGCAAAAGGCAAAGCGCCGCATAGCATATAGGGAGTATACGAGGCGACGAAGGCCTCTCAACAAAAAGACCAAAAAACAACAAAAACCCACCAGCCCTTAACTGGAGGCTATCCACTCCAGGAAACCTATAAGGGAACGAGGCTCCGCACCATTATACAATTTTGCCCACCCCCACATATTACAAACAAAAGAATACTTAACTTTCTGTATAGCTAACTCCCCCCCCCCCCCCCCCCTGAATGCTAATTTATTCCTTTCCTTCCACACCGTCCAAAAAATAAATAACGGTATGGATCTCCAAATTTTCTTCCTCTTTTTACCCACAAAAGAACCCTTCCAGCTGATAACTGCCTCCTTTACAGTTTCTGGAAAGGCCCACTGGGCTCCAAACAGACTAAGAACCATCCCCCACAACATCCTAGCCACTGTACAATGAATAAGAAGATGATTAACATTTTCCTCATCACTACCACATAAATAACACCGATTAGGAATCTGCCATCCTCTCTTTTGAAGCCTATCAATAGTAAGAACCCTCCCCCAAGTAGCCTCCCACGCAAAAAACGCTAGCTTGGAAGGAACGTTCTCCACCCAAATGCCCTTTTTGGGAAACAAAGAGGTACCATGGCTGGTCAGCAGCCCATACGCTTCCTTGATGTCAAACTTCCCATGTTTTCCCCCCTTCCATAAGACCAAGTCCTCCTCCAAGGTAATTCTTTGACTCCTTAGGATTTGAAGCAATTCGTCAACCAAGGACAGCTCCCAATCATTGAAGCCTCTAATAAACCTTAGGTTCCAACCTCCTTGACCAGAATTCTGGTCCCATAAATCCCCCACAGTGGCACTCTTTTGGGCAGCCACATTGAAGAGTTGAGGGAACCTCCGGGCCAGCTCCACATCCCCACACCAAGGGTCCTTCCAAAACCTGATTTTGGTGCCTTTTCCTACCTTAAAAGTCATATTGTCCCAACACCAATCAGCTTCTTTCAGAATCTCCTTCCATAGCCCAACACCAAACACCCCAATTGCTTTTTTAGTTCTCCACCCAGAACTGAATTCTCTCCCCATTGCCCACCACTAGGCGGACAAAAGGGGAAAACTCCTGGAAAACTTGAGCAATAGCCTTCCAAGGACATCTGTGTGACCATTTAACCACCGTGTTGGCGTCCCATCCATTAGGATGTGTCCCATATATACTCGCAATAACCTTATGCCAAAGACCACTCCTTTCTCTAGGGAACCTCCAAAGCCATTTCCCTAAGAGAGCAATATTTCTCATAGAAGTCTTCCCAAGGCCCAAACCTCCCAACTCCTTTGGTCTACTAATAGTGAAAGCATGGATCAAGCAATTAAACATTTCTTTTTGTATCTTTTTTAAGATTGAGTTAGAGTGTATATTGGGGATTATTCCTTGTCGTTGATAGACTTCATAGATTAGTTAGGCTCTATATAAGGGGCAATTGTTGGTTTTTGTGCCTTCACAACATTTTTTTTTTTTTTTTTTTTGGGTCTTTTGGCTGATTTGTACACGTTCTTATTTTTTCTTTCATTTAATATAATCTTTACTTCTCATAAAAAAAATATAATCTTTACTTATCACAAAAAAAAAAAAGAACCTAAATCTTGTGCCTAAAATGAATAATAATTATGCTTCACATTATTCTTAAACAAAAATTCACTCTAACTATAACACTCTTATGAGCAAGCATAATCCAATACCATAATGTAAGCATATACCTCCTCTACCCCTCTTCAAAAAAAGGAAAGGGAAAGAAAAAAAAAAAGAATTTATGATTTCCTTCATCTAGACAACTATGAGTATCCACTAAAAATCTTCTCAAATACCTACCTTATGTTAATACAAAGAATCGGCATGTTATACTAGTACAATATTAGAATTTTTGCAAAACCTTAACATAACAAGTAAACAAGTTGAGATACAACTTTAGATGTCCAACCTGTACAAGTGAACAATGGAGTTTGAGTATTTATATCACATAACTTAAAAATAGACCAAATTAGAGAATAAACAAAATCAATCGCAGAAATTAAAAATAACAAAGAAAAAGATTAAAGAAAAATTTGTAACAAATCAAGAAATTGAAGATAAACATACCTTTGAACCCTAAGCTCTTCTCTTTGAACTTCTTATTGATGAGAGGACTTCTCAGCAATGTGAGAAGCTGCTGCCAACAACCTATGTTAATCTTGTTACAAGCTGGTAATGGTTGGATTCAATGGCCACAGATGGTGTCAAGCCCAGTGTTTTCAGTGAAGGGGTTTAAAGAGTGAGTGTGGTTGTCTAGTTTTTGAGAGAAATGGAATGAGAAAAAGCTATCCCCTTATACATGTTACACAACCTTGTAAATAATTAAACGTTCAAAAATTAAATGTCAAGTATCCCCTATATTAACATATGTTTCTAAAACACTACCTTAACTTTAAAATTTTTTGTCAAGCTAACCTCATCATATGTCAATTTTGCTTTCCCCATATTTAATATCTGTCCAAGGTTGCTTTCATCAAAATTGTATAAGTCATGATAGCCTATGACAACGGATATTGCCTTAAGTTATGAAATCATTTGTCAATAAAGGCCTTTTTTCTTAAATATCATTGAATTGAAAATTCATGGAAACACTACAAAATCAAGAAAGAGGGTGAGAAAGAGTGTAAGCTTAGAGTAATAATATTTTGGACAAGTTGCCATAAGAATTTAGAATTCCACTTCCTTCAAAGGGTTCTTTCCCTTTATTGGTTATATGGAAACTATAATAACCTACTTTCTCCTATGTGGATATCGTCCACTTTAGACCAATGAACCCTCACGGTTTTAAAATTCATTTAACCAGTTAGGAGGAGACTGTTATATATAAAGTGTTAGCAATTTCTTACCTTATTTGATAAGGAATATCACAATCACCCCCTAATGTAGACATAATATCCTTGTTGTGTCCTATGGGATTATTGGGTCTCTTAGAACACACACTTAAGAGTCCCACACCAAGGTTAGGTATTAACTCTAATACCATTTGTAATAATCTACTCCCTATCGTGTAGATATTATCTGTTCAAGACCATTAGGCCCTCATGACTTTAAAAAGGATGTACACAATTAAAAAGAGCTCACCACATATATACTATTAGGAGTTTTTTCCCCTATCCAATATGGAATATCACAACGTAACAACCTCCTCCCTCTCATGTAGATATTTTTCATTCTAGGCCCCATAGGTCCTCACAACTTTAAAACACATTTACTCTGTTAAAAGAAGTTGAACTTCTTCCCCTATCCAATGTGGGATATCATAGAAACAAACCTAAATCTTTCCCATCCACTCCCTAATTCTTTACCAACTCAGTTAGACCTCAGGAGCTCCCTTCAAAATTGTCATTGATCTAGCTGAAATATGGAGGTAAGGTAACTATCTTTACTCCTTCCAACTCCGAATATCATATTGTTAAAAGGGGGAAATTCTTAATGATGCACAAATGCTGGAAGCTATTTGGATGACATTTAGATGACAGCCAGAAGGTTTGTCCAAAGGGAACAGTCCTTAATGCAGGTAAGACTATTTTGCATATAAGAGGCATGCATGAACACTTTCCCTTGGCAAAATCAGTGAAACATGTCCAATTTTGCATATAAGATGCATGCATGATCATTTTTAACCTGATTTTATAATACCTATGATCTCAATGAAGGATAAGTGGTAGTTGCCAACTTGCCATTGCGAAAAATATTGGGGTAAGAATTAGAGAAGTTTCAAGTTTAACCCATTCTAATTTTTTTAACTCTGCAATTATATGATAAGGGGTGATGGCAAGACCAAGAAAAGATATATTATGAGAAGGAAAATAAAGTATGCCTACCATTATGATGAGAGCCAATGGTAAGACCATTGAAGAAACTCAATTTTAAAAAGTATATAATCAGAAGTAAGAAAAACAAACTAGAGCAAGACCAAGATTCTCAACTTAGCAAAATAGTGCAATAATGAAGACGATTTCCCGCACTCTAAAGTGCATAAGTATTCACCATCTTCTATGACCAAAGATCTCAAACAAATTTCTCGGTTCTGCAAATAAAGTTCCAGGAAGGAGCAGCACAGTACAATGGTATTACCAATCTTATAAAAGAAACTGAAGCCTAATCAAATAAGCTACAGAAACTCTTGCATGCTAACCTTTTCAAGAGAGAGAGAGAGAGAGAGAGAGAGAGAAATGGAAGGTGGTCATTATTAGCCATTTTCAGCTATTTTAATACATCAGATAAGGTAACTGCTAAATTTAAGCTTAAAGAATGAATAGTTACAGTTTCAAAGGTATAGAGTAATATGCAAGAAGAGTAAATTGAGATGGATCACTGACATTATTCTCAGAACTACAAAATTTAGCAATCAATCTCTAAGTCAGTGGAATTTAGATCTCACTTGTGTTTAAGTTTATTAGAAAAGTTTCTGAAAGTTTGTAGATCTCAGTTATGGAATACTTAAAGGTGGTGACAAGGTGTTTGAACCTTTTAAGCTCAAAATTAAATATTTTCAATTATTTAACTATCTCAATTCTAAATTAGGGAAGTCCAGAGAACAATCAACGCAAGAGAGACAAAGATTTTTACGCAGAAATCCTCCACACAAAGTGTGAAGACAAAAAACGCAAGGTAAGAGACCACAAATCAACAATCCACTATATGAGAACGTAATAGACAAAATCACCTGGCAGAAGCTACCCTTAGACTTACTCCCTAGAACTTATACTATGATCCATGTCCACGACGAAACACCTTATGTGCTCCAATGGATCTCACCTAAACACTTGAGGGGATGTAGATCTCTTTCAATAACCCAAAAAAGTTAGACATCTTCGTTGAGAGATTTTGGGAATGGGAAGGCAAACTAGGATTTTCTAAATATTTGCATCAAACCTAAAAAGGTGTTTAGGTTGGGTATATATAGGGCACTGGCCTAAGGAGTCGGATACGAAATACAACTCAAAAATAGAATCACCAAATTTCCATAAAACATGGACTGCAGAATTAGATAGTCAAGCTTCAATTACTCGAGCGCCGTAGGAGCGCTTGAGTGTTGGCTTTTGTGCTTGAGTGCTTTATCTAGAGCTTGAGCACTCCTACAAATTTTAAAACAATTTGGAAAGGCTTTTTGTACGATTTTAACTATCTAATCCAACCCTTACCTTTTCAATCCTACTATGCCTAAAGTCTCGGACCTTTCCAAGCATATTTGTGACATCTTAGTTGATCAAACAACAACCTCGAGTCTTCATTGGAGAGTAAGACACTGTCTAGAAAGATCCTATGCCAGAATGAATGGAACAAAGTTGTCAATCTTAAACTACAAAGCTTAATGCACTAATAGCTTCTGTACAGGCAAATAAATTTCAAGCATAACCTTAACCCTTGAAAATTTATGCTATTCATGTAATCAATTTATTCTTGAGTGAGGTAAGCCCGTTATTTTCTTATGCCCATTCCCAAGCCTCATTAGGAAAGCTCTTCTTCATTTAGTCACTCAAACATCTTCTATTTTTTTATAGGCAAACAAAGAGTATTGACAAGTGCCAATCAAACACCTTCATTTAGAACTTCTCCCTATCTCTTCCAAAGCTAAACATGTTCTTGCAACAAACTCAGACTGCTTATGATCCTAGATAGACTGATCTTCCACATTGACTTTCAATTAACATGATAATCACAACTTTCCCCATCTCTAATCATCGTGCTTTCAGCAAATCACAGTAATCATGAGGTAATGGTTGTTCTATTCTATAATTGGGGGATGAATCCAATAGATCAACATGGAAAACATTTTGGTCAAGCCCATAAAAGTACAACTAGTTTTAAATACTATTATGGACTCGTAACAGTTTTTACCAATCCTGAGAAAATCAACACATCAAAAGAGATGGTTAAATAACATAAGCATTCACTTTTAGGTTCAATGGTAAAGAGATAAGTAACATAAAGTAAACATATCAAAGGACAATGCTTGTGATTTTTAAAAGAAAACCATAACATTACTATAGTAGCCTCTAGTGAAGGGGAGCGTGCACTTTCAAATGAATTAATAACCTTTGTTAAGGTTATTAGAGGCCAAAAGCTAGAGTTAAATGGGTTAAGGAGGGGGATTGCAAGTCTAGGTACTTCACAAGATAGCTAATGGAAGAAGGAAAAAGAAGCTCATCAAATCATTAGTGAACGAGAAAGGTACTTATCAAAAAAGAAAAAAAAAAAAGAAAAAAATAGTGAACAAGGAGTGGCATTAGATAGTGAAGAACGTATTTTAGAGGATATTTTAGGATTTTTTGATAAATTATGTAGTAAAGTAGAAGAGAACTTGTGGCTATTAGAAGGTTTAGATTGGTTCCCTATATCAGAGAAGAGTGCTAGTAATTTAGAGTGGCTCTTATCAGAGGAGAAATACGAGAAGCTTTTTTTCAAATGGACAAGGAAAAGCTATGTTACATGAATTCGGGTACAGGTAGTGGGTGTGAGTATGTATCTAGGTGTCTAGTCCTTTGCATCCTAAAATCTTAGGATTCGGGGATTCAACTAAATGAAATCTCAATTATGAGTGCGAGTACTTGTATATGATATTAAATATCATTTTTTTTAATGTAATGTTTAAACAATGTTGAAAATTTTTTATTTATCTCTAGATTTTCAATACGATAATTTGCAATTTATTTTTTATTTTTTATTAAATCATTTATTATATTCGTCTTTAAATTTTATATGTTATTGATTATCATATTTTTATTTTAATTGAAACATTAGTGAAAATTTTCTTTAATTGTAAATGTGAAATATATTTATTATAAATCTTTTATTTTAATTGGATGTTGAGAGAAGTTTTAGGAAATTAAACGAGAACATATTTGTTTTTTTTATAAGTAAAACGTGTGTTGTATTAAAGAAAAGGTATACACAACATATGCATATACAAAAACCAATAGGGGCGATAACACAACTGCACCCTACAAGGAACCTAACCAATCCACAAATTCTATCAAAGAAGTAATGCTATCTCCCATGTACACTTTAACCCAATCCCAAAATAGGTACAAAAAAAAAAACTTTAAAAAGATTGATCTAAGCATTCCTTGTCCTCAAAAGCTTTCCTATTACATTCCCTCCAAATGGACCAAAAAAAGCAAAGAAGAGCAACTTTCCAAGCCTTTTTTCTTTTCTTGCCAACTAGAACACCATTCCAACTTAAAAGCACCCCCCTCACCGAAGAATGCATCACCCACTGTATGTGAAAAAGAGCACAAACCAGCTGGCACAATGTACTTGCTTTCGGACAATGCAAAAGTAAATGATCTCCCATTTCCTCTTCCGCCTTGCACATGTAGCACCTATTTGGCATCTTCCAATCCTTCCATCTAAGTTGATCCTGTGTCAAAATCTTAACCCAAGTTGCCTCCCAAGCAAAAAAGCTAACTCTAACAGGGGCCCAAGAATTCCACATTGTGTTGTACAGGAAAGGTTCCACTCTTCTACTTGCCAGAAAGGAGTAAAAGGACCGAACTAAAAAATCACCATCCTTTCCTATCAAAAAAAAAAAAAAAAAAATCACCATCCTTAGTCTCCAACCAAACCACGGTATCAAAAGTACCCGAACCGATGGAGTAGCTATGCAAACTCCTAAATAAGGCATCAACCTCCTCTAACTCCCAATCATTGAATTGTCTAATGAACCTTGGTCCCAACTATCCTCATCCCAAACATCTACCACCCAAGCATCCTTAAAGGAAGCTATAGCATAAAGACCTAGGAACTCATCCCTCAAAGACATCCCCATACCATCTATCTTTCCAAAATTTTACTCGATTTCTTGAGCCCACCTGAAACCTTGTTTTATCTTTGAAGACCTCCCACCCATTTCTAATTGACTTCCATACTCCTACACCATACCTCCCTCTCAACTCCTTAGTGCACCACTCCCCCTCTTGCATCCCATACTTACCAACAATTACCCATTTCCATGGATATTTATTATTTGCCATAAATGTTGAGAACTTGTAGGAACATATGTAGTTGATTTTGAGTGAACCTTTATTAGCTTAAAACTTTCAAAGTTTATATTTTAAATTTTTTTTTTTTGATCAATAAGTGTATAATTGTATTGCAAGAGGCACTAAAATAGCGACCCACAGAATTACAGTATAAAGGAACTTACCCCTTACAACAAGGCCCAAACAACAAGGAAAAAACAAAAAATTATCTCCCTTAACGTATACACACCCACTCTATAAAATGTTTTAAGGTTGAAGGACCATCTTTTATCCACAATTTGGTTTCCGACCACAGTAAATACACAAAAGAAACTTTCAGCTTTTGAATGGACATCCCACAATCCTCGAAAGCAATTGAATTTCTAGCCTTCCATATAGCCCAAAACAAACATAACGGTCTCAATTGCCACGCCACCTTCCTCTTCTTTCCCACAAAAGAGCCCCTCCATCCTAAAAGGGTTTCCTTCACAGAAAGAGGAAAAACCCAAGAAACTCCAAAAAAAGAAAGGAGCAACATCCACAATTCCCTTGTTTTTACACAATGAATGAGAAGGTGATCAATTGACTTCTCACACGTATGGCATAAAAAACATTTATTTGCCATCACCCAACCTCTCTTTTGCAAACGATCCAAGGTTAGAACTCTCCCCCAAGAAGCCTCCCATGCAAAAAAGCTGAATTTGGGCTGCACACAAGAGTTCCAAATAATCTTCGAAGGGAATGAAGCAAGAGACCCCGGCTGCATAGTCCTATACAAGGATTTTACCTAGAAAACCCCATCCTTTGATTCCATCCACTTCACCCATTTAAATTATTTAAACTGAAGTTAAGTTATTTTAAAATTTGATTCAAATTAAATTTTATTATTTTAATAGAAGGAGATAAGAGCCAAATAACTTGTATTGCATTATTTAAAAAAAAATAAAGAAACAAATAAAATTGTATTTAATGTAATCCAAGAGTGCCAAACACAAATCTCACACTCACACTCGTATAATATCATGTCAACAACGGTATTTTGATTGAAATTTAAGTACCCACGTATCACAAAGGAAAAGGCACTAGGCACAAATGGCTTCACACATACATTCCATTAGGATTGTTAGGGCATTATTAAAGAGGAATTGTTGAATGTTTTCTCTGAGTTTCATGACAATGGAGTCACCAATAAGAGCACAAATGTCACTTTCATTTCCCTAGGTCTTAAGAGGAGCTAAACCAATAGAATATCATATTTTTGACCAATTAGTTTGATGACTAGCAAAATCATAACTAAAGTGTTCTCTCAACTATTATGAGGGGTTTTGCACGAGACCTCATATTTCTATAAGGGTAGATAAATTTTAGATGTAGTTTTGGTGGCGAATCAAGTGGTGAATGAGAAAAAGAGATTTGGGAGAAGAAGTAGCCTTCATGAGTGAGAGATAACAAAGAGATATTATTTCATCGGGGATTGGAGAAGGGAAGAGAGATCACCTTATGGGTTGGAACCAAGTGTGTAACTCTAAGAGGGAAGGGGGATTAACATGTGGAGAATATCCCTGAGAAATAGAGCTTTTCTAGAAAGTGGTGGGAGAGGTTCCCTAGGGAGAGTCATGTTTTTGGCGTAAGATCATCTTGAGTATTTATAAGTATAATTTTAATGGATGGGATGTCAACTCTGTTGTTAGATTATCGCATAAATGCCCTTGGAAGGCTATTACACAAACCTTCTTAGACTTTTTTCATTTTACTCATTATTCCCTTTTTGTAATCCCCATAAAAATGAGGATCAAATTAGAGAAAATTCAAAAGGAGATCTTGAAAGAAAAAAGATGCATCTTGTGAGCTAGTCAAATGTGTATAAGGATAAGAAGCACGAAGGGTTGGGAATTAGAAGATTGGAGATCCTTCATTGGGCCTCAATAGGCAAATGGTTGTAGAGGTTTGCTATTGAGCAGGAAAGCTTGTGGAGGAAAATCATCCATGGAAAATTCGGGCAAAAAGAACCTCTGCTGGAGTTGCAATTGACAGGAACACTAGCCTAGTGCCTCAGAAGTCCAAGGTCAATCCCAGGCAAAATTACTATGAAGGTCAAGTTGTTGAATCTCTACCAGAGGTTGCCATTAAGGTGAATGTGGTTTCTGACATTGGAAAAAGTGAGGATTTTGATGGTTTAAGGTTGGGAGGAAAGAAGCTTTTTTTGCAGGGGAGGGGTCTCTAAGAGTGGACAGCTTGGTCCAAAGACCAAGTGGGCTAGGTTGGAGACTAAAAGACCTTCTTCTTTTCTGGGTGGGCCTGCTAGCACATTGAAGCCCAATTTATCTCGAGCCATGTCTCTTAATAAGAGAGTGGGCTTTGTCTTCTCTAAAAAGGTGGGGTCTTGGGTTGTTCCTATTAAGCCCAAAAAAACCATCAGCAGGAGAGGGTTTAGAGAGCAACTAGCCCAACATTCTCCCCCCGGGCTCCCTCTTTCTGATAGTGAGGCCTTTTCATTGGGGCTCCTGAAGCCAACATCTAAAGAAAAAGACGAGGTCTCACTGCATGAGAGACCCCTGTTGGACCAAGGTCTCAATCGAGCTTCTTTGGAAGGGTGTATTTCAGGTACGTAACCCATCTCACATTTTCCTGCTCTTGGAGGGTGGTCAGGAGCTCTTCTAACACTTCTTCTCTTTCTCTTTCGGGGTTAGGGGATTCTATGTGGAACGTTTGGACCAGGGAGATTGAGGGGGAGCTTGACGATCCTTTGAAGCCTTAGTCAGTGAGTGTGCTGTTGTGTATGATTCTCAAGGATGGACACTTTGTTGCTCTGCAAGAACACAATCAGATCACCCACTCAGGGGGAGGGGCTGAGGGGGTAACCTTAAGGGATTCAAGTAAAGGAGCTCTCCTCTTGCACAATCAAACCGAAATATCAAAAGAGAAGCTGCCACCTCTTTAGATCACAATAGCAAGAGAATTGGAAAGGGAGAAATCCCCTTGGGTGAATAAGAAATTCCTTTGGTTCTGCAAGTCTGTGAGGGTTTTGGTTGAAGGCTTCGAAGAGGATATTTTGAGAATTCTTATGGAGATTGAGAATAGGAGGTGCTCTGCCAATAAGTCGAAAGTAAACAAAAAGGGAACAATGTCATGTACAAGGAAGGATGGAGAGTTGAAGAAGCTCTTTAGCACCATTAATTATGACGGCTTGGCTAGAAGAGAAGCAGAGGATGGGGATTTGGGAAGGCAAGTTGTTATGGTCCCTTATGAAGCTTAGGATTTTATCCTGGAATGTTAGAGGATTGCATGACCCAAATAAAAGGATGGTCATTAAGTCTATGGTGAGAAAACATAAGTTAGATTTGGTTTGTTTTTCGAAAAAATAAAAATAAAAATAAAAAAAATAAAAAAAAATGAGGGAGATGTCTGATAGGTTTGTTAAAATCTTAGGGGTTGGTGGGAACTTGGGTTGGGTGACTCTAGATGCAAGGGGCATGGCGGGAAGGGTATTGTTACTATGGGATAAGAGAGTTTTGGAAAGGTTGGACGTTGAAGTGGGTTCGTTTTCCATTTCTTGTCGCTTTAGAAATTGCAAGGAGGGGTTCTTTTGGGTGTCCTTTGGGTTATATGGCCCGCTTAAAGGAAGGGAGAGGAAGGAGTTGTGGGAGGAGCTAGCCATTGTTAAGGGCCTTTGGAATGAGCCTTGGTGCATAGCAGGGGACTTTAATGTGGTGTAGTTTCCAAGTGAAACGAGCAATGGCAGGCAAATGCTAATTGCTATGAGAGAGTTCTCCAACTTTATTGATGAATTTGAACTAGTAGACCCATCATTGGGTAATGGTGCCTACACCTGGAGTGGAAGGTAAGGAGGTTCGCTAAAGGCTCAATTGGATTTTTTTTGTTTTCAAGAGACTAGGAGAATCTTGTTTCGGGAGTGATGCAATTTCTATTGCCAGAACCAGTTTTTGATCATTGTTCCATTTTATTAGATTGCGAAGGGGTGAGAAAAGGTAAAAACCCGTTTAGGTTTGAGAACATGTGGCTAAGGGTTGAAGGCTTTGCGGATAAAATAAAAGAGTGGTGGTAAACTTACAATTTTAGGGGAAGACGGAGCTTTGTGCTTGCTAAAAGATTACATGCTTTGAAATGTGACCTGAAGAAATGGAACAAAGAGGTCCTTGACTCCTTGGATGATGAGGCCTTGGAGGGGTCGTTTTTAGAGGAGGAGGTAACTAAAGCTCTCTCAGATTTGGGGGTTGACAAGGCCCCAAGGCTGAATGGTTTCTCACTGGTTTTCTAGAAGTTCTGTTGGCCTATAGTTGGGGGGGGGGGGGGAAGTGATACAGGTGTTTGAGGAACTCCATTCGCAGAATGCTGTATTTCGAAGCCTTAATGCAACCTTCTTAGTTCTTAACTCGAAGAAAGGCGGGGCAAGTGATGTGTAGGATTTCAAGCCAATTAGTCTTGTGGGGAGTCTTTATAAAATTATTGCAAAAGTCCTTGCTAACAAGCTGAAAAGGGTGATTGGAAAAGTGGTGTCAAACAACCAGAAAACTTTTGTGGGGAGTAGACAGATTCTAAACGCAGCCTTGGTAGCCAATGAGGTGATTGACTCAAGGAAACAAAGTTCCAGTGCGGGTTTAGTGTGCAAACTAGACATTGAAAAAGCTTACAATAGTGGAAATTAGAAATTCCTTCTCTCGGTTTTGAAGAAAATGGAATTTGGTCCCAAGTGGCAAAAGTGGATTTTTTTTCTGCATTTTAACTATGAGAATGGCAATCTTAGTCAATGTCACTCCTACAAATTTCTTCTCAACATATAGAGGCTTGAGGTAGGGGGACCCACTTTCACCTTATTTGTTTGTGCTAATTATAAAAGCTTTCAACGGTTTAATTGCTAAGGCTAAGGAGGGAGGATTCATTAGGGGTTTCAAGGTAGTGGGGAGAGGTAGAGAAGGGTTTAATGTCTCTCACTTGTTGTTTACAAACGATACTCTTCTCTTTTGCGAGAATAATGAAGTTCAACTGAAGTTTTAGAAGTGGGTTGTTACTTGTTTTGAAGTGGCGTCAAACTTAAAAATAAACTTGCAAAAAAGTGAAATTACTCCAGTGGGGGCCACTGAGGATGTGGACAGAGCAACTGCTTTATTTGGGTGTAAAGTAGGGAAACTCCCTACTACTTATCTAGGTTTACCCCTTGGAGCTCCTCATAAATCGTGCAAAGTTTGGGACGTTATAGAAGAGATATTCAAGAGGAAATTGATTGCTTGGAAAAAACAATACTTGTCCAAAGGAGGAGGACTCATCCTTATTAAGTGCACTATTCAAACCTCCCAATCTATTTTATGTTGCTTTTTGTAATTCCAAAGAAAGTGAGAATCAAATTGGAGAGAATTCAAAAGGAGTTTTTGTGGGGAGATATGGAGTAGAGGAAGATCCACTTGGTAAGTTGGTTGGTTATTTGTAAAGATAAGAAGCATGGAGGGTTGGGGTTAAGGCACTTGGAGGGATTCAATCAAGCTTTGTTAGGAAAATGGCTTTGGAAATTTCCCCTTGAGAAGGAAAGTTTTTTTGACAAAAGTCATTGTTGGAAAATTTGGGGAGGTGGAGGGGGGATGGACCACTAGAGAGGTGAGGGATTCTTATGGGTTGGGCCTTTGGAAAGACATTAAAAATGGATAGGAGGATTTCTCTTAGAACTAGTATTCGTATTGGAAATGGTAGACACGTGAGTTTTTGGAGGGACATTTGGGTTGGGGATTCTAAGCTAAAGGATGTTTTTCCTACTCTATTCAAGATTGCAGCCCATAAATTTGCTTCAGTGGCTGACCTATGGGGGAGGCAAGGGGTTGGAGGCGGCTGTTGAGAGGTGCACTTTAGAAGATCTTTCCAAGATTGGGAATTGGAGGAGGTGACTCGTTTTTTGGAACTTATTTTTGAGGTAAAGGTTCAAGAAAGGGAGGATTCCTTAGTATGGAAGAATGATGGGAGAGGAAAGTTTAATGTTATTATAGGTCTTTAAGGGCTGAAAATAATTTTTTATTTCCAACCAAAGAGATGTGTGTTCCTCTTAGAACTCATTTTTTGCTTGGGAAGCAATTTGGGGGAAAATCTTAACAATAGACATGTCAATGAAGAGAGCCTGGTCCATGGTCAATAGGTACAGTCTTTGTAAAGACAGTGAATAATCGGCAGACCACATTCTGATTCATTGTGGTAAGAGAAGGGAGCCATGACCTTTGTTGTTAACATCTTTCAGCCTGGTATAAGTGTTCCAGGCTTCAGTGAGACATCTTCTCCTACAATGGAAAGTTAAGGGGCTAAGGAAGAGAAGGAGAGCAGTTTGGAGAATGACTCTAATTTCGCCTTTTTTGGAGTATTTGGGGATAGCGAAACCAAAGAACTTTCCAAGAGGAAGAGTTGTCAGACCAAAGTTTGAGAAATCTCTTTTTCCGTTCACTTTTAGAGTGGTCTCAACAATATTTGGAATTAGACATTTTCTCTTTTCTGAATTTTTTGGGTGATTGGCAATGTGGCTAGCTTTCTCTCTCTCTAGGTTTTTTTTTTCTTTTTTGCAGCCTGGTTTGGCTCTTATTGTATACTACCTGTATACGTAAGGTCCGCTCCCTATTTTTGGCGTTTTCTTAATTCAATCTATCTTTGTCTATCAAACAAAAGTAAAATATAAATTAATTAACTTCTAACATAGCCTTTGAGAATAAGAATGTAATTTTTCATATAAAATTATTTTACCTTTCTCTGCCTTTTATGACCAATTTCTAACGTCTTTGCACATTCTAAACAATTAATAATAAATTCTTTAAACAAAAGAAAATTAAATGTGATTTTCCTTAAAAATTATGAAAAATAGTAAAATGTGTGTGTACCATTATATTGTTATATCACGTATAATGTATCGTAAGATATGCTTAAGGATTGTAATACATATCAATTTTCATAAAAAATGTATCATGTCATTGTATTGTATCATGTATCATAAGTTTTTTGACAACTCAGATTGTATACATAAGGTGCACCCACTCTCTTTGGTGCTCTTTTAATAGATGAGCCATTTTCTTTTTTTAGATAGGTAAAGATAGGTATGTAGAAATTAATAATAGTAAAAAGTACACCATGGTACATACGACGTATCTAAGGATTAAGGAGCACCTAAAGGAAGGCCTCAAAGGGGGTACAAAAAAACCACCCTAACACTCAACAAGACCCCACCCAATCTACAAAATCAAACAAAGGCATTGAACCTTCACTTATATACATGTTAACTCAAGCTGAAAGATTACAAAGGAACGAGAGTTTTATCTTTTGATCGATTTGTTCCTTATTTTTAAAAGCTCTTTGATTTTGTTCTAGCTAAATTGTCCAAAAAAAATGCAATAAGGAGCAGCTTTTCCAAATCTTTTTCCTTTCCTTCCCCACAAAGGAACCATGCCAACTTAATAGGGTATCTTTCACTAAAGAAATGATCAGCCAAACTTCACTGAATAAGGATAAGAAGAGATGTCATAGAATCCTTACTTTGGTGCAATGAAGTAGAATATGATCAATAGACTTCCCCCTCAAGTTTGCAAAAAAAAAAAAAAAATTATTCATTAATGGCCGCCCTCTCTTCTGGAGAGTATCCAAAGTGAAAACTTTTCTCCAATTGGTTTCCCACACAAAAAACTCACTTTGACCGGACCCATGAATTCCAAAAAATGTTCATTGGAAAGTGGACTGCCCTCCCCTTTCCAAGGCTGAATATAAAGATTTAAGTGAAAACAAACCCTTTTTAGCATCTTTCTAGATCACCTCGTCATTTTCTTCCCTTCTAACTGTCTTTACTAGCAATGTGGAGAAAAAGATCCTAACAACATCCAACTCCCAATCATTAAAGTGCTTAGTGAAGCACAGAATCCAATAGCCCCTGCTCCTAAGCCTGCCCATAAATCTGCCACCTAAGCCTCCTTTGACAGAGATAACACTTACAAAGAGGGAAAGAAATTACATAACGGTTCCTCTATACACCATCCATTTGTCCAAAACTTAACCCTTCTACCATTACCCACTTTAAAGGAAGTTCTACTAAAGAAAAGATCCCACCCCTAAAGAATCAATTCTCTCTCTCTCTCTCTCTCTCTCTCCCTATATATATATATACATACATATATATATATATATATGCTTCTATGAGGATCATTGGTTAGGTAATAAATCTCTTTGTAAGTAGTACACAAACATCTATAGAGTAATGAAGCTGAGAAAATTTGTTATTTCCTTAGTGTTAGTTTCCTTTTCCACATCTATATCTTATAACTTCAATTTTTTTTCTGTAGCCTCTTGGAGCAAGATATTAAGGAACTCACTCATCTAATAGTTGCATTAGCCCATCTCTATTTATCACCTACTTTTCCTAACATGAGAGTTTGGTCCTTGACATCCTCAAGATTGTTCTTTGTTTGCTCTTTTAAAGATATACCCATTTCTACTAATGTAGTTCCTTTTATTACTGCAAATTTTACATAAAAATCCAAAAGTCCCACCAGAAGTGAAGGCCTTTGCATGGCTATGGCATATAGGAAGGTCAATTCTAACTCACTCCAATGAAAAAGACCATACAAAGTGCTAAACCTAGAATGGTGGTTGGGGGTGGGGAGTCTAAGATCATAATTTTTTACATTGCCCTACAACATTGACATTATAATGTAGATTGTTTCAACTTGCAAGGATTGATTGGGTACCACTAGGATAGGTAAAGGAGACATTGATATTATCCTTTAGAGGTTTTAGGGACTTCATCAAGGTAGGATTCTTAGGCTCACTGCTAGCCTTGATTTGGTTTAAACTATTTGGCAAGAAAGAAATTATGGTAGAAGGGGATCTCTAAAAGCAGTTTGGGACTTATTTTACTTTTCTTTTCTTCCCTATGAGCTTCTACCAGTAAAGCTTATGTAGGTATCCCTTTAATTTTTTTAGTAGAAGGTGATTCTGCAATTGTTATATCACAGGCAACTAAGAAAGAAAAAGGACCCTGGAAGTTTGATGGGTGGATGTTCCTTCACTTGAGTTACTCAGTTAGGCAATCATGTGACGGATTTTTTTTATAGGTAAATATTTATTGCATTAATAATGCTTAACAAAAGAGCTCACTGAACTACACACTATATATACAAAGGCACCACATGGTCATACCAAGCAGAGGGATACACAAAAGACAACCTCCATCCACTACATAGAGCAGATGCAATAAAAAAAAATGGAGCTAGACTTTTAGTTTCTTTTGTAGAAGATATACCACCATAAGTTATGGATGGATTTGACTTTTTGAATTAGTATACACTTGTACATCTTTTCTATTAGACTTTCTATAAAGGATTGTGTATCTCTTGAAATGATTTCTTATTCTCTTTGTACATCATATTTCAATACAATGAAATTGCTACTTCTGATAAAAAAAAATAATAATAAAAGCCAAACTAACTATCACTTTTACCTTCATTAGAAATCTAGTAAGCATAGCTGAGCCACAATTTTCAAACATATATGTAACATAAATCTGCTGAAAGAACTTACTTCTATCACATAAAAACTATAATTCCTAAATCCTATAAAATTCCAACACCCAAGACAACACCTTGTAAACCTGGTCTAACCTACTGCACATAAATAGATACAACCAACATAAATTGATGTTTTTGGCTCAGTGTCTACAACAGCAAGCAATTTTACAAAATAAGAAATGAGAAAAACTGGAGTCCAAAAAGTAATCATTTTAGCTGAGATTACTTCAGCTATTGAATTCATTGTGGCATGCATTTTACAAATAGTACAAAATTCCTAATTGAGATGCTTTATGGAAGCATCCCATACATATACTGTGAAAGTATTTTTAAATCATTAAAAAAAAAAATCGTACTGCATGCCAACAATTAAAACAAGTGGATATAATATTGTTGTTCATAAATAATCAACTAGCCAATACCACAATCAAGAAATCCTTACAACAACTTTGTTCTTCTTCCCTGCTGATAGTAGTAGAACTTTCCCATCCACAATGTCTTCAGCCTCAATCCTCTTTGCTTCACTATCAATTCTATTATTATTCAGGTACAACCCCCCTTGCTTCAAAAGGCGGCGAGCAGCCGACTTACTCTCAAGCAAACCCGTCGAAATTGAAAGATCCAAAAGTGAAAGATTCAAAACCTCATCATAAGACAAACTGCAAGATGGTACATCCTTCGCAATCCCCTCAATGGTCTTCCAATCCAACTTGGTCTCAGCTCCGGGCCTCAATGCTTCAGTGGCCTTGAGAGCCTCATCTAACCCCTCCTGCCCATGTACAAACCGAGTAACTTCCTCAGCAAGCCTCCGCTGAGCTGTGTTGGGCACATAACCAGGACTCCTCATTTTCACCTCCAATTCCATTATCTCATCCATGTCCAAGAAAGTAAGGATCTTCAAAAACCTCACCACATCCGCATCCGGGACACTGAAAAAATACTGATAGAACTTGTAAGGTGACAACATTGCTGGTGAGAGCCAAATGGCACCATCCTCTGATTTCCCAAACTTTGTGCCATCACTCTTCAATAGAAGAGGAAATGTGAGACCATAGGCACCATCTGTTTGCAAAATTTTCCGAATGAGCTCGGTCCCAGCAGTTATATTTCCCCATTGATCACTCCCCCCAAACTGAACACTTACACCCTCATTCTCAAACAAATACAAGAAATCATATCCCTGCAATAACTGATACGTGAATTCAGTGTAACTCATTCCCTGCTCCGACTCTAGCCGCTTCTTCACGCTTTCCTTCGCCATCATTGTGCCCACTCTCGCATACCTCCCAACTTTTTTCAGAAAATCCAACAATGTAAACTCTTTCCACCAATCATAATTATTCAATACCACAAACGAATCATCACCACCATTGGTGGTGCTTCGATTTAGAATTGAAGTAATGGTATTAGTGATTCCGATGGTGTTCTTCTCTAAAGCCTCGAGGTTTAGCTCCGGCCTCTCCAGGCTCTTCCCGGAAGGGTCACCAATCCTGGCAGTGGCGCCGCCGATGAGAGCGACGGCCTTGTGGCCGCAGCGGCGGAACCATGAGAGGACAATGAGGCCGAGGAGGTTGCCCAGGTGGAGGCTCTCGGCGGTGGGGTCGAAGCCGCAGTAGACTTTGAGAGTTTGTGTGGAGGAAGAGGCGCGAAGAATGGGGCTGGTGATGGAGTCCACCAAACCCTTTGCTCCAGAATTTCGATGACATTGGAGCGGTGAAGAGGGATTTTGGTTTGAGATGAAGAGTGTGCGCATCTAATGATGGAAGATAAGGGGCGGTTGCGGGAGAAGAGAGCGGCGATGGTCTTGGAAGAAGCAATGTTGGTGGAGAGGAAGAGCTTCTGATTGCAGGAAAGGAAAGCAGTTGAAGCCGCCGCCATGGCCATTGCCAAGTCTCAATCACTCTTCGTTAGTTACACTTTGCAATAACGCTAACGGGATGTCTGATATCTCCTATCTCAGCATTTTCCTTTCTCCTAATTCATCAAAAAGGGCCCAATATTCAAAACGGAATGGAAGAAAATTGAGATTTTTTATTTTTTCTGAGTTTATCCAAAACCCCTACGATGATAAACCATTCCACACAGAGAAATGTCAATGGCGGTCCGGTTCAACCGAAGAAGTAACGGCAGCGGTAGCAGTGGAGAGAGAAAGAGAGTGTGCGTGTTTTAGGGAGGAGAAGGAATAGAGAGAGGCTTTGGGTCCGACACCACTGATATATCAGAGGAAGATGAGGGGCTTTTTTAACTTTTGCAGCAATTTTAAAAAATAATTTTAAAAAAATGGTAGTTGGGAAAATATTGATAGATCTACTGCAATTTTAGCCACGTGGAAAGTGTCTTTTAAAGAGACACTTTCCATAATTTTAAAAATCATGAAAGAAATGAATTTAAGTTAAAGGTGTCTCTTGAAGAGACACCTTCTATGATTCCAGAAAATTTGATTTATTCTAAAGGTGTCTCTTGAAAAGACACTTTTCATGTGACAAAAAATCTAATATGCATTAAAGATGTTTCTTCAAGATACACCTTCCACAATTTGACAAATCCGAATGTCTCGTAATTTTGAAGCTAAAGATGTCGCTTGAAGAGATACCTTTTACAATTCTTAAAAATTTTAATTTATACACAATGTGTCACTTGAAGAGACACTTTCCACAATTTCACGATTCCACAAACTCCAATCTATATATACTAAAGGTGTCTCTTGAAGAGACACTTTCAGTATAAACTCAATTTTTAAAAAATTATGGAAGGTGTCGGTATAATTCTATTTTTTGGGAATTGTGAAAGGTGTCTCTTGACACCTTCCACAATTTTAAAAAAAATTGAAGAGACACTTTTCATAATTTCCATTTAAACACTGAAAAATTTCGAATTTATGCTGAAGGTGTCTCTTGAATAGACACCTTCCACAATTCCCAAAAAAATAGAATTATACTTAGACGCTTTTTATAATTTTTTAAAAATTAGGTTTATACTGAAAGTGTTTCTTAAAAAAACACTTTCCATAATTTTTATATTGGAGATGTTCTATGGGTCTCTTTTCTTTTGTGCCATTGGATTTAAATTTCAAGAATGCAAAACCCCCAATAAAAAAAAAAAAAAAATGCCTTTGGTTTTTAGCTCCCTATGCTTTCTGGAGATGTTCGTACGGATCTCTTTGCTTTTGTGCCATTGGATTTAAATTTCAAGAATGCAAAACCCCCAATTAAAACAAAAAAAACGCTTTCTAGAGATGTTCTACGGGTCTTTTTGCTTTTGTGCCATTGGATTTAAATTTCAAAAATGCAAAACCCCCTATTAAAACAAAAAAAAAAATGCCTTTGTTTTTTAGCTCCCTGTGCTTTCTGGAGATGTTCTACGGGTCTCTTTGCTTTTGTGCCATTGGATTTAAATTTCACAAACCCTAAATCCACGATTTTTGCGCCAGGCTGAAAAACACAACCTTTCTCCGCAAATCATGATCAGATTACCAAATACAATCTTATGTTTTTTTATAAAATAAAAAATAAAAATGGACTGACGAATATTGTGTCAGAGCTGGCCGAAAAGAAAATGGAAACAAAATTTTCAACTTTCCCACACTTTCTTGGCAACCAAACAAAATCACAACAAGTCGAACCATAAAAAAAAATTGAAACTTTCTCCATAATTTTTATTATACTCGGTTTCATTGTAAAAAAAAACGAAAACTTTAATTTTTTTCAACTTTTCCACACTTTCTTGGCAGCCAAACAGAATCACAACAAGCCAAACCATAAAATAAAAATAAAAATAAAAAATAAAAAACTTTTACAGAAAAAAATCGGGGGCAATGGTCTCTCAGATCTGCACTTCACTTCCTTCCTATTGGTGTTGAGGCAAGGATCTCCGCTCTGTGATCGGCGTGCGGGAAAATGGGTTTTGGGGCGGAGGACAAAATGATTTTTGAAGCAGAGAAGAAAAGAAGAAAACGGGCTGGGGAAATGGGTTCATCCTACGTGTTATCCTACATGTTAAAAAGTGCCGTAGAATTGGAATTATTTTCCAATCTATGGTATTTTAAAAATTATTTTTTCCAATTGCTGTATATTTATCAAGAATCCGGAAGATGAGGGTGTTGCTGGAGAGATAGAATGCCCGCACGCGACTAAACTGGGCGTGGCTTCAGCATTTACATTTTTTTTTTCCTTCTTTTCTTAAAAATTCCGATAATTTAAAATTAAAAAAAAAAAAAAAAAAAAAAAACACGACTCATGTTATTTAAAACAAAAGTTTATTTACAATTTAAAATATTATAAATTTTATATTTCTAAATATTTCTTTAAAATAGTTCTTATTTGTTGTATTTTATTTTTAATTATTATTTATATTTATAAATTATTTTTCAAAACATATCTTATAAAATAAATTAAAATAATTAAAATATATTCTCATAAAATACCATATTTTAGGCTTTTATAAATAAATTATCAATCGTATTTTTTGAGTCAATTTCAAAATTGACCAACCAATGGTGAAGGGTTGGTTATCGTGTTCGTAAGGCTAAGTACATATCGAGTCAAATATGTAAAATTTATTAAAAATAAGTTCGCCTTCTATAAAAATAGTACACGTTATAAGATTTCAAACCTTATATTAAACCCAAACCCAAATCATCAAAAGAACGAGTATTTAAGATTTCATTAGTTGCTTTTTTTCAAAAGAGATTTGCTCAAAATGGCAATAAACCATAGAAAATGGGAGGATGTTTGCTCAAAATGGAGGTCTAACATAATAGAAGAATCTTGCTAAAAAACATGATGCCATTGTCAGAAATGAAGATAAGGTGATGAAAAAAAGGTAAAATATTATTTGAAAATGAAGATTCATAGGTAAGATGTGGGGAAAATGAGGGTTTGCCAGTAATGGGAGAATCTTGTAAAAAATAATGTATTATTGCTAAAAATGTGATAATGTGATAGAGAAAACTGTAATCTTTTGAAAAATAAAAATTGACTAGCTACAATGATGGTAAAATAGTGATTTATTGTTAGGTTCATACCTTTGGTTTGGGTAAAACACACAAACGAGGATGAGGTACTCTTGATTTTTTATTTTTTGTAATATTGTAAAGCCTGCTAAAAGAAGGAACTTCTTCGCTATTGCAAAATACAATACCAAAAGTACCCCTTTAATTTTGTTTTAAAATTTTTTTGTTAAATTATTTAATCAATCAAAACTCTCATCTCACATCTTTGCATCCACCCCTCATACATGAGTTATACTTACTACACCACAAACAATCTTCAATTGATCTCTAATTCTAGCAAGCTTGTTCCCTTTTTCAACAACCCATTGTTGTTTGACCTCTATTTTTAATAAACCATCATTGTTTTAACTTCTTCAATGAACTTCTTATGATAAGTTCCTTCCTATGTTCGCTGAGTTGATCAACTTGAAAAGAAGTGAGCGTTGAAATTTTAATTACTAGAACAAAGCTCTTAAAAGTATGACATGATGTAACAAATTTGAAATTCATTATTTTTTTAATGTTATTCTAGGTTCACTTTTATCTATCATTGTTCTATGTGTTTACTTTATGAGCATTATTACCTAACATCTCTTGCATTATGACATATAACTTGGGTGCATTAAAAGTTGCACGGAAGATCTAAGTCATGGGTTCCTTGCAAAGTAAATGTTTTGTTCTTAACCGATTTATGGATTTAGACAATCCATTTGAGGTTGTAGTATATCACCCCCTAAATTGAGGGATAACTAGTCTTGGTCATCGAGATGGGGTTCTCATAGTGAGTTCACTAGTATGTATGGTTACAAATTGAATAAGACCTATGGTGAGTTATGACATAAGGTTATCATATAGTCATTACTTTACCAAGCTACTACATTATATAGTTTCTCAACCTTGAGAAAATATTGACCTTGTGTAGTCAACCTTGACGTACAAGTGAGATCCTAAAGTGATCATATATTCCATATAGATTGGGGTCACTATTGATGAAAGTCAGTAACAATAGGTATTCTCAATAGAGACACCATGATATTTCATGAACTTTAAGACATTATGTCCCATTGGGTGATTATAAGTGTTAGAATTGAGCCCCTAAAAGTAAGACATGATATAACAAAGTTAGACTTGACAGTTCCTTTGTTATCCTTTTTATGCATTGATATTGATTTCAACATTTAACTTATATTTTTTTACATTATACATAGCTAGGGTGTATTAGGAGTTATACAAATGATACAAGTCATGAGTTCTTTGTAAGTAAATAAGTTGTTTACAGTTAGTTCATATATTTGGGTAATCTAGTAAAAACTATAATACACTATCTCCAAATTAGAAGGATGACTTGTTTTGGTCATTTAGATAGGCTTCCCATGGTGAGTGTACTAGTGTTTGTGATGCATACTGAACAAGACCCATGATGAATCATGACATAAGGCTATTGATTATCATAATTCACCAAACTACTATATTGCATGGACTCTCAACCTTAAGAGGATATTGAGTTTATGCTAAAATTAATAGGAGGTTATAACCTATGAGTGAGACCTTAAAGTGGTCATATGTCCCTAAGGATTAGGTCACTATTGACGAAGGTTGGTGGCAACAAGTATTCTTAATAAAGGTACCATGATATCACATGGGATTAAGACAATGTATTCTCTTGGGTAATATAAAGGACATGTAATCATGAAATTTGTGGTCATAATAATTCATTTAGTATAATTTAACATATGCTTCTTGGAGTTAGAATATGTCAATTGATCACATAATAAGTGAGATTTATAATTCAAGAATTAGAAAGGTAATCTTGATAGGTGATAGCACTACATTGTTAGATTATGGATACCAATTTATGGAAAGTCTACATGTAGTGGATAATAGATCACAAACCTAAGTTTTGTCTCATTGTTATTTACATAGGGTATTGGAGTGCAGTTGATTCTTTATAATAGGATGTTGAATCAACTTTAAAATTGGATTATAAGGGAGTCAGTACTCCAATGGATCTTGATGGTCCCCGCTCTCAACTCATATACTATGTTAGCACAATTTATAAGGGTTGGATTGACTTTAGGTTCATTTTTGTGTATAAGGACGTTTTGCTAATTACGTAAGATTGCATAAAGGATAGTGAACAAGGTTCTAAGTTGGACTAATTAATTAATTAAACAACCTTGTTGGGTTAATGAATCAATTAAGACCCGTTTTGGGCTAAATTAAGTGACCCAAGCCTTGGTGGGTTCAAGTCACTTAAGCCTAATAAGGAAACCCTATAATACCCCTTAGGGGTTAAGGTTCGGGTTTCCATGGTTTTAAACAATTTATCTTCAATATATAAAGAGAGAAACTATGAGAGTATAAACATCTACCCTTCCAAAGTCCACTCTTTAGAGTGTCATGGACATGTTTCAAATCATTGGATAAAAGACTTTGGATGTACAAGACCTTTAAAGCATTCAAACACATTCTTCATCGGATGGATTTTGATTTGGGAACATCCAAATTGAAAATATGAGTTTTAATCTCTAGATTTATATTATTATATAGTTTTTGAAGCCATTTATTCTATTGTATTAGATCTAGAGATCTCTAAGGATAGATGCATGAACCCTACAAGATCTAAGGTATGGAAATGAAGTAATCTGGGATTCCTAACACTGAACATGTGATCATAAAATTTGTGGGCCCTTAGTAACACTTTTAGTGGAATTTGACATATGCTCTTTGTAAATTAAAATATATAATTTGATCATATAATAAGAGGATTTGTAACTCAAGGATGGTGGGGGTAGTCTTGAAAGGTTGATAGATTTTGCCTTGTTAGACTACAAATGATCAGTTCATAGAGAGATTACATATCATGGATAGAAGGTCACAAACCCGAACACTTGGTGTCTTGTAGTAATATATATAGGGTTGTAGACCCTCAATTTTGTCTTCCTAGCACATGTCCTATTAAGTATTTGTTCAGTATTTTATGACAATTCCCTGGTGGCCCATTACTACTCATGTAGTCTATCTTTTCTATCAGAGGTAGCCTTTTTTTTTTTTTTTTTTCGAGGAAAGTGTGTTTTCATACACTCATAAAAAAAAATTATAAAATAAAAACTCAAGTTTATAAAAAACAAATTCCAAGCAGCTATCTAAAAATAATTAGTATTTCATGCAATTTTTGGTCAAAGGTAGTTGTTAGCCCAAGGTTACCCCTAAGTGAAGTTTTGATGATAACAAATCATGACTAAGTTTGTTAATGGTTTAAAATCAAGTTGAGTGATAGACATTAATTTTGAAAATCATTTGGAAAGATAAGTCATTCATCAAAAGACGGAAAAAATGCAAAATCAAGCATGCAAGAAGACCATTCAATCTTAGGAAATATATGTTAGATTGATGCATTGATGTACTTAGGATATTCATAACAATTCATGCATCCTAAAAAAATTAGTTTATGTATTAAACTTAGATTTTTATTAAAACTCAAGTTTTATCGTACGAACCTTAGGCAAACTATTCTAAAAATGACACATTAATATACTTAAATACCTTGTTTAAGCATTAGAAGTGAAATAAATATAAAAATATAAATTTTCAGGCCAAAATGGGTGAACCGATTAAGGAGACTGGCAAACTGACTCAATCGATCATGGAACCAGTCAACCGTTTGTCTTCCCAGTCGAGTATCAATTGAGGGATGCAAAAATCTTCTCTCTCTTCCAGTAGCTATGCATTCCCAATTGAGGGTGAGATCTCTCTTGATTAAGGGGTATGTATTCCCTGTCGAGGTCTTGTTGAAGCCTAATTGTCACCTATTGTGCATTTAATGCCTAACGACTAGTCAACCGTTTGAATCGGAGATCGATTGGACGAGGCCACTTTTTGGCATTTTTATTGCCCGAGGTTAGAAACTTACAAATTGAGAGCTCCACTTCATTTGTGAGTAAGAAAATACTCGCAATCAATTGTCTACCTACTTATTCTTCATTCAAAGCTCTCATTTCTTGCTTTTGGTTCATTAACTCTTCACTTGCATACTATTTAGTGCACCTTGTCATTCATCCTTGCCTTTTCTTATATTTGAGCATTAAGTGAGTTAGGTTGGAGAGTTGTTCAATTGTTCTTAAAGTGATTCAGTGAGTGTTGAAAGTTTCAAGTTGGTAGAGACTTGAAGGAATCGTATAAGAGCCAATTGGAGTTTGATTGAAGCTTCAAGGATAGTAGAACCCTCATTCAATTAGAAACTTGAGGAAAGTTGATGCAGGTAAGGAGTGTTAAATCACTATAAAATTTGTGTTTGCTCTCTCTAACTCAATCTTTTTAAATTTGTATTTTATTTTGCTTAAAATTGTTGTGCTTGAAATTTTTTTTTTTTCAAAAACTCAATTCACCATTTTCTTGAGTGTTATTTATATTAGCTTTATTTTTTTTCAATAGTACATTTGACCACTAAAATACTAATTTTTAATGATATATATATTACCTTTGACCATCCTTGGTATTACCTTGGATTGGTGAATGGCTGAAACTTGAATTATTTTTAGAGAATTCCTATTTTGTAATTGTTTTTATATAAGTATGTGAAAACTCACTTTTTCCTTTTTCTCCTATACTTTTTTATACCTTTTATCTAAGGAAGATGAGACCAAATTTTTTTAGCATTTTTCCTCATCTTTTTCTCATTATATTTGCTTCTTGGAAAGTTTGAGGGAAAATACGAAAAAAAAAATTAAAAATAGAAAAAGTTAAAAATAGACACAAAGTTAATAAATTATTTTACATGCTTCTTCAAACTTATTTTACTTTTTTTTCTCTATATAAAGATGAAATAATTTGAAAATAAATAAATTTTCAATTAATTTTAATTATATTTAATTTTCTTTTGTATTTTTTTTATTATAAACTAAATATAAGAAAATTATTTTTTTATCATTTTTTCCTTTCTCCATGCTTTTATGGGACCAAATTAATATTTTCATTTCTTCACCTTTTTTTTTTCCTTAATATTTTTCTATTACCAAACATAACTTAGAAATATATAAATGAAATCCAATCGAAAGAAGCTTATTAAGAATCAAAGAACAAATGTTACTTGATTTTCAAAATTGATTCAAAATCTTAATTAAAAAACAAAAGATCTGGGGTGAGATCGATAAGTAGAAATTTTAGGGGTTAAATGAATTCAGAATATTTCAAGTCAAAAGTGAGAATGGAGAAGAAGCCTCACTTTTCCTTGCCAATATGATGCAGTCTCCATTCTCCAACGCTTACAGAGCACCTGGAGTGGAGGCAGGCAATTTTGGACTTCTGAAGTGATAAACAAGAGCAATAAAATGGTATTTTCTTGGTATAAAACCATATTAAACCAATACAAACTCTTTCTTTTGATTCACTGAATGTTTCATTGCCTCACTTAACAAAATTTGACAACAGAGTTAAGGGAACGAAATTTGTTGCTGAGTACATTGCCAAGAGAGATGCATTGCATCATCTGAAATATGATGCCATAATGTAGAGCATGACTGCTGTTGAAGCAGAGACGATCAGTTCCTGCACAAGAAGCAAATTGTTACAAGCCAACATATAGGAAAAGATGATGAACAGATACACATGAATAGTATATTGTTCAGAGTTTTTAAGTTTGGCATCGCCTATAATGCTGAGCGAGGGAGCTTTTGACAATGTCTGACAGTATTAAGTTGATGCCCAGATGGAAGAGATTATTGCAAATTTATCAAACAGATGACAGGAGTTTAGGGCATTCTGGGGGCTATGTTAAATGGTAGAATATGCAAATGCCAAAATTTGTTTATTTTTCTGAAGAACATAAACCGTTACGCCCAACAAAATAGCTTCTGTTGATCCATCAGGACAGTTATACTTGTGGTTTGGTGTAAAATAGTGGTTGAATATGAGTTTCTTTGAGGGGCTCTGCTCTGAGATTCTTAAAACTTCAAATGGATTAAACTTGGAAGAGGTTTTTAAGAATTGAGCTGCTCATGAGGGGAGGGTTCTTATGAATTGCTGTAGTATGTCTAGGAAAGTTACAGAGACTTCTACTCACCATGTACACATTACTTGGTGACACAGGACCTTTGGACCTTGATTCTTACTTTGTTTGGGGTGAGGGGGATCCTTCCAAAGACAGTTATGCTATGTTTGATTTCAAGAAAGTACTAAGGAAAGAAAAAAATGCTAAAAAAAATAATTTTTCTTATATTTAGTTTTATCATAAAAAATACGAAATAAAATCAAATATAATTAAAATTAATTGGAAACTTATGCTATTTCAAATTATTTAATCTTCATATAGAAGAGTTAAAATATGTGAAATGAATTTGAAGCAGCATATAGAAGTAATTTATTGACCTTAAATCTATTTTAATTTTTCTTCATTTTTTCTTTCTGTATACTTTTCTCTATTTTCTTTCCCTCAAATTTGAAACACATGCCTTTTTCCACATCTTCAGTTAGGGTTAGGAAGTGTACATGCAAGGATCAAGGTCCTAGTCTTTCCATGCAATCAGAGCACAGAAACTGTCTTGCAGTAAGGCAATGTATGAAGTAGATAAATGAAAAATGAAAATAAGTATGAACACATGCAATGATAGGGTGTGAGTTAGACTCCACATTCATAAAAGTTTTTTTATCATGACTGTTGGAAATCAGTCATTGATCTCAAGGAAATCAGTCACTGATCTCAAGGAAATCAGCTATTGATCTCACCCTTGATTGATGAGAATCATCTACTGATTTCACCCTTGATTCCAAGGGTTAATTAGCTATATTTGACTAGTCTAAGACCTTTTTAGGAAGTTCTTTTATTTAGTCAACTTTGTAATTAGACTCCTAAATATTTGTAGAACTAATTTAGGAAGATTATGTTTTTTCTTTTCTTAGATTATTTCTTCTGTATAAATATGTATACCCTACTGTGAATAATATAACAATTTCAATTGGATTATAAACTGATACAGTATCACAGCCTTCATTGCTCAGTCACATAGCCTTCATTGCTGTCACTTGTTCAGTTTTTTTCAAACCAGCCTTCATTGTTGGGTCTTCCATTCTTCCAACGCCATACCCCAAAATCTTGTTCTTAGACATTTGTCTCTCATTTTTTTATCTTGATTCCTCTATATATTTGCATTCAGCATATATGACCGATCAATTTTCTACCCAAAATCCTGCAAACAACTCTAGCAATCAAAGGGCAGCAAGCTCTTCCAAGCCAAGACTCTTCCTTTCACCAATGTCACTACCAAGGCCGAAGGAAATCCTTGAAATACTGAGGAACAATTTGATCTTTTATGCTAGATCATCAGAAAAACTGAGGTGACCTTCAATCCTACTTCCTGTGCATTTGCTCAATCTAGAATTCTTGGTAAGTCTCTACTTTCAACCACTATTTTAAATTCAAGCTCATGGATCATTGATTCAGGAGCCACTGATCACATGACCAAAGACTTAAATTGTTTTATTTCTTATGAACCATGTTCTGGAAATTAAAAGGTCCAAGTTGCTAATGGATCATTTCTTACTATTCATGGCGAAGGAAATGTCTATATATCACCAAATATCACTCTTTTTTTCTATTCTTCATGTGCCTAAAATGTCCTAGAATTTGTTGTCAGTTAATAAACTTTCAAAAACCAACAATTGTGCCGTAATTTTTTATCCTAACTACTATATTTTTCATAACCAAATCTCGGGGAAGATGATCGGTAATGCTAAGGAGAAGAATGGCCTTCTAGATACCAAGAAGATAGAGACACCTCATGCCTATCAAATAAAGGGAGATCAAAAAGGGGGAACCTTAGTTCTCCGGATCAGAACGCTTTCATTAAAGGGAGACAGATTCTTGATGGTTCCCTAATCGCAAATGAGGTAATAAACTCTTGGCAAAAAAGAGGAGAGAAAGGTCTTATTTGTAAATTGGATATTGAGAAGGCGTATGATAGCATCAATTGGCAATTTCTGCTAAAGGTCATGCAAAAGATGGGTTTCGGGTCAAAATGGATTGAATGGATGTGGAGCTGTATTTCCACTACCAAATACTCGGTGTTGGTGAATGGGGTTCCAGCTGGGTTTTTCTCAAGCTCAAAAGGGCTAAGGCAAGGGGACCCGCTTTCCCCCTATCTATTTGTCATGGGAATGGAAGTTCTAAGCGTGCTTATCATGAGGGCGGTCGAAGGGGGGTTCATCTATGGCTGTAGGATATGGAAAGGTAGAGGGCAGGCCATCAACATCTCTCACCTTCTGTTTGCAGATGATACAATAGTATTTTGCGAGGCAAAAAAAGAGTCCTTGTTGTATTTGAGCTGGATCCTCTTTTGGTTTGAAGTAGCATCTGGCTTAAAGATTAATTTGGACAAAAGTGAGGTCATTCCGGTAAGGGAGGTGGAAGGGGTTCTTGATATGGCTGCTGAAATCGGGTGTAGGGTGGGTCAGCTGCCTACTGTTTACTTGGGGCTGCCACTTGGGGCGCCTAATAGGGCCTCATCCAGTTGGGATGGGGTGGAGGAGAAAGTGAGGTGGAGGTTGGCCCTGTGGAAACGCCAATTTCTGTCCAAAGGAGGGAGATTCACGCTTATAAAGAGCACGCTGGCCAGCATTCCATTGTATCAAATGTCATTATTCCGTATGCCTAAATCAGTGGCAAGAAGGCTAGAAATGATTCAAAGAAATTTTTTATGGGGAGGCGACAATGGGGGGAATAAGGCTCACCTAGTCAAATGGGAGGTGGTGTGCGCGGACAAAGAAAAGGGAGGGTTGGGGATAAGGAAGCTTGTTTGGTTGAACAAAGCTCTTCTAGGCAAATGGATTTGGAGATTTGCGCGTGCTAAGGAGGAGTTTTGGAAAAAAGTGCTTGAGGCTAAGTACGGGCAAGAGGAGTTTGGGTGGAGGACAAAGAAGGCAAATGGGGTGTTTGGAGTTGGGGTTTGGAAGGAAATATTGAAGGAGTCCGATTGGTGTTAGGAGAACATGGTGTTCAAGGTGGGAAAAGGCAATAAAATAAGGTTTTGGTTAGATCCTTGGTGTGGAAACAGTGTGCTGTCCCAAGGATTCCCGGACCTATTTTCCATGGCTGCCCAAAGGAACGTCACAGTGGAGGATTATTGGGATCAGAATTTGGGTCAAGGAGGGTGGAATTTAAGGCTATTAAGAGACTTCAATGACTGGGAGTTGGGGTTGGCGGGTAATCTTTTAGTTGAGTTGAGGAATCATAGTGTAACCTTGGAGGAAGACGCGGTTTTTTGGAAGGAAGGAGCGGACGGGCTGTTTAAAGTCAAGAAAGCGTATAGTGTGTTGTATAATGCTGATGGTGCGGACTTCCCTCATAGCAATGTTTGGGTGGGCAAAGTGCCAACCAAAATTGCTTTTTTTGCTTGGGAAGCTACTTGGGGAAAGGTTCTCACGTTGGATAGGCTGCAGAGAAGAGGGTGGCAATTCCCTAACCGGTGTTTCTTGTGTGGATGTGAAGAGGAAACAATCAATCATATCTTAATTCATTGTACAGTGACAAAAGGATTGTGGGATATCATTCTTGCGTTGTGTGGTGTACAGTGGGTCTTTCCTTATTCTGTAAAGGAGGTTCTTAGTAGTTGGAAAGGCTCTTTTGTGGGGAGAAAAAGGAAAAAAGTGTGGAAATCCATCCCGCTTTTTATTTTTTGGACAGTTTGAAAGGAGAGGAATAGGCTAGCTTTTAAGGGGGGAGTGTTAGCTTTTCAGAAGTTAAAAACTTCGTTTGTGTATAACTTGTGGGGTTGGGCCAAAGTGTATATTGATATGGAGTCGAACTCCCTAATAGGCTTCTTGGAGTGGTTAGCTTCCAAGTAGGGGTTGGGTTGTTTTGTTTTTTGTTTGAGGGGTTTGTAGCCTCGTATACTTCCTGTATGCTTTGAGGTTTCTAGCCTCTTTTAATACAATTGCTTGCTTATCAAAAAAAAAAGGGGGAACCTTAGAAGACTATTGATTGTTACATGAAAGATTAAGGCACCTCGGTTTTCATTACATGAGGAAATTGCATCCAAATCTAGGTAATAGTCTAGATTTTTCCAAACTCAAGAGTGAAATTTGTGAGTAGGCTAAAAGTCTAAGGGTGTCTATCCCATTAGTGGTAAAAGAAGCGAAATTCCTGTCTCCGTTATACATACTAATGTTTGGGGGCCCTTAAGGGTGATCTATATTTCTGGTGCTAGATGGTTCCTTAGTCTTATTGATGACTTCATTAGGACTACTTGGATCTACCTACTAAAGGATAAATATGAAACTATTGCCACAATTCAGAATTTTTTCTCAATGGTCCAAACACAATTTAACACCAAGATACATATTGTTATATCTGATAATGGTGGGGAATACTTCAATGTAAGACTCAGAAATTTTTTCTTAGAAAAGGGTGTTATTCATCAATCAAGTTGTGCAGGCACTTCCCAACAAAATGAAGTGGAAGAACGTAAAAACAAACATCTTCTTGAGGTAACCCAAGCCTTAATGTTTGCCAAAAACGTTCCAAAACATTTCTAGGGGGATGCAGTCTTGACAGCAACCTAGCTTATCAATAGGATGCCTTCAAAGGTACTCATTTTCAAACTCCTACTTAATTTTCAAACTCCCATTGGAACATTGAAAGAACGTTATCCTCATCTATCTGTATTCAGTTCTTTACCTTTGAAAGTCCTTGGAAGCAGTGTCTTTGTTCATGTCCTTAACAAAGACAGACCTAAGCTTGGCCTGAAGGCCATTAAGTGCATTTTCCTTGGATATTCTCCAACCCAAAAGGGGTACAAGTGTTACCATCCACCAACCAAAAGGAAATTTGTTATAATGGATGTAAGTATTTTTGAACAACCACCATGCTATACAAAGACTAACCTTCAGGGGAGCAAATAGGTGCAGAAGATCAGTCACATAAATGGTTTATCTCATTACCAATGCCAATTTGGAGTATTCAAGAAAATAAGGAGAACTTGGTGAATTCCTTGGAGAGCACTCATAATGATAGAAGGACAGTGGAGATACAAATGCATACCAGAAGACCTCAGGATCAATCTAGGTCGGTGGAAGGCCTTAACTCTTCAAAGCAAAACCAATCATCAACTTCAGATGAAGGTATGGTTCCTGCACCCCTTAAATCCAATAGCAATCCTTCCAATCCTGCTTCAATTTCTACTCTCTTTGATATTGATATTGATATTGATATTGATATTCCAATACCAATCCATAAGGGTGTTAGGAGTTGCACCAAACATCCTTTGTCAAATTTTATGTCTTTATCATAGGATTGTAGGGACCTATAAGGCATTTACCTCTCATATAAATTCAGAGTCCATTCCAAGGAATGTTGAAGAAGCCCATGCTGACTCGAAGTGGAAGAAAGCTATAGATGAGGAGATGAATGCTCTAAAGAAGAATGAGACTTGGGATAATTGTTTATTTACCCAAAGGAAAACGGCCAATGGGATGCCAATGGGTTTTTTCAATCAAATACAAGGCTGACCCGAAGTGGAAGAAAGCTATAGATGAGGAGATGAATGCTTTAAAGAAGAATGAGACTTGGAATAATTGTTGATTTACCCAAAGGAAAACGGCCAGCAGGATGCCAATGGGTTTTTTTCAATAAAATACAAGGTGAATGGTTTGTGGGAGAGATATAAGGTGCGACTTGTGGCCAAAGGGGCACAGAGTTATGGTATAAACTACCAGAGTAAAGATGAACTCCATCAAAATTCTACTCTCTTGCAACTAATTACAATTAGCCACTACAACAATTTGATGTCAAGAACACCTTCTTACATGGAAATCTAGAAGAAGAGATCCACATGGACCTTCCACCCGGTTTTGAAGAGAATAATGAAAGGAAATGCAAGTTGAAAAAATCTCTTTACAGCCTGAAACAATCACCTAGAGCATGGTTTGAAAGATTTGCTCAACCACTCTTGAAGTTTGGTTTTCATCAAAGCTAGGCAGATCATACTCTTTTCTTTGGAAGATCGTCCATAGGGAAATTAACTATACTAATCATCTATGTAGACGATATCATTATAACGGTGATGACAGTGAGGAAATTCGGAAACTGAATGTCAAGTTGGCTAAAGAATTCGAAATCAAGGATCTAGATACTTTGTGTTATTTCTAAGGAATTGAAGTGGCTAGGTCAAAAGAAAGGATTTACATATGCCAAAGGAAATATGTCTTGGATCTTCTTAAGGAAACTGGAATGCTTGGGTGTAAGCCAACAAAAAGTCCTATTGATCTGAACCATAAGCTTGGTGCAGTTATAGATGGTGTTCTAATGGATAAAGAAAGGTATCGAAGACCTGTGGGAAGATCAATCTATCTTTCCCACTCTACACTCGATATTGCCTACTTTGTGAGTGTGGTTAGTTAGTTTATGCACTTTCCTTTAGAACCTCATATGGAAGCAGTCAAAAGAATATTGTAGTACCTAAATGCTACTCCAGGAAAAGACTGCTATTTTCTCAAAATGGTCATATGGATGTGGAAGCATATACAAATGATGAATGAGGCAGATCCATGATGAGCAGAAGATCCACCTCTAGCTATTGTACTCTTGTTGGAGGTAACTTAGTAACCTAGAGGAGTAAGAAGCAGCCTATGGTAGCCAGGTCAAGTGCAGAAGCTCAATATAAGGTTATGACACTTGGAATATGTGAGTTGATATGGATAAAAAAACTTATTGAGTGAGTTGTAGATAGAATCAAAGGTCCTATGAAGCTATATTGTGATAACAAGGCAGCCATAAGCATTGCACACACCTGGTGCAACATCATAGAACAAAACATATTGAGATAGACAGACACTTCATCAAAGAGAAAATTGCTAATGGAATGATTTGTACTCCATTCATTTCTTCCAAGTACTAGTAGATGTCTTCACTAAAGGAGTTCTTAGTCCAAGGTTCAACTTCAATGATCAACAAGCTGGGAATGAAGGAAATTTTTGAACAAGCTTGAGGGGAGTTGTTGGAAATCAATAACTGATTCTCAAGGAAATCAAACACTGATTCTCAAGGAAATCAGCCATTGATCTCACCCTTGATTGATGGAAATCATTTGCTGATTTCACCCTTGATTGATGGAAATCATTTGCTGATTTCACCCTTGATTCCAGGGATTAATTAGCTATCTTTGACTAGTCTAAGAACTTTTTTAGGAAGTTCTTTTATTTAGTCAACTTTGTAATTATGTTGACAAATTAGTAGCACTGATTTAGGAAGTTATGTTTTTTCTTTTCTTAGATTATTTCTTCTGTATAAATATGTATACTCTACTGTGAATAATATAACAATTTCAATCGGATTCTAAACCGATAATGACAACAGGTTAAAGTCAGTACCTGGTTATTGTAGAGAAAAGCAGGTATAAAACTGCCCACAAACTCGATCAAATTCAGAAAGACCAGTGAAAGACTGCACAAAAACAACCATGGCAGGTAAGTGACAGGCACAAAGAAGAAAACAAGAAATTAAATGAATGAACTGAGCCATCAGATATAGTAAATGAGAGGCAAGTAGTACAATCAAAAGGGCAATAAAGTTTCCCTCACCAGTTAAAATAAGAACAAAAATATTTTCAATTGAGGCCTAGTATGCCCATCAACTGATCAGACATTTATTCTTCCAAACTCAAAAACATCTGGCATCCAAATACAATCAATATACAAGCCAAACTGAGCTGATTTTCCCCATATTATCTCTCAGCTTGCTAAAATATTCTGGATATGGGTTTGTATTCCATCTTACAGATGGAAAGCTGTCTTAAATGGTGTAAGGTGACGGGAAAATCATCACCACGAGATAATGGGAACAGGCAATGGAAAATTTAATGGATGTAATCTCCCAATTCAATAATGTAAACTCCTGCAGTTGTAGCCCCAAGAAATCAAGAACATGCAGTTATGCTCTTTAGATCCCACCCCTTTCATTGGGATGGTAAGTAGAAGTTCATAAGCCAGGTTCTAATGCAACATAAATGATAAATGTCATCTTGGAAGGTCTACAAAAAGGACCTGAACAAGGTGGAGGGATTAATGCAGTTGAAATATATACTGTTTATTACATGGAAAGGCAACAGGAACGTACATGAACATTAAATAAGTAGAAAACAGTGCAAAATGTAATGGAAATGGTTGATTTTTGTGGGAGCGCATAATGTCAATAAGGTAGTTCACAGTCAGAGAAGAAGATTGTGGTTGTCTTAGAAAATAATGCAGTCTGTTTAAATGAGATGTTCTCTAAGGAGACTGATGTAGTAAGCTGTCAGTATGGTTGATTTATGGAAGAGTGAATTGGCAACAAGGTGGCCCCAGCCAGTGCAAACTTTTGTCAACTTGGAAAAAGCATGCAGTTTGTTTTGCATGGGATGTTCTAGAAAAAGATTGATGTAGTGACCTATCCATCAAGTCAAGTGGCAACATGTGGATCGATAGAAATAGACAACATCTATTAGCACGAGTTTTTGCTTATCCAGCTTTCCAATTCATATGAATGAAGGGCTGTTGTGTTTTGTTAGAACACAGATCAGGCCCAGGCAAAACCCATGACACTAATGGCTCAGAAGTCTTTTCTGTAGGCAAACTAGAAATATATTACAAATGCACCAACCAATGGGGGAGAATGAAGTGGGGTTTGCCAAACGATTCACAATCTTAAAATAATCTGTTACTGGCAAAAACTGTAAATTCAATAATGACTACAAGTGGATCAATGTCTTAAATTAAAAGGCAATGTCACTCCAGCATTAATAGACATTTAGTTCCTGCATTCTGATTTTAGTCTATCAGTCAACCACCATTTAGACAAGGGCTTAGACGGTTTATAGGCTTTTCGCTCAATGACATTGAGAATATTGATAGCCTCAAAGGTTTGAGTCAGATGTCTGACACCTTGTGATCTATTCGATCATCTAAGAATGAGGAGCTTGGGGAGATTTTACCATGTGAATGACTTGGAGACAGAAAACAAGAGTAAGTGGCTTATTGAAGGCCATTTTAATTCTAAAAATCTTTGCATAGAGTGGCCATCAAAAGTAAAAGCAAAATTCATCAAATCCATCTAAGTTGTTGATTGTAGGGTGTTGCAGGATAAGAACTCCATAGAAAGAGAGATGTTAGATTTCTTCTCCCATCTTTTTAGGAAGGAAGACTGTGAGAGATCTTTATTGGGGGGCCTCAAATGGTCTTCTTGACAGAATGGACACTGACTTGGACAGGGGAGGCCTTTACTTGAGGAAGAGATCAAAGTGGAGGTGTATTAGTTGGATAGGACTATGTCTCCTGGCCAGGATGGGCAACTTTTTCTATCAGGATTTTTGTGACATTATCAGAAAAAGATATCTTTAAAGTTTTCTAGAATTTCCACCTCAGGGAGTCATCAGTCATTGTAAAACTCCACTTTAATTGTCTTTGTTCCCAAGATGGATGGTTTGATAGATCTGAAGGATTTTAGATCCATTAGCCTGGTGTTGAATCTACATAAAATCATTGACGATAACTTCATCCTAACTATCTCCATGAGGTACTCCCCATCACTACACTAAAGCAAACTAACAAGAAAGCCAATACAACCAGCACAAAACCAAACAAAGGTTCTACATGAACGTCAAAGGGGTATAGATGCCCAACAAACTCCACTAAGGTTCTATCCTCTCTTAGTGAATCCATCAGTTAACTGATTAACCAACCTCAGCATCAAATAAAAAGGAAGAAACTAAGTCCCTGTAATTGTCATGAACCTTTTTCATCCAATGGTCAAGCTGCCAGTGGCTTCTATTCCTCAAAGAAGCATCCCAAGAGATAATGACCAAGGAAAATCTTTCCAGAATGGCTCTCTATGCCCAAATTAGACACCGTTTTCAATCCTTCCAGGAGAGCAGAGAGCTTAACATCATGACCATCCCATTTCAAATCATGCATCTTTAATTATAACCCCTGATACCAACTAATTGTACAATCCAAACCACAAACCACAAAAACTAAACATGGAACTTCTAATGAGGAACCCATTGATTAATCGCTTCCTCAGTTCTTTGGTTACCTACAGCAACCTTCCAGTCTATAGCAATGATGCTCATTGGAATTCCAGTAAACTCCTCATTCATGGGCACAGAAATCAATAAATAGAGCTGTCTCATCCATTGATTTTCTTGCCCTTGAAATCTCCAAATTCCTATCCAACTAGACCACCCAAATGGTGACTAGATGAGCACATCACTAGAGAAATCTAATCCTCGCCCCCTGGTGAAAGGCCCTGAAGAAAATAATCATCCCACTGGAAATGTCCTTAGGAGCAAACCAGAGGATCCCAACCAAAGAAAACCCTCCGCCGTAGCATGAAAGAGGTAAAGCAGTGAAAGTGCAAGTGGCCAGTTGTTTCTCCTCATCCTGAGAACATAAGACATTTATCATGACTGATGGCTTTATAAGGTCTCAAGAATTGAAGCATACGATTGGTATTGATGTTCTCTGTAGCAAATAACCACAAAAGCTTTGACATTGAGTGGAACTTTTGTTTTCCAAATTGATTTGGTCAGATAGAAAATGGACATGTTTTCACTCATAGTAGGAACAGGAAAACAGATTTAGAAGAGAAAGTGACCTTACCCAAAGATCAGCATCTCTCCTCAGGAAACATTGGTTTCCCTAGCATTTTCAATATCTAGGAATTTCAAATTTCCAAGAAGGAGAAGCATTGGACCTCATGCAAAAAATTGAAAATTAGAGTCTCTCTCATCTTGAAATGCAAACAGGTGAGAAAAAGAACACTTAAGGTTTGCCATCCTTACAAAAGGTTTTCGCAAAAGCAGGTTTATGGGACCTTCACCAATTATGAATAGAGCAAGAGGTGAAAACTGTAAATAGACCTAAGAAATGGCTTCAAAGGACCGTGCTAAGGAAGCCACTACTAACTGACATCTCAACCATCATTTGCAAGCCATTATCATGCTTAACAGCAGTGCTGTTTAGAATTTTGCAGAAGCATTTGCCAGTAAGAGCCTTATTCCATTCTCCCAAGACCTAACAAACCAAACACCGATCCCCCAACCTATCCAGCCCCAAATACATATTACCTACCTTACACAAGCAAAATAACATATACTAAGTTCCCCATGGCCAAATCAATTTACAGGCTTTATCCTTTTTATAAAAATTCATGTGTTTTTTCTTTGAGTCCCTTACTGTTTGAAATTCAATTCTCATTAGCTTTTGCATTTAACATTGCTGTAGTGTGTAATTTAGCAGCATTGCCCACTGCTATAGTAGTACTGTTCAAACAATCTAGAGTAGTGGCCAAGAGTTTTTTGGTTATTTTGGTTAGGTTTTAATTGATGGTTAGGATTGAATATCCTGGGTGTTTTTTTTAGTCTATTAAAAGGATGCCTTATCAGAAAGAGGATTGCAAAAATCTCTACTGAGATCGTAAACATTGAATTGAGCAGTTACATATTTAAGCTTTGTTTCAAGTGCGCAATTTCCTACCACAATCTCCTTAAGAGTAGCAGAGGTTCTAGATGAAGAGTGCAGAAATCCCTTTTTCATAAAGAGCTGCATTCATCTATTAGGTATTTGGCCACTTCAAAACAGCCAACGCAGTTCCCACTGCCTCTGAAATGTCATAATTTCTAAGTCAAAATTTCCAAGTTCTAATAGCAGAACTTTGTACAGGCCAACAGCAGCAGAAGAGTCCCATTAATGCAAACCCCACATGATCTCCCTTCAATTCTTCTAAGGACACAAAGAAAAGCAAACATGTTCACTTTGACTAAACTTCAAACAAAAAAATAGCCAACTTAGAGCAAGTGAAAACAACAGAGCCATAATGATCTCAAAATACACAGTAAGCCTGAAAATTAACCATTGATGACAAAAAGTCTGAGTTAAGCTAGCTCAGTACCTTGACAGGACTACACAAGTTTCAGCAAAATCATTTTTTCCACACTTATCTCAAAATTATCAAAAGGGATTTATCATGGGCTCCAGAGGATTAAGGTTTTCAAATTGTAGATCACTATAGCAGAAAAACTACAGGAACATACTTTTAAACTTGCGTCAGAAAATTTGAATTGGATCACATACCAAAGAAGAAACAGCTATACAACTGAAAACCAGTGCAAGAGAACGAAGTAGGCGTTTCCCCATTCGCAGTGTCCGCCCCTCATCTTCACCATCTTCCTGCAGCCAATACCAACCATTTAAATGGTTAATGCAGTGATTTAAATGGTTCCAAAATAAATTTGAAGTTCCACTGCACTTGAAATATGAAAAAATACAGTACAGTTGTTCCAGTATAACTCACTGTAAATGTTGGAGACACAGGTGGTTCAAAGGCTTTCAACTTCTCAAAAATCCGATAAACATAAGCAAAAGCTAAAAACTGCAACGGTTTCCATTCAGCATTGCGCTTGATAAGAATCCAAGCTGTCTGCAGAAAAACAAGATTTATTCTTGATAGGCAAATTAGAGAAATACTTGAGAGATGCCAATCCAAAAGAGTCCCCTTCCCCGCCCCCCCCCCCCCCCCCTCTCCCACACACACACACACACACACACACAAACAAAAAAAAAAGGATGTAAAAAGAAAAAACAATAGGTGCACTATCAGCTTAGCCCTTCCTTTAACCATCAATCAAATCTAAATAGGGCACATTCACATCTTTCATGAAAACCCTAGACCATGCAAATGTGGATTTAAGGCCCTCTGCACTCATTGCATTGCAGCATCAATTATATGGAGATAATTCTGGCTCACTGGATGACCACAGAAATATAGCAGCATGGTTGAGTGCCAAGGTTGAATTTGAAGCTATGGCACAAGGAAGTTGGGAGTTACTTAGGCTTAAAACAGTAGTCACAAATATCTTAAGGTAAGGGTGGAATTCAAGAACCTATGATGTTATACTATGACAACAAAGGAGCCATCTTTTTTATTTTATTTTATAACATCATAGGTTCTTGAATTCTACCCTTACCTTAAGATTTGTGACAACAAAGGAGCCATAAACATAACCCACTATCCAATCCATTATATAGAACAAAGCATGTGGAGATAGACTGACATTTTATCAAGGAAAAATTGGACAGTGGACTGGTGCTTACACCATATGTTTCATCAACCAAGTGGTTGGCTGATGTGCTCACCAAGGGATTTCCAAGTTCCACATTCCATCAACTCTATAGAAAAGATGTGAATGCAAAATGTCTTTACATCTACTTGAGGGGAAGTATCAGGACATTTGATAGAATTATGGCTTAATTTGTTTTTCTTTAAATAGATTGTATAGCTGCCTAGAATTATTCTGCATTCCTAGAAATTTGATGTAATTAGAACATGCAAGCTATATTTCCTTTCTTTGAGGGCCAAGAGAAATCAACTCTATGTATTATATGCACATCCCATCCAGAGGAATGATAGAACAATTTCTATTTTTCAGTCTTCAAAGAATTTACTAACACTTGATAAAACAAAGAAATAAATACAGTAGACAACTTGCTATTCTTTCACAACTTACAAATACAGCAGATATTGCCATGTTGATGCGCATATCATTCACGCTAGACTTTGTGAACCTGAAACCAGAATTAAGCCCATACAAAGAGCATGTAGTGGCAGTAAGAAACTACACAATTTGGCTAAAAAGAACCCATATAAAAGACGTGGGAGAAAGATAAAGACTGGTTATGAGTTTCTGAAGAGCTGACAAAGCATAGGAGAACAAGAGGCAATGCAAGTAAAGTATCAAGGAAAAAATGGGACAGGAAAATATACTTAATGTTTACAAAACAATGCAAAATAACCTCCTAAAGATCAACATGCAAAGGAAATGTATTTTCATCATCCAACATGGGAGTACTACTAGGGATGACAACGGAGAGGGTATAAGATCCTATACTAAGAAAAGAAAATCCCTTTTCCCCACGTCTATCCAGTATCAGAGATGAGGCAGGACAGGGTGGGAGAAATTATGAAGCCAGGGTAGGGCATGTATTCTTTGAGGCATAGACAGATCTAAAGCTTCCAAAAACTTTTATTTTTTACATTACAGATGCCATGCACACAATGGCTTTGCATTAGAAATATGCATGTCCATATGCACAATAGCAGTAAGAAATTGGAAGGCAGTAGGAGAATTTTATGTAGAGAACAGCTTTACATCCATAATCTTTATTCTTTTGTGCTTATTACTGGTCTTAGAAATGGCATAGCTCTTACATGTTTAGAGGTAAGTATGCCTATCAAAACAGATCAGGTTTTTATTTTTTATTTTCATTTTTTATTTGTGTGTGTGTGTGTGTGTGTGTGTATGAATTGTAGAGAATAGGACATCTTGTTCTTTGAGTTTTGGAACTGAACAATAGTTGTCCCAAATTGAACAGTTGCCAATATCGAGGAAGATCGACGCTTAATAAAAAAAGGTTGCCCTTCCAATCACTTTTTATTTTTACACAAAAGGCCATCTTCATTAGTAACTACAAAAAGTCCCAAACTATATTACCATATGGAAAATGCAGTAATTTTTTAACATAGACTTGTTACATATATAATAATTTAATGGGTGTCACTAGAGGTGGGGCTGGATAAAATAGAAAGAAGCATCTCACTTCACAATCCTGAAGAGGTTACAAAATTGAGAGCAAAGTGACTGCTTCCCATCCCAAATCTTCCCACAAACGGACCTATGCATTATCACTAACAACATTACAATTGGAAATATCAAAGAGAACTTGTGAAATGGCTTCCCAAAGCACTGGTGTGACCACCTAACTACATTGTTAATATCCCAACCATTGTAATCATAGTTTAAAAGGCTCAAGGTGCACCAAGGCGCAAAGTCCTCTTGGAGCGTAAGGCGCAAGGCGCGAGCTTTAGTGAAGTGAGGCGCACCCTATTTTACATATATATTTTTATATAATATAATCAAGTGCCCAAAAATTTTCCTCTATTTTTCCCCTTCTTCGTCTTTTTCTCTTCTTCACACTGTTGAGGAGGCTAGGGCCTTTTTTTGTGTTTCACAGGTCTAAAACGAGCATATATGGGGTTCTGGAATAAGAACAGGCCAACATGGTGTTGTTTTTTGCCACTAATGAGAAAGTATATCATGCAAAGACAAACCTGGGAGCCCATGGTACAATTGGCTGCTTATCTGCATATTTGACATCCTTTGAGACCTGCATTTTACATGTATTAAAGAATATTAATGTGTAGAAGCCAGAAGCCCTTCAGTCCTAGCTCAAGTGGCTAAGGGTTGGACCATGTGGGAGATTCCAGGTCACTCCATCAGGGAATACATAAAAATAGAAAGAAAGAAAGGCAAAGAAAAGAGAAAAAAAATGAATGAGTACAAAGCATCAACCGAGGAAGATGAATTGTCAGCCTTCAAATCCATATTGAAAAGGAAGCATCAGAACAAATAAAAAGAATCGATGAGACAGCAACAAGCCAAAGTCAAACTGTCTCAAATTTGGAAAAAGCATGCAAACATAACAAAGCAAAGAATAGATTTGAGAGCTTGTTTCCAGGACAAAAAGGAACATATAAACAAAGCAGAATAAAACTGAAAAAAAAAAAAAAAATTTGAAGGAAGCTTGGCAGCCATCATCTGACAGAAATTTTTATGTCAACTATCAAAGCTTGCTGAAGCAGAATTCCTCCCTCCCCCAGTACAGAAACGATCTAGTGCAACAATATACAAACCATCACCATTGACAGGTAGTTAAAGGGCAATACTTGCAAACCTAAACAGGTCCACTATAAATGGTCTACTGGTTCAACCATTTGACCCAACTGAATGATGCAAAACCCACACAATATATTTTTTTTTGATAGGTAAGAGCAATTGTATTAAAAGCACCTAATGAAGAGCGCACAAAAGTATACACGACGTATACAAGGCACTTAAGGCTAAAACAGAAGAGGGATACACAAAAAACAGCACCCTCACATCACTTGTAACCCAACCAAAGAATAAAATCAAATAATGAAAATAAGCTAAATTCTAAATGCACCCTAACCCAGTCCTAGAACATGTACATAAAGGACCATATAATTGCCTGGTTTGCCATTTTGGAATTTTCAAAGACACTATGATTTATCTCCTTCCATAGGGTCCAAAATAAGCAGAAAGGAGTTGTTCCTCAAGCCTTCTTCCTTTTCTTCCCTACAAAAGCTACATGCCAGCTAAGAAAGGCATCACTAACTAAAGGCGGCGTCACCCAACTGCCAAAGCATGGTTGCTTTGGGGCAGTGAAGGAGGCTATGATTTGTGGATTCAATAAACACTAACCCCTCCTTTTGAGTTGATCAAAAGTTAGAATTCTTCCCTATAAAGCTTCCCAAGCAAAAAAGCTAACCCTCATCGAGACCCAAGTGTTCTACACAATGCCTGAAGGGAACGCCTTCAATCTGAAAATTACTAAGCATGGATAAAAGGATTTAATTGTAAAAATGCCTCCTTTGACACCTGCCAAACCATGACATCCTTAACATCCCTTCTAATCACTTGCCCCTACAACCTTCTATAAAAAGCTTCCACATCTCCCATTGCCCAACATCATTTTGTCTTACGAACACTATATTCCAACAACCCACTTCCTTTAACTACTCCCACCAATGTTTTTAGAACCAAACCGGTCATTGAACCGAAAAAGTTACCGGTTCACGGTTCACTGGTCGAACCACGGTCGAACCGATGATGTCATAAATATATAATTTATATTTTATTAAAATTAAAAATAATTTTAAGAAATATATATATATATATATATATATATATATAATATTAAAATTATAGAATTTCATTTTTTTGTATTTAATATGTCTAGTAATTGATAAACATAAATATAAATGTATTAATATATCAAATTTTATTAAATAGAATATGTATAATATTTAAATATGAGAAAAAAATTATAACATTTAATTTTATCTACATATCTATGCATTTTATTATTTTAAAAATATTATATTAATTAATTTATATTATTTTCATATTTATTGTTAATAATTATTATAAAAAATTGCAAAGAGCATTATTATAAAATATTGTTACCCATATTTAATAAAGGAATTGTGTAGCATGATGGTTGTCTCTTTCTTTTGTAAACCTTAGATCTGAGGTTCAAATCCTCACAATGCAAGCATTTATTTTTCTTTATAATCAAATCCCACATTCCACATCGGAAACTCACAAATTTAATGAGCTCCATAAATAACCTACTCACTGAAGGAAGAGGAAAGTTGCTTAATGGGCTACGTGACGAGTGGGCTGCCTGGTGGGGGCGGGAGGCTGGGAGGATTTTGGGCCCAATGCTACAAGGCCTGCTTGGTGGGGGTGGGAGACTAGGAAGATTTTGGGCCCAATGGCGTTGTGGTTCACCCACATGTTGACTGGTTCATAGAAAACCGGACAGTATCCGGTTCGACGGCTCAACCGTCGGTCCATCCGGTTCGACACCGGTCCAAAGCCCCTTCCGGCTCAAAAGTTGAACCGGACCGGACCTGGGTCTGGTCGACAGTTCAACCGACCGGTCCGGTCCGGTTTTTAAATCATTGACTCCCACATTCAGTCTACCTAAGCATCTTTAGTAGAGGTTATTGAGAACAAACTCTAAGAAAGCCTCACACAGGGAATCCTCACTACACCACCTGTTCTTCCAAAATCCCACCTACTATCTCCCACCCTAAATTCAACCCTTTTGTTAAACTCGTTCCACCCACTCCCAATAGCCTTCCAAAGACCCACGCTATAACCATCCCTCCCTTCTTCTTCCCCATACTTCCTTACAATCACTTGCTTCCAGGGAGATTCATTCTCATATGTAAATCTCCAACACCATTTTCCAAGAAGAGCCTTATTCAAAGTAGAGAAGTTTCTAATATTCAAGCCTCCATCCTTTTTATCCATGCAAACTATTAACCAATTCACCAAATGAGACCTACTTTGGAGCTCTCTTCCCCTCCCTCCACCTCCCAACCCCAACACCACCCACACCCACCCACCCACCCACCCACACACACACACACACATACACACAAAGGAAGTTCCTTCGAATCTTCTTCAATCTTAAACTTACCTTATGAGGGATTACAAACAAAGACATGTAGTAGATTGGTAAGCTAGAAAGAATGCTCTTTACTAAAGTTAGTCTCCCTCCTTTTGATAAGTACTACCTCTTCCACATTGTAAGTCATTTGAGAAATCTTTCCTCCATTACATCCCAAACCTGTGAAGATTTAAAAGAGACTCCCGATGGGAAGCCCAAATAAGAGGAAGGGAGAGAACCCACACAATATATAAATGGCATGCAACCTTATTCACAATATTATTGAATGAGATTTATCTATTTAAAGTTAAATATGCCTTATACCAACATTTTAGGGTTGATAACACAAATCTGATTTTACCTTTTTCTTTTCTTTTCTTTTCTTTTTTTTCTTTTCTTGATTTTACCTCGTCCTTCTCATAGTTACAAAAAGCTATGATTATATGCTTTTAATTTGCAGGCTAGAGTTTTTTTCCTTTTTATTTACTACTTTAATCACATTGTTTTTGGGCTTCCCTAATTTTTTTTTTTAACTTTTAACCCAAACCATATACTAAATTCATCTATCTTGCTTCAATTTTACTGGCAAGATAAATTTTTACTATATTTAATAGGCAATCTGGATTTCTCCAAGATGTGATAGTCTTAAGACAAAAACCAAATGATCACCATCTTATCCATTATGGTCTAGTTGGGGTCAAGCCATGTTGTTTAGGAGATCATAGTTGGGTCTTGACCAATGGAATTTACTTTCTTCAAAATGTCAATTCATTCTTTCTTTTTATATTTTTTTTGTAGGAATAAAGAAATGTCAATAAAAGAAAGAAAAAGAAAACAAAAAAAGGATGAGAAATCCTTCGACAGAAACAAAAATATAAGCAAACTACGCCCTAAATATATGCATATCAACACCAACCCCCTTTTCTCTCTCCTAAGTCTTAAGGGATCAACCTACTAGGAGTATCAACAAACTCCTTGTTCATAAAAACACAGAGAAGTCCAGAAGTAGATCCAAAATTAGAACCTCCCAATTATATTCAATTTCCCTAAAATCCTAGCACTCGTCTAAATCCAAAGCATGCATAAGGAACCGAGCAAAGCACAACACTAAAGCACTCAACTGATAGCAGCACCCTTGCCAAACCCTGAAAGGAAAAACCTATGTTTAGGATCTCTCTCATAGCCATTCACTAAATCCCCACTATAAAAAGAAGATATTAGCATTTGTCAAAGTGCAAAAGATCAATGCAGAAATAGGTTGTCAGTTTACTTCCTTCTCTTCTTTCAATGAATGCATGTAGTAGAGAATGATAGCTTTTCAGGTCTACTTAGCTTAAGTTAGTTGTTGGCATTCACCTCCTTGTGGGCTAGTAATGACATGAAGTTAGCAAAATAAAAAATGAGGAAGTGAGTTAATAGAATGAAAAGGAAAAAAATGGTTTAAAATATCATATTCTATAGTATATAACCCATACAAGAAGTGCAATATAGTAGTACCTATAACATAAGACATTCAAAATTCATGAAATATCTTGTGACAAATATGTGATATCTTAGGAAAAAGTGGAATCTGACAAAATTATTGTTGTTTATGCCAACCTAATAAGGAGTTTTTGAAGCATATTCTCCAACATTGAAATGGGTATAATCTTTCTGTGTTCTACTAGCGTGATGCCTTTTTCTATGAAGCATTCTCTAGTCAGCTCACATGGTAGCTTCATTAGAAAGCAAATGATGACAGTTTGTAACTTTGTCCCTCATGCTTATTTTGGTGAAATTGGAAAGAGCCATGTGAGATCCCACATCATTTAAGGGGAAAAGTGAATCTTTAAAAATTATAATAGAGTCGATCACAACCCTGATGTGAGAATCTATTTGTCTAACCCCGTAAGGAGTGTTTGTGTGGTTGGCCTCCTAATCCTATGAACACAACCCTCACATCTGCATGGAAGGGGAGGGGGTGTGGTAAAGGGAGGGTTTGATTATGATATCCTACATTGATTAAGGAGAATAGGCTAATACTTAAAATATAGTGGGTTCCTGTTAATTGTACGAACACATTATAAATTTTGTGCAAAACTCATTGTAAATGAATGGTACCAAACCTGAATCTTGATGCTAGTGTGAAAGTTTGTTAATCTACTCTCACTATGGATGTCTATGCAATAAACCTCATAATCGCATGGGACACAATAAGAATTTGATGTTTGCACAAAGGTGATTATGGGGTTCCATATTAGAGAGAAAAGTTTCTAGCATTATATATGTAGTTTAACTATATAAATGTGTTTTGAAACTATATGGCCATTGGGGTGAGAGCGGACAATATCCACATGGAAGAAAACAAAGTCATCACAAGCTAATGTGGCATGCTTTGAACAATTGGATCTATTGGCATTAAGAATAAAAAACTTTTGCATGAAGCTTTGTTCTTGTGGTATAGGTTTCCTTAAGGGAAGAAAGTTTATTCACTGCTAATTCCATTGATACGTTGTTTTTAGTCTAAAGCCTTTCTTATAGCCTTTTGTTATGGCCCCAGGTTTTTCCTCGATTATTTAGGTGTTCCTTGTATGCCCCTGGTATTCGCTTCTCTTTATTACTTTTTGATAAACCACTCTTCCCTAACAAAAATGCTATTGTGTGACAAATAGTCACAATCATCATTACCCTAATATGCACATGTAATATTTATCATATAACATGCAAAAAAGTGCATGTGGCTAATGCATATCACATTTAGGCTATATCATTCAGTACAACTAAACAATACAAATGTAATAGGAATATGTATGACTCTTGTGTAATAAACTAATTAAAGTAGCATTTTTCTTACAATAAATTCTTTTTTAATGCGAACACGCAAATGAATATGAATGTAAGATAGATTTTTAGATAAACACATTTTCAAACAAAATCATTTTATTACAACTTGTTCTTCGTGGATTTTTTTCTTTCTGATGCTTTCTTTGTCTATAAGCATAATCATTCTAACATTACTTAAAATAAATAAATAAATCACAATCAACTAAGTAGTTATCCCCATTTCCCATGACCAAAAAAAATGCCTTTTTACAACTAAATTTATATAGCAGTCTCACACACACACACAAGCTATTTCCATTATTTTGCTACCTAGAGTATATGTCAAGTGTTGTTAGATGGTTTACAATCACAAAAGACATATATAATTGAAAATGATGAAGGAAAACAGTTCCATATACTTTTATATCACACATAGAGACAAACATATCAGTACAATATGCACCATGGAAACCACACTTGTTACATCTTTGTCATATTTTGGGTTATTCTTTTGCACACAAGTTTTTTCAACATTTTCATAAGTTACCACAACATTTTTTTTAATTTAACTCAATTTTGAAATTTGTTTGCAATTGCCTTGTCAATATATATATATATATATATATATATATATATATATATATATATATATATATTATATTCTGTAATTTTAAGAGTTCAATTCAAAATTAGAACATTATAGAGTACTACAAAGTCTTTTTAATCACAAAATAGTTAAGAGTTCAAGAAAAAAGATGAATCCTAGAAGCTAAGACGCTAGCTGCACGATCAAGTGGTTTTCACCCATCAAATTCAAGAACTCCCAAATATAAAAAAGAAACATTGATTATACCTTAAATGAACCAAAGGTCATGCCCTTCTTCCGATTTGTTAGTTGTGCCATCATGACTTTGTCATAAGCCTTCTCCAACTGGAAGTTATACATTTACAAACCATAAATTCCTCTTATTTTCAAGAAGTTGCATAATGAATGGGAATTTACTAGATAACTTGGAAAAGAGGGAGAGGGAGAGAGAGAGAGAGAGAGAGAGAGAGAGAATAACCTACACGGGCAGCAGTTGCTTCATCACCTTTCCTCTCAGCCTCCTTGCGTTTTCTTGTATATGCTGCCTTGATCATATCAAATCCCTCAATGGGACTCACACCAAGAACCTGAGAACGATTTGTCAAAAAATAAGACATTCAATGATAAACCAACAAGCCTAAATGAATATTAAATGGTTCAGTCATGTGTGATTTCACATTCTCAAGTGCAAACTGGATGTGAGCTCAAACTACCTCATATGGGTTTAAGTCACTGTCTGGAGTAGAACTTCCTGCAGCAGAAGCAGCAGCATAAATTATCCTTCTACTCTGTGGCATTGTTCTGGAAAACCTGATAAATGCAGTGCCCTGAAGCTATAGTTAATTGTCGAAAACACAACCACAGCTAATAAAAAAAAAAAAAAAAATTCTTTTCTAGTAACACGTAAAGATAAAAATCATGCTACCGGAATTCAGATGAACTTGGTTTTAATTTAGACCCCAAACAGAATAGATTTTGAGCACAAAAGTCAGAATTCAGGGGGGGAGGGGAGGAAACCATTTCATGTTTCCATTAATTGGGATAACAATTTAGCGCTTACTCAATGTGAGTTTTTATTCATTTGTTTTAAATATATAGCTCATAATGCTAAACATATAAAAAGATTGCCCATAAAATTTCTGAAACTTCAATAGCAGTACTAATAAATTTGAAATTCCCTTCATCTAACACAAAGACCCATATAAAATTTAAGCTTATCTCTAAACGTCATATCGCGAATTTACAAAAAAAAAAAAACCGCAACAAGAAAGTGAAAATAAACTACAAGCAAATTAAATTCGAAAAAAGACAAATGATGTTAAACAGGCCAAAAAATGGAACTTGAGATGCTTAAAGACTTCGTTTGGTTGCTAAGAAACGGTAGGAAACAAAAGAAACTTTTAGTTAAAACCCATTCAACTGAGCCTAACAGCCGCCAAATGATTCAGAATTCTATTTTCCCTCTTTACCCCAGTTTTCTCAGAAAAGAGAGATTTCGGGTAGGAATTACCTGAGAAACGAAGCGGGCGAAGATGAAAAAGAGGCTTTGAAATTGCAAGTCTGGCGAAAAAATTGTGGTTTGGGGCATTGAAAGACATTTGAGAAGGCCATAGCCATTGCTACTGTATTGTGTGGAGAAGAAGGAGCCGTTGGAAGCTGTGAGGTTTTAGGGTTTTGATAGGAGACACCACATCAAAACATGACGCACACTCCTGCCATTTTAATCCTGAACTTCCCTGGTTTGTCACTGGTGTGTTTGGCTGCCAGTAAAATGGGTTGCGGTAAAGGAAAGTAAAATATCTTAGGGTTATTTGATGAAAATGCCAACCCAATTTTGGTTTTTTACCTCATTTTCTCGTATTGTTTTCTTGTAAAAATAACCACTTTTTTTTCTTTATTTTTTAATATATTATGAATACTCGAAATAGTTAAATTACATTTATATTAAAAATTGATTACTCTTTGAAAACAACATGATAAAGATAAATTCACCGATGTAAAGTGTATTTCATCCATTTTAACAAATTATTTCAATATTTTAGCTCGTGTTAAGACTAAATTTAAGGAAAATAATAGGGTTATTTAATTAAAAGGGTTTTTAAAAACCCAAATTTTGAAATTTGACCTTTTACCCTTTTTTAATCTTATTTGAACAAAAATGTTCTTATTATTATTTTTTTAATAAAAACAACTCTTTTTAAAGGGCATTTTATGTTAAAAATATGTTACTTTAAAAAAAAATAAAAAATAAAAATAAAAAATATATATATATATATATAAGAAGAGTTAGATTCACAATTTTAAAATTATTTCATCCATTTTAACCAAATATTTCAAAATAATTGAACCAATGAACCCGTAAAAGTTACAATACATTTATTTTTATTTAAGTAATAATGTTACAATGTGCAAAAGAGAAAGGATAAATTCAATTTTTTCTCTGTCCAAAAATCATGAAACAATAATTAAGGGTGTTTAATACGCCAAAATGAGGAATGAGAATGAGAAATACAATTAAAAGTGATTTCAATGGAAATGAAATATTAGTTTTAAGTGATATTTTAATTCATCTCAATTACGATGTAATTTGATTCTTTAATAAAAGTTATTTTTAAAAGGGTTATTTGATTAAAAGGGTTTCTCAAAACCTAATTTTTGAAATTTAATCTCTCATCTTTTTTTGGCATCATTTGAATAAAACTATCCTCATTATTTTCTTGTAAATATATATATATATTAAAACTTATATGTAAATACTTGAAATAGAAAAAGACATTTATGTCAAAAATGAGTTACTTTTCCAGAAAAAAAACACGGAAAGGGTTAGGGCCTGTTTGGTTGTTGTTTTTTAAAACTGTTCTGTAAAACAGTTTCTGAGAATAATTTTTAAGAACAGTTTTTTGTGTTTCTAGAAAAAAAAAATTATGTTTAGGAACTGAATTCTGGAAAATAGTTTTTGTTCTAAAAAAAATGTTTGGTTGAGTTAATAAAAAAGTTTTTAAAAATAAGTAAAACAAAAAACATGTTTGAGAGTTATTTTTTTAATTAATAAAGTGTTTTCTTCTATTAACTTGATATTATAAATATATAAATAAATTTCATATGCACAATTCATTTAAATTAAAAAAAAATTATTCCATTTTGAAATTTTTACACTAGTTATAATTTTTTTAAACAAATGATGACTTTGTCACCATGTGTAAGTATATTAATTTCAATAATTTAAGGAAGAAGAAATGATTTGCGGATAAGGGTGTGGTGGTTGGGTGGAGCTCACTTTTGTGGAAACACAAAAAACAGTTAAGAAAACAAAAAAAGAAAGAAGAGAAAATACGAAAAACAATCTATTATTTGAATAATGAAAAAACAATAAAAACATATTTTTATTGTTCTAAAAAAAGTGGTTTTTGGTAACACAAAAAACAAAAATACACCCCCTTCCCCAAACAAGTTTTTTGTATTTTTTGTTTTCAAGAACATGAAACAGTTCTTGAAAACAAGCCCTTAGATTTCCAATTTTAGGATCATTTCATCCCTTTAAACCAAATATTTCTTTATAAAAATACTTTTCAAAAATTAAAAAAGTAAGAGTTTGTTTGAGAATTATTTTTTAGAACAGTTTTTTTGTTCTTCATAACAAAAAACATGTTTCGCAACCAAAAATTGTTTTTTATTTTTATTTTTATTTTTATAATAGAGAACATGGTTTTTTTCAAATAATATTTTTTAGTTGTTTTTTGTTATTTTTACCTGTTTTCTAAGATCTATTTTAAGAAATAATTATAAAAACATATAAAATGATTAAAATAAAACACTAGATATAAATATTATTTTTAAAACATATTTAAAAATATTAAAATCAAGTTAAAAACATTTTAATTTTCCAAATAGACTTTTGTTTTACAAAATAATAAAACAATTTTCAAGAACTATTCTCAAAAACTAATTTTTCATAATTGTTTTTTAAAATAGTTACCAAACAAACTCAAAGACTTTTTATTTTTTATTTTTACAGAAGTTGTTTTTAAAAATAATTTTTTTTATTTTGATTTTATAAAAACCATAAATTATAAATTCAATTTATATAATGTAAACTAAATTTAATTCACGTCTTATTAAAAATAAAAACAATTTTTAATTACAAATAAATTCAAAATAAATAATTTGTAATGTTATTTATATGATTTTATAAATATTACAAAAATATGGATATTAACATCATATAAAAGCATAATTAATTTATTTTGTTAAAAATAAAGATTAATTATTCAAAATTAATAATTACCAATACTATTATATTTTAAATATATATATAAAAAAATAAATTTAATTTTTAAGGTATAAATAAGTAAATTTTTTATTATATGCATATATCTATTTTTCAATTAGGAAGATGACATTCTAAATTATTTTATTTAATTTATAATTAATTAATGATTTTTAAATTTCAAAATATTCTTAAAAATTACAAGATTTATTAAAGAATTTTAAAGCATTAATTATGTCAATAATTTTTATAGTCATTATTGTTGTAAAACAAGGACAAATACAATGCAAATCAAAGTAGTAGAAATGAAATATATCTTACTTTGATATATAATAGAGAAGAAGAAATCAGAGAAGAGAGTTGAGAAAATGAAAGAAGGAGAGAGAGAATGAGAGGAATAACTTTTCTTTCTTTTTCTCGGAATGTATATTACAGGAGACGGGAAACCCTTTTATAGGCTTTCCAAATGGCTTCCATTAATATCCCCATTAATGAATATTAATGAAACTCATAAATAACATTAATGGTTTCCATTAATGAGTATTAATGGAAATCATAAATAATACTTAATTAACATTAATGTGGTGGCATTCATTACTACAATTATAACATCCCCCCTTGGATGTCCACCACATTGAAAGAATATGCCTTATTAAAACCTTACTAGTAAAAAACCCTATAGGAAAAACCCAGCGAAGGAAAAGGAGTATAATATTCTTTTCTTGGTATATTAGGACTGCCTCATTAAAAACCTTGCCAGTAAAACCCAGTAGGACAAAACCCGAACGAAGGAAAAAAGAGTACAGTACACTAACACCCTTTTACAAGCATACTCCCCCTCATGTTGATATCCTTGAGTTGACGCTTTCCAATCCTATGTATTAACTTCTTGAATGTTATGGCAATGATTTTGTGAATAAATCTGCTAGATTATCACTCGAGCGTATTTGTTGCACATCAATTTCACCACTCTTTTAGAGTTCATGTGTATAAAATAATTTTGGTGAAATATGTTTAGTTCTATCTCCTTTAATATAACCCCTTGTTTTTTGTGCAATGCATGCAGCATTATCTTTAAATAATATTGTCGGGTCACCTTTGATAGAGGAGAGTCCACATGATTCCCAAATATGCTGGATCATAGATCTTACCCATATACATTCACGACTTGCTTCATGAATTACCAGTATTTCTGAATGATTTGATTATGTGGCCACCATTATTTGTTTGACAGATCTCCATGAAATAGCAGTACCATTGCAATTAAATACATATCCTGTTTGTAACCTACCTTTATGTGGATCTGAAAGATATCCCGCATCTGCATATCCAAGCAATTGTTGCTTTGATTCCCTTGAGTAAAATAAACTCATATCAGTAGTTCCGCGAAGATAACGCAATATATGTTTGATACCATTCCAATGTCTTCGAGTTGGAGCGGAACTGTATCTTGCTAATAAATTGATAGAAAAAATAATGTCTGGACGTATACAATTGGCAAGATACATAAGTGCACCAATAGCACTAAGATATGGTACTTCAGGACCAAGTAACTCTTCATCATTTTCACAAGGGCGAAATGGGTCTTTTTTCATATCAAGTGATCAGACAATCATTGGAGAACTTAAAGGATGCGCTTTATCCATATAAAAACGCTTCAAAACTTTCTTAATGAATGTTGATTGAGGTACTAAAACTCCATTTGGAAAATGCTCAATCTGCAGGCCGAGACAAGATTTTGTTTTTCCAAGATCTTTCATCTCAAATTCCTTTTTCAAGTAATTTGTTGTTCTTGTGAGCTCTTCAGGAGTTCCAACAAGATTTAAGTCATCAACATACACTACAATAATTGCAAATCCGGTTTCTGATTTAATGAAGATGCATGAGCATATAGGGTTATTCACATACCCTTCGTTTAGCAAGTATTTGCTAAGGCGATTGTACCACATGCGTCCAGATTGCTTTAATCCATACAAGGATCGTTGTAACTTAATTGAGTGCATGCTACGAGGCTTTGTATTATTTGATTCAGGCAATTTAAATCCTTCAGGGATTTTCATGTATATATCATTATCCATGGATCCGTATAAATATGTTGTAATAACATCCATGAGACGCATATCCAATCCTTTTGAGACTGCCAAACTAATTAAGAAACGAAATGTGATTGCATCCATGACAGGAGAATATGTTTCCTCGTAGTCAATACCAGGTCTCTGCGAGAAACCTTGTGCTACTAATCACGCTTTATATTTTATGATCTCATTATTCTCATTGCGCTTTCGTACAAATACCCATTTGTACCCAATAGGCTTTACATCTTCAGGTGTTTGGACTACAGGTCCAAAAACTTCTCGTTTTGTTAATGAGTTTAATTCTGCCTGTATAGCCTCTTTCCATTTTGGCCAATCATTTCTATGTCGACATTCTTCCACATTTCGTGGTTCGAAATCTTCATCATTTCTTATGACTTTAGAGGCCACTTGGAAAGCAAAAATATTGTTAATAACAATATTATTTCAATCCCATTTTTCTCCCATTTGTACATAACTTACTGAGACCTCACAATTTTCAGGTACCTGTGCTTCTTTAGGGGTTTCTTGTTCAACATGTGCCTCTTCGGGGGCTTCTTGTTCAATATATGCTTCTTTAAGGGCTTTCTGCATTATTTGTGCTTTTTCTAGGGTTATAAATTTATTAATTTTAAACTGATCAGTCATTTTGATGGCCTCTTCTAGAGTGCCAAGTTTTTCTTGGGTTTTCCTCTTCCGGGGAGTTATATCCTTTGAGCCGACAGGTCTACCACGCTTCAGGCGTATCTTAGATTCATTTGTTAACTGTCCTATAGGGACATCAATCCGTGTTGTAGTATTTGTAGCCGGGATATGTGACTTTGTCACTTTCTTTGTATCAATGAATACACCTGGTAATTGATTTGCAAGATTTTGCAAATGAATGATCCTTTGAACTTTTAGTTCACATTGATTTGTACGAGGATCAAGATGAGTCATAGTAGATGCCTTCCAACTAATTTCTCGTTGTTCTTCAGGAATCAACTTTTCTTCCCCTAATGACGGGAAAACACTCTTATTAAAATGACAATCTATAAAGCGGATTGTAAAAATATTGCATGTCAAAGGTTCAAGATATCTTATGATAGATGGAGAATCAAAACCTACATAAATCCCAAGTCTTCGTTGGGGACCCATTTTAATGCGTTGTGTAGGTGCAATTGGTACATATACTGCACAACCAAAGATTTGTAAGTGAGAGATATTTGATTGTTTTCCAAGCACAAGTTGTGAAGGGGAGTATTCATGGTAAGTTGTAGGTCGAATACGGACTAAAGCTACAGCATGCATAATAGCATGTCCCCAGGCGGAAGTAGGTAATTTGGTTTTCATTAATAATGGTTGAGCTATTAATTGGAGACGTTTGATGAAGGATTCTTCTAAACCATTTTGGGTATGAGTATAAGCAACAGGATGCTCAATATTTATCCATATTGACATGCAATAGTCAATGAATGTTTGAGAAGTAAATTTGCCAGCATTATCAAGACGTATTGTCTTAATTGGATAATATGAAAATTGTGCTCGTAATCTGATTATTTGTGCAAGGAGTCTAGCAAAGGCAACGTTACGTGTAGAAAGGAGACAAACATGTGACCACCTAGTAGAAGTATCTATTAAGATCATAAAATAACGGAATGGTCCACATGGTGGATGGATAGGCCCACATATGTCCCCATGTATTCTTTCTAAAAAGATTGGTGACTCAGATATGACTTTAGTAAAAGATGGTCTGATTATCAATTTACCTTGTGAGCAGGCAGCACATGAGTATTCATTGGGCGAAAGAATCTTCTGGTTCTTTAGTGGATGCCCATGTGAGTGTTCGATTATTCGACGCATCATTGAAGACCTTGGGTGACCTAGTCTGTCATGCCAAAGGACAAAAACTTTTGGGTCGTTGAACTTCTGGTTCACGACAATATATGATTCAATAGGCTATATAGTTGTATGATACAACCCAGAGGAGAAAGCCGGGAGTTTTTCCATTATAAGCTTCTGGCCAGATATAATGGAAGTAATGTAAAGATATTCTACATTATCTTCATTCATAGTTTCAATATGATATCCATTTCTGCAGATATCTTTAAAACTGAGCAAATTTCTTCTGGATTTGCTAGAATATAAAGCATCATTTATATGGAATCTAGTTCCATTTAGCAACGTTATGTTTGCTCTTCCAGAGCCTTCAACTAAGTTTGTAGTACCGGATATGGTACTTACATTAGCTTTTATTAATGTCAATTCGAGGAAATATCTTTTATCTCGAAGAATCGTGTGCGTGGTTGCACAGTCTGTGAGACATACATCATCCTCATTCATTTTGAGACCAAATAACACATGGATTTTAGATGTAACTAAAAAACAAGGCATAATGTAAATAGCAAAAGAAAATCAAATGTAAATATAAAACATAATAATATATTATTTCATATATAAAGTAACATCAATCAATGTTAATTTTCTCATCATTTATCAAATGATCTGTTTTTTCATTGGGACCTCCAAATAAATCAATGTCATAGTAGGTTAGGTCCAATCCATCACTATTAGTAAAGTTCATCTCTATCTCTTTTCCTTTTGTTTTTATTGATGTTTGGTAAAGGTCGACCAAATGCTTGGGCGTACGACAAGTACGTGACCAATGTCCCTTCATACCACATCTATAACAATTATTCTCATGGTTCTTAGGAGGTTTATCTTGTAGATCCATTTTCTTGTTTTGCCTCAGTATTGTTCCATTTCGTATTGTTCCACTTTTGGTAGTGCAATTAGGCTTTCATTTTCTGAGAATTATTATTATAAGAACCATGGAATCAGGGATTTCTTCCACGACCACAACCACGTTCTCATCCACGTCCACAAGTTTGGGACTATATTGCATTCACTTCAGGGAATGATTCAAATCTAGTTGGATGAGCTAGTGATTTTTCATCAAAAGCTCTTTTTTTTTTTTTTTTTTTTTTTTTAAAAAAAAAAAAAAAAAAAAAAAAAAAAAAAAACCTTCATGGAGATGATGACGAAGGAAAATCAGTGTTTTTGTGCGATCCTGCAGGGATGCTTGATTTCTTTCTTTGATCATAGCTCCAAGATTATTGCAACAAGATGTATTTCAACATTAAGGATCCAAGATAGAGAGTTCTTTCTCAAAATGTCCAGTGCCACAAATTTGAGTTTTGTGAGATTCGACATTGTCAAATAATTTCAAATATATGACAAAACAATATTATTAGAATCAATTATAATAAATTGATAGTATTGGTATAACTTTGATTATAAACAAAATCAAATAATTTGTTTATAACTTTTAAGAATATGTAACAAAACAAATCAATAATAATATAAATATGTAAAATTTTATTCTATATAAATAACTTCAAGTTTAAGATATGAGAATTACCTTCAGAGCAATTCGTGCTGATAACGTGTTGTAAAATAAGGATAAATACAATGCAAATCAAAGTAGTAGAAATGAAATATATCTTACTTTGATATATAATAGGGAAGAATAAATCAGAGAAGAGAGTTGAGAGAATGAAAGAAAGAGAGAGAGAATGAGAGGAAGAACTTTTCTTTCTTTTTCTCAGGATGTATATTACAGGAGACGGGAAGCCCTTTTATAGGCTTTCCAAATGGCTTCCATTAATATCCCCATTAATGAAACTCATAGATAACATTAATGGTTTCCATTAATGAGTATTAATGGAAATCATAAATAATACTTAATTAACATTAATGTGGTGGCATTCATTACTACAATTATAACAATTGTGTAAATTTTTTTAGTTTTAAATTATTTGTAAAAATTATTAATAAATTCAATACAAAGTATCACTTAATTTGAAATTCATTTTTTTAATGAAAAAAAAATCAAAAGAATAGTTCTCTATTTTACTTTGTTTTTAAAAATTATTTTAAATACTTTTAAAAATAATTTTGTTTTTAAATCACACATTCAAATAGGTTTTTTTTTTTTTTTTTTGTTAAAATATGGACGCGCATATATGCAACATAGTTCATGATTAAGCTATTCACCTTTATTGTATTTGTTTTGTATCGGTTTTCTAGAGTATGGGCCACCTTATGTGTAAAGCCTAGTGTCATAACAGGTCTTGGATGATGGGCCTAAGACTCACAAGGCCCAATGGTTTAAAGGGTATGGTCCTTAAGGCATTGAGGGTATAAATATAAGGCTAAGTGTTTGTTCTTGATATCACATTTTTTGAATAAGAACAGAACCCGTTCTCTCCCGCTCTCATCGTTAGAGAGATTATAGAAAGGTGGATAGCCCTCTACAGCCTTAGAAGATCCATACCTCTTCAACAAAAACAAAATTGACTCAGGTTCGTTCGTTACCTATCTGGAAATAAGACATGAATTGAATGCTTGATACATATATATTCAGTCTCAGTTTTGGGTGATCATGGAGAATAAAACTATTACATTTTTTATTTAGCAAAAAAAAAAAAAAACAAAAACAAAAACTCTCAATGATTTTTTTAAACAAAAATAAAAAATTATTCCAAACTTTGTACAATGTGAGATTATTGAGATGTTTTAAAATGATTTAAACTTTGTGCAATGTGAGATTTGTTTTTAAAAATAAAAATAAAAACAAAAAAATTATTTAAAATCATATGTACAAATATTATTGACAAATTGTTTCTTTTTTTTTTTCTTTTTCATTCCCATTTTAGTTAACATTGAAATGGAAACAAATTATGGTTCTAACATTTCATTCTTATATGCATCCAAACACAAGTATTAGAATTACCAAATTCATTCATATTCTAGAGGGGATAAAAATGAAAATAAAATATTCATTTTCCCATATCAAACATTCTTTGAACTTAAGTAAAAGTCGTGATTAAAATGTGAAGGTACTTTTTCAATACCTACCAAAAATGCATCACCAATTAGATTGTGTTAAGTACATATTTTTTTGTTTGTTTATATACCTTAATCCTATTTATTTGTATCATTATGCTTTGGTCTCATTCATTTCAATGACCTAGATCTCACCATAAATTTTTTAATGACTTGGATCTATTGTTCGATAGTACCACTTTAGTACCTTCGTGTGTATATATATATATATATTATCAAGTTTGAATTGTTAGCATTGTGTTTCCCCACATGGAATGAGGAAAAAGATATATAATCTAAAAAACTAAAGTCCAATAGGGTAACACCCAAATGTGGTGAATGAGTGTAATAAAAAATTATAAAATAAAGATTATTTATTATACCTAATTTTTACCCTACAAGATAATAAAGATAAATAGAATATCTAATCAATCAATATAATCAAAAGAAACTCAAGATAATCAAAGATATAACAATGAACATAGATATTTTCATGTAGAAAACCATCACACTAACTATGGAGATAAAAATTCATGAGGTCTAAGACTGCTAATCTAAATCCACTATATGGGATCAAGTTACACAAATTTACCTAACCAGTTTGCTCCCCAATACTTATAACTTGATTCACATTTGTGATATAGTAACCTCCAATTGCTCTAATGAATACTCTTCAACTTCATTGAAGGGATGGAGGTCTTCAACCCTAGATTCTCGAATGAATCCTTCAGATGAGAGATTGAAAATGGTGGGACTTGTTAGGCTTTCTTTCAAGGAGACTCTCTCTCAATCATAATAATAATAATAATAAAAATCTCCTTCACCCTAGAAAGGTTATGATGGGGTATATATAGGCTCAAAGGTTGAAGAGAGTAAGGTTTGCAAATAAAATTTGCATGAAATCTCCGAAAATATTGTGTTTATCTTTGGCAAAATTGGCAAGAACACTCGAGAGCACTTGACCCTCGCTTAAGCGCCTCAGGTAGTGCTCGAGCGGTCCCAACGCTTAAGCATTGTTCCTTGCTCGAGCGATCTCAACGCTTGAGCGTTGTTCTCCGTTCAAGCGATCATGCTTCTTTTTTTTTTTTTTTTTTTTTTTTTTTTTTTTTTTTTTTTTTTTAACGAAGTTTAATAAAAATCAATTTAATTCCAAAAAAAGAATACTATTTCTTTTTATACCTTTTCGAGTTTAGTTTGCCACAAGTCAAACCTTTTAGATATACTTGTGACTTTCTGATTGGACGACCAACAACCATTGATCTTCAATGGATAGTAAATCAGTATCTAAAAATATTTATAAAGCCAAAAATAACTTGGAACAAAATTAACAACATACAAACCAAACTTAATGTCATAATATAATCTTAACAATTCACTATTTCTTGTCAAGTACATATCTCTTTATATTAAAATTGAATTAAAAGAATTCATATATATTTTACAAGGTTTAGTAAATTATCAAATACAACTCTACTAAATTTTCACATTTTATTTGACTTTAATAAAATAAATCAAAGAATTAGGTAAGGAAAAAAACAAAACTATAATGTGGTATCCCCATATCTAATAGAGGAAAAAGTTACTGACGCTATATATGTATGAGTTCATCTTAACCATGTAAACATTATGAAGGTCTATTAGGCCCAAGACAATATCTACACGATTATGAATAGGTCATTACAAATGATATCAAAGTTGATCATCGACTTAATATGAAAGTTTATTTGACCCTATAATTTTATAAGACACAATATTCTCGTTGTGTCCGCATTAGGGGTGATTGTGGTATCTCACATTAGAGAAGGGGTATGAAAGTTTGTTTGTGGGGGAGGAAGGGTGGTGGTTGTGGTATCTTACATCATATAGGAATTATGGAAATTTGTTTGACCTTGTAATCCTATAGGATATAACAACGAGGATGTCTACATAGAAAATGATTATGGTATCTTACATCAAATAGAGGAAAAAGTTTTTGGCACCACAAGGCATAGTGAACAATATCTATACGATTGAGAATGTATCATTACAAATAAAAAAAATGATTTTCTATACATATTTTGTTCTTATGTTTATAGGCATGAAATTATTGATAGAACATTGGATTTTCACATTGTTTTTTTGTTATGCAAAACCAATATTTTGTTTTTACATTTTTTTTTAAATTTCTTTCTATTTTTTTATCTACTTACATTTTTAGTTAGTTTTTAATCATCTTACTGTTGATGAACAATTACAATTTAAAAACCTGTTATTTATAGTTAAATAATAATAAAAATCAGTTACAAAATATAATCAAAGACGAAAACAAAAATAAAAACTAAGGTGGAGTTGGATAAAACTCAAAATTAATATTGAAAACTTTAGTTCTTAATTATAAGTGAATAAAATTATAAATGTTAAGGTATATTAGATTTAAATGTTAAATTTAATTTGATTGTTTAATAATAAAAGTAATTAAAGTTTAAATATAGTATATATATATATATATATATATATATATATATATATATATATATATATATATATATATATGCCCTTGATTTTTTTTTTTTAATTTATTCTAAGGGATTTAAACTTCTTCTTAGACATAAAAAGAAAATTTCTTTGTTATTGTTAGATTATAAATGTTTTTTTGTATATTTAAAACATTTTTTGCCCTCGAAATAAAGAGTTGGATGTTGCCTCCCTCAAGCCATTAATTTGCTGGCTCTACCCATATATACGTATATATAGAACTATATCCCTTAGAGGGTAAGTTTGGGGGAGACAAGGTTAGGTTCGGGATTTTATTTTTGAATATGGGATGGGTTCACGTATTATGTCACCTTGTTCTACCTTTCTAATACATGCAAACCATAAGATAAGCGAAAATGATTTTAGGGGTGGCAAGTAAATTTTATTAGGGTGAGCAGAGTTTGGTTTTAGTCATGTCTTAATCAACTTAAGAATCAAACCAAGTTGACGTTTCTAGTTAAATTAGAATTGATTAGAATTGATTTAATTATTAATCAAAATCAATCTAATTTAGAGTGTGTTTAATAATATTTTTAGAAAATATTTTCAGTTTTTCTAATATTTGAAAATTTTTATCTTTCAATAATTAGACAAATTAAAAATACTTTCTAAAATCACTATCAAACGCATTCTTAATATCGATTTGACTTAATTTAGTGTGTCAATTTTGGATTAAAATTTAGCCCTTGCATTATTATTATATGATATAGAACCAAAAGTGTCACAATTTAATCTTAAACATCATGATATAATAATTCATTATAAAACATTATGCTCAAATGATAATACAAAACTTATTTGTAGATGATATTAATTCGATTTAAAATATTAAATAATTATAATATGATAGGATAATGTGTTAGCCTAGAAATTAAAAAAATAAATGTATATTACCATCTACTTTCATTGATTTGAAATATTTATAAACCATAAATTGAATATAGTTTTCCTGTTTTTTTATTCTTCAAATAACCTAGGAATTATTTTTTTATTCACCTAACCTTCACGTGTGCCCTATTGCTATCGATCCAATTTTGTGGGGTATGGTACCAAAAAGGAGAATTCTATACCCTAGCATTACCCATGTTGGTGTATAGGAACATATATAGGCCAAACTCTTTTTCCCGTGGTGTTTAAAATGATTAAAAAAAATTAAATAAATATAACGAGGCAGGTTGCAATTTGCAAAAGACAAGAAGGGTAAACAATGAATATTTTACTTTTTAGATTATTACTGATTAAAAATAACGTTTCGGAAGTGGTTCGCGTGGCCTAATGGATAAGGCGCTCGCCTCCGGAGCGGGAGATTGTGGGTTCGAGTCCCATCGTGAACGCAGTTTCTCTCTTATTGGATTTTATACCGCCTCTTTTCTTGCATCTCACTGTTTGTTTGTTTTTTTTTTTTGTATACAATAAGAGAGAGAGAGAAAAAAAAAAGGATTACCCCCGCCCCTTTCTTTTAACTTTTGATTTTTGATATTGCATCTCACTTTTTGATATTTTATGTTTATAAACATTAAAAAAAAAAGGATTACCTTGTTTTTTTGTTCACTTTTGGTTTATGATATTTATAAAAATAAAATTAAAAGTAAGTAGTTTTTTTTTTCACTTTTGATTTTTGATATTTATAAAAATGAAATTAGAAGTATTTCACTTTTGATTTTAGATATTTATAAAAATAAAATTAAAAGTAAGGTATTGTTTTTTTTTAAAACATTTTTTTGCTAAAAATAATTTGTTTTCAATTTCAGATAATTTTTTTAAAAATTAAGTTTAAAAATAATCACCACCTAAGTAAGTTTTAAAATTTATTATGCAGTTTTTGCATTAACTAAATAATAAATATTAATTTTATTATTGATCAAAATAACCAAGAATGCATAGAGCATTATTCTTTTTTTTATTTTATTTTTTTAACTCTCTTGACAAAATCAAAGTATTGTAAAACTTCAATTTGAAAAAGAAGAGAAAAAAAAGGAAGACAAAAGCGATAAAAAGAGAAAGTCTTCTTTTCTTCATTTCTCAATTTTCTTAGGAAATAAACCAAAATTTTCTTTCCATCGTTCAAATATATGTAAAATATAAAAATCAATTATCTCTTTCCTTCTATTTTCTCAATAGTTAATAAAATTACCCTTTTTATTATAGGCAAGACTAATGCAAAAGATGAAAATTTAAAAATTATAAATACAAATTGGTTTTTTTTCTTCCCTTTACTCATTTTGGTAACCACATACAAAATCTTCATTTTCTCCATTAATAAAAAATACAATAAAATATGAATTTTAGCAAGAATAAAATTTTATGTTTGTTACTTATTTGCTTGACGAAGAATACTAAGAGTTCTTTTGATAGTAAATGTATGAAGAGTTTTTAGCCTAAAAAATGTTTTTGAAAAAAAAAATTAAGTATTTGATAAAATTTAATACACTTATAAACATATAAAAAATTACTTGTAGTGTTTTATAGAAAAACACTGAATGAGTGATTCTCCTAAAAACACTTTTAGAGAAAACACTTTCATTAAAAACACTATCAAATACACTTTAAAAAGTATAAAAAATAAGAATACTAAGAGGCATTGAGGAATGAATATCATGTAATTAGTATAAAATGGGGATGAAACTACTATGCACAACCTAACACTAAAATAAATTACTATTGGAATGAGATTCTCGTTTCATTATTCATTCTTGTAAACATGTCTTGTTTATAAAATATGAATGAAAAGGGAACCAAAAGTGCATGTTCATGGAGAGTACATTTTAGGGAAAATAATTCTTATTTCATGCATTGTAATAATGTCTTGCCTTACATTATCCTAAAATACCCTTATATATAACCTAACTCACATAAGAATGGTACATCGTTCAATCAATAAAGGTACTTTAAGTTTAAAACAGTGTTACTTTAAGACCAAAATAATGTTAATTTAAGTCCGAAATAGTGTTACTTTAAAACTAAAACACATGTAAGAATATTTTGGAATAATGCAAGGTGGACACTATTCCAATGCATGAATTGATAATTATTTTTTTTAAGTTCTTTTTTTATCCATATTTTGTAGACCGGGCATGTTTGCATTATTCCCCCAAAGAAAAACCCTTCTTCCACTTTACTAATATTAAAAAAATTAGAAAAACATATATTGCAAGAAAAATTCAAAAATGGTTCGAGAGAATGGTTGGATAGTTTTGAAACATTAATTTTATCCCTAGTTGCAAGAGTATTAAAGAATAAAAAAATGTTAAGAAAAATGATTTCCTCATATTTAGTTTTATAAAAAATGAAAAAAAAAAAAAATAGAGAAATCCAACTATGCCAACAATACATGGAGTTCTTAGGACTTAGGATAGGAAATGGTAATGTTACAACCTCACATTAGCAAAAGTGTTCTAAATTTTCCTAATTAAATGGAAAATATTTCTTGGTTTCAAAGTTTCTCAAGAAAATTAAATATGCTTGAATTTTTATAAAAAAATCTAGGATAACTAGAGATCTTGCTTTGGTTATGATAAGGTACAGTATCCTTGTCGGATAAGGCTAGATTAGCTGAGATTTGATTATGCTTAAAGTACATTCTTACTCTTGACTCAAATTTTCTTTACTCAACTTTTCTTCATTTTCCAATAGGGAAGACCGAAAATCCTTCATTGATCATCATTATTCCATAGAGACGGCCACCTTAGACAAGGTTCAACCTTATCTAAGGAAAAACTCTTCATTAATTATATAATGGCCAAAGAGTTAAAAGTGAAGGTAAACGGTATGATTCAAAGGATAGGATAACCAATGCCTTCACTTATTATCCTCCTATAAATGATCCATCAAAAGATAACTATAAAATGAGGCCTAATCTCCATAATAAGGTATGTATACTAGTTCATTTCATTCTTATTTATTGACCTCACACTTTATGCTATGGCTAAATTGATTGTTGGAGAAAAGATAAAAAATCAGCTAAATAATTGTCGCTACCTTTAAAATGTTCAAAATGCACAGTAAAGTCATTGCCAATTATTACGTTTACAAGATTTAACCATCGTGTAGTACTTTGAGTTTTCTCGTTTCTTTTATTGTAAAAAGTAACTACAACTTAAAAATCTATTCTTATCGGGAAGGGCTTATTTAGAAATAGTTTAACAATATTTGAAGCATAGATTGTTCTTAGTAAAATAAGTATAATAAGTTATTAAGTTTTTATATAGAAGAATTAAAACAAGTAAAATGAGTTTGAAATAACATATAAAAATAATTTATTGATTTTAAATCTATATTTCTATTTTCTTTTATTTATTTTTGTTACTTTTCATCTTCTGACATTTTTCTTTGAATTTTTTGGGAGCTAAACATAACCTTTGTAATAATAATAATAATAAAACAATATTTTGTCCTTTTTGTCGAGCAGCATTGTTTACATTAAAATCATTCAGCTGCAATTGACACAAATTCTACAATAATACATACAGATGGTCCTTTCTCAACCAACTTCTCCTTGCATTTCTGTTCTAACTGTGGAAACTGAGTGCAGTAAGAAAATATAATGTAGATTTTGCAAGCAGTAGACTAGGTAGTTTCTCTCTCGCTTCTAATGAAGAGGTTGTACCAAAAAACCAAATCATCATTCACATTGCAGCTATTTGCACTGGAACCATTAATACTATCAGCTTCCAATGCCGAACCAGCTGTGGTAGCTGACAGGAGCTGGGTTGGCAAGATTGGTGCATGGCCTGGACTTTCAATTCTCGGGTCCATCGGCATATTTGCAGTCTTTGATCTTCTTGCATCCCCCATTTTGCATTTGGGAATTGTGTCTAGGGTGGCCAACTTGTGTTTCAGTCTCTTCTTGAGATGGGAATGCCAGAAATTTTTTATCTCATTGTCTGTTCTTCCTGGTAGTCTAGCTGCTATGGCAGACCACCTGGAATACAACATCATGTTAGAATTCACTCATCCAAACTAAGGTATACAAATTTCTATTTTTCATATTTTTTATCCAATTAATTGCTTCTCTCTTGTACAATAATTTTGTTTTCTTTACAGAATTTATCAATATAATATCTGTGTTCATGCTCTATCTTAGGAGTGTTGAAAGAGTTTGATAAAAAAATCTAGGGAAGCTTCCTCCCTGCTAAAATTTAATTAGCTCAGTATTACTCTTCCCCTCCCCACCAAATGGTCTATTTTAAGTCTCTATTAAGCTTTATGAAACCTTATTACCAGCAATATTTATATACAAGTATGATTTTATAATTAGGGTTGATATGATAAAAATACAACCATATATGAGATCAATGACTAATGAAATTGGAAAAGAACTTGGAAAAAGAGAACACTCCTGTTTCCAAGAAGTTGATGGAGCTTGATGATGGTTTCTTCTTCTTCCTTGCTGAAGTTTCCTCGCTTGATATCTGGGCGCAAGTAGTTCGTCCATCGAAGCCTGCAGCTTTTTCCACATCTCATTAACCCTAACATATACCACAATTGAACATATGATTAGGACATACAACATGAAAAATTCATAGTGAAGAGTATGTTAATTCTCAAGAAGGATATCTTCAATCAAACTTTCTTATGAATCAATTTGAAAAAGATAGTAAATGAAAGGAGAGCCCTTCCCTAAGCAAATCCACTCATCATTTACATGGACTATGTGTAGAAATATAAAAGCAAATTAGTAATCTTGGGCTTAATTCATCTAATTACCAAAATCTCAAATAAAACTGTAATTGATTCACATACTATGAACTCACCGGCTTCTTTGGGGAGAGCCCGCCAGTTGTCGTGGCCATGGCGCTGAATGTGAGAAACTAAGATCTGATCTTCCTCAGGAGTCCATGACCCCTTCTTCAGTCCCATACTCTCACAACAAGGAGTCCTCACCATCTTAATTGATACCTTGTCTTCAACCTATATCCCAACTTCAAATGCCCAACTTCAATGCCATATGCACACACATATATACTCTAAGAAAAGAAGTCATAAATAATAATAAAAAAAAACGTGGTCATCCCTCTATACATATATATTTACACATAAAATCCCTAAGAAAAATGCTATAAATATTTTTTGTTTTTTAAAAAGTTGGTGCAGATAGTCCAAAAGCTACGTTGTTTTCAAAAGCAAACCCATCTTTTTCTAAGAAGACAAACGCTCTCCTATTATTGAGATAGTTAATCACTAAGAGATTGACTATTGGGGCTGTCTTCGAATGTGATTTTTGGGTTGAATTTGAGGTAAACGACACTATCTCTTTGACATATGTGCATGTATGTTTGAAAGGTTCAAATATTCCTTAGGGTGCAATGGTCAAAAATAACATGCGAACATGCGCCATATGGGGAATTTTGCCTTAACGATAAAGAAGGAGGGCCATGCTTTGGAGGCAAGAAAAGGGACCACTATTTATTTATGTAGCCCATTTACTTTTCTTTTTTGAAATTTCAAATAAGAAAAACGTGCCATCCATTCCATTTTGTTGCTAGCTATAGATGGAATATGATTTTGCAATTACCGACAAATTTAAGTTTATTTTATTTTATTTATTTATTATTTTTTTTATGAGACCAAAAAAGTAATGTTTTTTTAATCTCATGTAGAAAAATAGTAATAAATAAAAAAAATTGACCAAAAAGAAAAAGCGATGCCATTACGTTTCTTTATATACCTCCACGCTAACCTTCTTTCTTTTAGAATTGACCAAATTTAACTACCAAAATTGAAAATTTTACATGGTATCCAATTAGAATCCACCTGGGGAGGAACTAGAAATAGGATTCAAAGGGGGGCAACACGAGAGAGGTCAATTTTAGGGCGGCAAATGTGAGTCAAAAAACAACAATTAACTTATTGGCTTATTTATTTGTCTTTAAAATCTTATTTTGCATGGTAATTTTTTTATTTATTACTATTTTGTCAAAGCAAATGTGACCCACTTAAATTTTATTTATTTATTTTTATTTAAATTTAAAAATTTAAAAATAAAATATCACTAATGACACTTTTCTCGGTCGCAATTGACATATTATTTATTTTCTAAAAAGATAATATATTTATAAATTGACGTGTAAAAAAAGTACATTGGATTTTAAATGGAAAAAACATAATGAGAAAAAAAGAAAAAATCCACTGTCATTTGCTTCCACTTTGCCACCCTGTAATCCAACATAAAAGAAATTAAAAGGGGGTTGTGGCTGAGGTCAAGCCATGATAACCAGCAAATGGAGTGGTGGTGCTTAGAGCAAGATCTCAAGCCGTGCTTTGACAAAAGCTTTGAAGAAGATGCAGCTGTTTCAAAGTCTTTGACAAAAAGTTTAAAAAATAAAAGAAGGTAGTGGAAGAGGTTCTAGTGGGAAGGCAATTTCAATGCATATCCAAGAGGTTCACCGACAAAAGATTTGGTTAGGAAAAGAAGAGCACGAGCATGCAGAAGACTAAGAAACTTCACCCACTCCTGCTCAGAAAAAGTGATGTTGGTGGGATCGTCTTATTTGACAATGTTAAGTCCTTATCGTACTTAATTTTACCTTTTCATCTCTTGGGAAATGAAAATCTTGTCGGTTGCTCACTTTCACGTAAGCCTGACAGATGCAAAATTTCAAAGGTAGGCAATATTTCAAAGGTGGATACACCATCCCTTCAGTCGGTCCTTAGACAGAAAGGATAAACAATCAAATGAAATGACAGTTTTTGAGATTCAATACTGGGGAGAAAGAGCGAGAACATGAGGGTTAGAACGAGTATTTCTATTAATATATTTAAACAAGGAAATTGTTGGATTTAAGGGTAAGAAAACAAAAGACTAATTCAAAAGATACAAACAAAGAATAGAATGAATAAAAAAAAAAAATTTATCGGTTAAGGTGTGACAAATATTGTCCTTGAAATAGATCCACCCTCCTCGAAGAAGAACTTTGTACTCTGTAAGCGAGATATGTACCGCTTGGGTTTTGAAAAAATTCCTCCAAATAAATGTATGAAAATACTCTCCGAAAAACTCTCTGAAAAATTGGTATTCATATATGGAGAGAGGGGTGACCTGCTTTTATAGACCATTAACACAATCCCAATAAGAATCTACTTGTAATTAGAAAATGACACAAAGTGGAAGGGGAATCTACTTATAAAAGGAATGAGATTCTACTAGCATAATCCTAATAAGACTCTTCCAAAAAATATAACACTAATAGAATAAAATAAAAAAATAATTCTCAATAGGACACTTCCCAAAAATAGAAGACTAATAGAATAAAATAAAATAAATTAAAAATAATTTCCAAAAATAAAAATAGAAATTATTTACACTCTTCCTTCAATCCCCCACAGAATGTAAACGTATTCTTTTTTTTTTTTTGGAGGAAAAAAGAATCCAATACATCAGTACTGGTCCCCAAAGGCTATGAACCAGTCTTAGGACAAATAAGTATTAAATCACAAAACATGGTGAAAATAAATTTCTATGAACTAGTGTTTCTTTATGTAACTCAATGGACTTTTATCCACATTGGTTTTCTCAACTACACTACAAGCTGTACAAAACAGGTTGACACAAATAGGCCATGCTTCCTACTTGGATATTCATGAGAGCTCTAGAGAACCTGCCTAAGTTCTCATAGGAAGCGACCCCACCTCTACTCTCATATAGGTGAATCCATCAAGTATGTTCTGCATTTAAACATACCATCCATAAGGAATATGGTATTCATTAAGAGTAAACACTCAACCTTAGTCAATGTAAAATACACTCTATCTACATCATAGGGATGGACTCTCATACAATTAGAGTTGATAGAGCACCTCAAGTCAAGAAATGATTTGTTATTACCCATATGAACCTATTTCATGGAATTTCCATTCTAATAGGTTAGGTTACCACCACTCTTGACTTCTGTAATAGACATAAGCCCCATTCTCTCGATGTTTCTTCCACTAGTTTCTTATTTAGTGGTTTGGTCAAATGATCGACCAAATTCAACTCTGACCTCACAAATTCTAGGGATATAACCCCTGTTTCAAGCAGCTGCTGCACAATATTGTGCCTTAGGCGTATATGTCTATTCTTCCCATTAAATATTTTACTCTTAGCCTTAGCAATTGTAGTTTGGCTATCACAACGCATATACATAGACAAGGTTGGTCTCGTCCATAAAGGGATATTTGCTAAGAGGTTTCTAAGCCACTCAACCTCAGAGTTTGCCTTTTCTAAGGCAATAAACTCAGCCTCTATAGTAGACAGAGTAATGCAAGTTTGCTTGGCAGACTTTCAAGAATTTGCACTCCCACCAAGGATGAAAACATACCCACTAGTGGATTTCATCTCATCTGAATCCAAGATCCAATTTGCATCACTAAATCCTTCAAGGACACTTGGAAATCCACTAAAGCACAAACCATAGTTAATGGTGCCTCTCAAATACTTAAGGACTCTATGAACATCAATCCAATGGTCCTGATTAGGACTTTGGGTGTACCGACTCAATCTAGCTATTGCATAAACAATGTCAGGTATGGTACAATTCATTAAGTACATTAGGCTCCCTATGATCTGAGTATACTTTATTTGGGCAACACTATATTCTCTATTTTTCTTCAGCTGTGAGTTGGTATCATAAGGAGTTGACACTGGTTTACAATCAAAGTGTTCAAACTTCCTTATGATCTTTTCAACATAGTGCTCTTGAGAAAGTTTAAGCCCATTAGGTGTTTTAGTTATTTTAATTCCTATAATTACCTTTGTCTCTCCTAGGTCTTTCATATCAAACTTAGAACCTAGGAATTTCTTGGTCTCACACACAACCTTTAAGTTAGTTGCAAATATCAGCATGTCATCAACATAAAAGCAGATGACTACATATGTGTTATCCTCATACTTGTTGTAGATACACTTATTAGCATCATTAATGGAATATCCATTAGTTACTAACACATGATCAAACTTGTTGTGCCACTGTTTGGGAGCTTGTTTTAACCCATATAGTGATTCAACCAACTTACACACATTTTTATCCTTCCTTGGAACTACACAACCCTCAGGTTGATTCATATAAATTTCCTCTTCTAAATCCCCATTCAAAAATGTAGTCTTGACATCCATTCGGTGTATCACCAAATTATGAATGGAAGTTAGAGCAATCAATACTCTAATTGATGCTATTCTAGTCACAGGGGTAAAGGTGTCAAAGTAATCTACATCCTTCCTTTGTTTAAAGCCTTTGGCAACTAAACGAGCTTTATACTTCTCTATGGACCTATCTTGTTTTAACTTTCTTTTAAAGATCCACTTACAACCAATAGTCTTTGCACCGGGAGGTAAATCTACTAACTCCCATGTATGGTTATACATTATTGATTCGATTTCACTGTTAATGATCTCCTTCCAGAATGGTGCATCAGGAGAAGTTATAACTTCTTTGTAGGATCTAGGGTCCTTATCTATTAAGAAGGTGTAGAAACCATCTCCAAGGTTTGTTTGTTTCCTATCTCTTTTACTCCTTCTAGGTTCAAATTCAGAAGGTTCAATAGACTTGTCTCTACTTGTTTCTGAACTTGTTGTTTACCATTTAGTTTCATAGGAAGATGTTTTCAAAGAAATCTGCATTCTTTGTTTTTATTATAGTATTGACATCTATAAGATTGTTTTCTGACTTAGTAACAAGAAACTTATATGCCGCACTATTCTCAGCATAGCCAATGAACATTGCATCAAAGGTTTTAGGACCTAGTTTTCGTTTTTTAGGTTCAAGGAGAAGAACTTTAGCTAAACACCCCCACACATTTAGGTATGCTATATTAGGTGCATAACCTTTCCACAACTCATAAGGAGTTTTACCAGTTTTCTTGTAAGGTATTCTATTTTGAATATGACATGCGGATAAGATAGCTTCCCCCCACAAGTTCAAGGGTGTTCCTGAACTTACCAACATTGCATTCATTTTTAAGGTCTTATTTTTCCTTTCTGCTACTCCATTAGACTCAGGGGAATAAGGAGGAGTAGTTTTGTGAATGATCCCATGATCTTCACAAAAAGAATTAAAGGGGTTGGACTCATACTCTCCTCCCTTATCAGTTCTAAGTCTTTTAATTTTCTTACTTAGTTGATTTTTCATTTCATTTTTGTACTTGATGAAAACATCTCTTGCTTCATATTTGTTTCTCAAAAGATACACCCTTGTATACCTTGAGTACATCTATGAAAGTTATGTAGAATCGTTTACCACCTCTAGTCATTGTATTTTTTATGTCTCATGAGTCACTTTGTATTAAACTTAGTTGATCTGATTTTCTTTCAATCGATTTGCAAGATTTCTTTGTAGTTTTAGATTCTACACAAGATTCACATTTTCCATGGTTTTCTAAGGACAGTTTAGGGATTAAACTCAATTCAACCATTTTCTTCATATATGAAAAGTTCACATGTCCTAGTCTACCATGCCAAATATCACAAGAATCAACTATGTAAGCAGAAGAAGAAGATGCATTATTATTAATTATATCAGAAACATTCAACATAAATAAACCTTGATTACAATAACCCTTTCCCACAAATGCATCATTTTTGGTTAAAACTATTTTATCAGAGTCAAACAAGATCCTCACTCTTGCTTTTCCAAGCAGAGATATTGACACCAAGTTCCAACGGATATCTAGCACATGACGAACATCATAGAGGAAAACACTTTTCCAGAGGTTAGCTTGAAGAGAACTTTTCCTTTGCCAATCACTGGAGTAGATCTAGAATCACCCATGAACACTTGTTCATCTCCTTCCTTTATAGTGGTATAGGAAGTAAATACACTTCTATTCCCATAGATGTGCCTGGTAGCCACAGAGTCTACCACCCAGTCCTTCATATTGGTGACCATGCTCACCTCAGAGGAGATTACTGCTATGATCACCTCTGTTTATGCCAAATTTGCCTTTGAATTAGACTTCTCAGTTCTCTTCTTGTGGCGACATTTAGTTGCATGATGTCCAGACTTGCCATAGACAAAGCAATTACCCCGTTTTTTAATAGTTGAGTTTTGGACCTTGATTGATGCATTGGGCTTGGTCCTAGAGTTTTATTTCCTAGACCTATTATTTTTGGGTTTAGATTTTTCTTCTACTATTACATTAGCCTTAGAAGACAATTCCTTAGCTTTCTCAATATTGTCCCTATTTCGGTTTTGTTCATCAATCCTAATATGGATTATGACATCCTCTAGGGACATTTGTTTCCTTTTTATGTTTCATGTTATTCTTAGTCTTTCCAATACTCTGGAAGAGTCTTTACTAAATAACCAACCACAAAAAGTTCGGGTAATTTAATGTCTTTAATAGCTAAGTCATTAATCAACAAATGGTAGTCATGGATTTGAGATGATACATCTCTATTCTCAGTCATTTGGAAATTTCCAAAATTCCCTATGGCATATTTCTGAGTTCTTGCATCTTCCAAAATACATTTTTTATTCATTGCATCCCAAATTTCTTTTGCAACTTTAAATTGACAATAAATATAAAAAAGTTCATTAGAAATGGTACTCAGAATAGCATGCCTAACTTGTTTATTTCCAGTTTCCCAGGTTGGTAACAAATGAGAACCATCTTCTGGTTTTGGGTCAGTAAAAATGTGTCCCAAGTTCACTACATTGATTGTAGAGAAAACCTTTTCCTACAATCTCTTAAAGAATGTCCCATTGAAGAGATCAATTTTAGAGGTGTCAGGACGGGTGTGAACTAGGGAAGCTTCCATTTGGATCTATTTCAAGATTGTTGGATTTAAGGGTATGGAAACAAAAGACTAGCCCAAAAGACACAAACAAATAACAGAATGAATAAAAAGAAAAAATTATCCGCTGAGGCGTGACAAACACTGTCCTTGAAATAAATCCACTCTCCTCGAAGACGAACTCGATGCACTAGGGTACCAGTGGTCTACCTCTAGGATTCAACAACCAGATTTCGCCTTGGGTGTACTCTGTAAGCGAAATGTGTACAACTTGGGTTTTGGAAAAATTCCTCCAAATAGATGTATGAAAATACTCCCCGAAAAACTTTCTGAAAAAATTATCTGAAAAATTGGTATTCATATATAGAGAGAGAGGTGACTTGCTTTTATAGGCCACTAACACAGTCCCAATGGGAATCTACTTGTAATTAGAATATGACACAAAGTGGAAGGGGAATCTACTTATAAAAGGAATGAGACTCCACTAGCACAATCCCAATAAGACTCTTCCCAAACATATAACACTAATAGAATAAAATAAAATAAAATAAAATAAAATAATAATTCTCAATAGGACACTTCCCAAAAATATAAGACTAATAGAATAAAATAAAATAAATTAAAAATAATTCCCAAAAATATAAATAGAAATTATTTACACTCTTCCTGCAAAGGCATGGAGATCAACTCAAGTTGTTGAGAGGAAGCAAACTGATGCCAAAGAGAAGCATAACATGGAAATCAATGTTTGGAATTTTGAAGTTAAAAACATTCAAACCAAAAGTGAAGGATGCAAAGAAAGATCAACCAATCCCTTACTTTGAAATTTTGAAGTGAAGAAGAAGCATTTTGAATGTCAATCAAGGCCACTGGCTCATTAAGAAGTTTTTAAATTGGCATTCAAATTTTGAAATCAACACTTTATTTCATTTGGCATCAGAAGCTCATTTTTGAAATTTGGAAATGGTTTAGAAATTAGCATCCTAGTGATGCTTAGGAATACCTTGATCTAAAGGTAAGTTGATATACTTTTAATGATTCAAATAGTTGAATCTATAAGATGTAGGGTTGTGATTGTATAAACTAACTAAATTAAGAAATATATTTAATAGGTTTAGTATGCCTATTTTCCAAAGTAAGGGTTCAATTTTGGATGTGAATTGGTTTCAATCTCTAATAGTTTTTGGTCCTAAACCATATATCATAAGTTGTTCTCTCTCACTCTTTTTTTGAATTCAACATTGGATTGTGAACTCTCTTGATGCTTTCTTTTTAGTTTTGTTTGTTTGTTTGTTTTTGTGTATTGTAGAAATTGTTCTTATATTTTCTTTATTTTAGTTTATTTTGAATTGGAGTTTTCTTTCAATTTAGCTGACAAGTAATCTCTTAACTTAAATAACTAAACATATTAGTATTGATTTCAGAGGATGACAACTCGTATACTATAAGTCGTAGTGGTTCAAATTTTTGTGTTTGATAACTTTACGTTATATAAAAAACCTTGTGAGCCTAGTTATGAAGACCATTACGAGTATGAGAATGAAATCTTGACTCTAAATGGGAGGTAGATCTTCAGCTAGCCTCCTGCTGCAATGTTATAATTTTCTTATTATAGAAGTGTCCTATTTGGTCAATAGAATTTGGAGTATGAAAGTTAATTAGATGAATTAGCAAGCTATGAAGCAATCAAAGCTGGCATAGGAGAAGTTTTTGCCAAACTAAGTGAAGCCACTGTACAATATTTATCAACTTTTGGAAGAATCAAGGCTAAGTTAAAGGGAAACTTGTGTTTTGGAGATGCTATTTGGGAATTATATGGTTTTTGGAACCCAACAATGGGAAATATGAGAATCAACTTTTAATATGAAAAATATTATTGTTTTTGTACACTCTGAGCCGACTTCATCTTTTGTACCCAAATTGCCCTTCCGTTTCTCCAGCTCAACATCTTCAACATCATCCCAACCTCCATGTTAGCAGGACCACTGAAATTAAGAAAAAACACTAAATTCTGAATCTTTAACTTCTCAAAAAAAAAAAAAAAAAATACCAGACTCAACTACTCAATCTAAATGTTTTCCTCTCTTATTTAGAAGTTTTCTCTCATCTTTTTTCACTCTCGACAACCCAAAATTTCTCTCATTCTAGTTCAAAAACCCAAATCCAAAACTCCAAGGCGGTGTCAAAACACGCCTTTCGGCTTGCCTATGGCTAAGACACCTCAATTGGGTGCTTTCCTTGAGTCCTAGCCGTAGCTGACTCTCGTCTAGGAGCCATGGGAGTCCAAGAGAATCTAGGAAAAATGAAATGGAGCTTGGGTGGAGAGATTAGGTAGCAAAAAACTGAAACCCTAACCTCTAAGTGCATCATAGACTCGCAAATTCGTGTCTAAGATAGCTATATCAACAAGAAATAACACCAAACTTCTCTCCCAGACCACTGAATTGGTGAAGCCCGTGAAGAACCAAAGGAAACGGTGCAGAAAATGAAGCGCGGGAGACTTTTAAAGTATTAGGTCCTGACGAACCGGTCAACCGATACTCGACCGAGAAGAAAAGTCTATTAGAAGAGAGAGAATATTTGTTCCATCTCTTGATCGGACCTTGACCAATACTCGACTGGAACTCGACTGAACCTCGATTAGTCACCTTTGGTATTTTGGTGTTGTACCTTAGGTACTACCTTAATAACCTTTAGGTAAGATCTTAATCTACCTTAGGTACTACTTTAATTGACCTTAGGTACTATCTTAGTTAAAATTGGGTACTACCTGTGTGAAGCCTTAGAACTTCATTTGTGGATATTATTTACTTCATTTGTGACCTTTAGAGCATGTCGTTTTGTGATTAATTAGTGTGGTTAGTGGGTTCACCTTTGGTATTTTGGTGATTGTACCTTAGGTACTACCTTAGTTAAACTTGCGTATTACCTATGGGAAGGCTTGGAACTTCATTTGTGGATATTACTTACTTCATTCATGACCCTTAGAGCATGCCATTATGTGATTAATTAGTGTGGTCAATTAGTTCACCTTTGGTCTTTTGGTGACTATACCTTATGTACTACCTTAGTAGCTTTTAGGTACTATCTTAATCTACCTTAGGTATTATCTTAACCGACCTTAGGTACTACCTTAGTAAAACTTGGGTACTACCTATCTGAAGCCTCGAAACTTCATTTGTGGATATTACTTACTTCCTTTGTGACCCTTAGAGCATGTCATTATGTGATTAATTAGTGTGGTCAATTGGTTTACCTTTGGTATTTTGGTGACTATATCTTAGGTACTACCTTAATAGCCCTTAGGTACTACCTTAGTTAAGCTTGACATGTTATATTTTGAATTTTTTAGTTAATAATCACTGTTATTATCCTAAAATGTGGTATACATGTGTGAATTATATACGCTTTATACTATCTTTTGCAATAATTATTCGTAATAGCAAGTATGGAAACTACAATGCTAGCTATTTACCCCATTTGCTCAAATTTAACCTCTTTCAACCTGAGTTATGCTTTAGAGATTCATGGAACTGAGCTGATAAAGCTAATATGCCACTACAAGAAACTTCAATGACTGTGGGTACTAATTTTTAACCTAACTATTGTCTCTAAAAATCAATACTCTTTATTTATCGAGATGTATGATTTATGCAAATATTGGATTGCACTGGAGATAAGGGACTAGGAGTTGTAGCTTCTACTTTTGTGGACTTTGTAGCAATCTAGCCATTCCAAATTTTTATTGTTATCTAGTAGTTTTACTTTGTTTAGGTGAATTGATTATTGTATTTTTAGTTAATGCAAATTTAGGGATATGTTGTTTAATTTACCAAAGATATTTTGTTTTGTAATTCTCATTATCATATATAGATCTTGGTTAAGATTTGCCTATTTCCTCAGCAGCAACAATACCAGTTACCAATGGAATGAATCTTGTGTAACATGTAGCATCATTTTTGTGTAACCTTATAAATAATACTTTTGAGACCCAGAAAAATTATTATCTTAATAGGGTTATTGATTTATCGATAACTGAATATTTATTAATTTATAAAAATTATTATGTTTTATTTTATAATATTTATACATGTATGACTTATAAATAAGGTATTCTAATAACAATAATAATACTAAAATAGATACCTAAAAGATAGGCAGACTCATCAATGGACCCTCTATCCTCTTGTTTTCCATCTAATTTTTCATGTTCGTCATAGAATAATAAGATGGTTAAATATTCTTTATTTTTTCAATCTAATTGCTCTTTTGATTTTGGAAAAAATTATATTTATCAATATTAATTTGACTAGAAGGAAGACAAATTTACCCAAGCATAGCATTATGACCAAAATATAAAAATAATAATAGAAATAAAAAACCTCGTATGGTTTGAAGCATCTTGTTTTGGTAGTTATCCATTATTAAAATCCATGAAATCTAGGTAGCAGATGAATGAACTAAATCATGCAGTAGAGATGATATTGATCCTTCAAATGATTCACATACATGAATAAATGCGGGTTGGTGTAAGAGACAATAGTTGTTTCATCGTGGACATAGTTTCTATTATTTGCCCTTCTATGCTTTCATGATTTAGCCATAAATGTTCTTTTCTTTTTGCTCCCCGTTTTCAGTTTCAGCTTATTCAACTGTCTAGGAGCGGGTTGGTGTCATTTTCAAGTTTAGACATAAAATCGATCGACTGGTTGCCCATTCTCGATTGAGGTCTGGTCAAGAATGAAGTAAGTAATATCCAAAAATGAAGTTCTGAGGCTTTAAATAGGTAGTACACAAGTTTAACTAAGGTAGTACCTAAGGTCGGTTAAGATAGTACCTAAAGTAGATTAAGATAGTACCCAAGGGTTATTGAGGTAGTACCTAAGGTACAATCATCAAAATACCAAAGGTGAACCAATTGACCACACTAATTAATCACAAAATGGCATGCTCTAAAGGTCACAAATGAAGTAAGTAATATCCACAAATGAAGTTCCAAACCTTCATACGAGTAGTATGCAAGTTTAACTAAGGTAGTACCTAAGGTCGGTTAAGGCAGTACCTAAAGTAGATTAAGATAGTACCTAAGGGCTATTAAGTTAGTACCTAAAGTACAATCACCAAAAAACCAAAGGTGAACCAACTGACCATACTAATTAATCATAAAATGACATGCTCTAAGGTCATAAATGAAGTAAAATGACATGCTCTAAGGTCATAAATGAAGTAAGTAATGTCCACAAATGAAGTTCTGAGGCTTCAAACAGGTAGTACCCAAGTTTAACTAAGGTAGTACTTAAGGTCAGTTAAGGTAGTACCTAAGGTAGATTAAGGTCGTACCTAAGGGCTATTAAGGTAGTACTTAAAGTACAGTCACCAAAATACCAAAGGTGACTGGTCGAGGTCCGATTGAGAGATGGAACAAACATTCTTTTTCTTCTAGTAGATTTTTCTTCCTAGTCGAGTATTGGTCGACTGGTTCATCGAGGCCCAATACTTTAAGAGTTTCCCATACTTTATTTTCTTCATTGTTTTCTCTGGTTCTTCACGAGCTTTGCTGATTTAGTGGTATAGGAGAGATGTTTGGTGTTATTTCTTGCTGATAGAGCTATCTTGGACACAGATTTGCGAGTCTATGTTACATTTGGAGGTTAGGGTTTCGATTTTTAGGTACCTACTCTCTCCACTCGAGCCGCATTTCATTATTCCTGGATTTTCTTGGACTCACATGGCTCCTAAACGAGAGTCAACTATGTCTAAGGCTCAGGGCAAGGGCCTAGTTGTGGTGTCTGAGGCACGTCAAAAGATGTGTTTTGATAGTGTCTTGGAGTTTTGGATTTGGGTTTTTAAATTGAAATGATAGAAATTTTGGGTTGTTGGGAGTGAAGAAAGATGAGAGAAAACTTCCAAATGAGAGAGGAAAACATTCAAATTGGGTGGTTGGGTTGGATGTTTTTTTTTTTTGAGAAGTTAAAGATTCAGAATTTAATGTTTTTTCTTAATTTCAGTGGTCCTATTGACATGGAGGTTGGGATGATGTTGAGGATGCTGAGTTGGAGAAATGGAGGGACAATTTAGGCACAGAAGATGGAGCCAACTCAGAGTGCATAAAAACGATAATACTTTTCATATTAAAAGCCGATTCTCATATTTCCCATTGTTGGGTTCCGAAAACCATATAATTCCCAAATAGCATATCCAAAACACAAGTTTCCCTGAGTTAAATAATAGTTCCTTTTAAGTTTAAACCACTAGAGAATCTATTAAATTAAGCTTACCTTTACTTGAAACCTTAGGTCAATTTGTTGATATAACTTTGTCACTAATACACAAAGCTTTAATCTTGAAACTTTTGATAAAATTGTGTAAGAGTTTATTGATTAATAATGGAAAGGTTCATAGTCATCAAATCTATCTTGAGCTTATCAGTTATGCTACTTGTGAGTATTATTTGGAAGCTAATATTGATTTAGTGAAATCTTTAGTACAAAATCGGTTAAAAGTATATTTTACCATAGTTTGAAGGACTCCTGTCTTGATATGCTTGTAGATTTAAGATCTATTTTTATTTTTGGTTTTGATTATTTTTATGATCTTTTATATAGTTTAGAGTCTTTAGATTTTCATAAGATTAAGCCATTGTCTTTATATCGGCTAGTGCATCACTCTTTAGATTTGAGCCAATTGAAAAGGATTGTATATTAATCATCCCATTTGTAATGATCTTTGATAGAGCATCTATAGAATTGGTTGATGCACTTAGCCAAAACCTGAAATATCAATCCTAACTATCTAGAAATTGAAATTGATATGCTAATGTATATAGTCAAGGAGGACTGTTGCAAAATGGGTGAATAGGTAAATAGGAAAAAGAAAATAAAAAGAAATATAACTAATAGATGAGGGTATGGCTGAAGGACAAATTGGCTTGATATAGGAAGATTATGGCTAAAAGGAAACAAAACTCTATATTCAAATGACACGACTTACAGTCAATCAAACCTTATACTCAAAAGGCATAACTAGAAGTTAATCAAACTCAATACTCAAAGAGCATAGCTTGAAGTCAATAAAATTCTACTCAAAAGGCATGAATTAAAGTCGATCAAAATCCACACTCAAAGGGCATGACTCAAAGCCGATCAAACTCTATACTTAAAGGACGTAACTCAAAGTTGATCAAACTCTACTCAAAGGGCATGACTCAAGGCTAATTAGACATTATACTCAAAGGGTGCAACTTGAAGTTGATTAAACTGTATACTTAAAGGGCACAACTTAAAGTAGATTAACTTTACTTAAAAGGTATGAGTACTCAAAGCAAATCAAACTCTACTTAAAGGGCGTGAATCAAAGTTAATCAAAATTTACTCAAAAGATATGACTTAGAGACGATCAAACTCTATACTTAAGGGGTTTGACTTAAAGTCAATTAGACCCCATACACAAAGGGCACAACTTGGAGCCAATCAAAATTTATACTTAAAGGGATCCAACTCGAAACCGGTTAGGTTCCATACATTAAGGGTGGTTCTCAAAGTCGATTAGGCTCTATACTCAAACAACATAGCTCAAAATTGATCAGACACTACTCAAAGGGTGTAACTTAAGGTTGTAAAGTTTATAATCAACAAGTGTAACTTGTAGCCAAATGATCACCAAACAAAATAAAAGATGATCTAAGTATAGGGAAACCTGATTACTTCGTTTCTTGGCCTTGAATCTTATATGGTACATGTAAAGGTATGTCCTATAAAGAGGGAAAAAAAGACATTAGGTATGTGAATAGTATTGAAACTCTCTCCATCATGGAAGGAATACAAGATGACCATGAAGCATAAAAGAAAGGAAATATCTTTTCAAAAATCCATTGTTCATTTCCAAATTGAGAAAATAAAAGGATCTTGTGACTTGATTGAAAAGGCTAATGGAAACATCTCAAAGGCTCATCTTGTTGAATCTAAACTTAACAATTTTTTTTAAGTTTGGTGAAGGACATAAAACAAAAGTAACATCAAATTTCAAAAGAAAGGAAAAAAAAAAAAAAAAACAAGAAGCATTGCTATGTATGTGGAAAATTGGGTCATAATGCAAGTGAGTGTTAATTTCCTAAATCTTAAAACATTAAACTTTAAGCTAACTTTCTCGAACATGAAATGATTATGGTTGTTGTCTCAAAGGTGAGCTTAATTTCAAATACAAAGGACTAGTGGTGGGTACTAAGGCCACTAAAGATATTTGTAGCGAGAAGCATTTTTTTTTTTTTCCTCCTATGAGCTAACTAAAAATGGAAAACATTTTTTTTAGGGAAATTCTCTAACTTCTCCCATTATTGGCAAAAAAGAAGTTTTATTAAAACTTTATTGGAAAGATCCTCCAACTCAATTATGGGCACCATGTTACTAAAATTAGAAAAATTTAATCTTTGGTTTACTAAACAAGGTGGGCTTGAAGCTGGTTTTGAATATGATAATATTGTACTCACTAAAAATGAGGAATTTGTAGGCAAAAGTTGTTAGAAGTATTTATTTATTATTTTATTTATTCAAAGTACTTGGTTGTGTGTTGTCCAAGTCTTTATGTGGTAGTGGAGTTCGTTGGACACTTTTCTAGGAGTTAGTGGTTGCACATTTTTACTTTTATGCATATAACCGTTGCATATTAGCTTAATATATATGTAGTAGTTGATTGTAAGCCATTATGTAGCATTGAGAGTAATAAAGTTTGGTTTTTTTTTTTTTTTGTACAAAGTTATTCTATCTTTTGCTTGTCTTTCTTTAATATATAATAGTAGTGTCAGAGTAAGTTAGAAGAGTAAAAAGTATGTGTTAGTGAAACGTGAGGTGAAGAGAGTATAACAATAACTTTATTTCTTGTCTTTTGTATTGAAATGAGGAAAGTGTGGGAGTGTTAGTAATTGCAAAGAGATAGAGCCAAAATAAAAAGAGTAATCATGGGATAAAGAATAGTAGCATTTTTATTTTGTTTCACCGACTTTCTTTTTTGTAGCAGCATTTATCCATGACTAATTAAAATTTTGTTTAATCTTCTATTCCTTGCTTTGATGGTTACTATGACCATTGAAGTATGTTGATGGAAAACTTCTTAAAGTCTAAGAAGCATTGGCAGGTAGTCTTTGATGGAATAGTAAAATTAGAAATTGGCACAATAATGACAAATGCATAAATAATGGAACTAGAAGGGCAATGGTTGAAAGATTTAAAAGCAAAAAAATTATCTCTTCCAATAAACCATTCTTAACAAACATTCAAAGTACATTAGGGATTCTATAAAAAAATGTATTAAGGATTAGTAAGGGAAAAATGCCAATAGCTATAAGCACTTCATTCGGAGTCCAAAACACCTTGGATCAAATTGACAAAGTTGGTGTTAGATTATTTTTCAAGAACAATAGCGATAGTTAACAAAATATGGATACATGGCAACAAAATGAAAGACATCACCATCATTGAGAAGATTCTTAATCCATGATGCCAAAATTTAATTTAATTTTTTTGTTTGTTTTATAGAAGAATCTAAGGATAGTGATGAACTTTCAATTGATGAATTGTAGAGTTCTTTGTTAGTTCATGAGTAGAAAATTAATCAACAAGGGAAAGAGAAGCAAACATTGAAGGCTTTAACTAACAACCACTCTTTGACACCAAATAGAGATAAAAACAGAAGAGACAGAGGTAAAAGAAACAAGGATTGTAGAAACTAGTATAAAAAAATATGAAGATTTTCAATCTCATGATTCTTAAGGGAAATGAAGAGGTTGAGAAGGTCATTATTCAATTGGTTATAGACCAAAATAAATAGACAAATCAAATGTTGAGTGCTATGGGTGTTGCAAGTATGACCAGTATCAATCAGAATGTCAAACTAATTTGTTTAAAGAACGTGGTAAAAAAAATTTAATTTTGAAAAAAAGGAAAAAGTATCTTTGTTAATGGTTTGTCATGCCAAAGAGGAAACCTACAAGAACTTATGGTACTTAGAAATAGGTTGCAACATCCATATGTGTAGAGATAAGTCGACGTTCTCTGATTTGGATGAATCCTTTTATGATAGTGTGAAGCTTAGTGACAACTCTAAAGTTTCTATCATAGGAAAAGGAAAAGAAACAATCCTAACCAATGGAAATTATGTTCAAACTATCTTTAATGTTTTTTTTTTATTCCAGATTTGAAGACAAATTTGCTTAGTATTGGTCAGATTCAAGAAAAGAGATATGAAATCTTTATCAAAGATGGAGTCTGTAAAATTCAAGATGAAAAATTAGGCCTAATTGCTCAAGTCAACATGACAACAAATTGAATGCTTCCATTGTATCTCCACAACACTACTCATTCATGCTTCTCTATGAGATTGAAAGAAGAGGCATGGTTATGACACTTTCGCTATGAGCATTTAAATTTTGGAGGATTGAAAATTCTACAACAAAAGAGTGTGGTGATAGGCCTTTATCAAATTATAGTTGTTTCTCAAGTCTGTGAAGATGTGTTATCAAATAACATCAAAATCAATTTCCTTAAGGGAAATTATGGAGAGCAAAGAAAGCACTAAGCTAGTGCATCTTGACATTTGTGTGCCGATAAATCCATCTTCTAATGGAAGTAAAAGATACATAATTACCTTCATTGATGATTATAGCTAGAAAACATGAGTGTATTTTTTTATAGGAGAAATTAAAAGATTTTCTAACCTTTAAAAATTTTAAAGTGCTAGTTGAAAAAAAAATTGACAACCCAACTAAAGTTCTTCATATTGGCCAAGGTGGAGAATACAATTCACATGAATTTGCAAATTTCTGTGAGCCATACAAAATCAAAAAACAACTTATGTCTTAACAAAATGGTATTTTCGAGAAAAAAAGATCACATAATTCTAAATATGGTGTGAAGCTTTTTAGCAAGTGACATTCCAAATATTTTTTAACCGAAAGTAGGTAACTAGAGTATTCATATATTGAATAATAGTCCCACACTTACTATTCAAAATATAACACCTAAAGAAGCATGAAGTAGGCCCAAACTAGCAGTGGATTATTTTAGAATTTTTAGGAGTGTTGCATATGCTTATATTCTAAATGAGAAGAGAAAACTAAATGATAAATGAGAAAAATGCATTTTTCTTGGTGTTAGTGATTAGTCAAAATCTTATAAATTGTACATTCCTATCACCAAGAAAATTAATGTAATTAGTCACAACATTGTCTGTGATGAAGAAAGCTTCTGGCCATGGAGTAACAATATTATTCAATGCTAAATTCTGATAGACTTTGATGGAAAAAAAAAATGAAAAGTAACAATGTGCAGAAAACCAACAACAACTAATTCCAATAATACCAACCCTAATAATCATTCAAAATGTTTATGCAAAATCACAAAGCCTACTGGCCATTGAAGTAGTTGTAGAATAGAGGTCTCAACAACTTAGAAAAAGACCGACATGGATTATGAGGTAATTTATATCGGTTAATCTGGTGATGGCCCAATTACACATTTTGCTTTATTTTCGAATTGTGATCTTTTAGCTTTTAAATATGTTGTAAGAGAATCGAAATGGTGAAAGGCTATGGATACTGAAATTGTGACTATCGAAAGAAACAACACTTGAGAATTGATGGAGATTTGAAAAGGGCAAAAGACCATTGATGTGAAATAGGTGTATAAGACAAAATTAAAGGAGAATGGTGAAGTTGGCAAGTGCAAGGTGCAATTAATAGTGAAAGGTTATGAGTAAGAGTTTATAATCAACTATAAAAAAGTTTTTGCTCATTTTAGAAGACATGACATAATCAAATTGGTAATCACACTAGCAATACAATGCTCATGACCTATTTTTCAATTAGATGCAAAATTGACATTCTTACATGGAGTTTTGGAAAAACAAGTATTTATTGATCAAACTTTTAGTTATGTGAAACTTGGAAATGAGCATGAAGTGTATAAATTTAAAAAAAAAAAAGGCTCTATATGGATTAAAACAAGCCCTATGAGCTTGGTATAATCGTAGTGATGCTTATTTTGTGAAGGAACATTTTCAAAAGTGTCCATATGAGCTTACCATTTTTGTTAAAACTGGAAATGGGGAAAAAAATGCTCATTGTGTGCTTATATGTTGATGATATTATATATACTAAGAATGATAGTGTTATGTTTGAAACTTTTAAGAAGTCCATGATGGTTGAATTTGATATGTCTAATCTTGGAATAATGCATTATTTTCTTGGTATAGAAGTAGTGTAATCAATTGTTGGAATATTTTTTCTTTTCTCAAAAGAAATTTATGCAAGAAATTTTTAAATAAGTTTCAAATGAAGAATTACAATTCTATTAGCACACCAATTGAAGTAGGTTTGAAGCTTGTTAAAGGTCTTATGGGAAGGAAAGTAGACAACACTTTTTATAAACAAATTGTGGGAAACTTGATGTATTTTACTACAACAAGGTCTGATATAATGGATGTTATGACTTATTACTAGGTATATGGGGTGCCCAAGAGAGTGCATCTTCTAGGTACCAAAAGAAGTTTTTAATACTTGCAAGGTACCATAAACCATAGGATATTATACAAAATGATGAAAAGTTAGATTTGTTTGGCTTTACCAACAATGATTATACAAGTGACTCTAATGATAGAAAAAATACATTTAACGGTGTTTATGAAGGGCTCAGAAACTATTTCATTGTCTTAAAAAAAACAACCAATTGTTACTTTATCAACAACTAAAGTCAAGTTTGTAGCTGCAATAAAATGTGTTTGTTAAACTATTTGGTTAAGAAGGATGCCTGAAGAGTTTCATTTCAAATAACAGAGTCTCACTCCAATTTATTTGTGACAACAACTCAATAATCAAACTCTCCAAAAATCATGTTTTACATGGAAGAAGCAAACACATAGACGTGAAGTATAATTTTTTACAGGAACTTACAAATGATAAAACAATTAATCTCATCTACTATAGAAGTGAAGATCAAATTGCTGATATATTCACAAAGCCCCTCAAATTAGATACGTTTTAGAAGCTTAGGAAACTACTTGACATTTGCATTATGGAGAGTTTATTGTAAGAAAAAGGCATGAAACTAATATTCTTTAAATCAAATAACATCAAGTTTAAGGGAGAGATTGTTGGAAGTATTTACTTATGATTTTATTTATTCAAAATACTTGGTAATGTGTTATCTTAGTCTTTAGGTGGTAATGAAGTATGTTGCATTTATTTACCAATTCTTTATACTTATTTTGTTACTACACATTGGACGCACACTTTTTTCGAAGATAGTGGTTGCACATTCTTACTTTTGTGCATTTAACTATAGGATATTAACTCTATATATAAAGCATCTAATTGTAAGCCATCGTGTGGTAGTGAGAGTAATAAAGTTTGGTTCAATTTTTCATACAAAATTCAATAAAGTCTAGTTCAATTTTTTCATACAAAATTCTTGTATTTCTTACTCGTCTTTCTTTTATATATAATAAAAGGTGTTATGGTGATGATTTATTTGTCTCAAATCGAATAACATTCAGTTTAAGAGAGAGATTGTTGAAAGTATTTACTTATTATTTTATTTATTTAAAATACTTGGTCATGTGTTGTCCTAGTCTTTAGGTGGTAGTGGAGTATATTACATCTATTTACCAATTCTTTAGGTTTATTTTATTACTGCACATTGGACATTCACTTTTTTAGGAGTTAGTGGTTGTGCATTCCTACTTTTATAGATGTAACCATTAGGAATTCCCTTTATATGTAGAACAATTTATTGTAAGTCATTGGGTAGTAGTAAGAGTAATAAAGTCTAGTTCAATTTTTCATACAAAATTTAATAAAGTTTGATTTGGTTTTTTGTACAAAATTCTTTTATCTTTTCCTTGTCTTTCTTTAATATATAATAAAAGGTGCTATGATGATGATTTTTTTTTGTCTTAAATTAAATAACATTGAGTTTAAGGAATGAATTGTTGGAAGTATTTACTTATGATTTCATTTATTCAAAATACTTGGTTATTTGTTGTCCTAGTCTTTAGGAGGTGGTGTAGTATGTTGCATCTATTTACTAATTCTTTAGGCTTATTTTGTTACTGCACATTGGGTGCACACTTTTTTAGGAGTTAGTGGTTGCACATTTCTACTTTTATACATGGAATCATTGGGTATTAGCTCTATATATAGAGTAATTGATTATATGTTGTTGTGTAGTAGTAAGATTAATAAAGTCAGGTTCAATTTTTCATACAAAATTCAATAAAGTCTGGTTTGGTTTTTCGTACAAAATTCTTCTATTTTTTTTGCTTGTCTTTCTTTAATATATAATAAAAGATACTATGGTGATGATTTATTTATCTTAAATGTGTTTTTTGTTGTTAATAAGAATATAAGCATTCTTATGCATACTTGGTTGAATATTTCAATGTGTCATGCTAGATTAGGACATGTGAATGTGAATGCTATTAAAAGAATGAAAAATGTAGGCCTCATTTTTTTATTTTTCTAATATCAGTTTTAATAAATATGAAACTTATGTGGAATTAAATATTGTGAAAAAACCTTTCAAAAATATATAAAGAAAATAAAAATTAGCAAGTTTTATTCAAAATAATTTGGGTAATTTTAAAAACAATATGATAATGAGACGTAAAAAAATGTTATATCAAATTTGTAGATAACTTTTCTAAGATCTTTTTAAGTTCTTAGGTTGAAGCATTAGAAGCTTTCATAAAACATAAAACCCAAGTGGAAAACCAATTAAACAAAAGAATTAAAAGGTTAACATCTAATCATCATCATGGGAATATGATGGAATAAAATTTATGAAATTTGTGAAAATAATACCAGAATGCATAAAAACACTACACCTTGTACATGTAACAAAATCGAATTGCTAAAAGAAAAGATGAACACTTAAGGAAATGATGAATGGTTTATTAATTAGTTTAGGATTAGACTAATATGTGGGAGAAGGCTATACTAGGTGCTTGTCATATATTAAATAAAAAAATTAGTAAAAAAATATAATAAAATACTTTATGAATTGTAGAAAGGTTACAAACCTTCTATAAAAGTTTTGAAAGTGTGGGGTTGCCTTGGTAAGGTTAGAATATTTTATATTAAAATTAAAAGAATTAGATTTAAAACTAGTGATTGCGATTATTTGTTATGCCATATATATATATAACTTTGTTATTAAATAAACAATTTATGAAAACACTATCATATATAAAATTTAATGATGCTGAATTTTTTTGAAAATATTTTTCCTATGAATATTAGCCATGAAAGTAAATAAAATCAATTGAAGATTCTACTAATAAAATTATGGAATTAGATGAAGCATAAGAACTTAGGCATAGTAAGGGAGTTAGAATAGATAAATCATTTGGCAATGATTTTATTGCAACTTTTCTAGTTGAAGATGGACCAAAAACATATCAAGAAAAAATTTATTCTAAAAAGCATAATTTATGTAGAGACGGAGTAAAAGACGAATAGTTGATTTACCACATAAAGCTATATTTAGGTAAAGACAATTTCATTATGAATTATAAGACATAACCTATATCAATGTGAAAAAAAGTTTTGAAAAGACAATTTTAGTACAAATTTATGACTTTTGCTTATACTAAAATCTCATTTGGAAAAGACAATTTTACCTAAAATAAAGAATAAAGATGGCAGATAAAATATCTATTAACTAAAAATTGTTTTGTGAAAAGATGATTTATAAAATCATTTTTCAAAAAAAAAAGAGAAGATTTCTACATAAAAAATCATTTTTTTTAAAAAAATGATTGTAAAAGTTCCATATTTTTGCAAATATTTTATAAAATATTGTAATTTACAAATAATATTTTTAAATAAAAAGTCCTAAATTTGTACAAGGCTAGATTAGTAATAAAATATTTTAAACAAAATGAAGACATTATTTTGATACTTATTCACCGTATCAATACTAACAATTTCTCTTTGCAATTGCATATAATTATAAGCTTATAATTCACCAAATTGATGTAAAAAGACATTTTGAATGGCGTGGAAGAAGAAATTTACATGGAAATACTTGAGGGTTATGAGGTTCATGGAAAAGGGAATGAAGATTGTAATTTATTTCAATCACTATGTAAGTTAAAACAAACACCTAAGTCATGGAATGAAAAATTTAATTCCATTCTTGTTTCAAAGTACTTTATAGTTAATAATGGTGATACTTGCATGTAAAATTTATGATAATGATTCACATGTTATTTAGTGTTTATATGTTGATAACATTTTGATTACAATCTGATAATGGTACTACTTGTGTTATTTTGTGTTTATATGATAATGGTACTATTTTAGATATTTTGAATTCCACTAAGAAAATTTTGGATTCCAACTTTAATATGAAAGAACTTGGTGAGACAAATATGATATAAGTTATAAAAATATTAAAATGGATAGAAGTGTTTGCTTTATCCCAATCACATTACATTACATATATTTTTTTTTTTATAAAAAAATTTGGATTTTTTTATGGCGGACCTTTGAGAACTCCTTATGATCCTAACATACAATTAAATAACATAGAGTGTTTCTAAAATTAAATATGTTAAGGCCATAAATAGTTTATGTATTTAATGAATTGTGCTAAACTTTATATTGTCCATGTGGTCCATAAACTAAGTAGACACATCCATAATCTTAGTAGAGACCAATGGATAACTATGCATAGGTGTAATTTGTCTCATACTCATTCTCACTTATTTTATTTTTATTTGCTATTATTTATTTATAAGGCTTATTTTATTTGTGTTTATTTGGGCTCATTCCATTTTAATTTTGGCCAAACTTTCCACAGCCATATGTGAGAACCAATCCTATCAATTCTTTTGTCTTTTTAATCTCCAACATCCATTTTAAAAGTCAAACCCTAAAAGACTCATTTTTCCATATTCTATCGTCTACTCACAACCTCCACTCCTTCCTATTCTTTTTCTCTTCTTTTCCTTTCATTTTCTTTTCTTTCCTTTTTCCATTTCCTCATCAACTCCACCACCACCAATTTGTTGTCGACGGTGCTACCATTGGCACCATCTCCAATCATCCTTCTCTCCCCTCACTCTCCAACTATATAATCCCTATTTCTCTCTCTTTTAAGTTTTTTATTTTATTTATTTATTTATTTTTACCTTTCTTTTTTCTTTTATTTCCCTTTATGCACTGCCACTAACGTGTTTCTATCTTCATCGTCGTTCCTCATGGCCATCGATTGCTACATCTCTATTTGTGGGTTAGGAGATAGGTAAGTTTTCATTTACTTATTTGTTTTTATTATTTCTTTCATTTGTTTTTAATTGTATTTTGATTTTTTGTCTTTGGCTTGACATTGTGAGATTTGGACCTAATTTGCTTATTGATATGAATTTTAGGCCCATATGTTGTTGGTGATTGAAATTTGGGCCTATTATATTAGTTGGATTTGAGTTTGTGTATTTATTAAATATTGTATTGGGCTCAACCATTTTGTTAATACATAGGTTGTGACATTTCTTTTTGTTGTTGTTCAGAACGAGAAAAGAGGTGCAGTGTTGATCATGAGCAGTTAGAGTAGTTGGAGACAAGGTCTGGGCATGGACAGAAAGTTGGTAGGACTTGATTTGGGATAAAGAGATCACTTGGAGTAGGAGAAATGTATGGGAGACGAGACGAGTCTTTGGATTTTTCTTGATTTCTCTGTATTTTCCTTTTTTTTTTTTTATGAGAGGTTGAGAGGTTTTTGGCATTTCTAAGCTTTATTGGAAAGCTGTGGAAAGCCACTACTAATCTTGGATTGCATTGTAAAAGGGTACATAATTCATCCTTGTCCTCAATTTCTATACATATTTGTATTTATTTCTATACATACTTGTATATGTTTTTGTACATACTTTTTTATATGTTTTGTTCGTTTTTATTATTTATCCTATAGATATGTAATTGTTCTAAATATACTGTCATCATTTTGTTATTAAACTATACATGTATAGGTATTTGAATGAATAAGTGTGGACCCCACATTTCGGCTCATGCGTTTTCCACTCGATGGCGAGTTTGATTTTTATTTCGAAAATGATTTTATTGTTTGAAAAATGACTTGGAGTCGCCACTTATTTTTGTTTTATTTTTTAAAAGGGTAAACAAAATAAGAAAGAAAACCCTAAGCGTGACTCCTCATTTTGGAAAAGGTGATCTACGAAAAACCGGATCGGGCTCGGGGGTTAGGTTACTTATTGAGAAGGTATGATAAAAAACCATAGCACCCCTCTAAGTCCCTAAAGTCGGGTCTTTACTAATAAAATGAAGCTGACGTGACAATCAGTGGGAAAATCAATGGATACTCAAATTGATCATGCGTATATGAGAATCAAAACACTCAATAAAGAACGATCGAAGTGGGAGCGGGGCATACCTTGTCATCAAACGATCAACGCGCTATCAAGAGAGCGGGTTAGTGCACAATTAAGAAATAATCTCATGCATATCAGAGAGTAGGATAAATCAATCATGTATGATAATCCGATCAAACAATCAATCAATCAATCATGAAGTCACCCATGTTGGGCTCCCACCAAAGCCCGTTTATTTAGCATGACTTAATGTCACAAATTCCATTATTCTGGAATTATAAAAAATTTATTCATGCTTGTTGAAATCAAAAGGAGCAGAAGATCATTTGAAAGCCGGAGTGGAATTAAAACTATTTGAGAGAAAATCGGATTTTCGAAATTTTATTTGAAAGATTGGAGTCTCGAAGATTATTCAAAAATTGGAGTTTTAGAGTTTATTTGAAGATCAAACTTTTAAAAATTAAATGTGAGAATGAAAATTTTAGAAATTAAATTTGAACGAGATTGGGATTTTGAAAATGATTTGAGAGCTCGGGATTTTAAATGAGTGGATAAGTGGATGAGTAAATAAGTAAATGAATGGAATAATAACGATGGCGAAATAATAAAGATTAGGTAAATAATTGCGAGAGATGGAATTTTTGGAGATTAAACTTATAGATTGAAAATTTAAGAAATTTATTTAGAGATGAGATCTTTGGTATATGAATAACTGAATAAATAAATAGATGGGATAACATTAATAACGAAAATGATCTTTAGACAGCGGTATATGAACGGTGGAGCTTTTGAGATTGGAAATTAGACTTGGAAGTCGAGTTCCGAAGAATTAAATTTTAACGATTAGAATAAATAAATAAATATGGAATAATTATGCTAATTAACGGAAATAACATTTTGAACGAATAGAAAATGAGTAGTGGAATTTTTGAGATTGATAATTAAATTAGGACGTTGGATTTTTGAAGAATTGGACCTTTAAATAAATAAATAAATATGGGATAATAATTCCAATTGATGAAAATAAGATTTAAACGAATTGTGAAATTTTTAGGATTGAAAAATTAAATTAAGACATGGGATTTTTGAAGGATTAGACTTTAAATAAATATGGGATAATAATTCTAATTGATGAAAATAAGATTTAAACGAATTGTAGAATTTTTAAAATTGAAAAGTTAAATTAAAACATGGGATTTTTTAAGGATTAGTCTTTAAATAAATAGACAAATATGACATAATAATTCTAATTGATGAAAATAAGATTTAAATGAATTGTATAAATTTGAGGATTGAAAAAAATTAAATTAAGACGTGAGATTTTTGAAGGATTAGACTTTAAATAAATATGGGATAATAATTCCAATTGATGAAAATGAGGTTTAAACAAATTGTAGAATTTTTAGGATTGAAAAATCAAATTAAGACATGAGATTTTTGAAGGATTAGACTTTAAATAAATAGATAAATATGGGATAATAACTCCAATTGATGAAAATAAGATTTAAACGAATTGTGAAATTTTTAGGATTGAAAAATTGAATTAAGACAGAGGATTTTTGAAGCATTAGACTTTAAATGAATAGATAAATATGAGATAATAATTTCAATTGATGAAAATAAGATTTAAACGAATTGTAGGATTTTTAGGATTGAAAAATTAAATTAAAACATGGGATTTTTGAAGGATTAGTCTTTAAATAAATAGATAAATATGACATAATAATTCTAATTGATGAAAATAAGATTTAAACGAATTGTAGAAATTTGAGGATTTAAAAAATTAAATTAAGACGTGGGATTTTTGAAGGATTATACTTTAAATGAATAGATAAATATGGGATAATAATTCCAATTGATGAAAATAAGATTTAAACGAATTGTGGAATTTTTAGGATTGAAAAATTAAATTAAGACATGGGATTTTTGAAGGATTAGACTTTAAATAAATATGGGATAATAATTCTAATTGATGAAAATAAGATTTAGACGAATTGTAGAATTTTTAGAATTAAAAAGTTAAATTAAAACATGGGATTTTTGAAGGATTAGTCTTTAAATAAATAGATAAATATGGCATAATAATTCTAATTGATGAAAATAAGATTTAAACGAATTGTAGAAATTTGAGAATTGAAAAAAATTAAATCAAGACGTGAGATTTTTGAAGGATTAGACTTTAAATAAATATGGGATAATAATTCTAATTGATGAAAATGAGGTTTAAACAAATTGTAAAATTTTTAGGATTGAAAAATCAAATTAAGACATGGGATTTTTGAAGGATTAGACTTTAAATAAATAGATAAATATGGGATAATAACTCCAATTGATAAAAATAAGATTTAAACGAATTGTGAAATTTTTAGGATTGAAAAATTGAATTAAGACAGAGGATTTTTGAAGGATTAGACTTTAAATGAATAGATAAATATGGGATAATAATTTCAATTGATGAAAATAAGATTTAAACGAATTGTGGAATTTTTAGGATTGAAAAATTAAATTAAAACATGGGATTATTGAAGGATTAATCTTTAAATAAATAGATAAATATGACATAATAATTCTAATTGATGAAAATAAGATTTAAACGAATTGTAAAAATTTGAGGATTGAAAAAAATTAAATTAAGACGTGGGATTTTTGAAGGATTATACTTTAAATGAATAGATAAATATGGGATAATAATTCCAATTGATGAAAATAAGATTTAAACGAATTGTGGAATTTTTAGGATTGAAAAATTAAATTAAGACATGGGATTTTTGAAGGATTAGACTTTAAATAAATATGGGATAATAATTCTAATTGATGAAAATAAGATTTAGACGAATTGTAGAATTTTTAGAATTAAAAAGTTAAATTAAAACATGGGATTTTTGAAGGATTAGTCTTTAAATAAATAGATAAATATGACATAATAATTCTAATTGATGAAAATAAGATTTAAACGAATTGTAGAAATTTGAGAATTGAAAAAAATTAAATTAAGATGTGAGATTTTTGAAGGATTAGACTTTAAATAAATATGGGATAATAATTCTAATTGATGAAAATGAGGTTTAAACAAATTGTAGAATTTTTAGGATTGAAAAATCAAATTAAGACATGAGATTTTTGAAGGATTAGACTTTAAATAAATAGATAAATATGGGATAATAACTCCAATTGATGAAAATAAGATTTAAACGAATTGTGAAATTTTTAGGATTGAAAAATTGAATTAAGACAGAGGATTTTTGAAGGATTAGACTTTAAATGAATAGATAAATATGGGATAATAATTCCAATTGATGAAAATAAGATTTAAACGAATTGTGGAATTTTTAGGATTGAAAAATTAAATTAAAACATGGGATTTTTGAAGGATTAGTCTTTAAATAAATAGATAAATATGACATAATAATTCTAATTGATGAAAATAAGATTTAAACGAATTGTAGAAATTTGAGGATTGAAAAAAATTAAATTAAGACGTGGGATTTTTGAAGGATTAGACTTTAAATAAATATGAGATAATAATTCTAATTGATGAAAATGAGGTTTAAACGAATTATAGAATTTTTAGGATTGAAAAATTAAATTAAGACATGGGATTTTTGAAGGATTAGACTTTAAATAAATAGATAAATATGGGATAATAATTCCAATTGATGAAAATAAGATTTAAACGAATTGTGAAATTTTTAGGATTGAAAAATTGAATTAAGACAGGGGATTTTTGAAGGATTAGACTTTAAATGAATAGATAAATATGAGATAATAATTCCAATTGATGAAAATAAGATTTAAACGAATTGTGGAATTTTTAGGATTGAAAAATTAAATTAAGACATGAGATTTTTGAAGGATTAGACTTTAAATAAATAGATAAATATGGGATAATAATTCCAATTGATGAAAATAAGATTTAAACGAATTGTAAAATTTTTAGGATTGACAAATTAAATTAAGACATGGGATTTTTGAAGGATTGCTTAAGGACCTAGGTTTTGAAAATGAGATTTAAAGTTTAGAATGTAGTAAATTCATCGAGACCAACATAAGTTAATTTTATAAAAAATTTCACATATGGTGGTTAGATATAACTAAAGAAGGGAAGATAGGATACAAATTATTTTAAGTTTTGAAAATGATATTCAACCTTAATGATTTGTCTTTTAATTGTCTTCAAGTTGAGCTAACTAAATTGGTGAAAATAAAATAAGATACAAAAATAAAAATGAACGAATAAGTTAATAATTTTACTAAGATTAGAGATTTAAAACTTGTTTAGAAATAAAGTAGCCAAATGGGCTAACTCAACATGGACTTGGGCCGTGAGGGTGGCTAGCATAGGGAGCATGAGGCCCTCCACCAACATGCTTGGGCCCAGGCTCTTACTCATGCCCAAATCCAATGCCATCATGGGCAAGCCCAAAACTAATACCATCATGGGCAAGCCCAAAACCCATCTCCATCACAAACTTGGGCCTAGTGCCCCAACTCAAGCCCAAAACCAATACCATCATGGGCAAGCCCAAGGCAACCATTCCCCCCAACACCTACTCCACCACCTGGGCAACATCCCCCAGAGAAGGCCGCTGCCGCCGACGGGACGAAAGGCAAGATAGAGGTGACAGAAGGCTATGAGGCTCGAGGGGTCCCTGACACGAGCACCGCCGATGAAGACAGTGGGGATGACCTCTCGTCATATGAGAGAGCAGCGTTAATGGCCGAGCTCCTAGCGTGACTAGGCGAGTCGCAAGCGGTGCAGGCGATTAGGGCGCGAGCGGGCACGAGGTCCGGGACTGCATCACGCCTGACGCTAGGCCGCCAGCACCGCAAACGGGTCCGGTGAGGCCAAACTGGGCCTAAATGGAGGGCGACCACGACGGCGGTGACGACATTGCTAACGAGGGAGATTTCATCGTCGTGGTTGGTGACGGGGTCCTTGTTCAAGGTCCTTGAACGGAGAATGGCTGGTTGGAAATGGTTGAGGTAGTGGTGGTCGGATTGGCTGGAAAGTAGGGGTTGTCGATGGTGTTGATGAACGACAACCATGGAAGGGCTTGCATGCATGGTTCCCATGCATGTAGGCGGGTGGCTTTAGGGTTCCTATGGAGATGAACAAGGCGTGGGCATGGTGGGTAACCGGGTGTGCAAGGTTCCACGCATGTGAGTATGAAATGGGTATGGAGGTTAGAGAGAGAAAATGTGGCAACATGCATGGGTATTGTGAAATTTGGGTATGGAGATAGGAATGGGCTTGGAGATAGAAGTGGAGGTTGCATTGTGATGGTAGAGGCTGTGGCTAGGGGTATCAAGGAGGAGCACAGATGGTTAGGTGATGGGGATGAACGAGAGAAATGGTGAGAGAATGAGTGCAAGGATGGGTTTGGTGTACATGGGTGTATGGATATCCGAGAGGGTAGGAGGAGAAGTGCTTCATGCAGCCATGCATGCATGCACTACATGCATATAGGATATGAAAGACCATGAAAATAGAACATTTTAAGCAAATGAGAATGCTTAACCGAAAGCAACCTTGTGGCCCTTGACGTCCATAGCAAATAATGAAACCATGTTCATAGTTCAATAGAAAGTGAAGCAATACGTTGAGGAAAATGAAAACATACTGCACCTTGCCGGGAAGTCGACGATGCAACCTTCTTGTCTCCTCTCAGCTATCCTTTTCTCCTCTCCAAAAATACCGCACCTTGTTGGTTCACGTTTTGAATATATTATAATAAACTATTTTTTTTTTTTATAACAATATAGAAGTTTTTTTAATAAAATATTTTCCAAGAAAATCGATAAGTTTCTTTTGAATTAAATGTGAATTGAAATTTCCTTTTAACTAAAATTTGTCAAAAAAAAAAATAAATCATTTATAAATAAATTTGCAAAATTCAAATTTCTAAAATAAAAGTTATAAAAGGCCATTAAAAAAACAAAACAAAAAAAAAATAAAAAAAGAAAAGAAAAGGTAAAAGTCCAATTTCAAAATAAAAGTTGTAAAATATTGTTTTTAAATAGATTAGTTTTGTAAATAAAATTGTATTAAGAAGAGTAAATCAAAATTCAACCTTTTAGATAAATTCATAATTTTATTCTATTATTATTTTAGGAAAAAGCTATTTCTTGAAATAAAATTAAATAAGAATCCTTTTTTTTTAGGTTAGGTAAAATCCTCTTTTAGATAAATTTTTTTTTTTAAAAGACAAAATTCTTTTTTTAAAGTAAAGTTAGATAAATTTTCCTTTTAAATAAAAGTCAAAATAAAATTCCCTTCTTCTTGAATAAATATGTGAAAGTATTTTTTTAGGTAAATTCATTTTCTAAATAATTTGTAACTATCTTTTTTTTCTTTAATAATAAAAGTAAATCAAACTCTTTTCATTTTAGATAAAATTGTCAAAGTGTGAAAAAAAATTCAAGCAAATAAAATCCTTTTAAAAGAAAAAAAAATCAAATTCAAAATTCAAAATGGGATGCTTTCATGAATAAAATATGAAAAAATAGTTTTCTTTAAATAAAATTGGATAAACTCTTATTTATTTATTTATTTTAAAATCCAAATATTTAGAATAAAAGATTTATTATTATTATTATTATTTAGTTCTAATAAATTTTAGAAAACTTTCTTTTAAATCAAACAAAATAAAATCTCTTCTTCAATAAATCTTTTTTTTTTTTTAATAAAAAAGAGGTTAAGATGCTTTTGTAAAAATTCATTTTCAGATTTTTTAAAATTATTATTAATAAAATTGGATTGAATTTTAATATTTTTTCAAATAAAGATACAAAAGTCTTTTTAAAATTTCTTTTGCAAATAAAGTTATAAAAATATATATTTTTAAAATAATTCATATAAACCACTTTCTTTAAATGAAGATAAATTGAAATACTTTTGTAAATAAGATTGTAGAAATTCATCCTTTTTATAGAAAAATAAATAAATATTCTTTTTATGGTAAATAAAACCAAATTGTTTTTTAATGATTTTTGTTAAATGATGAGTGTAAACGACTTTCTTAAAAATTGAATACAAACAAAATTGAATCAAATCACTTATTGAGATAAATTGAAACTTTTCTTTTTAAATAAATAAATTGAAATCATTAATTCAATTTTTTTTAATGCAAATAAATTCTTTCAAAATTTATTAACATTGTGTCATGACATTTGAAATAATAATTTTTTAATTAATTTAATAAATTGATTCATGTCTTTCTCTTTTTATTTATTTTGCTTATGCTTGTGATTTGATTTTACCATGACTTGTACATATTTATTCATATCATCATATTCTCGGTATTCATGATTAATTAATTAATTGTCATAATTACCTCAATTTGTTTAGTAAAGACCGTATATATATGAGCTTAGAGGGATGCTACAACTCACCACCGTATCTTCCCAACAAGTAACTTGATCCCCAAATTTGAACTCAATTTTTACAGACACGTCTTTTCCAAATAAGGAGTCACATAGGGTTTTATTTCTTATTTTATTTTCTCTTTAAAAAAAAACTAAAATAACTGGCGACTCCAAGTCTTTTTCAAAAAAATCAAATTTTATAATAAAAAGTGAGTCTCGCCATTCGAGTGAGGACACACATGAAAAATGCAAGTCCACAAAATGGCGACTCAACTGGGGATAAAGAGGGTCAAGGAACTTGAGTTAAGGGAAATGTGGCGTTTGATTAAATCGAACAATGGATATCCTCTCATGATGTCTTTGTTGTATATTTGCATGTTTTTAGGGTGCGTAAGTGTTGAAATGATGATTATTTTGTATATATGTTGCATGTGCTTTACTATATATCAATTTTTGTTATCATGTATGTTTGTTTATATTGGCTTATGTTTGTATATATCCGTTTTGCACAACTGTGTACTACATAATTACTTTTTTTTTTTTTGCATGATAATTGTCTATGCTTGATTGCTATGTTCAATTGTGATATTGACATGTTGATTATATCGATTAATTCTCTTGCCATGATTATCCTACTTACTTTGATATGTATATTCACATTATTGTATATCTTATTCATGTTGACACATTGATTTTCTTTGTTGTACATTATTTTGATAATTTTTTAGCATGCTATTTATTCGTATTGTATACTCATCTTGCTTGTCCTATTTCTTGTTTGGTTTGCGTATAAATATGGATGATATATTTGTTTTTTGTATGATTGTTTGTTGTATGACTTATCTTCTTCTGTGTGATGCATGTATTTCTTGTCTATGTGGGACACACATCTATCCTCTTACCTCTAATTCCCTAGTCTCGGTCAACCTTGTTTCCCTTGATCATGTATTTCATAAGACTTGTTGCTTTATTTGTTCTCCGATCGAGCTAGTGATTTGGAGTAGGGTCTAGTGATGGGTTATATCTATGTTTAGGAGCACTATAGAGGAGGCCGGCACATTGAAGCTGATTAGAGTCCAATCTTTGAAGACTTGTATAACCCAAAACTAGATTACATGATATTTGTGTGACCGATGTGTTTTCTTTTTGCTTAGTTTGATAGGATTTTCCGATACTTCCTCACCGTTCACTATGCATCTTAGATTACCATTGAAGTTGAGAGAGCGAGAGCCTTTACCATTAGGAAATCCCTTGGGATGTGAGGTAGTGCATGTGTGGAAATGATGACCACCTTGAATGGAAGCGCCTCATTTTTCCGGAGATGTGCAGTAGGTTGCATACCACTAGAGGATACAATCAATTATGTTAGAGATTCTTTAAAGTCCTACCCTTCACCTTTTAGAGTCGCCTTGACCTTATAGGTTGAGCCTTAGTTCCCTCAATTAGGATTTCTTCCTCACATGTGGGTGCATTGATCTAGTACTCCATCTTCTGGTCTCTAGTTGAGCGTGCTTAGAGATTGGTGCGAGTTTGTGTATTAGTTGGATTACCATTTGTTGTGTTGCGTTAGGCTCTTCTTTTTGCTTATTGAGTTTGACATGTTTTCTCCCTAATGCTTTAGTCAGACTCCCTTTTTTAACTTGACACATTCTTTCAATTTGTTATTACATTCTTTACTTGATATTTTGGGATATGTTCATTGATCATGATCACCTTTTTGCACTGTACACCTATCATGGGCCCGATACCCCATTCTTTATTTGATGTTTGATTCTACTTTCACCCTGATGCTCATATTTTCATTATAGAAAGGTGAGGGGCATGCTTTCACATTCACACTTTTTTTAAGAGATTCTCCTTTATCACCTTATCTTTTTCCTTTATAAAGCTCGGTTTGGAAGTTAAGTTAGGAGCATCTAGTTACGAATGGGGTATTGATCTCATGTTAACATCGTCTTTCACATTTATTTCATTTTCTAGGTTATTGATAGAAATTCTCTAGTCATATTTGTAGACATTTCACAATGAACACTTTTATGACTCTAGAGTTCCTATCAAACATCCAATTTTTGCATTGCCACCTCAGGACCATGTGTTTGCTTGTCACATTGTTGTCTTTAAAATATTTTCTTGTGTCTCACATTTGTTTTGATTATTTTGCATTGTATGAAATTAGTCTAGGAGTCGGTTGAGTCTAGAGTCGCAACCTGGGAGAAAGGTTGGAAACCGATTGATCAGATTAGATTCATATCAGAGTTCAAACATTTCACTTGAGATGTCATACGAGTTAGCTGCCATATTAACTTCCATTCAGGAGTTCATGGCTGGGATGAGCAGACATTTAGATCAGATAGAGAGCTCACAACAGAATCATCATCTAGTTGGCATCGGCACTGACGAGGCAGTTCCTCATGCATCTCAGACAACACAGGTTCTTCCACCTAGGACTTCACATGGCGTTCCATTTCATCTATCAGATCATTGTGAGACTATTCCACCACCTGCTACCATAGTTTTGCCTCCTATTGTTCCTACTACTGATGACACTAGATTGGCCAAGTAGGAGGCTAGGGTTGAGAGGCTTGATTCCAGGATGAGACAGATCAGATTGCAGAATGGAGGTCTGACCTAGGATGATACAGATGACATATCGGTGCCTGGCTTGCCCACCAAGTTTCGCATGCTAGACATTGAGCGTTACAGTGGAGCTGTTGTCCAAATATCCACTTGAGACTCTATAGCATAGTCATGAGAGCACACATGTTAGACGATGCACAACTAGTGGCTTTTTTCCTCATGTCGCTTAGTAGGGCAACATAGACATGGTTTGCCTTAGTCGAGCCTTCAAGACTTCGCACTTGGGAGGATGTGGCTCATGAGTTTCTGACTTAGGTTGATTCTAATGTTGATATTGATGTGTCCAAACAAGAGCTAGAGGCCATTAAGCAGAGGCCAAAAGATTTCATTTCTTCCTTTGTTAGTCATTGGAGGGCAAATGTGGATGGTATGGTGGATCGACCTAAGGAGTAGGATTAGATTGATATGGTTCTTCAGAAATTACAATCGAGGTTTGCTAGAGGCCTTGTGGGCATTCCATTTCAGGATCTCAAGAGTCTGGTTAAGAAAATTTTTAGTGTTGAGGAGGCCATTGCTCGAGGATTATGGATATATATTGTTCCTTTCCCTAACAGTAAGGGGAAAAATCCAGTTGGATCATCTAGCAGATCTAAAGACATTGACGCTATTGACTACCAACATTAGAGGCCTGCACATCACTCGTATTATAGGCCTTCTACAATTAGAGCTCATTTCCCCCATCTGTAGTATCTTTATCAGCTAGTTTATGCTTAACAACCTTACATTGCTTAGACTAGCATGCAACCGCAACTGTCACCTCTGAGAACTATTGGTCCCCAATCACCTAGACCATATGCATAAAGGCTTACGAGACATTGTACTCCATTGGGCATGACTTTGACTAGAGCTTTTGAGAAGCTTAAAGACACTGGCTTGATTGTTCATTTGGCACCATGCCCCTTGCCACATCCTATTAGTCAACATACACAAACAAAGTATTGAAGCCCTTGCATATGGATAAATCACATCCATTAAGTTCTCTAATGATAGTTCATTCACTTGAAGTGAAAAATGACTTCTTCTGTCCTAAAGAAGATAATGTAGAACTACTTAGTCCAAAAGTACCATATTATAGCGTTATTGGTGCACCGATGAATCTTGCAAATTATACACGACCAAATATTGCATTCCTTGTTAATTTACTTGTGAGATATAGTTCTACACCTACTCGGAGACATTGGAATAAAGTCAATCATGTATTACAATAACATGGGTCTATGTTATTCTAAATTATCAAAATCTTAATTGCTTGAATATGTAGATGTTGACTATCTTTCAGACCCCCACAAAGCTCGATCTCAAATGAGGTATGTATTTATCTATGGTGGTATGACAATATTGTGGAGATCAATAAAGAAAATAATGAAAACATGTTGACTACGCTCCATTAGAGGTAATGCTACCAAGTTAATAATGTTGCATGCATTGCACAGATTAAAGAATGATATATTAAGGGTGATAGAATTAAGCATATATTGGCCAAGTCTTTTACTTTCATTAAATCCAGAAGAGTGATGAATTTGTTATTCGACGAATAAGATCAAGAGGCAATTTAGTAGATCTATTCACAAATGCATTGTCAACTGCAATACTTAAAAAGCTCATTGGAATACGCCGACTCAAAGATCTCTATGTTGTGCTACTAGAGAAAATATAATTATGTCAACATGAGGGATAGTTAATTGATAAGAATATCACTATGCTATACTCTTTTTTCCTTTGTCCAAGTTTGTCCCATTAGGTTTTACTGACAAGGTTTTTAACGAGGCAATTGTAATAATCCAAAAGAATATTGTACTTTTTTTCCTTCATTAGGGTTTTTCCCATAGAGTTTTTCCAAGTAAGGTTTTAATAAAGCATATTCTTATGATCATTCAAGGGGGAGTGTCATAAAATATGAGATTTTATCGGATTATGGGAATTTGTGGATAATCATCCATATTGATGTATATCTTTTTTTAACTCCCTATAAAAGGGAGATATCTCTAATAAAAATTGATCTCATTATCTTCTTACATTCTATTATACTTTTCTTTGAATATCTTTGTTTATTCTCTCATCTTTTCTTCTATTTATTCTTTTATTTTACAACAATATATCATTTATAAATAAATTTTCAAAATTCAATTTTCTAAAATAAAAGTTATAAAAATCCATTAAAAAAAAGTAAAAGTCCATTTTCAAAATAAAAGTTGTAAAAAATTGTTTTTCTAGATAAATGGATTAGTTTTGTAAATAAAATTGTATTAAGAGTAAATCAAAATCCAACCTTTTAGATAAACTCATAATCTTATTCTATTATTATTATTATTCTTTTAGGCAAAGCTATCTCTCGAAAATAAAATTAAATAATTTTTTTTTTAAGTTAGGCAAAATCCACTTTTAGATCAAATTATTTTGTTAAAAAGAAAAAATTCTTTTTTTAAAAGTAAAGTTAGATAAATTTTCCTTTTTAATAAAAGTCAAAATAAAATTCCTTTTTTCTTGAATAAATTTGTGAAAGTATTTTTTTAGGTAAATTCCTTTTCTAAATAATTTGTAACCATCTTCTTTTTTCTTTAATAATAAAAGTCAATCAAACTCTTTTCCTTTTAGATTAAATTGTCAAAGTGTATAAATTTTTTCAAGCAAATGAAATCCTTTTAAAAGAAAACAAAAAGCAAATTCAAAATTCAAACGGGATATTTCATGAATAAAATATAAAAACTTGGTTTTCTTTAAATAAAATTGGATAAACTCTTATTTATTTATTTATTTTAAAATCCAAATATTTAGAATTAAAGATTTTATTATTATTATTATTATTATTATTATTATTAGTACTAATAAAATTAAAAAAAAAAAAAACTTTCTTTCAAATCAAACAAAGATAAAATCTCTTCTTCAATAAATCTTTTTTTTTAATAAAACCAAATAATAATTTTTATAAATAGAAAAAGGGTTAAGACACTTATGTAAATAATTTTGTAAAAATTCACTTTCGGATTATTTTTTTAAATTATTATTAATAAAATTGGATTGAATTTTAATATTTTTGTAAATAAATCTATAAAAGTCCTTTTAAAATTTCTTTTGCAAATAAAGTTATTAATAAATCAAAATCATTAATTCAAAATTGTTTTCTTTAATGCAAATAAATTCTTTCAAAATTTATTAAAATTGTGTCATGACATATGAAATAATAAATTTTTTTAATTAATTTAATAAATTGATTCATGTCTTTCTCTTTTTGTTTATTTTGTATTATCTTGTGATTTGATTTTACCATGAGTTGTATGTATTTATTCATATAATTCTATTCTCGGTATTCATGATTAATTAATTAATTACCATAATTCATATCATTCTATTCTCGGTATTTATGATTAATTAATTATCATAATTACCTCAATTCGTTTAGTAAAGACAGTATGTATTCGGGGTTAGAGGGGTGCTACGATTTACCACCGTACTTTCCCAATAAGTAATTTGATCTCCGAATTTGGACTTGATTCTTGTAGATATGTCTTTTCCAAATGAGGAATCATATAGGGTTTTTTTTTATAACTTATTTTGTTTTTCCTTTAATTTTTATAATAAAAAGTGAGTTTTGCCGTTTGAGTGGGGTCACAAGTGAAAAAGGTGAGTCCACAATAGGGTATTTAAATATCTTAAAAGGACCATGAATCTTAGTCTTCATTTTATTGGTAATCCTCTAGTATTAGAAGCATATTGTGATGCTAATTAATTAGATTTTTGAAAATGGTAAATTAAACTCCGCTAGTAGCTATGTGTTTATTATAGGTGGTAGAACTATATCTTAGAAATTAGTCAAACAAATAATTAAAGCTCACTCTACTATCTAGTGTCCGAGTTTATAACCATAAAAATGGCTGGGGTGGTGAGGCTTATTGGTTGGGAAGCCTTGTTATGGACATAGCCTTATGATTAAACCTAGTCCGTCTATTGGCCTATATTGTGATGGTTAGGTAGCTATAACTCGAGCTAAAAACAAAAAATGTGATAAATAAAAAAAAAAAAAAAAGAAGGCATATATGCCTAAGACAAAATAAAAAGGTAATTACTCAAAAATAGTGTAATTTTCTTAAATTTTATGAGAACAAAAGAGAACTTGGTTGACCCCTAAATGAAGGGATTTGCTAGAAAGCTACTAGAAGAGACATTGAGATAAATGAGATTAAAGCCAACTAAATTATCCAATATTTATAATGGCAAACCAACCTAAGTGAATGAAGATTCTAGGAATTAGGTTCATTCAGTGTAAATAGTGTTTGTTGCAACATGTAAGGTTGAATTTTATTCTTAATGGGTCAATAGCTTTTATTGGGTAGCATGGAAAGTTATAGTACACACTTGATGGAATCCACCTATGCAAGTGTGAAGGTGGGAGGTCGGTCACCTTCTATGAGAATTTTCCAAATTCTTAATTTAAAGCACTTGTGAAAATTTAGGATAGGGCAAATATCCTAAATGTAAACCACTAATCATAATTAGTGGTTTACAACAAAAGAAATTGAGTTTAAGAAAGTTATTTCCCCCAAATTCTTGTACACTCTATCCACTTACACTATGATTATTCAAATTCAAATATCCATACTATTTTATTTCAATTTCAATTACATAAGTCAAACCAAAGTTGAATCATGTTGGTGATTGTTGGCTTTTATTTATAACGTTAAAGTGTGATTCAAATTTTCAAAAAAGTTGATTTTCAAATTTACCATTGCAATTTAATTGATTTAATAAGCCAATATTAATGTTTATATTTATTTGTGGGCTATTATGAATATTCAAATTAATGTAAATTGTTACAAGTGTTTGGATTGTCTTCATTAATTTTTTTTTTATTCACACCATTTTTTTAGTGTAATACCTTTCTATGCTCTTGCACTTAAGGAAAAAGAACTTTTAAATTTGTCCTTTTTCCCATAAGAAATGACAAAGGACTTTTCTCTTTTTCCTTACTTCTATCCTTCTTGATTCTCTTTCATCATTATGAATTGAGTCCCTCAGTGGAATTCTTACTCAACTAGGTATTGGGAACACCCCTACCTAAGAGTAGCTACGTTGTCAAATCTAGGAGACCAACACCACCACTATATTGCACCGGCTTAACCTTCTTTTATGAGGCACTTTGTTGTAATCCTTGAAGGCGCAAATACAGTTGAAGGCATCCAATTATAATTTTCCTAATCAATCCATAAGGGTAACAAAACTTGAAGGATGCAATTGATCAACATTTGTGCATTTTTCTCAAGTTAAAAACCAGTGGCCACAAGGTAAAAAGTTCCCTTTTTTTTTTTTGTTTTTTTTTTGGCTTTTTTGACAAATTTTAAAAATATGATCTTGACACCTGATCGGATCATGTGATTTTGAAGAAATTGATCCACTGCACTAACATGGATTCTGACAAGTTAGAGCTAAATTTTAATGTATAGCAACTTAAGTTTGGTTGTTATAAATAAACTCAACATACCTATGTGCATGCATGGTGCAAGCGTACACCGTGATCAAATAACCCAACAACACCAACTTGTCCAAGCTAACCTATGAATGAGCCAAGCAAATTCTCTCTCTCTCTCTCTCTCTCTCTTATAGCCTAATAAATTGGATTCTTGAAGTCCTATTCAAACTATTTTGATACTTAACGGACTGTGCAGCTTTTTGTATATCACAAGAAATGTCATCACATCTATCTACAAAAGAATGTGTTCTGAAGTTCAAGAACAATGAAGTTAATAAGATGTTAAAAGGAATCCATGAAATTATAACCAGTAGTGAAATTGAGTGGAACACGGACAGGTTCCCTCCTAATTAGGAACATTTGCAATCCTTGGAACAGGGTTTGGGCTTCATATATATGGCATCCATATTGTCATCAATATTCATCTCATTTGGACCCATGTACCGCTGTGGTACGGCCGGATGAGGAGAAGCAAAGGACATGCATGCACGATCCATAATTGTGATGAGAGCTCTGGCAGTCATTTCAGGACTGCTGCTTCAACCCCAAAGTGGTTGCCATCAACATTATTTCATACTTTTACAGAACTAGGAAAAAGTCAAGACCATTATGACTATGAGTCTGCCTAGTGGCCGCCAACTGGTTCTGCTTCAATTAACTACTAACGCCACATAATAGTCTTTACAATATAAGAAGAACAAATTAAACATAGCACATTCCACACAAAAACGTAACAAACCATCATTCTAGGAGTCTCTATCTCCCTGTGCTTAATCCACTGCATAGGTTTATACAGTTAACTACCCAATTTCCAAAGGAAATTGTTCGGTATTTTGAGAAGATAGCTGAAATATTAAACCTTACCCAATATTTCATCAGATTGTGATGCGGCTAGACGTAATTGGTTATGCATGTAGAATAGGTTAGCGGACAATGGGGAGATGGGCCACGGTATATATGCAGTATACAGATCTTCTCTCTTTCCGTCGATATAAAGCTGTTTCATTTATTTAATTATTTATTTTTTAATGGGCAACGACCAACCAGAATCACAAGGTAGAGATCATTATGTGTCCGAGTGTTTGGAGGACTTGGTTATCATCTTCTGGATCATTTCAGTTGTCTCTGTCTCTGACATCTGATCATCATCTCTGGTTCGAGTTTGAGTGTAGTAGACCTCAAAGAATTCCTTATTCTCTTTCTCCAATTCATTCCACACTGCAGGGCCACAGGTTACCAGTATTATATGATTTAGAGAAGGAGAAAACATACACATGCATGATGCTATGCAGGAAAAGACAGCGAGTAGGCTGGTCTTGGAGATTAAAGAGGCTAACCAGTAGACGTGATGACTGGTTGGATGTCAGCATGTTTGGAAAGGGCTTCCATGCACTGTTCTTTGGTCATGTGGAAGATCAAACATTTCTCGATCAGGTGTTGCACCTAAAAGTCAGGCCACAACATCAACAAAACAATAAAGAGATAGAAGGTTTGCTAAAAACAAAATCACAGTAGAATCCCATGTGAGGAGTAATATTATAATTCAGCTACCATGTGTATGTATGAAGCAGAAGAGGCAGAAGAGTCCCCCATTACTGCTATAGCCTGTGACCTTCAATGAACACTAGAGATGAATTTTTAACCCAAAAAGAAAAAACGACGTTGGGAGTAAAGAAACAGGGTCAATGCAAGAAATGGTGTAACTGATGCTGATGGTGCTGCAGATGAATAAATATTATAGTGAAGCGGAGGGATGGTTGAGGGTTGGCCCAGAACTCCCGCGTGGGAGATGAATGATAATTGGTGGAGAGGGATAGTGCACAAGAGTTTTGAATGACCATTGTCTTTTGTCTTGTAGGAGTGCCCTTAGGAAAAGCCTCTAGGCCCGACGTCCCACGTGATTGGTGGTCCTCCACCCTTTTAACCATTCCCCAAACTGACAAACTGACGGTCATATGGCAACCCTCCTTCCCTAATTCACAGTCCCCCACGTAGCACCATTGAAGGACAGTTGAGTCATTCCAGTGAGAATTGAATTCAAAGGTACCTCACTAACTCAGTTCCTGTGTTTTTCGCCCCTGTCAGCATAGGCAATGGCTCAATTTGTGATGCAATAGACCGTGACTGGTTGAGAATCCTGGTAAGCAACAAGATGTCCATATGCAGCTATGTGCTTGTCAGCTTCTTTCATTTCTCTTTTCACTGAAGAGTGGGATTGTAGCTGCCAAATTGGCAATCAGCTCACTGTCATGTCTTTGGTTTTCACCTCTTCCTCGCACACCACATTTAAAAAGGCTGGACCTTTGATTCTCAACATTTCAGCTGATTTAGACAATTCCATGTCTCTCGCAATTATGTCAACCGACTTATTCTTTCATTTCAAGTATGTCTGCTTACAGCTCATTAACATTATCATAAAAATGCTATTGCCAGAGCACCTATCAGTTTACTACTCTGGGGAGAAGAATGCAAAGTAACATGTCCTCATCTATACTAATTACTAAAACAAAATTTAAGTGCAAACTGATATGTTTCTTGGTGTAATGCAAGAATATTGGACCAATTAAATTTCTTTTCTGAGTTCAGTGATTGCTATTCCCTGTCAGCTTGATGTATTTCTTCTGTCAGTGTCTTCTTCCCGGAATTCTTCACAGATTTGTACCTTCTTCTACCCATTCACTGTCGAGCACCCACAATAAAAGCCACCAATAATAGCGTTCAAACAAGATAAGGATGGTTCCCTGCCCCAGATATTTTCTTCAAGTGCATGCTCTGATCAACAGAGGCCCGAGTACTTCTCTGAAACGACTGTTATTACCAGTGGATATTTCCCCCAAATTGTTCATCAGTTCGACCATAACCATTCAACCAGTTGTATGATTTTGCTTTTTAATCTGCAAAATTGATCAGCTAACAAAACAGTGGAAAGAGAATCGTCCATCATTGCTTTGTTCAGCTGTGGTTGTCAAAGAGATAGATGCCTAAACAGTACTTACATATAAATCAATGGCTTGTGCACCTCATGGTGAATTGGAGGTGCAGAGAATCACACGTCAGAATCGTGCTATTTTATGCTTTTGCCATGTCAACCGATAACAGTAAATCATCACATATCGCTTTAGGCCGAGCTTGCTGACATGTCGAATGTAGATAGGTTTGGAATCAAGAAGCTAGCAACTTTCTTAGCTTCTTGGATTGTTCATGCTTTGTGCCAACCACTTTTTGATATGTGCTCCAGATTGTTCTGCTTCAACTTGCTTGTCTGATTACCACTCCTTTTCAGGCTGCAGTATATCAAACAGACACAAGGACGCGAGAAGAAAAGAAAATGTACTGCATGAGTACGTGTAGCTTAGCCTACCAATTATTCATGCATCATGCTTGCAGACACATAGATGCGTTACCAACCAAATGAACTATATACCCCGTAAGGTCTTGACCTAGGAATTCAAAACAACCAGATAAACTTGTCCAATTAGACTAGGTTTGGTTGGGTCGATGAGAGTCAATGTATAAGATAAGATAAAGATAAGTGGTGATATATTATTCAAGTTCTTTTTTACATCCCTCTTTTATATGAAATATGTTAATCACAAGTTAAAGATGTGAGATATGGTTTACATATCCCATGTATTATAAATTTATTTATTTTTATTAATTTTTTTATATTACTTATTTTATAAAATAAAATATTTTTATTATAAAATAAAACCTTTTATTATAAAATTAAATTTGTGTTTAAAAAAACTAAAAAAATATTTATAAAACATATTAATATATGAATCTATATATATATATTTCATGTTATAAATTAAATATAAGTATAACATAATATATCTCATTAAATAAACTACTTTAAGATGTCATATTCATTAGATTTAATATTCAAGAATATTGTATCCTATTAAAAATAATATCCCAGTACTATCTCATTTAGAAGGATCTAGCAAGGTCTCCAAGACTCTCACACTGATCAACTAACATAACTCATATAAAGAACCTATTTGTTTGGTGGTACACATAGGACACACAACCCTAAACCTAGGTCCAGAAAAGGTCGGATGAACACATCCTAAATGTTACACCTAGTGTACAACAACCTAAAAGACTAGCAATAAATCTAAATAAAACAAATATTCTCTATATACAAGAATCTAAGGTTGATAGACCCTAAGGGGAAGAACACTATATAAGATCAAAGAATGTATAACCTAGAAGGATGATTGATTCAAAATCCAACTAAGGATAAATGAATTAAGATGATTCCATATATTGATGGAACTCTGATGCTGATATGAAATTGTTGTTGCAATCTTATACACAAATGCACCTTCATGTGGGCAAGTATCCTAGTCCATGAATCTAGTTCCCATCTTAGAAGGTCGAGGCAACTCTATCAAGGTAGGCTGAAAAGGATACTTTAGCAGAAGCAATCATACCCACCGATGGTATGCAACCTCCTTTACGCCTCTAAAAAGATGTGGCGCTTCATATAAGAATGGGTCATCACCTCTTATATCTAGTTTTCATTGACATCCTAGGAGGGTTTCTTAATAGTTAAGGCTTCCTACTAGTTAACACACCTTACATCTCTTAGCATACATATAAGATAATCTAAAGGTGTATAGTGTGTGGTTTAGGTGCATTCAACCACCTTGCCAAACCATGAGTTAGAACGGAAAATAATTAAATGAATAAACATTGAACACACACATATCCAAATCAAGTTTTTGGGTTATATTAGTCTTCTATGATCAAACTCCATTTGGTGATGAATCAGTACATCAAACGAATGGATGAGGATGATTTGACATTGATGATGTGACATTAATGGCATGACATTGATGATGTGACATTAATATCATGGCATTGAAGATGTGACATGGTAGGATGATGTGGTGATCTCCTCTAACATAAGATTGACTTAGCCCAGTGATTTGAAAATGAAGGAATATGTATGTGTTCCACCTACACATGCAAAGACAGTAACATGCAACAAGGAGAAGAAGGGTGGTAATTGCAAGCATCATACAATCACATAAGATAAATACAACATCAACATGCCTCTCAGGTGTCCTAACACACAAATGAATGAAATAGCTAATATACATACAACAAAAGGCACATGAGATGAGTGTCCTTCAGTCAATAAATAAAACACCAATTTTCCCCCAACTTGAGTTCTAACTTGACCCTTTAACCGTTCTCAGTGAAGTCACAATTTTGTAAATCCACATTTTTCACATATATCCCTACTCGATGGCGTAACTCAAATTCAATGAAAAAATTATTTTGATGATTTTTATAAAGTTGGAGTCATCACTTATTTTATTATTTTTTAAAAGTAAAAATAAAAATAAGAAAAAAAACCTTAAGAGTAACTCCTTATTTAGAAAAGACAAATTTGTGAATAAAAAATAAATTTAGGGGTTAGGTTATCCATCGAAAATGTACGATGATAAGACGTAACACTCATTTAAACCTAAAAAAATGTGGTCTCTAATAAACAAGTAGAATAAACTATGATATTTAATTAATTAATCAATGCATATTGAGCAAATGGATAAGAGGGAAAGAATAGGTGGCATGATAATAACATATTACAAAAATATATAAAATAATGGACAAGAGACTTATTAAACTAATAATATATATATATATATATATATATATATCATTTCCAATCGATGATTTCAATTTATTTTAGTTACAAAAAAAAATATTTACTTTTGTTAGAGAAAGAATAATTTTATACAATTCTGTTTTAAGGAAAATGTTCCAATTTCACTTTATTTACAAGAAAATAATTTTTTAAAATTTTTATTTAAATAAAATGATTTTGCGCTTGACTATATCTCAATTCCATTTTATTTACAAGAGAATGACTTACATAAAAAATGATTTCTATAATTTTATTTACAAAAAGAAAAAAAAAGTCTTTCAATCCAATTTTTATTTACAAGAAAACGCCTTTTACAATATTTATTTAAAAAAATGATTTTTGAGATTTTTATTTAGAAAAATAATTTTTATAACTTCATTTTATTTTCTAAAAAAAAATATAATTTTATTTGTAAACAAATAGTTTCAAAATTTAGTTTTGTTAAAAAATAGTTTCAATTAAAAAAAGATTTTATGCTTTTATTACATTATATTATATATATATATATATATAATTATTAGTAAAATCAAAATCAAAATGCTACAGAATATATGCAAATAAACATAAAATAATAAAATAATAAAATAAATGATTCAGAGGGCCCAAATGCCTAAAGTCGAAAATCCTCTCAATAATTAGAAACCAAACCCAAGCATATCTTAATCCTAATTCAATATATAAAGCAACAACCCAAACCAACAAGTAGAGTACACCTCAGTAATTAAAGTCAAGCCCAAAACATGCCTCAAACCCAAATCTAACATAAGCCTAATAAATAGTGTGATTCAATATCAAAGCCCAATATAATCTATTACCAAACCCAAAATCTACATGAAACTATTACTGTACAAATTGTTGGGAAAGCTTACCTTCAATTTTTATTTTGAAATCCGACAGCCAAGAGACCGACAGTAGAGTATGGGTTTTATGAAGAATCCACGAAGCAGTGTGATTGAGGACGGTGAAGATGGTTACTGATGGAGGAGAGCATGGTGGGGGCATAATGAAGGAGCGATGGTGGCGTGTATGAAGAGTGGGTCACGATGTGTGAGATGATGCATGGTTGATAAGGTTATGGAGTCAGAGATGATAGTGGAGAGGAGTGTGGCTTCTCATGGGTGAAAATGGCATGAGTAGCGTTGATGAGATGGTGTGGGCTGGTTAATCTACACTGTGGCAATAGGGAATGATGGTGGAGGCCCCACCACTGCCGATGTTTGAGGACAGATCGACGATGAAGATGGCCATGATAGTGCAGCGGTGGAGAAAAGTAGGAGAAGACAAATTGCATCGTGGAAGCGGTGAGGTTTGTGGTAGTAGCGCAAAGAGGAGCTGGTGATGATAAAGTTTAAGGTGGATTGTGGAGAGCTGAGATAGAATGGAGGCGTGGTAATTAAGGAAAGGAGGGAGGGAGAGCTAGGAAGAGGAGGACAGATGTGGGTGATGGTGGCAATTGTGGTGGCATGGCAGCCAAGAATGTTGGCGACGGTGATGGCTATAAGAGGATGGAAGAGAGCTGTCGAGGGGAAGATGGAGGTGGCGTGTTGCGTGTGGAAGTGGCCATGGGAGGATAAAGGGAGAAGTGCAAAGAGAGATAAGAGGGAAGGGGGTGGCGCCCAAAAGAAAAAAGAAAGAGAACTTTTAAAAAGATCACTTTTCATATTGACCAAAAAACATACTTCCTTATTTCTTTAAAAGATTCATATTCCTCTTTAAAAAATTCTTACTCCCTCTTATTTCTTTAAAATTTTGATTTTATATCAACTTTCCTTTGTGCCTCTTTTCCTCCAAAGCTAAAATGGCAAGAAATGGAGTTGGAATGGCAGGTTCTTGGGTCATATAAGAGGCTTTATGCACCAAAAAACATTCATTCATTTGGGTGATACCAAATTTATGCACCAATACCACAGAAAATTTGAAAACATAGGAGAAGAGTAAGGAAAAACAAGCCGAAAAAAAACTTCCTCACCAAAAAACACAAGGGATGAAAGCTCAAATTTTTTGACTTATTATTTTGATACACTTCTTAGCTCTCTAAATTATTAGTTTGTGTCTAAAACTGGAGAAACCAAATGGACAATTCAAAATTGTTCTCTGCAATAGAAGGAAAGCAATTTGGACAACAAGCATATGATATAAATTAAATGAGAGTCAGAAATGGAAAAAGAAGGTGCATGTAATGTTTTCTTATCAATGTTGGTCGAGAAGAGCTTCAACAATCCAATTTCTTAAAGCTCAGTCTGGATTATAAAAAGTTAGAAGGAAAAAAATGAAGGAAAAGAAGATAAAAAAAATAAGAAAAACAAAAACCAATTTGGGTCCGATCGACCAGTCCAACCGGTCTGATCATTGACCAGCTGTGAATGGTTCTAGGGTTAGCTTTCATATCTATTGTTAGTTATAAATACCATATATGTAGTTTGTAGATTTTATGATTTTCAATGTTAACAAGCTTTGCATGATGGGGAATTGAACCTACACCTAAGGTTAATAAAACAAGGACAATTGTGTTTTCAACCCTTATATGGTTCATAATTAAGATAAGATCCTCTAACCACTCATAATTGATGATAAGGATATGAGATAGTAATTGACAAAAATATCCAATTGACTCATTTTTATCTTTATTCTACTACTTGCCACTATTCTTTCTTATTTAACAATTTTTTTATTTTTTATTATTTTTTTAAACTCTTTTATAAATAATTGAAAATTTAACATTATTTTTTATTTTTAAATTATAAATAAACAAAAATTATATTAATGATTCAAAGACTATTTTGGAAAATACTTTCTAAAAAAATATTAATTTAAATAAATAAAAATTATCTTTTATATTTATTTTTATCTTTTACATTTTAGAAGTAAATAATTTAATGATTAAAATACCATTTAAAATAAATATATTCACTATTTTAATTTTTTTATACTAAAAAGTATTTTAAAGTTTTTTTTTACTATTATAAAATAAAAAGTTTAATTTTTTTTTTTAATCTTCTTCCTTCCTTATTTTAATAACTTTTTGAACATGACTTTTAGTAATAAGTTATATGAAATGTTACAAATTTGTTTGTTATGGATTTTTTTTAATGATTTGAATTAATTGAAAATTTATTAAAATAAGAAAAAGGAAAAGAAATAAAGAGGATGGATGGAGAGTTTTTATTTTAAGTACTCAATTAATATGTTATCATATGACCTAATTTTAGAAGTAGATTATATCAATACATAATAGAGATTGAATTTTTCTTATATAAAAGGGTTGAAAGGTATATTTACTTATTTTAGATGAAAACAAGTAACTAAAAATTATATATTTGAGTTTGGTTTTAAAATATTTTTTTAGTTTTTCTTATTTTTAAAAATAATTTTTATTTTCTATATTGTCTCTTTTTGAAAATACGTTTAATTAAAAAATGAAAACTATTTTTAAAAATGAAATTTGAAAACCTTGTTTAGTATAATTTTTTTTATATGAAAAAAAAATTATTTATTCATTTATTACATCACTATATTACACTAACTGTACAAGGAAAATATACTAAGTGTACAAACGCGTACAAGACTACCATTTGTGAAAGATTATAATAAATTATGAGTCATTCCTTTATTTTTCTTATCACTCACACATATATGTCATGCACTTTATTTAATTCCCGCATGAAAATTCCAATACTTTCTCCAATAATTATATTTCGGGAAAAAAAATTTGACATTAAGTTATCCACCATCTTCTCAACTAAACCATTGGAAATATGGTTAAACACTCCTATGTGGACATGGACACATAACTTAGGAGGGATATGAAATTTGTGTCATTGTACAAGGGTATTACACTAACTGTACAAGGCAAATATACTAATTGTACAAAGGTATACAAGATTACCCTTTGTGAATTATTTTAATCAATTCTAAACCACTTTTTTATTTTCCTTGTCACCCAAGGATTGTATACTATGTCATGCATTTTATTTAACTCTCACATGGAAATTCTAATATTTTCCCCAATAATGATATTTGGGAAAAAAAAATTGATCATAAGTCATCCACCATTTTATTAACCAAACCATTGAAAATATGATTAATACACCTACATAAACATATAATTTATGAGAAATATGAAATTTGTGTCATTATACAATGGTATTACACTAATTGTATAAGGGAAATGTGCTAAGTGTACAAGGGTGTACAAGACTCCTAATAGGTTCCGTACAATTTTTAAACAATTTGAATTTGACATTAAGACGATTATCGATAGTTTTTTTTTTCTCTTTTTACCAAACTATGTCATTAAGACATTCCATACAAAAATTAACACATATGAAATAAAATTAAAATCAATTATGTTTGAATTGTTCATTATAAGTAAACTAAATGAAATATATATTTTTACTATTTTGCTTTTATAAACATAATTTCATTGTTATCAATAGAAATTAACAAAATCATATTTAAATGGAATTAAAAATAAACAAAAATTATTTTTATAACATTTTTATTTTTTTAAATCATTAATTTAAATTATGAAATTAGTTTTAAAATTAAAAATGTTTGTTGTAATTATAGTTTTGAAGATTTCATGATTTTTATCTTATTACTTTGAAAAAATTGCTTTAATAAGAAAATATTTATTTTAATGATTTTAAATATTTAAATCTTTATTAAAAAAATATTTAGGATTAGTGTGGAGAGCAATTAGGTAATTTTGGAATGGAGAAATTTCGAATATTTTGAAGACTTTAATTCGGCCAATTACCCTATTTATACTTTCAAAATTATTGGAAGGTTGGTGAATTAGTATTAAAAATATTGTCTTCTTGATTATGATAATATATATGCATGTGAGTGTTTACATTATTTTCAAAATAATAAACACCATGTGTCTAATTTGCAAGTTAGAAAAAAAAATTAATAATATTTTATGAGGTATTTAAAAAGTATTTATTATATGTTCTATAAATTTGAAAAAATATAATATTTGATGATACCTAATTTACAAGTTAGAACAAACAAATAATATTAATATTTTATGAGGTGTTTAAAAATTATTTAATATATATGAGAAATAATAAAAGTTTGAAATAAAGAATCATATTTAAAATTATAATCATATTTATCAAATTTTTTACTAAGATTATCTTTAATTCTTTTAATATATTTATACTCATTTATTGAAAAAATGAAAAACTAAATTTTTTTTTGTAAACATGTTCTATTACCTTTCAAGTAAAAAATTAGATAAGTTTGAAAGTCAATAAAAAATAAATAAATACCACTTTCAATAATTTTTAGATAAAATTTTATATAATATATTTAATTTGAAATTTAATTTCTAAAGTTTAACTAAAAAATTGTATTGACAATTTTCTTGTTGTGAGTCAAAATACTTTGCATTAATATGTCCACATAAGAAAATTATTAATATAATATTAGACTTCATATCTTAGTCATTTTTTTCAATAAATTTATCTTTTTAAAAATTTTAAAATAAAAACATTAAAAATTAAAAAGCTAAAAGGATATATATATATATATATATATATATATATATATAATAAAGTGAAGTGATTGTCAATTTTAAAATTTTTTAAAATATGGTTAATGTAGAAAAAATAAAAAATAAGAGAAAATATAAATGAAAGGGTAATATAAATTTAAAATAAAAAATGAAAATTAAACTAAAAGATAAATACAAAAAGATAAAAATATTTAGATGAAAAATCCGAAAATTTTTATCATTGTTTATAATAAGAGCAAAAAGATTCAATATCTTTAAAAATGAAAAACAAAAAAACATTATTGCTTTTTATTTGACATAAAGTAGAAATATAGATTGGAAGAAAAAGAAAAAAAAAAAGTTAGAAATGAGTAATACTTATTAGGGAATAGAAAAAGGAAAAAAAAAACACAAAAAATAAAATAAAATTCACACTCACTTGTGCCTATGTAAGGATTAAGTGTATTTTAAGGATTAATGAAAGATAATATCCTTCATCTTAATTTTCAACTTTGTTTGGGTCTTGGACTTAAATATGCATGATATATGGACCAAATGTTAATTTTTGGTTCATATATCATGCATATTTAAGTTCAAGACCCAAACAAAGTATGAAAATTAAGGAGAGGACCATAGAGCTAGAGAGTAGTTTCAAAGTGGAAAAAATATATATCTTCTCCTTTTAAATTTTTATCTTATAAAATATTTAAACAAATATAAATATTTATATGTACATTTATTTTTGTAATAATTATTAATAATAAATATGAAAATAAGATAAATTAATTAATATAATATATTTTAAAATTTTAAAATAATAAATACATAGATATGTAATTAAATTAAATATTTTAATTTTCTTCTCATTTTAAATATACCTTTATATTTAAATATTATACATATTCTATTTAATAAAATTTAATATACTAATACATTTATATTTATATTTATCATTTAATTTGATATATCGAATATAAAATAAAATATTGTTAAAATTTTAATTTTATATATATATATATATATATAATTTATATATTTATGACATCACCGATTTAATCATGGTTCAACCATCAGTCCGACTAATGAACTATGAATTGGTAACTTTTTCGATTCAATATCCAATTTGATTCAATGTTCAATCCAGTTTTGAAAATATTTTAAAAAAACCCATCATTTTTCAGTTTTATTTCTCTTTCTCTTTTTCAACAACTTCACGCACCCACAAACACAAATCTTCCTTGACAGAAAAAAAAAAGTCAATTTCAACCAGCATCTTGACATTCTAAAATTTCAAAAACTCTTCATTTCTTTCCTTCCAAGTACATGCACTCCTTAGCCCACAAAGATTAATCTTCACACAAGCTTCCTTGTCAGTGACACTGTAAAAACTGTAAACATCCCCTCCTGCTAAACAGAAGTCCTTTCCTCAACACAGGCCTATCACCCACCTTCAATCTATCCTCTCTAGTGGAATCTTTAAATTAGTTTAAGTAGCCTTTCACAAGTGTTTCTACTATTTTTAATACTTAAAATTTTTTATCTTTCAAATATAAAAAGGTTAAAAACACTTTCTAGAATTACTGTCAAACGCATTATAAGACTCCCACTGCCTATACTTATTATTCTTTTCCCATATCCAAAATCATTTCCCAATAGAACATGAGTGGAGAGAACAAGCAGCTTAATAACCAAAGCTCCATGTATATTATTTGAAGTGTACAACTTCTTTCACTGTCGAGATTTTTTTTTGCCAACAGAGAAGACTACCAGTCAATAAAAAGGATTCTATCATGAATGTAAACTATAAATCAAGAACAAAATGTATCCATTCTCAAACATTACTTTCAGAAAATGGCATGTAAGCATATCATATGTTTCTTATAGAACAGTCTGTCAAACAGGATGTGAACAAGAGGCTACGACAGGAAATTGGATATGCATGGATAATATTAAAAGCTTGAGCATGTGTTTATAGCAAGTGAAAAAAAACCTCTAAGAATACTGCTTACTAGAAATGGGCATCATTTTAAGCTTTCAATCTAACATCTCTTTACAGAAAGATTATTTCTATATGCCAAGCCCAAGACCCAAAATTTTCATTAACATTTTTGGATGATAATGGGCTTAACTGGGAGTTTACACAATTCAATATGGATTCAACCTACTTTCCAGAAATTAGATTATGACCCTGGTTGATGGTCATAAGTTGGGAAATTGGAAGCGTATCCTGATTTTTTGCCCTCTTCAAATGGACCTAACTTTTAAGAAGTTACATTTATTAAATTCCATAATGGTTATTGACTTTGAAATATCTATTCTACCCACAGATTTCGTGAAGGTCCTGCAATGTATACAAAACATTAGCAAAAATATGTAAAATAAAATATTTTATTAAAATTGATAAATTATGGGGTACAATCTTTGTGATAATATTTTTTTTATAAAAAAAATATTTATTTGATTCTTTCACCTTGATCACAAATTCAAATATGACAATGACGTTTTCTTGATTTCAAATATCAATGGATGACCACAAATGACTTATTTTCAAATGAACTTGTTGAACGATAAAGATCGTGTATGTAGATGATAAAGATATATATTTTTTTTTCAAAGTCAATTAAGGGTTTAGAGTAACTTATTCCCGAATGACTTTGTTGAAAGATGAAAAACAAAGATTTTGTAAAGTTTTTTTTTCTTTGTGAAATCTCTTTTCTTAGGTAGAGTTCTCTAAAATTTAGTTGTTTGATTTCAATAACTTGTCTTCTTCATAATGAAATTTGCCAACAAGAGATTATTTATTTATTTTTATTTTTATTTTACTTCACTTGAAATATTTATTTTTGTAAGAATTTGTCAATAAGAGAATATATTTGGAAGGTTTAATTTATTTGTCAATTGAAAGGTTTAATTTATTTGGAAGACTAAATTTTATGGTCTTCTGAATTTCATCACGTGTTACATTTTTAACATATGACACTACCAAATGTGTATAAGACCAATCGCTTATTGATTCCAAATTTTGTTGAATAGGAGAACCATATTTTTTTTGAAAACTAATTTAGTGATAATTTATTTCACTAAAAATTTTGATGTATACACCAACCTTCTAGTCTCCAAGATGACCAATAACTACTCAATTCATAAATGTCATATAATCATGTGATTGACACACATGATCAAAAATTGCATTGTTTGTTAATTTGAGACCAAATACAATTCTACTAACTAGAAAGTATAAAAATGATATTATTCTACCTCCGATAGAAAAATTTTCATTCAATAAGGTCATGTCACAATTGCATCAACACCATATACCTTTAACCATTCTCCTTACATTGTGTCATGAAAACCAACTATATTTTAGAATTTTGTAGAATTTCTTTTAAAGATTGTTGAGTGATAAATATTTTAGATGTTAAATAAACGAAAGAATACTATTTAGAATATGTCGAACATTATTTTTATTTGAAGCATTTTTAATAAAAATATTTTATTTAAAAATATTTTTAGGATAATAATTTTATCAGTCAAAAGTGTTTTTTAAAAACCAAGCAAATATAGTAGCATTAAATATATTTTACTTAATTTCTTTTATGAAAACAAATTCCGAAAGATTGGCAAGACTAATATTTATTACTATGATATGGCGACAAAGATGTCGATTTATGAAATCATTTCCCATTATAACATTTAAGAACATTTGATGTACATATAGTGGATGTTGGTGCGTTCTTATTATTTTATTTCATATTTACTGACCATTTTCAGATTTTCTAAAATAATTTTTCAATGCTTTTAAAGACGGAAAAGGGTGAGTGATTTCCAGTTTTCCCACTCCAGAAAACAAATATGACCCTTCTTTCAGTTTAACGGTCAACCCTAATTGCTGTTGAAGCCTCGCTTGGAGAAATTGCAGAGAATATCACCTTACAGGAGCCAAGAGGATAGACGAAAACTAATCAAAGCCCATTTCGAACTTTCAATTTTGGGGGCCTTCACCATAAAAAAAAGCCCTTTTCAATTGAACTTTTCCTTCTGTTTTTTCTTTTCCCTTTTTTTTTCCCAGATAATTCCACCCTTTTTCTTCTTTCTCCAGAAAATTCGCGCTTTTTACTTGATAAAATTTGGATCAGCGTCACTAGTTTGGATCCTGCCTTTATCTTGGCTCGAAATTGTTTTTCGAGTTACGATGAAATCGAGGCTTTTCAATTTTTGGTTTTTGTTGATTCTGCTGGCCTGGATTCGATCTCCCAGTCCTGTTCGAGCTTCAGGATCTGAGGCTTACGTGACTCTTCTCTACGGCGATGAGTTTCTGCTCGGTGTTCGTGTTCTCGGAAAATCGATCCGTGACACCGGATCGACCAAGGACATGGTTGTTCTTGTTTCTGATGGCGTTTCGGATTATGCTAAGAAGCTCCTCCAGGTAACCGTGTATATAGTCTGTGTTTGGTTACTGACAAAACCGAGGAAAATTATAGAAATAGGATGAAAATTCCGAATCTTACAAGTCTCTTAGTTTTTAAAAGCGAGGGATAAGCTTAGCTCTACTGAAGATTAATAGTTTTATTAGACTTCCTTTTTGATAGGCAATACTTGTATTACAAATCATAATTTTCATTTCCTCTTTTCCTATGTTCTCTGAGCTAATGATCGTTACCCTTTGTTTGGTTGCTGAAAGAACTAAGCAAAAGAACTGAGCTATGGTGCTTTTTTGTATCATATTTTCTTAACAGAAAAGGGAAAAAAAAAGTGCAAATTAAAAAATAAAGTTTACTTTTTATTTTCCATGATTTTTCTTAAATTCTCAACTTAATAGTTGTATTAGTTTCATTTGGGAGGACGCTGTTGTTTCCTTGGACCTTAAACGACGGAAAGTCTAAATCTTAATTTAATTTCTTTTCTTTCCATTAATTTTACCACCAACCACAATGGGTGACCTCCACATGGTCGCTGAAATAATCAGGAAAATGAGAATAAAATTCTGAATCTCTTGGTTTTGATGAAGATTAAAGAACTCAACTAAGTCAAGTACTTGCGGATTGAGAGTAGAAGATTTTGTTTCCTTGTATCCTACATACAAGGTTTTTCATTTTGTTTTATTTTTCTTCTCCCACATTATCTAAGCTAGCAGGTAGAGACAGTTGAATGTTTGACTACTGCTGCTATTTTACTGTGATTGTTTTTACTTATCTAATATTCTTTGGGGATCGGTTCTGGTGAATATTGTGTACAGGCTGATGGTTGGATTGTGGAGCTTATTAGTTTACTGGCAAACCCTAATCAAGTGCGGCCAAAGAGATTTTGGGGTGTCTACACAAAGCTAAAAATATTTAACATGACCAACTACAAGAAAGGTAATTAATTTTTTCTTACCCTCTCTTTTTCAATGCTGAGAAAAAGGAGTAAAAAAAAAAAAATGTTGAATCTTGTTTAATTTTCTGTATTCCAAAATTGGGGACAATTGACAGGTAACTTACTGAGTAGCTGTCTTAGACTCAGTTCAGTGTTTTTATTTGAGGTCTCTTTATATTTTCACACTTCCTCTCCTGCCAGATGGAGCCTATTGATGATCACAATTTGAATTTTCTTCTTGTTAATTTTTTTTTTTATGTTATTAATCAATGTGGCATGTCTTTTGGCAGATTGATTAGTGTATCTAGAAGAACAGTTTTATTTAGTGATTATTGTTATTATTTTGCAGTTGTATATCTTGATGCTGATACTATTGTTGTTAAAAGTATTGAGGATCTCTTTAAATGCGGGAAATTCTGTGCTAATTTGAAGCATTCTGAGAGGCTGAATTCAGGGGTCATGGTAGTGGAACCGTCTGAAACAGTCTTCAATGATATGATGAGCAAAGTTAAGACTTTGCCGTCTTACACTGGAGGTAAGGTGTTTTTTAGAAATGTTATGAATACTCCTTATTTCCTTTATTGTTAACTATTTTTGAGGTTTAATTTCATCTAGGCATAATTATTATAGTTCATTTTGTGTTTTTTCATTTGGTAAAGAAATTAGGCTTCCTCATTATAGAATAATTATCAATCCATTGTTAACTAATTTCAGAAGGCATCCGAAGGAAGTTTTAGGATTCATTTGTATTGGAAAGTAAAATTTGTTCAACCCTATACAACAATAAAACAGTGTTGATACATTTGACACGGCCTCTTAACATAATGAAGATGTAGGTGGTAATTCCAGGAATACTTTTTGATAGACATACATAAAAATGTCTGCATGGTACAAAATGTTAAAAAACAGAACATACTAATTATTTAAGTTAAGATATAGTGGTGGGATGACAGTTTGGTCGCTTGCTTTTCACCTAACTTGCCCAAATTCTCACTTTACCATGGTTGAGCACAGTTCTTGGTTTCAGCTATCTAGTTGCAACAACATAATTTCTGTGTATTTTTGCTGATGCTGACATCTTGAAAGGGAGCTGTAAATTTTAACCAATAGTATTTCTGGTTCTTCACTCACAGTCTCTCTCTCTCTCTCTCTCTCTCTCTCTCTCTAAAATTATTTTATGCTAACAGGAGATCAGGGCTTTCTGAATTCATACTACACTGGATTTGCCAGTGCACATGTTTTTGACCCAGATTTATCACCTGAAGAGCGGAATGCTAGACCAGTTCCGAAAATGGAACGGCTGTCCACGCTATACAATGCTGATGTTGGTCTTTACATGCTTGCTAACAAGGTACTAAACCCAAACTTTTAACAGAAAGTATTAGCTATTTAGTGATGATGTGAACATTTTAAATGTTTCTCAGCTCATATTATTTAATGATGTCTTTTTGGCACCTTGTTGCACCTGCAGTGTAATGGCTAGTACCAGATGCATTAGACTGTTAAGTAAGACATTAATAAATTCTCTTTGAAGTTAAGCTTGGTTTTGAACCATGAAAATATTTTTGTTTATGTAATTGTTGTCTCACAATCATTGACAGGCCAGATCTTGGATGAGAAAACCATCTTTTATTGGAAAATATTAAAAATTGGTAAGAAGGATGAGGGAACTGTGTGGGAGTCTGGGAAAAATAATAGAATAATAGAATGAAATCTTAATACAGAATTTGTCCCAACATCATAAAGGGAGAAAGGAGGTGCCATATGAATTCCAGTCCTGGGATCATCTTGGCTTAGTTATGGGCTTCCTGTTCAGATCTCTAGAAATCTGGTTAAGCTTCACACTTGATCTTTTATTCAGGCCAATAACACCCCTCATACAATTCAGATAGTTCCAAGAACCCCAAGAATAGGAGATGACACCAGAAGGGTGACCTTCCATTAAGCAATTTGAGAAAATTATGCTTGGAGCTTCTCTAAAAGCCCTTGGCAGCAACAAATCCCACTCCAAGAGGAATGGAAAACTTAAAAAGAGTGGAATCTGTGCTGTCTCACCCAACTCCTTACACCCAGATCCTCCTATCTTCAGATGACTCGGAGTAGCCAGTACATGGTCATCAAAGTCAACAATGATCTGGCATTCCATGTCAGGGGCTGGTGGATGGGGTTTGTTGGGGTTGGATCTCCATTTCGTAGGGCTTCTCAGAGCTCCACCTCTACTGGAGCAAACTAATCCGTCGAACTACAATCAATGGGAAATTGGTTGACTCTATAATAAGTGAACTCTGATAAAAAGGCAATGGTAAATGGAGCCTGTAATGACTTAAGAAGTGGATACTTTTCCCATCCCCTCAAACCCCAGGCTCTTCCCTTCAAACCCCAATAGTTCCTTTCAATCCAAACAATCAACAAACGACAAAGTGGCTGTGAAGGTATAGATAAGAGAAGCCTTTGCCTCTCATCACTCTTAAAAGTCTCCAAAGGAACTGCTATGGACTTTAACTCTCTGGGAGCTGCTCGCACATTCCCACAGTACGAAGGATATCCTGCCTTATATGGTAGTAACATGACAACAAAGGAAAAAAATGAAGGTCTACCATTGTCCTTATAGAGAACATGTGGTCATGTCTTAGCTCTTTGTTAAGTTTTTTTCTTTCTTACTTTTTTGCTCTTTGATGGGAAACAAACCATTTCATTCTATTAATTATTAAAGATGAAAAATGATGAGACAGCATTCCATAGTGTACGAAATTTGATCAAACTAGAAAAACATCTCCAAAAAAGAGAAGCTATACATGCTGCATAACTGAGGAAGATCAGAAAACAACCCAACAACAAACCAAACAATCACTAATTACTAATGAAGGAGACAAGAATCTGCAGCAAATGACACAAAAATTTTACTCCTATATTTTCTAAAAGATCCGCCGCTTGGTTGGCTAAATGAGGAGCCTAGAAAATGAACATCCTAACTCTAGTGATGTGAGATCTGAAGGCTTAGAGTGGCTGAGCTCCTTGCAAGTTGCAGTTGGGTCCCTTTGTTATGCTTTCCAGCTATGGTGGGAGGTGAAACCAGGTCTGTCGGAAGTGGTTCCGATGATCAGAAATGAGAAGGGTAAGGAGCGGGAGGTTAGGGATGACGGAGAAGGAGATTCATGTGCTGGATTCAAAATGGTGAGGGAACAGATGCATGGGGAACCTGCAAAAGTGGCTGAGCCGTGCAAAGTAGGTGAAGGAGGCTGTAGAAAGAAAGCTCAGCCCTCTGGTATTATGTCGGAAACAGTAACAGAGGCTGACGGGACAACAGGAGGCCAGTTTTCAGCTTGGGGGAAAAGCTCTTGCTTTGGGCCTGGAGGAAATCTGCCGTTGGGCCAGCAAAGAGAATCGGGCTGGGAAAGAGAGCCCGCTATGGAGGGCCAAGTGATTGATGATTTAAAAAAATCAGAGGAGATGGGCCGGCCCAATTCGGAGCCTTCTAAAGGCCTGGTGGGGGTGGGACGACCCATTCTAAGGAACTTAAAAGGAGTTAGGGCTTCCGATGGGCGTCTCAGTGTCGGCGGAGAGCAGGAGGGGGATTTGTTTGGTTCCCAGCTAGGGTCACTCCGTCCGGCCGTTAATCTCTCAGAAATCACTGACGAGGCGTTGTTGGAGGAGGCTTCTAGGTATTCTGATCAAATCTCTCATCCTTTGTTTTCTTTGGGGAAGCGGGAAATCTCTCTTTTTTCTACTCCTTCTGGGTGGGACGAGGAAGGTGTTGTCATGGCTAGGGTTTCCGACCGGGGAAAAGTTTCAGAAGCTGAAGGGGGAGCTGCTATGGGCCCGTTAAGGATGATATTGGCGGATGGAAGGGAGGCCGAGGTCTCGGATTTGGCGGGTAGGGAATCTGGGACTTCCGAGGAGGCTTCAGAGGGGGTTTTGGAAAGGGTCTCCCAAGAGGATGAGGAGGAGAGGGTTGAAGAGGGGGAACTGTGTTGGCATTCTAGTAGCTTGGCTAAATTTAGCCGCTATCTAGGAATGCCGACGGAGGGCTGCGAAGGGGAAATCTTGTTTTTGCTTAAAAGAATGAAAGAGAGGAAGCTTCAAAAAGGAAAGTTGGATGGTAGAAAAAGGAGGAAATTAAAGTCGTCAAAATTTGAAAGAGAATTGAGAAAGTTGGAATGGACAGTGAACTATATTGGAGGAGGAGGAGAAGGGGGGGGGGGAGTATGAGCAGGACTAAATGAAGCTCCGTATGCTTACCTGGAATGTAAGAGGGGCCAATAATTGCGACAAGAGGAAGGTGACCAAAGCTTTGATAAAGAAAAATAGGGTGGATCTGGTTTGCCTACAGGAAACCAAGATTTAGGATATGTCAACGGGCATTGTTCGTAGTTTAGGAGTGGGTAGATTCCTTGAATGGGGAGTTGTAGATTCAAGGGGTGGGGGAGTATGAGCAGGACTAAATGAAGCTCCATATGCTTACCTGGAATGTAAGAGGGGCCAATAATTGCGACAAGAGGAAGGTGATCAAAGCTTTGATAAAGAAAAATAGGGTGGATCTGGTTTGCCTACAGGAAATCAAGATTTAGGAAATGTCAACGGGCATTGTTCGTAGTTTAGGAGTGGGTAGATTCCTTGAATGGGGAGTTGTAGATTCAAGGAGTGCAGCTGGAGGAATAGTGGTGTTTTGGGATAACAAGGTGTTGGAGTTGGTTGACCTGCAAAAAGGATTATTCTCTATTTCGTGCACTTTTAAGAGCAGCGAGGATGGTTTTATATGGACGTTTACAGGGGTTTATGGGCCAACTTTGAGGAGGAAGAGGGAGAGTTTTTGGGAGGAGTTGGGGGCCATTAAGGGGCTTTGGAATGGGCCGTGGTGTGTTGCAGGGGATTTTAATGCCATTCTAAGTCCAGAAGAGCGCAGTAGAGGAGGGAGCTTGAATTCAATCATGAGAAGGTTCTCAGAAGTTATAGAAGACCTAGAGTTAAAGGATCTGCCCATGGTTGGGGGACCTTTTACTTAGACTGGAGGGGCGAATAACCAGTCTTTTTCAAGGCTGGATCGCTTTTTGGTTAATGAGGGGTGGGATAGTCACTTTAGAGATGCGAGGCAGTTTGTTCTACCAAGACCCGTGTCCAATCACTTTCCGCTTCTTATGGACGGAGGGGGCCTGAGAAGAGGCTCTACCCCGTTTAGATTTGAGAAAATGTGGTTGAAAGTGGAAGGTGTAAAGGACCTATTGAAGTATTGGTGGGAGGAAGGCAGCTTCAGTGGATCCCCAAGTTTTATCTTGGCCGAAAAACTAAAATTTCTGAAGGCTAAGCTGAAGGAGTGGAACATAAACACCTTTGGAAGGGTTGAATATAGAAAGAATATGGCTTTGGAGCAGATGGAGTATTGGGATGCAAAGGAGAAAATCAGCAGACTGTCGTTGGAAGAGCTGGAAGCTAGAAATGAAGCGAGGGAAGGATATAAAAAATGGGTCTTACTTGAAGAAATCATGTGGAGGCAAAAATCTAGAGAAGTGTGGCTGAAAGAGGGGGATAAAAATACCAGTTTCTTCCACAAGATGGCCAACGCTCACAGGAGGAGGAATAACGTGGACAAAATTAAGATTAATGAAGCCTGGCTTATGGAGGAGAATGATATTAGGGAAGGGATTGCCAATGCTTTTAAGATGTTGTTGTCTAACCCGGGCGAATGGCGCCCTTCTGTTTCCGGGCTGTAGTTTGAGACGTTGGAGTCTCTGGACGCTAGTGCATTGGAGACTCCTTTTACGGAGGAGGTCTTCGACGCTCTATTGGGCTGTAATGGGGATAAAGCCCTGGGGCCAGATGGATTCTCTATGGCCTTTTAGCAATTTGCTTGGGATTTCGTGAAGGCTAATGTGATGTGTTTTTTCAAGGAATTCTACGAAAATGGTAAATTTGTTAAAAGCCTAAACGCAACCTTTATGGTCTTAATTTTAAAAAAAAGCAGGGGTTGAAGCGTTAGGGGATTTTAAGCCTAGAAGCTTGGTGGGAAGCTTGTACAAGTGGCTGGCCAAGGTCTTAGCCAATAGGCTAAAAAAGGTGGTTGGAAAGGTGGTCTCCAAGGCTCAAGGGGCGTTTGTGGAAGGTAGACAAATCCTAGATGCAGTGTTGATAGCTAATGAAACCATTGATTCGGTCCTTAAGAACAATGAGAGTGGCATTTTGTGTAAACTGGATATAGAGAAGGCGTATGATAAAGTGGACTGGAATTTTATTCTCACAGTTATGCAGAAAATAGGTTTTGGGGAGAAATGGATCAGGTGGATTAAGTGGTGCATATCCACTGCAAGTTTCTCCGTGTTGGTCAATGGAACCCCTACGGGCTTCTTCCAAAGCTCCAGGGGTTTGAGACAGGGCGATCCCCTTTCCCCCTACCTCTTTGTCATAGCTATGGAGGTCTTTAGTGCTTTCCTCAAAAGGGCCATAGAGGGAGATTTCTTATCAGGTTATGGGGTGAAGGGTCGGAGTGAAGAAGGGGTCCTAATTTCCCACTTGTTGTTTGCTGATGATACATTGGTGTTTTGTAAACCTTCACATGATTAGTTGACTTATCTCAGTTGGCTACTTATGTGGTTTGAGGCTGCTTCAGGATTGAGAATAAATTTGGAAAAAAGTGAACTCATTCCAATAGGGAGGGTAGAGAATATGGATGATCTTGCTTGGGAATTTGGTTGTAGTCTGGGTAGTCTTCCAACCACCTATTTGGGGATGCCCTTGGGTGCTCCTTTTAAGTCAGTTACAGTTTGGGATGGTGTGGGAGAGCGCTTCCGAAGAAGGTTAGCCATGTGGAAGAGACAATATTTTTCCAAGGGTGGAAGGGCGACTCTTATTCGAAGCACGTTATCGAATTTACCCATCTATCTAATGTCATTGTTGTGTTTACCAAAGCTCAGTTAGACGAAGATTAGAGAAAATCCAAAGGGACTTCCTTTGGGGTGGGGGCAATTTGGAGCGAAAGCCTCATTTAGTAAGATGGGAGTTGGTGTATTTAAGTAAGTCAAAAGGAGGATTGGGGGTCAAATGCCTTTCCCTTCTCAACAAGGCACTTCTTGCTAAATGGAATTGGCGTTTCGCAAATGAGAGAGAGGCCTTATGGAATCAAGTGATTAGAGGGAAGTATGAAGAAGATAGAGGGGGTTGGTGCTCTCGGGAAGTGAGAGAGGCTCATGGTATGGGTTTGTGGAAAGGAATAAGGATAGATTGGAAGTTGGTGAGCGATAGGTTGGCTTTCATAGTTGGTAATGGGAGAAGGGTGAGTTTTTGGAGGGATAGATGGTGTGGGGATTCTCCTCTATGTATGTCCTTTCCTTCTCTTTTTACTTTGACTATTGAGAAGGAAGCGTGGATATTTAGGACCCCTTGGCTGAGGGGGGTTGGAACCCCTGTTTTTTAAGAGCGTTCAATGATTGGGAGGTAGAGGAGACGAAAAGATTTTTGGAGAGGTTTCAGGGTAAGAGAGTTATTGAGGATGTGGAGGATATGGTGTCCTGGACTGAAACCAAGAGTGGTAAATTCTCGGTTAAGTCTCTCTATGTAGCCCTTGAAGCGGGTGGTTCATCTTTGTTTCCTTCAAGCTTTATTTGGAATGTGAATGTGCAGCCCAAGATTAGTTTCTTTGCATGGGAGGCTACGTGGGGCAAAGCCTTAACCTTGAATATGATCCAGAAAAGAGGATGGGCTTTGACAAATAGATGTTTTATGTGTCTTGAGAAAGAGGAGAACATAAACCATCTTCTTCTTCATTGTTCAAGAACAAGGGTGTTATGGGATCTACTTTTTACTTTATTTGGGGTGTCTTGGGTCTTGCCTTCTAAAGTTAGAGAGACCCTTCTAAGTTGGAATGGTTTTTTCCTGGGCAAAAAACGTAAGAAGGCGTGGAGAGCTGCTCTTCTTCACATTTTCTGGACGGTTTGGAAGGCGAGGAATAGATTGACTTTCAAGGATGAATCCTTGTCAATTCGGAGATTGAAACACTCTTTTATTCTTACTTTTTGGGCTGAGGCTAAGTTGTTCATAGATGATTGCCCTCTAACTATACCTAATTTTATTGATTGGTTGGGTTCTAAGTAGGTTTGTGGTATTGGGTTTTCTTTGTCTTTTGGCCTTGTTGAAGGCGGGTGTATAGGTATTGTATACTTTGAGTCGCTTTTTTAGCGTCTCTTTTATTTATGAAATCTTATTTACTTATCAAAAAAAAAAAAAAAAAAACATCCTAACTCCAGTGATATAAAAAAAAATGGAAAAGCTATACATCAATCCTCTAGAGCCTCTTTCCTTCTTTGTTACCCATGAAATAACAACAGTGGAATCTCTATCTACTATAAGATTGAATATGCTTAAAACTTTGACCTGGCCAAGGTCCTTTGGAAGAGCTAGAATTTCCGCTTCAACAGTGAAACTCTCAGTTGTAAGTTTAGAATAGGCTTTTTATCACTGTATGCAATGATCTCTGAGCCTCTCCAAATCCTTAGTTATCTTGGGATATTCAAAGGACATCTATCAAAGTTTAACTTGACATAACCCTTGGGTGGCAGTGATCATTCAAGGAGAGTCTTCTCAACCAACCTCTTGGACCTGCACACAAGGTTCCAATCTAATAATAAAAGGCTCAAGGGAGTGCCTGTGAAGGCTTCACTAGTCAAGGTCACTTAGTCCTCTCATTATCAATAAAAGAAATTCAATCTGTAAATTTTCAATATCATTTGGATAACCTTTTATTACTGTGTTTGAAAAAGTCACTGCTGTGAAACTTTTGATAGTTTGAACAACTTTGTTATCTAGTCACCAGCTTCACGCAAGTGTTAAATGTATGCTGACAATTTTTCTAGAGTCCAACTCATCACAGATTACTAAATCCTTATAGTCCGACTTCTAGTTTGCCTACAGGGTCCCTTTTTTTTTTTTTTCCATTAATCTCTATTTAGGACTTTGGTTAAATCACTGGACCATTAATTAATGCATAGGCCTAGGTATCAAATGAGAGCTTGTTCTACCATGGGAAAAATTATGGGATTTCTTGAGATCCTCAATAGAGATAAAAGAAGAAGCCACTTAACTAATGGTGCTGTCATCAATGACAAGAAGCAGTATCATGAACCAAATCTGCTCTTCATACATGGAAGTCCAAGTAAGCTAGTAGTGAGGAAATGTTTGTCAGGTAAATGAGCATTTAGATTTTCCTCAAATGTACTTGTATTTAGAAGAATCAAGGTAAGTCACAGCTAAAAATGGTAATAAGTTGGTGATGATGTTTGATAAGAATGCTGTTCATTTCATTTTGCAAAAATTCCTTGCTCCCCCCAACACACACATGCAAAATGCCCTTTCCATAATAGTAAATACTGTTTTCTGTTGTTGGTTCAAATAATTATTTCAAAGCCAGAAAAAGGCAAGCTGACGAATGAAAATTTCTTTTGATGGGAAAAGGACTAGGAGTTATATTTTTTCTTATGGGAGGCAAAGCAAGGTTCCTGCTTTTTCTCTTCCTACTTGAGCTCCATTTATTTTTCACCTTGTGGTGAATTGGTTCTATGTTTGAGTAAAATCCTTTGTGAGCTTTGATATAACAGATTTATCTGCTTGGGCTTTATGTGTGTATATAGTCCTAGGCTTGGTTGTGAATCATACACTGATAATGATTTTCTTGGTACATAAGGTGTGATGCTCTCTCGTGATCCTAATGTGTGTTTAAATGAATAAGTTAAAACATAAGACCATACTTTTGTTAGCAAGACGTCTTTGCTGTAACTGGTTACCTTTATGACTGGTAATGCTACGTGGACTCAGGCACAAATGTTGGTTGTTGGTGTGTATCTATGTGTCAGATATGTTCAATTTCCAGATCTTAGGACATTGGATTCAACTAAATAGTCTAATTTTCCTTTTCTTTTTTACTTTCTAGGCCCAAATTAAGTATATAACTAACATAAAATCTCAAACATGAGAGGTTACTTGAAATGGGATAGAAGCTTGTTCTTACTCCTTGTTGGACATTCTTGCTGGATACAATTATCGATAGGCATGTCTACACGTATACCAAACCCAAACCCTTGTTCTGTTTTGTGAGCATGGGTACTTCACATACTTTGAATTGTTCATCATTGATGATTGAGTGTCATTTTAAACCCTGATGAATTAGGCAAGTTGTTGCAGTTCCTTTGAGTTAAGACAGCAATGAAACTGCCTAAACCTAACCCTTGTTATATTTGTCTGTTGTGTGGGTTCTTTGAAATTATGGGGTCTTTGTAAGAGATCAGCAATGAGACCTTGTAGTTCCATATTAGAAATGTGACCTTATTTATTAAAAAGGATTTTTATTTTAAATGGTTGCTAGAAATATGATTTGATAAAAGGCTTTTCAATTTTTGAGGTTCTGTAGGATTACATCAGTCATTTCTGTCTGGTTGTCATAAAGTCTGCTCATGGGGTTTCATCTGAGTACTAAAGTGAATAATGCAGAACTTTTAAATGGAACATGTAGAACTTGTTTAGATCCATTATATTCCTATTCCTGAAAAATGCAAGATTTCCTATCAAGTGTAGTCACCTTTGAGTTCTGAAGATTATTGTAGGATACTTTAAATTAACAGCTTAATTGATACATTGTAATGGGCCGTCTGCCTTCCCAGTTCCTTTTGTCATGGTGATTGCTACTCACTTTATGGTGAAATTATATATCATTCATTTCCTACTTCATTGAAAGTTTATAACTTTCAATCACTGTTTGCCTTTTTAACCTGTGGTGCCTTTCTTCTCTGTTTGTTTACTGGCTGTGTCAAATGATCTGAACCTTCTCTAATTTTTTGATAGGTAAAGAAAGGTATGTATGGATTAATATGATAAAAAGTACACAAAATACAAATACATCTAGGAGGGGCACCAAAATGAAAGGCCTTGAAAGGGAAGACACAAAAAAACCACCCTTAACTCTCAACAGGTCCCCACGCAATCTATAAAATCAATTGAGTCTTCTCTTATGTACATACTAATCCAAGCTGAAAGATTACAAAGAAAAGATATTTTAACTTTTGGTCAGTGAGTTCCTTGTTTTCAAAAGCTCTTCAATTTCATTCCTCCCAAATTGTCCAAAAAATACAAAGAGGAGCGGCTTTCTACAAAAGAGTCATGCCAACTTGATAGAGTATCTTTCACCAAAGAAGGAATCCCCCAAACTACACTGAATAAGGAGAACAACAATTGCCATAGAATTCTTGCTTTGATGCAATGAATGATCAATAGTCTACACCTCTAGTTTACAAAGGAAACATCCATTCGCTAGTAGTCACCCTCTTTTCTAAAGCCGATCTAAAATCAAAACTTTTTTCCAAGTGTCTTCCCAAGCAAAAAAGTTCACCTTGGAAAGGACCCATGAATTCCAAATAATGTTCATTGGAAAGGGGATTCTTTTTAGTTTTCTTCTCTCCTAATCAACTTCACAAGCAAAGTCAAGAAAAAAGACTCAACAAGGTCCAACTCTCAATCGTTAAAGTTCCTAGAGAAGCATAGCTTCCAATGGTTCCCCGCTCATACATCTTCCTGTATATCTATCACTCAAGCTTCTGTTGACAAAGCCAACTCATACTAGGAGGGAAAGGAATTACATAAGGATTCCTCATTGCACCATCTATCCATCCAAAATTTCACCCTTCTATCATTATCCATTTCAAGAGAGGTTCTATTAAAGAAAAAATCCAACCCCTTATAGATTTCCAAACACCAACTCCATAACCATCTCTCGCTTTGCTAGGATGCTAACCCGCTTCTTCCTTCATGTACATCCCCTCTATAATTTGCTTCCAAAAAACTTTCCCTTCAGAAACAAATCTTCAACTCCACTTGCCAAGGAGGGCCCCATTTAGAAAAGAGAGACTTCTAATGCCCAGACTCCCTTTTTCTTATCCGAGCAAACAACCGCTTAACTAACCAAAGATATTTTTTCTCCAAATTCTCACCTTCCCAAAGGATATATGTCTAATCTTAGTTTGACCTTTCTAGGGATTACAATTAAGAACGTGTAAAGGATTGGTACGCTGGATAAAGCACTTCTAATTAACGTAAGCCTCTCCCCTTTAAAAATATATTGTTTTTTCCATGTTTACGAAACCTCTCTTCCATTGCATCCCAAACTACTGCTGATTTGAACCTTCTATATGCATGTTGTAGAAGAATCCAAAATAATTCAAAGTGACTGGATCTGATTAGTTAGGAATTCTCTTATTCATTTTATTTCTTTTATTATTTGAATCAGGTTGTTATTATTTGGATCAGGTTTAGATCATGTTGTTCTAGGATTTGAAAAATCCTCCAAATTGTTAGGGTTGTTTATTTTTTAGTTTCCTAGAATAAAGGATATGGTTGGATAACCTAGTCTATACATCAGGATGTAATCCTTTTATTTTCTGATATGATAATTAAGCAAGCAGTGTTTTGTATGTTCTTTTTCACTTCCAATTACATGGTATCAGAGCCGGATTGCTGTTGAAATAGAACTATGGCAGGAGCAAGCAAGGGTGACGGTTTTGGAGTTTTGACAAAAACTTCTCAATCGACCCTAAAATTGCTCCCATTGCTTTTTTTGAGAGCTCCTCCTTACAAATAACAACCCACAAACTTAATGGAAAGAATTTTCTTCAATGGTCTTAGTCTGTTCAAATGGTTATTCAAGGAAGAGAAAGAATTGGTTACATCAATGGAGTTGCAAAAAAACCGAAAGAGAATGATCTAACTTATCATACATGGGATGCTTAAATTCAATGGTGATGGCTTGGCTTGTTAACTCAATGGAGGAACATATTAGGCAATCTTGCCTCTATTATTCAACCGCGAAGGAGCTGTGGGATGCCTTGAACCGGTCATACTTGGATGTTGAAAATTTTGCTCAAATGTTTGAGCTAAGGAACAAGGCTCAAATACTTTAATGGCTTATCAAGATTGTGGCAAGAACTGGATCTGTCCAGTAATGAAGAATAGAGCTGTTTAGATGATGCTGCAAATTACCCAAAGCTGATTAATAAAGAAAGAATTTATGATTTCTTGGCCAGACTTTATAAGGAGTTAGATGAGGTGCAGGGACCTCTACTTGGAATCAAACCGCTTCTGACAATTGAAGAAATCTTCGCTGAAGTAAGAAGAGAAGAAAATCGGAACGTGTCATGCTTAGAGGAAAATCTCCAAACATAATAGAAAATTCGGCATTAGTCGTAGGAAGATTCAAGAATTCAAACAGAGGAGAACCATGCAATAATCGAAGAGGAAATATTTGGTGTGATCATTGTAAGAAATTGAATCATAACAAAGAAAATTGTTGGCGTTTGCATGGTAAACCGAACTGGAGAGACAACAAAGGAAATAGGCGTGATCCTCAAGGATTCCAGACAATGACAGACACTACAATGACATCTCAAAGGCAAGGAGATAATAAAGCAGCCTTAACCTCATAAAAGAAGAAATCAAACAGCTATACAAGTTGTTAACTCCTGCAAAATCCACTGGAACTTCTCTGTTAGCTCAGAAAGTTAAATTCTTGACAGCCCTTAGTAGTGTCAGTGAGAAATAAGAACCCTGGGTCATAGACTCAGGGGCTTCTGACCACATGACAGGTTTTGCAAGTTTTTTCTCCTCTTATGCACCTAGTTCTGGTACTTGGAAAGTAAGAATGGCTGATGGATCCCTTTCAACAGTTGCAGGGACTGGTACCATAAAAATTAGCCCAAATATTGTTCTAAAAAATGTTCTTTATGTCCCAAAATTGTCTTGCAACCTTCTCTGTGTCAGTAAGATAACAAGCGATCTCAATTGTACAGCACAATTCTCACAATCAGCTTGTGTTTTCCAGGACCTGATATTGGGGAGGAGGATTGACAATGCTAGGGAACATGAGGGACTATAATACTTCACAAATGATGTCTCTGTGAATAAATAGGTTCTAACAACCAGTTGTGAATCTACTTCATTGTCTAGGGAAAGGGAAATGATGTTGTGGCATCTTAGACTAGGCCGCCCTTGTTTTTCTTATCTCAAAAATTTGTTTCCTTCTTTGTTCAAAAATAAAATTGATTTTCAACGTGAAATCTGTCAGATGGCTAAAAACCATCGATATATATATTTTTTTTTGTGTCACATGCAAATAAAGTCTCAAAGCCTTTTGCATTAATTCATAGTGACGTTTGGGGGCCACCCTATGTAAAAACTCTCTAAAAAAAAGAAAACGATTGTTTATTACCTTTATTGATGACCATACACGGGTTTGTCGGGTTTATCTTTTGAAAGAAAAAATTGAAGCTACACAAATCTTTGAAAATTTCTTTTCCATGGTTAAAAATCAATTTCAAACATTTGTACAAGTTCTTTGTTCAGATAACATAAGGGAATATTTTATTTCTATACTTGGCAATTTTCTTTTAAAACAAGGGATTATACATCAAAGTTCATGCACCAATACATTCCAACAAAACCATGTTGCAAAATGGAAAAATCGTCATCTTGTAGAAGTTGCTTGTGCCTTTATGTTCACCCATAATGTCCCTACATTTTTTTTGGGACGATGCCATTCTCGCAGCATGTTATCTAATAAATTGTGTACCCACCAGAGTCCTCCAGCATCAAACTCCTCTAAACACACTTCTTAAATCCTATCCAGAAATTTGTTTCTTCAGCACCTTACCACTATGAGTTTTTGGATGTATCTCGTTTGTTCAAAACCATAGCAAGCTTGACCCTAGAGTCCATAAATGCATCCTCTTAGGATATTCTGCAACTCAAAAAGGGTACATATGCTATTTTCCTGAAAAAAGAAAATATTTTGTCTCTCTTGATGTCACACTTTTTGAGAACCAATCATTCTACGCTAAAAATTCACTTCACAGGGAGAATTTGAATGAAGGAAATTTTATGGAACTTTCTTTGCCATCTCTAATGATATTCTTAGATACTTGTATACCAAAAAACAACATTCTGACTAAATCTTTAGACAATGAAAGTGGACACACACAACAGCAACCTGAACTATGTATTTATTCACAAAGAAACATTCCAAAAGGGGTAGAAAACCTTGTCAACCTTCAGCAAGAACAAGAATTTGAACCGAACTCAGGTACTTTACCTCAAGAGCCAAATCTCACTCTTGAAATTAATGATTTGGATATACCTATAGCTCTACAAAAAGGAGTTAGATCTTGTACACAATATCCCATTTCTAACTTTGTGAGATATGACCATTTACCATCTTCTGTTTGAGCTCTTGTCACTAATCTTTCAGGTGTGGAGCAAAGTCTGTTCATGAAGCCCTGAAAATTCCAGAGTGGAAAAAGGTGGTTGTAGAAGAAATGCAAGCTCTTGAAAAGAAAAGAACATGGAACCTAGTACAAAACCCAGAAGGAAAGATTCCAATAGGATGTAAATGGGGTTTCATAGTAAAGTACAAAGCTGATGGGTCTATCGAGCGTTATAAGGCGAGACTAGTGGCAAAAGGATTAACCCAAACATATGAGATTGACTACTAGGAGACTTTTGCTCCAGTTGCAAAGTTAAAAACATTGAGAGTTCTACTATCCTTGCCTGCTAGTTTGATTGGCAACTCCAACAATTAGATGTAAAAAAAACATTCCTCCATGGAGATTTAGAGGAACAAGTCTACATGGACTTACCACCTGGTTTCGATGAAGCTAGAAGAAATGGGACAATGTAAACTAAGGAAGTCTCTGTATGGATCAAAACAGTCTCTTAGAGCATGGTTTGACAGGGTTGCTAGAGCTATTCGACAACAGGGGTATAAACAAGCTCAATCTAATCACACTTTATTTTACAGACATAAGGATGGTAAAATCACTATTCTAATTATCTATGTTGATAACATAATATTGACTGGAGTTGATCAAGAAGAAATGAAGAAATTAAAGGAAATTTTAGCAAAATAGTTTGAGATAAAAGATTTGGGATTCTTGAGATACTTCCTAGGTATGGAGGCAGCCAAAAGTAAGAAGGGTATATCAATTTCACAAAGGAAGTATACACTAGATCTCTTCAAGGAAATAGGAATGATGGGATGTAGACCAGTTGAAACTCTGATGGATCCAAAGCTAAAGCTAAGAGAACAATTGGATGACAACCCAGTAGATAAAGGAAGATATCAACGCCTAGTAGGAAAGCTCATTTATCTTTCCCATACTATACCTGATAGTGCTTTTGCAGTAAGTGAGTTAGTCAGTTTATGGATACGCCACAAGAAGAGCACATGAATGTTGTATATAGAATCTTGAAATACCTAAAAGGAACTCCATGGAAATGATTATTCTTCAAAAGAAATGAAGTTAAGAGTATAGAAGCATTCATAGTCGCAAATTGGGCAGGATCTATCAATGATAGAAGATCAACTTTTGGATATTGTACATTTGTTTGGGGAAACTTAGTGACATGAAGAACCAAAGAGCAATCGGGTGTTGCTAGGAGTAGTGCAAAAGTAGAATTTAGAGAAGTGACACAAGGGATTTGTGAGCTACTTTGGTTGAAGCTACTATTAGAAGAGCTAAAGATAGCACATGATCAACCAATGAAGAATTATTGTGAGAATAAAGTGACCATAAACATTTCCCATGATCCTATTCATCATGATTGAACTAAACATGTTGAAGTAGATAATACTTTATCAAAGAAAAAAGAGAGAACATAATTATTTGCATATATGTTCCTACAATCGAGCAAGTTGATGATTCGCTAACCAAGGGTCTTGCAAAAGCTACCTTAGAAAAATTAGGAGACAAGTTGGATCTGATTGATATTTTTAGACTAGCTTGAGGGGGGAGTGTAGAAGAATCCGGAATAATTCAAATTAACTGGATCTGATTAGGTAGGAATTGTTTTATTTATTTTATTTCTTTTATTATTTGAATCAGGTTGTTATTATTTGGGTCAGGTTGTTAGATCTAGTTGTTTTAGGATTTGAACAATCCTCCAGATTGTTAGGGTTGGTTATTTTTTAGTTTCCTAGAATAAAGGACATGGTTGGATAGGCTAGTCTATATATATATATATATTTTGTTCTGACATGATAATTAAGCAAACAGTGTTATTTACATTCTTTTTCACTTCCGGTTACACATGTTCCTAAAATTATTTTCAGCCTTACCCTTATTCACTAGCTCAGGCAGGACTACATATAAATCGTTTAAATGACCTCAAGAAAACAAGGGTGTCCTTGCTATAAATATGATTAAGGCATGGTGGTTCAACCTGACTAAAGGTACACCCAAGTATTACTCAGATCTAACCATGATGAAAGGGTCCAGATGCTAGGATGACTCTTTTAATTCCTTGTTACGCTAGCTGCTATTGATTTTTCCTTTTTTCTTGTTCTTTTTCATATCATCAGTGGATTTATGTTTTCATGATGGGACTCCACTTGAAAGATATTTACCTGTTCGATGATTTTTTTTAAGAAGAAACTACCTTTGCAACTAATGGAACACTAGAACTGTGAAAACATGCAAAAGCCCAATGTCACTCCTGAGTCTGTTTATGGTAAAAAAAAATGGAATCTTCAATAATGTGTATATTATAAAGATGTGTGCTATTTTTGTGCTTTTCATGAAAAAGCCTGCTGTATGTCAAGAAATCCTTAGTAGAAGGACTGAGGCCTGCATGCTTCTGATTGTTTTAAATCTGCCAATTGGAAAAAAAATTCTCATGTGTTTATGTGTGGTAAATGCAGTGGATGGTAGATGAAGAAAAACTCCGTGTTATTCACTACACACTTGGCCCCCTTAAACCATGGGATTGGTGGACGTCTTGGCTTCTAAAACCTGTTGATGTCTGGCAGGTATCTATTCTAGACTGCTTTGTTCTCACCCATTCAATTTGCTTCTCTTTAATGAAACAGGGATAGAGAGAGAAGGGAGGGGAAAGGGTGAAAGAGACTTTTTTAGGGTTGGAGGGAGGTTTTTAAAATCTTGGTGGAGTTGCATCATCGATACCAAATGTAGTGTGGAGCTTATGGGGAAATATATTGTTTCATGCAGTGAATGAGCATTTAGTCACTGATTTAATGCTCAATTCTATGATGTAACACTGTTTTCTAATGCTTCAGAATGTCAGGGAACAGCTTGAGGGATCTCTTCCTGGAACTGAAGGGGGCAGAAATCCTAATGATACAATTCTAGTCAAATTTCTTTTCCTGATTCCATTGCTTGCTCTTCTTTTCTGTTACTATAGGTCTTTTCTTCAGGTTAGTAGTTCCATCTTTTTTCTTGGAAACTAAGCAAATAGATATTTTTGTGTTGATTCTAAAAGGCATCTTTATTTTTTTTCAGACACGAGAGTTCTTTGGTTCATTTTGCAGAACAACATTGTGTGATCCTCTTAGACACCTTTATTATAAATTCAGATCTGGTGGTGCACTTCCTTATTCTAGTGTTTCTTCCTCATCCACCATTAATTCTAATCAACAGGTTAGTTTTTTTTCTTCTGTGTAGTTCATGGGGTATGTGTAATTATTTAAATTTATTTTTACTTTTCTTTCTCTTCATCGGCTTCTTGATAAAATGCAAATGTCCCTTGGGCATACAATTGCAAAAGTGACACTTGACCATCTCCCTTTTCCCATCCAATAACTTAGGTTGGAGATGGATTTGAAGATTTGGGGAAACAGATTTGGGTTTCATCCTCCTGATTCAAATTTTTTGAAAGAGATATTAAGAAAATATAAAGGTCTAGGGTTGTAAGAAAACCATGGAGCAAGAATTAGGAGGGGGAGAGTGGGGGTGGGGTCCCATTCCAATTTCTTCCTCCAGGATTGAATTTGGAATAATTTCTTCTCCCCACCATTTAAAATCCATGGACTAAAACTCTTTAAGCTTTTCATAGACTTTCCTAGATTAAAAAAAATCTTTGTTTTCTAAACTGCATTCCAGTAATTTGAACTTGGGGTTGATGTCTAAATCTTCTTCCCTGAAATGCTCATACTCAAATGCAACCTTATTGTTCTCTTGTATTGGCTGTTGGGTTTACATACTTCTGTTAATTTAAACTTAAATTTTAGTCTTTATATTCATTAAAACCCCTGCTTGTGATGTTAAACAGTTCTCTAATGGTGCACAGTCTAAGGTTCCGGTTTATTTGGGCGGAATTTCTGTTGTCATATGTTTTATGGTTGCTGTGGTCTCTCTCGCACTTGCACTTTCAGTTGTCCCCCGGCAAGTGATGCCATGGACTGGTTTGCTCCTGATGTATGAGTGGGCATTCACAAGCTTCTTTCTGTTATTTGGAGGTTATCTCCATTTGATTTATCAATGGGGAAAGATGACTGCAAGTCAAGCAGGATCCTTCGCTTCTCGGCCCGTGTCTGCTGATTATGATTCTGGCAAAGGTTGATTGATTTGAAATAATAGTTCTAATTTGCATGATTATGCATGAATTAACCTTATTAATTTCCTTTTATAACATTCAATGGTTTTTTTAATGTGCTATAGGTCATCAGCGACAGGTGTCTTCTTGTGATGCTGCTACATGGTATTATGGGTTAGGAATGGCATTTCTAGCAGTTGCTGCTCCCTCTTTGCCATGTGTTTTTGGTGTCACTGCTCTATTTTTGAGGTAATTTGTTTGATGTATTTTTGTGTTGTGATGTCAGTATCATTGTTGCAATTTTGGTGGCTTCTCATTTAAAATCTTCTTGTGTGCCAAGAGCTGCAGATTGCACCATTGTTTACTTTATGTATACTTGTGCTCATGACCATTGTGGTAGTTAAACATTAAGCTGGTGTTTGTTTTTTGTTTGAAATCTGAATAGACCTGAATTCAACTTAAATCTGAACAGAATTGAACGCCATTAAGTGTGTCTGAATGCTATTAAGTGTTAAGTTTGTTTTTATTCATGTTTGAATGCTCAATGCTTTTTTTACATGTTAAAACATTTATAAAATTGGTTATTGTATGCTGCCTTCTTTTAATTTGAAACCTACTAATTGAAAAAAATAATAATGTAACGTATTTCCAGTTATCCCAAAATGTTAGAATTTATTACCACAATGAAAATTTTATAATGATCAATTATGTAATTAGTTAGAAAATTAGTAGTTGGATAATAATAAATTATGTAATTATGTTTGGTTGATAAGAAAATCTTAGAAAGGTTTCTAAGTTAACAGTTGTTTCTCTTAGGTGTATCTTCAGATTTATTGATTTGTATTGAATGTGTTTCATTATTGAGATTAATTTATTAATCTTTGGATTTTTAATTTATGAAAGAGTATTAATTACAATTATTTATTCTAGTGGATGTTTAGATGAATGTGAATTATATTTTGGAATTCTATCTAAAAATGTCATTAGAATTGATGATAGTTTATTTTGGTTTTATTATACAATAAGAGGTTGAATTTTGGAAATTCGTTGTAAATTCATTTTTAACCAAAATTTTATGAGTTTTAGTGTTTTTGTTTTCATTTTTCAATGATGAATCTATAAAATTTATAAAAATTAATTTCATTGGGAATTGGATGAATTATGAGGCAAAAATGGCAATTGCATGTGGTAGAATTTTGGTTTCGATTTTGGAATTTTGTGAATTTATTTTAGATATATTTCTTATCAAAATTAAATGATTTTTATGTTTTGGATTTTTTTTTTTTTTTTGAGTAACAATTCATTGAAATGAGTTTTGAATCTAAATTTTCTTGAGAATTAAGAGAAAAAATGGACAAACAAAACTCATTTCATTCATGTTTGATTTTTTGTTGATGACAACTTGGCTAATTTATAGTAATCTAAATTGCACAAAATTGAGGTGGTTTATATATATATATATATATATATATATATATAATATATATATATATATATATTTCAAGACAAGTTATGCTAAATTTTTAAAAATGGATTTGATTTTACTTTATATGAGAAATTAAGTTTAAGGGGTTGTTGGTGTGCATTGTGTGTTTTTTTTTTATTTTTATTTTTTATAAAAGAACATAAACTCTTAAAGTAAGTTGCTTTGATCTATTTAGACTTAATTAAATTAAGGCCTATTTAAATCTAAGAGAAAAAAACAAATGGTACCTAAGTAACAAAATTAAAAGTTGAAAGAAGAAAGGAGAATAAGTGACTTTCTCCATTAAGATAAAAGTTAAAAAATTTTACTTTTTCCCTTTACACAAAATTTTCTTCTAAAAACGTCTTAAGTCTTAAAAGCAAATTGCTTTAAGACTTAAGTTAGAAAACACAAACAAACAAATGAACAACACCTTAATGATTTGAGAACTTTATGTTGTGATTTTGGACCATCAAAGCAATTGTTGTTATCATATTACTTATTGGGTTGGAGTTCACTCTGTGCTATTGTTTAATATGTAAGAAATTAGTAATTGATCCAAGGGTTTTCCTTTCATGTAAGTTTTAAAATAACATGATTTTTATGCTCTGTTCACTACTGGAAAGGTGTTGACATGAATTAAATGTAAGAGGATGTTACACAATTTATTTCTCTTGCATTACTTTCTTGATGAATTAATGCCATTACCCATTTTTGAAATCTTACAAGTTTATAATTCATTGTGTTTTGGTATTGCCTCACAAAATAGTGGAAGTAAGATTCTCTTGTGTGTGTATATATATATTTTCCTTCACTTAACAATCCATTTGGGTAGGAGGTAGTCTCAATATTAGTCCTTCATATTCGAGCATAACATCCTCAAGGATGCACTAGCACTAAAATTCTAACTTCTTTCATTTTCAGAACCCATGTAACATGAAAATTATAAATGTTAAGTTTGTGATCAAAGTAAAATATAACACTTGCCAACTTTTGAATCTAATGTCAGTTCAAGGGTGTTTTCCTAGTACATTTTAGTTTCGGGGTGATAATGCAAATTATTAATTGTAAGGAACAATTGCCTAGGCTGCCAAGTGTGTAGTTCCATTTTTGTCCTTTCTTAATGTATTTTTTGGGGGGTGGGTGCATGAATATTTTTCCGAGTCCTTTCTAGGTTTTGAAATACCACTATTCAATGTCATAATTATTTTTTTCCTAACTAATATCTCTTTTTTTTTATTCTTTTTTCTTTTTTCCTTTTAGCTAACTCTTATACTTATTCAATTGTCTATTATATCATGCATTCATAGTAAATTCAGCTTGTCTTATAATAATTAATAGTCACTAATCATGCTTTCCTGATGAGGATGGATCTCCAATATCTATTCAAGCAATGGAAAGAAATTAAAAAAAGCCTAAATTATTCTATCAAGGTTATATAGGTAATTTTTCAGCATTTTATGTTTTCTTATGTCCTAATTAGTTAGTAGTCGATTGAGTTTAATTTAGAATTTGGAAAGTTTTAAAAATTCAAGTTTTTAAACTTTCTATTTCCTAAATTAATGTGATTTTTTTGAAGTTTCTAGTTGTTTTTTTTTTTATAATCTAGAAGTCTTCTTTATTGGGAACTCTGAAAGTAAATTCTTAATTCTTAAATGAAAATTTTTAGTTTCTTCTAATCTTTTTAGAAGATTTAATAGTTCTAGGAAAGAATAAGAGTTCTAATCTGCTGCTACAAAGGTTAGGTTTCAGGATTAGCTCAATTGGTAAAAGGTTGGGGAGGGTTTGTGAGAGATTCTAGGTTCAAGTTCCAATAGGGAGAAAAATTTACCTATTAAAAAAGGTGCCATATTTTTTATTCTTCATTCCTCTTCTTACATCCTAAATCCCAAAAAGTGAAGCTCTACCCTACTTATTTGATTGTGGACAACTATCCTAGAATTGTCCTACATCACTTCTACCAGTTTATTCTTGATGCATCTTTTTACTACTACTTTTATTCTATTCGTTGTGAAAGAATTGCCATTTTTTATTTTACCTTGTGATAACCTCTTTAACTCCAAAACTCTTGCATATGCAGGAGTTCATTCCTCTTATGAAGAAAATGCTGTTAATACCATTTCCTGCTTCCTCACTGCCAAAAATTAAAAACTTTTATCCACTGTTAATGAAAAATAAAAAGAGAAAAAGGAAAAAAGACAAATCAAGATAGTTTTATGTGTGATAGCATGTTTAAAAGCATGTCTACATTTATCTCACAGGAACTGTATTGTAATGGAAATATCCTTTTCCTAGATTTTTTTTGTCAGTGAGTTGTCCATGCTCTGTTGTCATATATGTACATATGTCTCCACTGAATTTTTCTAAATTATTATGTATGAAACATACTAGATATAAGCATATAAATGACCCATATGCATTACAAGTTACAAGTTATAACTAACAAGAACCATAAATTTAAATCTAATGTCCTACAGTTAACATACCCACATTTGAATGTAGTTCGGCTTGAATGGTTTGATATGCCATTGTCCCATATTTTGAACGCTTGGTTTTCCTTCTCTTTTTACTTTGTCTTTTAAGATGCGTTGGATTTATATTGTTTCTTGGAAAAATATCCTCCTCAATGGTATAATGTGAAGGAAAGCAATAGAAGTGCATTTTGCCTCTATAGTTTTGATGACTGGTTTATTTAAGTAGTAATGCACTTAATCTTTCCACTGTCTTTTTAAGCTTGGAAATGAGTATGTCAAATGGAATTTATGCGCTCTTTATTTTTTCTTCTTTTCTTTTTGGGTTTGTAACTGACCCTGCAGATTTATAATTGGGAAAGTGCATGGTGGTCTTTACAGGTTAGGTTTGATAGCTGTTGGAGCCTTAATATTGGCATCTTTCATGACTTACGCTGCAGAGCATCTTGCAATTAGGTCATTCGTGAAAGGCCTTGAAGATCGAGACACTCCACGGTCAAGAAGTGTATGTTTTTTATGTTAATGATCTAACGGACAAGTGGCTGTTTCTTTCAATCTTAATTTACTTCAAATTCATTTCCTTAACTTCGTTTATTGCCCTATGTGTTATTTGTAAAATATTGCTAGGGATTTTGAGTTTGGAAATGTTATTTCCACGGGGTTTCCGTGTAATCTCCTTTGGGAATCAATTGGTGATGATCTTAATATTTGTATGAGCATTCCCGAGCCCCTCCGATCAATGAGAAAAAGAAATAGATGTGTTCTTGATAATTTTCATTTCACCGTAATAAAATGTTCATATTGTAATACTCGACAATTTGGGTACACATTAGGTTACAATATTGAATTTTATTTTATTTTTCCAACTAGTTAGAAAATTTAGTCAAAAGTAGGTAGTCAAAAGACGTGTTGAAAATTAATTGGATGTTAAAAGGTTGAAATTAGGTCTAAATATAAGGTTTGAATTCTTGCCGTGTTAGCCTTTGGAAGAATTGGAATAAGAATTATAGTTGACATATTTGAATTGGTTAAATTGAGAAAATTGTAGGAAGAAATTTAGTGGATTCAATATTTTTTGGGTATGCTAAACTGATGAAATTAAGTCTTAGAATATCATTTAAATTTTTTTCGGTAAATAAATATTGGTAAAATTAGTGGATTAAAGGTTCCTATGAATTTCAACTTTGGGGATGTTAAAGATTTATGAACGCTTAAGACATTTTTTGAGATTTATGTATGCTTGGACATTTTCTTTAAAATATGGTATTTGAAGAAAAAAATTGATTGATCTATTTATTTTTTATAGTTTATGGCAATGTTTTCAGAATTGAATCGGTCATTGAATCAGAACAGTTGCTGATTCACGGTTCACTGGTCGAATCGACAATCAAACCATGGTTGAATCAGCGACGTTATAAATATATAATTTATAAATTATTAAAATTTAAAATAATTATAAAAATAAAAATAAAAATTTATATATTATTTAATGTTGTAAAATAAGGATAAATGCAATGCAAATGAAGTAGTAGAGATAAAATATATCTTACTTTAACAATATATATAATGGGAAGAAGGAATCAGAGAAGATAGTTAAGAGAATGAAAGACAGAGAGAATGAGAGAAAGTAAGAAATTTCTTTCTTGCTTAGGGGATACATATTACAAGGGATGGGAAACCCTTTTATAGGCTTTCCAATTGGCTTCCATTAATATTCCCATTAATGAATATTAATGGAACTCATAAATAACATTAATGGTTTCCATTAACAAGTATTAATGGAAGTTATAAATAATACTTAATTAACATTTATTATAATTAATGTGGTGACATTCATTACTTCAATTATAACACTCCTCTTTGAATGTTCACCACATTGAAGAATATGACTCATTAAAACCTTGTTAGTAAAAAACCCTATGGAAAAAACCAGGCGAAGGAAAAGGAGTACAATATTCTTATAATTCTTCAAGTTGCTCTTGGTATGTTAGGACTGCCTCGTTAAAAACCTTGCTAGTAAAACCCAGTAGGAAAAAACCTGGACGAAGGAAAAAAAGAGTACAATACACTAACACCCTTTTACAAGCATACTCCTCATGTCGATATCCTTCAGTTGACGCATTCCAATCCTGTGTATTAACTTCTCGAATGTTGAGGTTGATAATGATTTTGTGAATAAATCTGCTAGATTATCACTTGAGCGTATTTGTTGCACATCAATTTCACCACTCTTATGGAGTTCATGTGTATAAAAGAATTTTGGTGAAATGTGTTTAGTTCCATCTCCTTTAATATGACCCCCTGTTATTTGTGCAATGCATGCAACATTATCTTCAAATAATATTATCGGGTAATCTTTGATAGAGGAGAGTCCACATGATTCTCGAATATGCCGGATCATAGATCTTAGCCATATACATTCACAACTTGCTTCATGAATTGCTAGTATTGCTGAATGATTTGATGATGTGGCCACCGTTGTTTGTTTGACAGATTTCCATGAAATAGCAGTACCAGTGCAATTAAACACATACCTTGTTTGCGATCTACTTTTATGTGAATCTAAAAGATATCTTGCATCTGCATATCCAAGCAATTGTTGCTTTGATTTCCTTGGGTAAAATAGACCCATATCAGTAGTTCCGTGAAGATAACACAATATATGTTTGATACCACTCCAATGTCTTCGAGTTGGAGCGGAACTGTATCTTGCTAGTAAATTGATAGAAAAAACAATGTCTGGACGTGTACAATTGGCAAGATACATAAGTGCACCAATAGCATTAAGATATGGTACTTCAAGACCAAGTAATTCTTCATTTTTTTCACAAGGACGAAATGAGTTCTTTTTCACATCAAGTGATCCAACAACCATTAGAGAACTTAAAGGATGTGCTTTATCCATATAAAAACGCTTCAAAACTTTCTTAATGTATGTTGATTGATGTACTAAAACTCCATTTGGAAAATGCGCAATCTGCAGGCCCAAACAAAATTTTGTTTTTCCAAGATCTTTCATCTCAAATTCCTTTTTCAAGTAATTTGTTGTTCTTGTGAGCTCTTTAGGAGTTCCAACAAGATTTAAGTCATCAACATACACTGCAATAATTGCAAATTTGGTTTCTGATTTCTTAATGAAGATGCATGGACATATAAGGTTATTCACATACCCTTCTTTTAGCAAGTATTCGCTAAGGCGATTGTACCACATGCGTCCAGATTGCTTTAATCCATACAAAGATCATTGTAACTTGATTAAGTATATGCTACGAGACTTTGTACTATTTGCTTCAGGCAATTTAAATCCTTTAGGGATTTTCATGTATATATCATTATCCATAGATCTGTATAAATATGTTGTGATAACATCCATGAGACGTATATCTAGTCCCTTTGAGACTACCAAACTAATTAAGAAATGAAATATGATTGCGTCCATGAGGGGAGAGTATGTTTCCTCGTAGTCAATACCAGGTCTTTACGAGAAACCTTTTGCTACTAATCACGCTTTATATCTTATGATCTCATTATTCTCATTGCGGTTTCATACAAATACCCATTTGTACCCAACAGGCTTTACATCTTCAGGTGTTTGGACTACAGGTCCAAAAACTTCTCATTTTATTAATGAGTTTAACTCTGCCTATATAACTTCTTTCCATTTTGGCTAATCATTTCTATGTCGGTATTCTTCCACATTTCGTGTTTGGGATCTTCATAATTTCTTATGATATCAGAGACCACTTGGAAAGTGAAAATATTGTTAATAACAATATTATTTCGATCCCATTTTTCTCCCGTGTGTACATAACTTACTGAGATCTCACAATTTTTAGGTACCTATGCCTCTTCAAGGGCTTCTTGTTCAATATGTGCCTCTTCAGGGGCTTCTTGTTCAATATGTGCCTTTCCAGGGGCTTTTTGTATTATTTGTGCATCTTCTAGGGCTACAGATTTATCAATTTTAAACTGATTAATCGTTTTGATGGCCTCTTTTAGAGTGCCAAGTTTTTCTTGGGTTATCCTCTTCCAGGAAGTTACATCATTTGAGCTGACAGGTCTACCCCGCTTTAGGTATATCTTAGATTCATTTGTTAACTGTGCTGGAGTATTTGCAATCGAGATATATTACTGTCACTTTATTTGTATCAATGAATGCATCTGGTAGTTGATTTGCAAGATTTTGCAAATGAATGATTCTTCGAACTTCTAGTTCACATTGACTTGTGCGAGGATCAAGATGGGTCATAGTAGATGTCTTTCAACTAATTTCTCGTCGTTCTTCAAGAATCGACTTTTCTCTCCCTAATGATGGGAAAACACTCTCATTAAAATGACAATCCGCAAAACGAGCTGTAAAAACATTGACTGTCAAAGGTTTAAGATATCTTATGATAGATGGAGAATCAAAACCTACATAAATCCCAAGTCCTCGTTGAGGACCCATTTTAGTGCGTTGTGTAAGTGCAATTGGTATATATACTGCACAACCAAAGATTCGTAAATGAGAGATATTTGGTTGTTTTCCAAGCACAAGTTGTGAAGGAGAGTATTCATGGTAAGTTGTAGGTCGAATACAGACAAAAGCTGCAACATGCATAATAGCATGTCCCCAGGCAGAAGTAGGTAATTTGGTTTTCATTAGTAATGGTTGAGCTATTAATTGGAGACGTTTGATGAATGAATCTTCTAAACCATTTTGGGTATGAGTATGAGCAACAAGATGCTCAATATTTATCCATACTAACATGCAATAGTCAATGAACGTTTGAGAAGTAAATTTGCCAGTATTATCAAGATGTATTGTCTTAATTGGATAATCTGGAAATTGTGAGCCTAGTAGAAGCATCTATTAAGATCATAAAATAACGGAATGGTCCACATGGTGGATGGATAGGCTCACATATGTCCCCATGTATTTTTTCTAAAAAGACCGGTGACTCAGATATGACTTTAGTAAAAGATGGTCTGACTATCAATTTACCTTGTGAGTAGGCAACACATGAGTATTCATTGGGCAAAAGAATCTTTTGGTTCTTTAATGGATGCCCATGTGAGTGTTCGATTATTCGATGCATCATTGAAGACCCTAGGTGACCTAGCATGTCATTCCAAAGAACAAAAACTTTTGGGTCGTTGAACTTCTAGTTCACGACAACATATGATTCAATAGGCTTTATAGTTGTATGATATAACCCAGAGGAGAAAGCTGAGAGTTTTTCCATTATAAGCTTCTGGCCAAATATAATGGAAGTAATGTAAAGATATTCTATATTATCTTCATTCATAGTTTCAATATGATATCCATTTCTGCGGATATCTTTAAAACTGAGCAAATTTCTTCTGGATTTGCTAGAATACAAAGCGTCATTTATCTGGAATCTAGTTCCATTTGGTAGCGTTATGTTTGCTCTTCTAGAGCCTTCAACTAAGTTTGTAGTACCAAATATGGTACTTACATTAACTTTTATTAATGTCAAATCAAGGAAATATCTTTAATCTCAAAGAATTGTGTGCGTGGTTGCACAGTCTACGAGACATACATCATCCTCATTCATCTTAAAACCAAATAACACATGGATTTCAAATATAACTAAAAAAAACAAGGCATAATATAAATAACAAAAGAAAATTAGATGTAAATATAAGACATAATATCATTTGATATATAAAGTAACATCAATCAATGTTAATCTTCTCATCATTTATTAAATGGTTTGTTTTTTTCTCTAGGACCTCCCAAGAAATCAATGTCATAGTAAGTTAGGTCCAATCCATCACCATCGGTAAAGTTCATCTCTATCTTTTTTCTTTTTGCTTTTATTGATGTTTGGTAAAGGTCGACCAAATGTTTAGGCGTACGACAGGTACGCGACCAATGCCCCTTCATACCACATCTATAACAATTATTCTCATGGTTCTTAGGAGGTTTATCTTGTAAACACTTCCCATTTTCTTGTTGTGCTTCAGTATTGTTCCACTTCTTGTGGTGCAATGAGACTTTCATTTTCTGTGAATTTGATGAATTATTACTATAAGAACCATGGTATCGGGGATTTCTTCCACAACCACGACCATGTCCTCGTTCTTGTCCACGTCCACGAGTTTAGGACGATATTGCATTCACTTCAAGGAATGGTTTAAATCTAGTTGGACGAGGCTGGTGATTTCTCATCAAAAGCTCATTATAATTATTATTTTAAACCTTCATGGAGATGATGACAAAGGAAAATCAGTGTTTTTGCGTGATCTTGCAGGGATGCTTGATTTCCTTATTTGATCATAGCTCTAAGATTCATTGCATCAAGATGTATTTTAGCATCAAGGATCCAAGATAGATAGTTCTTTCCCGAAATGTCAAGTGCCACAAATTCAAGTTTTGTGAGATTCGACATTGTAAAATAACTTCATATATATGAAAAACAATATTATTTGAATCAGTTATAATAAATTGATAGCATTGGTATAACTTTGATTATAAACAAAATCAAATAATTTGTTTATAACTTTAACAATATATAACAAAACAAATCAACAATAATATAAATATGTAAAATTTTATTCTATATAAATAACTTCAAATTTAAGATCCGAAAATTTCTTTTAGAGTAATTCGTGCTGATAACGTGTTGTAAAATTAGGATAAATGCAAAGTAGAGATAAAATATATCTTACTTTAATAATATATATAATGGGAAGGAGGAATCAAAGAAGAGAGTTGAGAAAGTTGAGAGATTGAAAGATAGAGAGAATGAGAGAAAATAAGAAATTTCTTTCTTGCTTAGGGGATACATATTACAAGGGATGGGAAACTCTTTTATAGGCTTTCCAATTGGCTTCCATTAATATTCCCTTTAAAGAATATTAATGGAACTCATAAATAACATTAATGGTTTCCATTAATGAGTATTAATGGAAGTTATAAATAATACTTAATTAACATTTATTATAATTAATGTGGTGGCATTCATTACTTTAGTTATAATATTTAAAAATTAAAATTTCATTTAAAAACCAAAAAAATTAGTTTTAAATTAGAAATTTAAATTAAAATCATAATTTTAATTTAAAATTCATTTTTAAATAAAAAACTTATTTTAAAATCATAAATTTATTTAAAAGTGTAATGTTTTCATTAATTTAAATTAAAATCATAAGTTTTAAACATCATGAAGTAAAAAAATAATAAATATAAAAGAAAATAAATAATAATGAGATGATGTAACAAATAATTAAAAAAAATAAAATTTGGAAAGAATGAAGCAAAGGGGCGAGTGGGGTTGCGATGGGGGAAGAGTGTTCCGACTGAAAAAAAGGGGAAGGGTTTTTCCAGTGTGGGGTGTGGGTCTTGTTGGCGAGGGACAACAACAGTGGAAAAAAAAAAATTGAACTGGACAGTTCGGAAGGAACTGTTTGGTTTGCTGATTGGACCACTAGTTTAATAAGTCCAATTTCAGTTTGACCACTTTTAGCCCCAATTGATTAGACCAGATCGAAACCATGACTAGTCGGACCGACCGATCTGATCCGGTTTTTAAAACCATGGTTTATAGTATCATGTCTTTAGTAAATTTCAGAGTAAAAGTGTAGTGGTGGTTAACGTCAAATTATATTTTATGAAGAACAAACTTGTAGCAGATTTAACAAAGTGTATAGTGGTAACAAGGAGAAAATCATTAGTTGGGAATAAATAATAATTGCGGAAGATAAAACAACGAAGAGAGGAAGATTGGTTTTAAAAGGATATGCATGGTCTTCTAGATTCGTTATAATAATAATAATAATAATAAGAAAAGTATAAAAGAAAAGGAAGGACGCTGAGTAAGGAGGTGCAAGAAGAGGAAATACATAGAAGGGAAGGAAGAAAAACAAATGGATGGGTTGACTATGTTGCATCTCTGACGATTAGATAATGGAACAACCTCCGATCATAATGAATTTTCTCACATTGATAGTCTTCAATGTGGTGAATATTTCTATAGAGTTGCATTTTTAATCCAATGATTGGATTCTAGAGTACAGGTAGGGGTGTTTTTTCTCCAAATTTTAGCTTAATTTTTTTTTTTTCTAGAGCTTTTCATTTCACTTTTTTTTTTTTTTTTTTTTTTTTTTTTTTTTTTTTTTTTTTACCTTGAAAAAGACCTCCATAGAAGTGGATGAGTTGTTGAGTTGCAGTAAATCTTCATGTGGTTTTCATTTGGGTTGTCTTAAACATGTAAAATGATTCATTTTTCTTAAATGCTAAATAGGAAATAGGTGAAGGTTTATTGCAAAGTCAAAATATTAGAATTGTTGATATTTAGTTGTTGCTGGTTGTGATATAATTTATTGGATTATTATGATTGGTAAAATATTTTATTAGAATAAACTAACATGTTAGAAATTAATTGATAATGATAATAATATTGACTATCTTAGCGTGGAAGAAATTAATTTGTAATAATAATAATATTGACTATCTTAGTGTGGATCTTGTTGTGAAGCTTATTGTATATAATGGTATGATTATTGGTTGAGTAGGGATGATCATTGAACATGTATAGAAATTGAAAATGTGTTGTGGATTATTTGCAAAAATAGTATGAATTATATGATAGAAGGGTGTGTTATTGCACTCAAATGAGAAGACCCTAAAGAGAGCAATTTGTGAAAAAGAAAAGAACAGAAAAAATAAAAACAAAAAGAAATGGGAAATGAAAAGATCCTAGAGACACAAAAGTTTATTCTGAGAATACTTTGAATGAAGGCCTTCATTCAAAGTATTCTCAGAATAAACTTTTGTGTCTCTAAGATCTTTTATTTTAAAAATATCAATGTATGGACACACACATCCTTCAATGAAAGCTTGAAAATAAAATCGCGTTGTATGATTATGTGTACACGAGCATTATCATGAATATAAATTTTATATATTTGAGTTTTCTAATGTTTTAATTATGGTGAGTAATATACTTTTATATAGTTTAAATATTTTATAAGGTGAGTGTTTCAATGAATTGAAATTTCCTATGTTTTTTACTTGACATAAATACGTTAGGTTGTAAATATGCTAATATCATATAAATATTTTATGTTATTATCAAACTTTGGACATGTATGTCTTGTTAAAACTAAATTAGTGTTAATGAAAGGTAATTCTAGTATTTTAATGTTCATGTTAAACCCTTGATTAATTTAAGTTATTATACCTTTCCTCGGATGGAAATAGTACTATTATTGAGCAACGTCGAAATACTCATCCCTTTTTCCCTAAACATTTTTAGATGCAGTTATAGTTGATTAAAATATTAGTGTTTATTGGAGCTCTTGAAGAGGCTTTTCAATGGAAACTACAATTACCTTGATTCACTTGTAAGGATTCCAAATGTAATGGTATATATTTGAGTGGTATAGTGCAATTTATTATTGAAGTATTGTAATCTTTAACATCTACAACTAATTTTTTGTAGTAATTTAGACTTACCTAGATGATTCCTATAATATAACTATGAAGCATTATTTCATTTATTTTTTAAGATTAAATTATTTAGAGAAATTTGTTTGAGTAGTTTATTGTTAGTTTGGATAGAGTAACCCTTATGGTCAAACATTTGACCTAGGGTCACAGGTGGTGTTTTGGGTCACATGGAGATTGTGACACATATACTACAATTTTGGTTTTCATTTGTGATAGATTATTGTCATTTCAATTGGCTTACAATTTGAAGAAAAAAAAAAAACTTTAGGGTTTAGTTGAAAATAAAAAATGGAAAAGTATACTTTATGGTTTATTTTTTCAACCAATTTATTATTTAATAATTTACACTTTTTAATCTTTATTAGGCGAAAACAAATATAAATTCAAATAGATAAAGGATCAATTTAAAATATTAAAACTATTCTTTTATTTATTAAAAATATTTTTAAATACAATTTTCAAATATATAATTAATTATTATTAAAATATGAAAATTATTTTTATTATAGCATTTTTAAATATAAATCTCAAATATAAAATCTAAAAATCTTAAATATAAAATCCAATAAGTAAATATTAATTTTCCGTGATGATATCACAATGAAGAACATGCCTATCATTGCCAATTCTCCATTTATAATAGTATTTGTTTTAAGCTTATGCATTTCCAACTAAGGATGAAAATATTGGTTTTCACATATATGTCAATGACTTGGTTTTACGAATATATCGATAAATATTGATAGATATTTTGACACAAAATATCGGTGAAGAAAAAATTATAAAAACTTATGAAAAAAATTAGAAAACTTCTAAGAAATGATATAAGAAGTAATAATACCTATATTATAATTGAAATATGCAAAAATTGATATATAAATGATATAATTTATGATATTTTATAATAATAATAATAGGTGATATTTGAAAATGCATTTAATACTATTATGGGAAAAGAATCAAGGATCCCATAATTTGAGGATGAAATTTGATTGTATATAGAAGATTATTTTTGATTGATTGTAATTGATATGTTTGCACATAGATTCCTAGAATAGTCTAACCAATGCTTTGTATATATGCATCTTCTTCCCTTAAGTTGGTCCATTGAATACATAACAAATTTCCAGACTTCCAAAATACTCTGTTCTGCTTTGTTTTCTTTCATGGTATCAGAGCACCAAACTTGGTGACTCTGAATTCTTCCAAGCACTTCCGCAACCTATTTCCTCGTTACAACTGCTGCCATGGACATCAACAAAACGGGATTCACATCATCTAAGGATACCATAGAAGCTTTAGATCCCTTTTCTCTACACCACTCGGACCACCCAAGTATGGTACTTGTCTCCAAAGTACTTGAAGGAGATAACTACAACACATGGAGTTGGGCTATGAGAATCAGTTTGAGTGCTAAAGACAAAATTGGATTCTTCATAGGTTCCATTAAGCCACCCTCTTTGACTGATGATAGTTTTCCTTCTTGGCAACGTTGCAATGATATGGTGATCTCATGGTTATTGAATTCCATTCATCCAGACGTAGCCAGTAGTGTGATTTATGCCAAAACAGTAGCAGAAATATGGGCAGATCTATGAAAATGTTTTTCGCAAGGAAACGATTCAAGAATTTATCAGATCAAGCGAGACATTGTGGAACATAGGCAGGGGCAACAATCAATTTCAGTTTATTACACAAAGCTTAAAGCTTTTTGGGATGAACTTTCATCCTATCATGAAGTGTTATCCTGCTCTTGTGGAGGATTAGAGAAACTTAAGGAAATGGATGAAAAAGAGAGAGTTATACAGTTTCTCATGGGATTGAATGATAGTTATGCTGCCATTCGTGGACAAATCTTATTGATGCAACCTCTACCTAATATATGTCGAGTTTAATCACTTGTCCTTCAACAAGAAAAACAAGTTGAAGTTTCTCTCAGTCATGGGAACAAGAACCATTATGCCAAGCTTGCAGATCAGGACAATAAGGCGACTTCAGCACACCAGGTTCAAAAGTAAAAGACTCCACTGCACTGCTCTTATTGTGACCGTGATTATCCCAACATTGAGAAGTGTTACTACCTACGTGGCTTTCAAATTGGCCACAAGCTTCATGGGAAGAACGTGAAGCCTCCCAATCAATGTCACTCAAATGCAAACAATGTGAAAGTGGAAACAAATAAGGTTGTGGAGACAGAAGCAAAATTTTTTCCAACAAGTGATGGACCAAGGCTCATAGCTGAGGAATATAACCAATTAATGGCTATGATTCGGAAAAACAATGGTGGTAATTCACAACATTTTGCAAATGCCACAGGTATAAATATGCCATCATCCAAAATTATTCCAGATTGCCCACACTCAAATATGTGTTAGATTATTGATAGTGGAGCCACGGATCATGTGACTTCCTCAGCTGAATTATTAGATCCGAAAAATTTGCCTAGGACCACTACATTAGTTTGCCAAATGGTGGTCAAGCACATATTGAGTCAATTGGTTCATTGCATGTTACCCCCACATTAAACTTGGTGATGTACTCAAAGTTCCACAATTTCAAGTTAATTTACTATCGGTTAGTAAACTAACGCGGGCATTACAATGTATAGTGATGTTCTTTTCCGATTTTTGTGTTGTGCAGGACGCTACTAAGAGGAAGACGATTGGCCTGAGCAAGCAACATAATGGCCTCTACTACTTCACACAAGACCAAAATCCAACCTTGCCTTACGCCATTCACAAACATTCTGATCTTTGGCATCAACGTCTTGGGCACCCATCATCCGGTCCTCTTCAAGTTCTTGCTAAAATTAATCCTGAAATTTATTTTTATTCCAAGCATGTTTTTGAAATTTGCCCTTTAGCCAAACAAACTCGTTTGTCCTTTCCATCTAGTTTCATTTCTTCTCATGCACCTTTTGATTTGATATATTGTGATATTTAGAGACCACATCGAATAAATTCTCATTCTGGGGCTCGTTATTTCCTAACAATTGTTAATGATCATACTCGATATACTTGGATACATCTCATGAGTTTTAAATCTGAAACACAAGGGATATTGCAATCATTCATTTCTTGGGTGAAAACACAATTTAATCGTTGCATTAAAACTCTTCGAACTGATAATGGGATTGAAATTTCCTCCATGAAACAGTATTTGGATACTAAGAGGATCAATTACCATCATTCATGTGCTTACACTCTCCAACAAAATGGGGTGGTTGAGAGGAAACATCGTCACCTTTTAAATGTGGGAAGAGCTCTTCGTTTTCAAGCAAACTTGCCGTTAAAATTTTAGGGGGAAAGTATTCAAACTGCTTGCTATTTAATCAATCGCTTACCTACACCCCTTTTTTCTCAGAAATTGCCATACCAACTTCTTTATAACAAGCTACCTTCATATCATCATCTATGAACTTTTGGATGTCTTTGTTATGCCATCAATCTCTTACCCACACATAAATTGGATCAAAGAGCTCGTTGTTGCATATTTGTTGGTTATCCTCTTGGTCAAAAGGGTTATCGGGTTTATGATCTTGAAACTAATAAATTCTTTTCTTCCCGAAATGTTGTTTTTCATGAACATATATTTCTGTTCCACACTAATCCACAAGGAAAACAACATGATGTGGTCGTTCTTCCTTTACCACAAACCTCATAAGAACCCATAACCACAAAGACAACCAAACCCCAAGCCGATGATCAGTCTTTGTCTCCACCACCCTTACTTTCACCTCTTGAGTCTACCTCTAATGAACGTACACTTGATCTTGACACCATTGTGTCACCTCCACCTCCTACTACTCGTCGTTCTAACCGCATCAAGCAAGCAAATGTCCAACTCCGGAATTTTCATCTCTACCACACATCCAAGGTTGCTTCCATCCAATCTTCTTCCTTGTCAAGTACGTGTCCCATTTGACTCGGTATATTTTCTATGCACAACTCTCACCAAAAGATCGGAAATTTGTTTGTGCCATCACCACTCTTGTGGAACCTACAACTTATGAACAGGCAGTATTGGATCCAAAATGGCAGGAAGCTATGGCTGTAGAACTCCATGCTCTTAAACAAAATCACACTTGGACACTCACACCTCTCCCTTCCGGTCATCGTCCAATTGGGTGCAAATGGGTGTATAAGATCAAATATAACTTTGATGGCATAGTTGAGCGATACATAGCTCGGTTGGTGGCGAAAGGCTTCACTCAACACGAAGAGATTGACTATAAGGAGACCTTTTCTCCTGTGGCTAAGTTAACTACAATCCGATGTTTACTTGCTATAGCTGTTGTCCGACACTGGTCACTTCATCAAATGGATGTTCAAAATGCCTTTCTCCATGGTGATTTGCTTGAAGAAGTCTATATGCAACTGCCGTCCAATTTTCGTCGACAGGGAGAGACACCTATGGTATGTCGACTCAACAAGTCATTATATGGGCTTAAACAAGCCTTCTGTAGCTGGTTTTAGAAAATTTCTGCCACCATTCAACAAGATGGTTTCCATCAATCAAGGGCTGATTATTCACTTTTCACAAAGATCTCTGGTAATTCTTTCACAACCGTGCTCATCTATGTAGATGACATGATATTTTGCTCGTTCTACTGATGGTATTTTGATATCCCAACGAAAATACACTCTTGATATCTTAGATGAAGTAGGTTTTCTTGGGGCCAAACCATTGTCGACACCTATGGAAGAAAATAATAAACTTTTGCCCACAGTAGGAGATTTATTGAAGAATCCATCCATTTACAGAAGATTGGTCGGAAAACTCATTTATCTTACCATTACAAGGCCAGAGATAAGTTATTCAGTTCACATTTTAAGCCAGTTTATGCAAGAACCAAGAAAGCCTCATTTGGATGTTGTTCATCATCTTCTGCGGTATCTGAAAGGTGCACTTGGACAAGAATTATATTTTCCTGCCAAAGGAAATTTGCTACTAAGAGGATTTTGTGATGCAGATTGGGCTCGATGTTCGATCACAAGACGATCTATGACTGGATATTGCATTTTTCTTGGAGAAGCTCTTATTTCATGGAAAACCAAGAAACAGACTACAATGTCAAGGTCATAAGCTAAATCAGAATATCGAGCAATGGCTTCCATTTCATGTGAACTTACATGGCTCAAGTATTTGTTGGATGACTTGCTGGTAGAACACTCGCAATTAGCCAAACCGTTCTGTGATAGTAAAACAGCACTCCATATTGCTGCTAATCTAGTTTACCATGAACGTACCAAGCATATAGAAATCGATTGCCATGTTGTTCAAGAACGAATTCAATCAGGTGCCATAGTAACTGCTCATGTTCCATCGTCTTGCCAGCTTGCTGATTTGTTCACCAAGCCACTTAATTCATCAATTTTTCAGTCCCTTCTCAACAAGTTTGGTGTTCTTGACATACACGCTCCAACTTGAGGGGGAGTATTATGGGAAAAGAATCAAGGATCCCATAATTTGAGGATGAGATTTAATTATATATAGAAGATTATTTTTTATTGATTGTAACTTATACGTTTGCACATAGATTCCTAGAATAGGCTAACCAATACTTTGTATATATGCATCTTCTTCCCTTAAGTTGATCCATTGAATACACAACAAATTTTCAGACTTCCAAAATACTTTGTTCTGCTATGTTTTCTTTCAAATACTAAAATGATAATTTGTAGAATTTGAAAATAAATTTAATAATAAAATGATAATTTGTATACAATTCATGATTTTTCTATTTTTTTTTATAATGAATTAAGTGGAATTTGGAAAAAAAAATATAGTTATTAAAACTTTACTTTAATATTTTAATTTTTAAAATATACATCAAATTAAAGTGTAAACATAAAATATATAAAATGTAGGCCATTATATTACCAATTAACGTGTTTGCATGACGGAGTATGGTCTTACTTTTGAACTCTAGGCCAACAATTTGACCATCGATGAATGGATGAAATATGGGAAACTCGCAAAGAAATTGCAATAAATAGAAATATGTATCGAAATATCGTTTGGTTGATATATCTTTCTGAATATCATGCCGATAATTCTTGATTTTCTTAACATTGTTTCCAACATAGTATTTCCTATTTCAAATTTAAATAAAATTGAAGAAGAGAAAAGAAAAAATCAGGGGCGTTTAACTTCTTTTTCCCTTATATTTTTCTTTCTTTTCCGTTTTCCAATTCCTTGTCTTTTTCCTCATAGTTTCTAAGATCGAATGGAGCTTTAGTAGCCCTTACTGATATATAACGAATTTATTGAAGCTGAGAATTTAACTTGTAGTTAGGATCCTACACTTCTAATATTATTCCTCTCAAATCATAACTTATTTACATTTCTCTGTTTCTCATTGGTGATTGGGGTTTAAGCCTTGCACCCATTTTAACATTCCAATTTCTCTCATTTCCTTTTTTTTTTTTTTTTGGATTTTTAAGAAAATGTTTGGTTTTTGGAAAATTTAAGGAAAAATGTAAAGGAAAAGAAATAAAAAGAAAAAATAAAATAAAATAAAAAATATAAGAAAATAAAAAAAATTAAAGTCAATACATTATTTTTATATGTTATTTTAATTTCATTTGCTTATTTTAACTCTTTTATATAAAGATGAGAGTGCATGAGTTTTTAGTTAATTTTAATTATATTTTATTTTATTTTTCCTTTTTTCATAATCTTCTTGGAACAAACATAACTTCAAAGTTAAAAAAAAATGTTTGTTGACAATGAAAGTGGAGAGTTACATCCAGAGTTAGCATTTTTTTTCTTGACAACCAAGCACACCCAAAAAAAAAGAAAAAAAGAAAAATAAAAGTTAGGAAATATATTTGAAAATGGGAGAACTATGCAGAAAAAAATAAAAAGCACTTGGGACAGAACCACAACTCCCTGATCAAAGACACTTAACCAAGAGAAATAAAGTAGTTAAGAAGAAAATAAGAAGTAAGATGCAGAAGACTAAATGAGAGAGAGACCTTTGTTATCTTAAACGCAAGATAAGTGGTGCAGTTTAAATGAGATGTCTCCCCACATGTTATGGGCCATGGCCATGCGATTTAGGCAGAGCAGATGCTAATTTCTATTATTTCTTTATCTCAGAAGTTCTAATGAAATATTTTGAAAAAAAATCTAAAATTAAAATAAATATCTAACAATCCCTATGCGCCAAGAATTGTAGTGCCAATCAAAATCCAAATTAAAGAAGGTATCCGATTTTAGGAGTTTTGCAGCTCTTAGTTGTGGATCCTATTGGAGTATGCCATTATGAACAACACATTTGACTTTTCAATGGTTGTTGCTCATTCAAGAATTCTTATTCCTCCTCTCGATTCTCAACTGGACTTTTTCATTGTTGTTATATTTTTCCTTAATTAAAGCGTAGCTAAAATCTTAGCTTAGGTAGACTAATACTCCACACCATAAAGGATTTCACAAAAACTATCTACAGGTGGTGATATTCTATGTCCTTTTGCTCAACCATCTAAGTAGAGAGTATCTACTTCCAAGACCTCCTAAGAGAAAAGCTGAAATCTTCTACTCTAGTGACTCACTAATTTCATTTGTTTGATAATGGCAATGTGAAAAGGGTATGCAGGATCAACTTTTCTTTCACACTTTCATTCATTGTCCCCCAATTCTGTTTCCATTCACCTCAATGGGCTAAGCAACAGTCTACACTGGAAAAATCCTCCCTATTGACTAATAACTCATCCCAAATCATAAGTTGATCATAGACTACCTGAATTGGTCATCACAGAATTACCTCCTCACAATAAGGATTTTTTATTTTTCATGAACTGTTAATTATTTTCTTCCTTTTTTTGTATTATTCTTGGAGTTTATATATCTATAATGCATGTCAATGAAAGTGTGGTGCATTTTATTCACTTGAGTTCTTATAATTCTTATGGTATCAGAGCTGGAACTCATCCCAAATCATAAGTTGATCATAGACTACCTGAATTGGTCATCACAGAATTACCTCCTCACAATCAAGATTTTTTAATTTTCATGAACTGTTAATTATTATTATTATTATTTTGTATTATTCTTGGAGTTTATATATCTATAATGCATGTCAATGAAAGTGTGGTGCATTTTATTCACTTGAATTCTTATAATTCTTATGGTATCAGAGCTGGAAGCTTTCACGAGCAATCTTCATCTTTGTTCTCTTCTTTTTGTTGAAGTAAAAAGAGAATTATTAAGAAATAATGGCTTGACTTTTCCTTTGATTAAGAATGAATATATATACACAAAACCTAAAACAGAAAAATAGGAAACAATCCTAGAATTAGGGGGTTACAACAAAATAGGAAATAATCCTAGAATTAGGAGATTACAAAAAAATAGGAAAATACAACTAATTACAAGAATTTAAAAATAGAAAGAAAATCTATTGTAATGAATTCTCTAATATGCCATCTCAAGATGAAGCTCCGAAGGAGACGCCAATCTTGACCCGTAATTCTTGGAAGCGGCTTCGTGGAAGCGGTTTAGTAAGAGCGTCGACAAGTTGATTTGTTGAGGAAACATGAGTAACATGAAGAGCACCTGATTGAACTTGATCCCGAATAAAGTGATAGTCAATTGCCACATGTTTTATGCACGAATGAAAGACTAGATTAGAACAAAGATAAGTGGCACCAACATTGTCACAATAGATAACAGGCGGTGTAGGAAGAGTGACGCCAAGCTCTGTGAGAAGGGAACAAATCCAATTGATTTTTGAAGTAGTAACGACAACTGATCGATACTCAACCTCTGTGGATGACCGAGCAATTGTATGCTGTTTCTTGGATGACCAAGAAATTGGATGATGACCAAGATAGACAATATAGGCACTCGTAGAGGTATAGTTGTCTTTGTTGCCAACCTAATATGCATCTGAGAAGGCATGAAGAGAAAGTGTATTTGCCTTATGAAGAAATAATCCATGAGTCAATGTGCCACATAGATATCGAAGCAGTCGTTTTGCAGCATTCCAATGTTCAGACGTTGGGCAATGCATGAATTGGGATAGCTTGTTAACAACATATGATAGGTCTGAGCGAGTGAGACGAAGATACTGTAGACTACCAACAAGGGTTCTATATTCTGTGCAGTTAGTCAGATTTGTACTTGAATGAAGTGTGAGATTTCTATCTGTAACAAGTGGTGTAGCAACAAGTTTTGCACCAGACATTTTTGTCTAGGCAAGAAGATAAAAAATGTAGCATATTTGAGTAAGCAACACACCAGATGGAGTGGTAAGAACCTCAATGCTGAGAAAGTAGGATAAGACCCTAAGATTCTTGATTGAAAATCTATGTGCCAGGAGGTCAATGTAGCGCTGAGTAATATTGGTGTTGGTACTCGTGGTAATAATGTCATCTACATAAACAAGTAGATATATAGTAATGTCACTTGAGTGGAGAATGAATAGAGAAATGTCTGCATGAGAGTTTGTGAACCTAAACTCAATGAGGAGCTGGCGAAGTTCAAGATACCAAGCCTGTGGGGCCTACTTGAGTCCATATATAGTCTGCTTTAATTTGCATACATGTGTTGGATTGTCTCTATCAATAAATCCTGGAGGTTGGGCCATGTAGACATCTTCGAAAAGATGGCCTTGAAGAAAGGCATTATTAATATCCAACTGTCGCAACTGCTAACCTTTACTGACTGCCAGGCTTAGAACAAGTCGTATTGTTGTTTGCTTGAAAATCGGACTAAAGGTGTCATGATAATCCATGCTAGGTTGCTGATGAAAACCTTTGACAACTAATCTGGCTTTGTACCTATCAATAGAGCCATCAGGAAGCTATTTAATACGAAAAACCCACTTATATCCAACAAGATTCTGCATAGAAGTAAATGGAACAAGCTCCCAAATTCCATTCCGAACAAGAGCATCAAATTCATCATTCATAGTTTGTCTCCATTTGGGATCGGTTGAGGCTTGGTTAACAGTATGAGGCTCAATGTCTGATGGTTGAGAAATGACAGCAGTGAGATTCATCTTGGTTAGGGGTTTGTGGATGTTTTTTATTGGCTCTAGTGGTCATGGGATGGGTATTTTGATGGGTGGGTGGAGTTGTGGTTGAAACAGAAGAGGTCTCAGAATCCCTTTGTGGAGGCATATTGAGTGAGCCAATTGAAATGGTTAGAGTTTGGATTAGGGAAAGCCAGTTGGAAATGATCTTTGGGGTGGGACGAGCTAGATGGGATTGCTTAGTGGTAAAGGGAAAAGAGTTTTCAAAAAATTTGACATGACGAGAAATATATGTTTTAGAAGTGGACAGATCAAGACAGATATAGGCACTTTGTGTTGAAGAGTAACCAAGAAAAACAGAAAGAGTGGAACGAGAGTCAAGTTTATGTTGAGAATAAGGACAAAACCACGGATAACATAAGCAACCAAACACCCGAAGTTTAGTGTAGTTGGGTGGAGACTCAAAGAGTTTGTCAAAAGGAGATGGGAGATGTAGTGTGGGTGTGGGCATATAGTTGATGAGATATACAGCAATGGCAAAGGCGTAAGTCCAATAAATTAGAAGCATTGATGCATGAGTAAGAAGAAATAGACCGGTTTCAACAATATGGCTGACGTCGTTCGGAAAAAACATTATGTTCAGGTGTATGTGGTGGTGTAGTAAGATGGGATATACCATTGGTGGAGAGAAAATTATTGAGGGCTTGATATTCGCCACCATTATCTGAATAGAGGGTAACAATCCGGTGTTTAAATTTGTTTTCGACTAATGCCTTGAAGCGCACAAAGACATCATACACATGGGATTTCTTTTTAAGTGGATAATACCAAATATATTGTGTATAATGATCAACAAAAATAACATAGTACTGAAAACCATCAACAAAAGAAACATGAGAAGTCCATACATCAGAAAAAAGAAGTTTAAGTGGATGGAATGAGGTTAAGGTAGAAGAAGAAAATGGAATTTTATGACTTTTATTACATGAACAGGCATTACAATGTGTGGAAGAGGATATCGGACTAGACAATGGTAAAGAAAACTTGGAGACAATATTTTTCATAATAGTAAATGATGGATGACCTAGTCTAAAGTGCCACTCGGACGAAGTGGTCTTGACATTAGAAAATGCAAGCAACGGTGAAAAGGTAACATAAGGAAATGTAGTCAGCCACTCATATACGCCATCTTTAGGTTCACCCATCAAAAGGATTGACCCCGTGTTTAGATCCTTCACCTGAAAAGTACAGCGTGAGAATTCAACAAAAACATGGTTATTAGTGCAAAATTGATAAATTGAAATTAAGTTTTTTTGCATGGAAATGACACAAAGGACGTTTTGTAAAGTAAAGGTGCGAGAGGAAGTAGTTATGATGGTAGAACCGGTATGTGTGATGGGAAGGTCCGATCCATCGCCGATCATGATATCATCAGATCCTTGATACGGGCTATGAAGAGAGAGATTGCTCAAGTTAGACGTAACGTTGTGAGATGTTCCACTATCCAGCAGCCAAGTAGGAGTAGTGTTGTTGCCGAGAACAACATGATTGGCTTGTGGTTACTAGGGTGTGAAGGGGCGATATCCCTGAGTGCCTTAAGGACAAAGTGTTGGGGATTGTTGATTAGTGACAAGTCGAAACATTGGGCATCGTTTGGTAGTGTGTCCTTGAATACCACATGCTTAACAACGACCCAAATAAGGTTTGGGTTGACATTGATCATGAGGAGAAAATGCAGTGGTAGGGCCTAGTTGTTGTGTAGTGGTGGCTGGTGGACGCCAATTTGGATGATTCCGAAAGGCTGTGGGATTTGTCGTTGCTGGTAGTGATAGAGGAGATGGTTGAGCGGTTTAAAGAGATGCTTATTTGTTGAGAAGTTTCTCATGGAGTTCAACAAAAGAAATTGATATGTCACGAGCATTAATTGCATCAATGACGGATTTGTATTCACCACTTAGTCCTTCAAGAACCTAATCAATAAGATTCTCATCAACAATTGGCTTCCCCAAAAGGGCAAGTTCATCGACATGAGTCTTTATCGCCTGCATATATTCACTAATTGATTTTGAGCCCTTGGTACACCGCTTTAATTGTTCCTTCAATTGTTTAATATGACCACGAGATGGTTTGACATAGGTATTGGCTAAGGTTTGCCATACATCAAGGGAAGTGGTGGTATGGGCAATAAGCGGTTGTAGTGAAACAGAGATAGCACCAAGGAGAGCGCTAAAGATGATATGATCCTGACGCTTCTAGGTTGTGTATGTCGGATTTGGGGATGCAACACCAGTGATGGTGACGGTGGGTGGTCGTGGAGTATGAGTGCCATCAATGAAGTGAGGAAGATTATAACCTTCAAGAAGAGATTGGATTTGAAGGCTCCATGTGAGATAATTAGTGGATGACAATTTGGTAATATTTGAGAGATTGATTGTAAGAAGGGGATGTTAAGGATCTTGAGAGTTTTGGATGATGATAGGATCATTAGTGGAAGAGAGGGATGCACCGGAAGCCATTAAGATGATTGGTTGTAGATTTCTTCTCCTGTTTCTGGGAAAAAAAAAGGAAGAAAATACGCCCAAGAAGATTAGGCTCTTGATACCATGTTGAAGTAGAGAGAGAATTATTGAAAAACAATGGCTTGAATTTTCCATTGATTAAGAATGAATATATATACACAAAACCTAAAACACAAAAATAGGAAACAATCCTAGAATTAGGGGATTAGAACAAAAATAGGAAAGTACAACATATTACAAGAATTTAAAAATAGAAAGAAAATCTATTATAATGTATTCTCTAATATTTTTCTCTAGCTTGTTTGTGTCCTTCAATCATCCTCATTGAAACCATGGTTACAGGAACCCCTCTCACTATTGTGGTGAAGGTTGGAACTCCTAATCCCAACATGTTAATCTCCATCAATGCCTTGCTTATGAAACTTACTCCAAATATTTATCTATCTTGGCTTGTGCTATTCATTCATTATTTTTGGGATAGGATCTATTAGGGTATCTTGAGGAAAGGTCTCTATGTCCATCATCAAGTACCATCACCAAAAAAGAAACACGGGTACATAACCCAATTTATTATCTTTGTATACAATAAGATAGTCTCTTACTTCATGTGATCTGTGCACCACGTTATAAAGTCGTTATACCTCTTGTCTCTGCTACCATGATGTCTCATCAAGCATGGACCAAGCTAGCAACTTTGCCAATTGGTCTAAAACTCAAATCATGGGTCTCAAGGACAAGTTGACCTTTGCAACCAAAGGCGACAAAATCATTATAAGTAGATGCACATGATAAAGTGCAGAATCAATGTTTTATCTCTTATCAATGTTCATATTGATGATAATGATCTTCAACTTCATGTTCTTTTTGGTCTTAGGAAGGAGTATAAAAATGTATGGGTTTGTAATTGTTAGTCTTTCAAGACCTTTGAAGAGCTTCATGATGCATTGATTGAACAAGGAAGCTTCCTCCAAGGAGAAGCACAATTGGACATGCAACTCACCTTTCACTTTCAATTACTCTCAAAAGGTGGTCAATTTGAAGACATCATGAATCCATTTTATTATATGGGTGAGGACACCAAAACTTCAACCATATCTGCTCCAAGCCTTGATTTAATGTGGTGTGTCAACTTTGTGACAAACCTGGTCACAATGCTAAGAAATACTATCAAATTTGAGAATATCCTCCTTGATTACTACTAAAAAAAAAAAATGCCATTTTATAGCTTGTAATTAACTCTTTTAAACACTTTTGAGTAGTAGTTATTGCCTTTTAACTCAATTGGCATGCTAAGGACCCTTGCAATTGTTTCTAATTAAATTGTGTTAAGTTTTGGTGTTTTTGATAGCTTTTTTATCACCAAAGCAATCCAAGAATGAGGGAGATCTTTGTATAGTTCAAGGCAAACCAAGTTGAAGCTCAAATTCATGAAGAAACTAAGCTTTGGAGCTTCATAACCCTTTTCCAAGACCAAACGAGGATGCAAGGAGGAAAAGCACAGAAGAAATCAACCATCCAACAATTTCGCAAGTTGTAAAATCCAACTTGCGAGATTTTCGCAACTTGCGAAATAGGAAAGGGAAAGGAATCGCTGCAGAACAGAGAGCTGATGAGTTGCAGGACAATTTCGCAAGTTGCGAAATGGATAATTTTAACTTGCGAAATTTTCGCAAGTTGCATTTGAACTTGCGAAATCCACCTGTAATTTGAGATATTTGCGCACTAACTCCGTTTGATATTTATCTTCAGATATTTGTGTATAAATCCCTATTTTCTTTTTGTAACCCACCAATGACAAGTTTCCTTGGTTGGGAAGTTAGTAGGAGGGGTGAATAGCTTCTCTATATAATCTATTGTAATTTTCTTTTAAAAGAGTCTCTCGGGAGTTTTTCTAAGGGACGACACTTTGTATAGTTTTTCAAAAAGTAATACACAGAGCTTTGCTCTGCCTTACCTACTCATTTTGTTTTCTCTTTTATTTTTATTTCTAGCAAATCAAACTCTGAGGATGTTTTCCCAGAGGATGAGTGGCTAGGCTTTTTGTTTTCTTGGAGTGAAGGAAGCTAGTTAAGGTTCCGAATACAAAAGTGGAAGTTTTGTTGTTTCAATTTTTAATGAAGAAAAAGTGTGACCCATTATTGGTTTTTTATCTTTTTAGTTAACTTAAAATTCCTTAAAATTCACCTGGGCCAACACTTGGTAAGGCAAATGGTCTCCGTCCATTGAGATACCCTAGTTTATCTCTTGCGAGCCTCTAAAAGGTGGTTTAAAGGTAGGATTATCTAGAATAGCCAACACTTGGTAAGCTTTTGGACTCCTAGGAGACATCCATTAGTTATCTCTTGCGAGCTTTGGATGGGTAATTCAAGGTTAAGGATCACCCTGAATGGCCAATACTAGGTGAGAGGGATGAACCATTGCAAGATGATTCAGTGACAGGGATTTAGTGTTTGAACCCATTAAGGGGAAGCATCTGTACCACACCGGTTCAGGAAATAACTATACGTTAAATCCCCAATGCGAGAAAAAGATCCAAGTGACCGGAATCTCCCTTTTTGTATAAGGAACCTGAGCTTAGTGATCTAAAACTCTAAGAAACACTTTTCTTTGTAAGTAATTTCAGTTACTTTATTATTGGTTACACTTAAAACCAAACTTTTCAAACATATTTATGTTTTCTTTTAAAACTAACCTTGAAAAGAAAAAACACCAATTCAGTTTTTGAACTAATATCAATTGTAATTTGAAAACCCACCCCTGTGGACGATCCAAGAGCCACTATGCTATGCTAGCTAATGCTACCCTAGTATATGGTGAAATCGGTTTATAAATTTTGTTGATTACTCCTGTCTGAGGATTGAAATCAGAGTACACCAGTTGATTGAACACCAATCAATAGGACATACACCAGTTGGGCACGAATCACTCCTAAAGCACCACAAGCCAATTATACCAAACCACATGGAGAATTCAATGCTCAAAACTAGTCGATCAACCCAGACATCTTATTGTGTCACTTTTGACCTTAACAACATTGTAATTCATTTTGAGTATAATGGGAATGATGATATTATCATCGATGATGGTACTAACCTTCCAATTTTTCACATAGACTCCGTGATTCACCTCACCAACCATAAGTTTTTCTTTACATAACATGTTTTGTGTTCTATCAATGCAAAAATTCTTGTTTTTGTTTCTTAATTGTTCAAGACGAGCATTGTTGTGAAGGATTTCAGCATGGGGGCACAACTCATTAAAGGTCGAAGCAAGGACAATGTATATGAGTGGCTTGGGTATTCCACCACCCAAGTTTCTAATTTGCAAGGCTACGTTAGCACCAAGTCTACTTTCCAAGAAGGCATAATTCTTGTTCATCCTTCTATAAAGATTCTACACAATCTAGTATCTCATAAAAGTATCAAAGTGTCATCCTCTTCTTATACTTTATATTAGAATTCTTGTCTTTGCAATAAATGTCATCATTTTTATTTAGGTGTCTCTTCTTTTACTAGCAGAAAAATTGACTTAATATATAGATGTTTAGGCCCTGCTCCCATACCTTTTGTTGATGGTTTCTACTATTATGTATTTTTTTAAAACCATTTTATCAAGTACAATTGAATCCAATTGCTCTATAATAAATCAAACATATCTTCACTTTTTCCAAAATTTCACGTCTTAGAGAAAATTCTTCAATGCTTCGATTGTCACCATAACTTGGATGGCAATGAGGAGTATACAACTCTTCAATCCCCACTTGCCTCTCATGACATTCAACAATTAGAAACTCCATTATACACTCATCAACATAATGGTTCTATTTAACAATGACATTGACACATTGTTGAAATAGGGCTCGCATTGCTTCATCAAGAATTTGTACCAATTTCGTACTAGTCATATACCTTTCTAACAACCGCATACCTCATTAATAGGCTTCCCACACTCGTGCTTAGCTTTGTCCCTCCTCTTGAAAATATGTTTTCTTAAAAACCACACTCTAACAAGCTAAAAAATATATATATTTGGTTTTTTTTCTTACCCCTGGTTGCATCCTTACACTCACACAAACTTGATCTAAAATCCACACTACTTATTTTTCTTGAATATTCATCCCATCAGAGTACCTATCTATATCTAGATCATTCCAACAACAAACCATACATCTCATGATATATTATTTTTGTTGAAAACACTTTTCCCTTTCAAACTCATACACTAACATCTCCCTTAGTGATCAACACTAGTACTATCATCACTCTTTTGGGTTATCAACTTTGCCTCCCTATCAACCTACTCACTTCAACAAACTGGTAACTCTTTCATCCCATCAAAACATGAATGCTTAAGTTACAAATAATGAAGTTGAGTCTCCAGTTCAATAACAAGTTGCTCTTACATCCAAATTTCATGAGGTACATCTTTTACTCGAGCAAAGACCCATTCACCACTAGCTTGACTATTCCTACATCACATCCTACGACTTGGATACATCATATGATTACCTGATCTCATAACAACATCTTCTAGCCCAAAAAATTCAATTCACCATTGACTTTTTGAAATTGTAAGCTCTCAAACACCCTTAATGGCATCATTCCATGAGTGAAGAATTTGATACACTCATTTGGAATGGAATATGGGAACCAGTTCCACCATCCTATTCTCATAAGAGAGAAAGACAAAAAATGGACTCTTTCGTACCTTACAACTCCTAGGATGAGAAGTAGGTTCTTTGTTTTTTATGGGAATAGTGTTATCCTTTGTAGCCATGTTTTCTTTAGTTTTAGGAAGGGAAATGACTCAAAAGCGAAAAAAGAAAGCAAAACCCTATTTTGAATGAAACAAAAGAAATGAAGAAATAAAAAATGTTGTTGGTTGAAAATGGATACTTCATATAGAAAGAAATCTTGATGGCACTAGATTGCACTACAAAGTACTTCTCGTAGAGAGTCCCTCATTGACCTGGTATACATTTTCATGCCACATTTACCCTAGTTGTAAAACCAATCCCCACTAGATGATTTTCTCAATACTAGCTTCTCGGGGTTGCCTGAGTCACCAATTAGATGTGAATAGTGAATTCTTAAGGGACATTGAAAGATGATATTTATGTGGTTAGGCATAACATTGAGAATTGAGTCAATTCCTAATGTATACTCACTTTGTCAACTCTAAATTTGATACATCCTTATTTATTTATTTTCAAGATAAGATAACCATTTATCTTCTTGTCTATGTGGATGATCTTCTAATTGTTAGTGAGAATCTAGATTTTATTTAGAGGTTCATTGACTCACTAGTGACAAGGTTCTCTCTCAAAGATCTTGACTCTTTAAATTACTTCCTTAGTGGTGAGGCTATTCTCACAAGTCATGCTTTATTTCTCTTACAACATAAACACATAAGGGACCTTCTTCAGAGGACTCAAATCTTTAGAGTCGAAAAGTCTTTTGTACCATACTTACCAATAACTCCCTAGTTTTGAATGATTGCTTTGTCTTACTTGATGTCAACACTTGTAGGAGTATTGTTAGTGTAGTTTTCTCTCATGTATCCAACTATGTCATTTTTTGTGAACAAACTATCTCAATCCATGCACAAGCTTTCTAAGTCTTATTGGACAGTGGCTAAAAAGGTTCTTCATCATCAGAAGACATTATGTCTCATAGTTTTTTCATGTGCAGATAAACTTCACTTAATTCTCATGCTTTCTTTGATAAAAAATTACATAAGGAATCATGATGATCATACATTTAATTAGCATATATCACTTATCTTGAAGATAATCCTATCTCATGGGTCTCTTGAAAGTGATGAACAGTAGCATGCTTGTCCAAATATCGAGTAGTTGGCACCTTTGCTATTGAAATTAATTGGATTCAGTTGCTTCTTTAAGAAGTGGGTATCACTTGGTCCAAACCAACAATCTTCTATGACAATCTTGGGACTATGTATCTTTTTGCAAGCCTAATCTTTCATTCTCGCATGAACCATATAGTCATTGACTTTCATTTTGGCTACACTAAAGTTCAATGGGGCTAACTTAAAGTTTAATATGGTCAACATCATATCATCATGTCGATGTCTTGATTAAATCATCATCTCAACAAAAGTTTTTTCAGTTCCAAACTAAGATTGGTGTTCTCAATGGAATCACCATCTTTTAAACTTGTCTTTCATCCTACATTCAAGATATTTCATTAGCATTTATCATGGAAAAAGGTGGTGGTATCCAGTGATTTGATTTAAACATTCCAGTAAATAAAGCAAAGGAAGTCAAGCAAGATCATGATCTATGAACAATTCAAAAAAGATTATCAGCAAGTGACGCAAATCCTAATAGAAGTGAAATCATTTTTCCTAGTAAATAAGTTAAAGAGTATCTACTTCCAAATCTTCCTCAAATCAAGCGAGAAATCTTATAATCAGGTAGACCAATACTTATTAATGTCACAAATGATGATGTTATGCAAACATTTAGAATCAAGTTTACCTTCAAGAAGACTACTTCCTCATATATGCTACAAGAGGCTCAGATGTTAGTAATGGAAGGGAATCTAAAGACAGAGAAAAAGATTAAATTCAAGTGGATTACATGGAATGATGAAGAAGGAAAGCTCCATTTTTCATTATTCCCATGAAGTACTTAAATTTGTACTTGTGTCTCTCAATTTATTACTTTTTTTCTTAAATATATGATGTTGTCGATGTCCTTATATTTATAATTTATGTTTTATCCATGGGTTCATGGATCAGAGTTGAATCTTCACCCTATTCTTGTTCATGGAAAAAGCTAAAGACTTGGGCTATGTTTTGTTTTTTGAAAGATTAGAGAGAAAATGTGAAGGAAAGAAAATAAAAAGAAAAAGTAAAAGTAAAGAAATAGTAAAAAAAATAAAAAAAGATTTAAAGTCAATAAGTTGTAGAATAAAACAAGAATAACTAATAAAGAAAGAAATTGGAATGTTGAAAATAGCAGGTTTATTTAATTAGTAGGTCTTCCTTTTATAAAAAGTCAAGAGGAGATTTACAATAGTATTTCAATTAACCATCTACAATATTGAGCGTATGTAGTCTTTCAACCTTGAAAGAATATTGAGCTTATGCAGAAATTAGCAATGACTTTGACCTATGGGTGAAATTGTAAATTGATCATATATTTTATATGGATTATGTCACTATTAATGGAAACCGATAGTAATAGGTATTCTCAATAGAGACACCATGATATCTTATAGACTTTGAGACAATGTGTCCCTTTAAGAGATCTTAAAGACATGTGATAATGAAATCTATGGGCTCGTAGTAATTCTTTTAATGGAATTTGACATGTTTTTAGTGAGGTAGAGTATGTCATTTGATCACATAATAAAGGGATTAGTAACTCACGGATTGTAAAGGTAGTTTTGAAAAGTTGATAGCTTTCACATTGTTAAACTACAAATGATAAGTTCATGGGGAGACTGTATATAGTGGATAGCAGGCCACAAACATGAGCACTTGGTGTCTTGTTGTAATATATATAGAATATTAGAGTTCAGTTGATTTTCCATAGTAGGATGTTGAATCAACTTCAGAATTGAATTTTGAGGGAGTCAATGCTCCTATGGGTCCCAATGGTCCCCACTTTAAGCTCATATTCCTTGATGGCATGGTTTATGAGGATTGATGAGTTTTTAGTTAACTTATGTGCATAAGGGTGTTTTAGTAACTATGCAAGGTTGCATAGGGATAAGTGAACGATATCTCTAGACTGGGTTAATTGATTAATTGGAGCCCTAATGGGTTAATTAATCAATTAAAAACCTTTTTGGGTTGAATTAAGTGACCTAAGACATTAGTGGGCTCAAGTCACTTAAGCCTAGTAGGAAACTTATAAATTAGGGGTTAAGGTTTCCATGTCTTGCCATTCTCTCTTTCCAGTCTAGAGAGAGAACCTTAGCCTCTAACCTTGACATTACTATTTCAATGCTTAGACTTAAGGTTCAAGTCATAGAGCGAAAGACTCTGGGTTTATGAGATCTACTGCAATTTTGGAGTATTCTATATCAATTGGATTCGATCTAGGAACATTCAGATCACAAGCATGTGACTATTTTCTTGATCTTTGATATCGATATTGTTTTTAAATTGCTTTGTTTTCACCATGCGTAAATCTAGAAAGCCAAGTATAGATTTTCTTGCTTCCTAACGATCTAGGGCTTGGGAATGGAGCAATCCATGGTTTCCCAATAGAATCCTCCTTTAACTTATGTAATACAAACAACATTATCTTCATGTGACTTGGTTAGATTATCTTTGATGGAAGATGACCTGCATAATCCTCAAATATGTTAAAATATAGTATTAACCAAACACATTTATGGCTTGCTCCATGAATAACAAATATGATTTAAGAAGTGACAACTATTAATTGTCTTACAAATCTTCAATGAGATAGTAGTATCCCTATAGCTAAAGACATAACCAATATGAGATTAGGTTTTATAAGGATTTGAAGGATAACCAACATTTGGATATTGTAATAGCTTTAATTATGGTCCTTTTGAATAAAACAAGCTCATATCATAAACTTTCATGCAATATATATTTAACACCATTCTAATGCCTTTGAGTGGGTGTAGAGTTATATCTTGTTAGTAAATTAAGAGAGAACTCATTATCTAGTTGCATGTAATTTTCAAGACACACAGTTATTCTAGTGCGTTTGAGTACTTTCTTTGTACTTCATTCATTTTAAGTTATTGATAAAAATTCTCTAGTCACATTTGTAGCAATCTCACAGTGGTCACCATTATGACTCTAAAGTTTTTACTATACATCTAGTATTTGATTGCCATCATAGGAACCACATCATGTGTTATGTTGTATTTTCGACTTAAAACATCCATCATTTTCATATCATGATCATTGGACTTGACCTATCATTGAGGAAATTAAGCCTATTGACCTAGGATTAGAAGATCGACCTAAAAAGTTTGAGACTATGGACCCATTTGTATTATAATCAGAGTAATACTTTATTTGTTCACACCTTGACCTTTCAAACATAGACCTACCTATTCTAAGCTTTGTACAATATTGCTTAGTATAATACTATATCTTTTCTTTCTATCATTTCTCTGATCTAACTACGTAGAATTTAAGAAGATTGAGCTTGAAGTTGATCTTGTATGATGAGGGGTGGTTTGTGATGAGCGAGTTGGTTGACTGTACATGAGATCTTTGACTATTCTGTGGTTGAGAGAAGCATCTTGAGGTTGTTACAAAGCATTCAGATTGTGACCTTTGCACAAGATTCCAAAGGGTTGACATGACTATATTTGGATGGATACCAGTCTTTAGTGTCGACCATGCTATAGTTTGAGAGCATGATGTTTAAGTTGGTGCTTAAAGGATGGGTGGTCATCATTTCATGAGCATATTTACCTTATCACATTTGCATATAGAGTTATCTCTTGCTAGCCAGTTGAGTCATGTGCACTTAGCCTTTTCATTCATCACCCTTCTCAATTGTTTTCTCATCCCTTGGGTTGGGGCCTTTTGACACATTTTTGCTTATAGATAGATTGCCTAGGTTGTGGACTTCACAAGTGATTCATCCTTTGTATTCATTATGTTCATTGTGATCATCTGTATTCTTTCATCTATACCTCATTCTCCATGTTTGTTGTATCTATTTAGTTATCGTTCTGTATTTCATCATCATGAGTTCATTTGTACATATGAGTTGACCTTTCTATATGTATATATTGAGATATTTCACTAGGCTATCTTGGAACCCTTGTATATTTTTCCTTGATTTAGTGATTTGATTATTGTAAAAAAAAAAAAAAAAGAACGAAAAGAAAAAGGGGAATTTTTTTTTTTTTTTTTTATATTAGTCTTTGTAGTCAGCCTTTATGATAGTTTTGGTCTTCCCATGGTATGTATCCATTTTTATCCATACATTGAGTTATAATTGAGTTTGGGTTTCATCCCTATTCATGGCTTATTTTTTTTTGGCTCACATATTTGATTGCATTTCTCATTCGATGTTTTATCCTTATTTACCTTGGTTATGTCCTTGGTTTTTGCTCTGGTATTGAGTTATCATCCATCAACATTGTGTGTTTTACCTCTAACTTCTATACTATTCCTTTGATACCTTTGAGACCATTTAAGAGTTTCATTCCAATCTTTTTCATTTGAGCTAACTTATTCATGTGGATGGTTGTATACTTGTGTAGTACTTTTATTGGTTTATTATTCTTTTTTATTGATATCAATCTTCTCATTCATTCAGTCATTCGTATCATAGAGGATTTGTGAAGTCCATGATCTTAGAGCATTCTTTATTTGTTGCATTATGTACGCTAGATTCATGGGGATTTTATCATTAGGATTATTGAGCTTAACTTCCTTTCATTTATTTTACCTAATTACCTTAGCTTATATTACGTTTGGAGTCATGAGACTAACCTAAGGCTTTGACATCATGCGTAGTGCTTGATGGCTCACACATGGGTAGTACTTGCGATTGGTTAGAGATCACTTAGTTTATGATGGATCAAGAGTTATAAGATGACTCTACACTAAGGCATAACCTACTCATTGGTGGTGGATTTTTTAGATGACAATTTGTATTGGGGCATAATTACTTCAAAGAGCTTTTATTGAGATATAAACAAATTACTCATTCTCATAGAACATTTGGATTAGGAGTCATTGAGGTCATATTGAGATATATCTATTTTTGGTACATGTGAGTAAAGTTTGATCTTTGATATGATGATGCACACTAGAGCATAACCCTATTTTGGAGTTGATCAAAGGGTAGTTTAGATTACTTTCCATCCTCAAACCAATGCTCAATCAAAGAGGGTATTTTAGATTTTGAAAGATATGTTGAGAGCATATGTATTGGACATAAAAGGCAATTGTGATGATTATTTACCTTTAATAGAGTTTGCCTATAATAATAACTTTCAAACTAGTATAGGAAAGACACCATTTGGGGGTTTATATTGTAGGAGGTTTTGATCTCTTATTTGTTGAGACAATGTTAGTGAGACAAAACTTTAAAAGGCTTGAACTTGCATAGTTGATTCTTGAAAAGTTTGTTTTAATTAAAGAAAGATTAATAGCAACTCAAAATAGACCAAAAAAAAAAAAAAAATTATGGAAATAATCCCAAGTGAGATTTAGATTTGAGATTGGTGATCATGTTTTCCTAAAAGTTTTGTTCATAAAATCTATAATGAGATTTTAGACGAAATGGAAGCTCAATTCTCAATTTATGAGACCATTTGAGATTATAGGGTATACACTTTGGCTTGTAAATTAACTTTACCCTCAAGTTTATCTAAGATCTACCATGTATTCCATGTGTTTGCTTTGAAGAAGTATGTTTATAATCCCTTTCAAATTTTGTAGCTAAATGTCACAGACTTAGACAAGCCAAAACCTTTGATCTTGCTAAGTCAGCCTTACTCCCGATGCTTAGCTTGCTAGGCTAAGACGCTCACAAGTTGGAAGCTTTAGAAGGCATAGTAGGCAGCTCTTGAAGAATGAAAGCTATTATTACTCAAAGGAAGCTTGACAAGTGCTTTGGAACTAGCTTGGTTAAGAAGTGATTTGGGTGGTGCCTTGGCCAAATGAGGGTCTCACTTATTTATAGGCACCTTAGGAAGTTTCTAGAACCTTGGAGGGTTCCTTACAAATCAGGAATAATCTAGAATCTCCTACACTGATCTATGTACAAAGGTATGTACAAGATGACTTTGGAAAATTCTAGAATACCCACGCTATTCCAATGCTCTCCTAACCAAGTGTAGAGATGTGTGGACATCTCTAGTCCTCTCTAGAAGCTTCCACACTTTTCCACCTTGTAGCTAAGTATAGATGTCTCTAGGGGTCTCTAGAAGTTTCCTACCTCCTATATAAGCCCATGGGAAGGTTCATTTGAAGCATTTTGTGACACTCTCTCCCACCCATGCTATCGACATCCTTGTCGTTGCTTCTTTTTGAAACCTCTCGATGTGTTTCCAGAACCTTCTCAAGCATCCACATGTTCCCAATTTACCTGCTTCTTAGGTAGTCATTTCCATTGGACTAGATACTCTATCATAAGAGGGACCCTTGTCTCTTGGTAACCCGTTCAACCAGGATATTCTTCACCTCTTTCTCTCATGAGGCCTTGGATGGATGCAGACCCCTGCACTTTCGATGCTTGGAGTGTTGCTTCCTCTTACCCATTGAGTTCACATTTCCATTGGTGACCTTGTCTATGTGTGTGCAGGCTACCTTAGCTCGCTCCCCTTTTGCCTCATTTACTTGCATCCTAGATAGTAAGAAAGTCTTAGGCGTACTAGGCTTTGGGTTGACTTGGAGGGCACCTAGTAGCTGCATTGAGCTCATATGTGCTTCGTCTTCTTATTCCCTCTCATCAATCATGGCACTGAGCGTATTCCTCTTTGGACAATCCCATGCCCAATGTGGACCATCACACAAGAAGTATTTGATTTTACGCATAAACTTCTTCCTTTTTGCCTTGCCTCTTCTTTCCCGAACGTTAGGTGTCTTGTTTGATCCCATTCTAGGAGCATTGTGGTCCTTTGAAACCTCGTCTCCCCCACCCGTGGCATGGCTATCCTCCAAAGACTCAACCTTGGAGGAGTCTTCCGTCTTGTAATCTGTTTAAAAACTCTGCTACTACCATAGCAATGGCTAAGTCATGAACACCTCGACGCCTTAATTCCTATTCAGCCCACCCTTTTAGGTTATCCATGAAGTTAAATAACAGTTATTCCCTAGTCATGTTAGGAATCTCAAGCATGAGAGAAGAGAATTCCTTGACATAGTCTCATATCGAGCCTGTGTGCTTGAGACGTCTCATGTTTTTCCTAACTAGGTAAGCCACGTCCTTGGGGTAGAACTGCTTAATCTCCCTCTTGAAGTCTTCCCATGTCTCTGTGGTGCAAATGTCTTTCTCCATATCAGCGAACCTCTGACGCCACCATAGAGTAGTTGTGTCAGTAAGGTAGAGGATTGCAGTTCTTACCTTAGCCGTCTCATCAATCAATGCGATAGTCTCGAAGTATTGCTCCATATGCCATAAAAAGTTGTCCAACTCTTTGGCATCCCACTTGCCACTAAACCCTTGTGGGTTCGGCACCTCCACCCTAGATGCCTCATGTATGGCCATGACCCGTGACAACATCAAAGCCTTGTAGATGGCCAACTCCTACCTAACCTCTTGGTCTCGGGACTCCATTCGAGTGGCCAAGGCCTCCATCATTGACTCCATGCTAGCAAGCATGCTCAAGACCTTTTCTTGGAATGACATAAACTCCTCATGTGACATTGGTTGAACCTATGAGACTATCATCCCCTCACGAAGATCTTAGATCTGTTCCCTAAGATCCATCATACCCTTCTCCATGTCTTGCTCGATCAAGTCCAACCACTCCTGAGTGTCTGCCATGGCTAGCTCCACCTTGTCTAACCTTGCCTCCATGTTGGCACGACATCACGAGACTTATCATTCCTACCCCTATCCCAGTAGGCTCGATCTCCTTTCCATGAGTTTGCTCACCAGCATCCTCAACATTGGACCTTGACATGCTTCCTTCACAATGCCTGCTTCGCAACAGTGCTCTGATACCAATTGTCATGGACTTAGTCTTTTCCTAAGCTCGTGCAACACTTAGACAAGCCAAGACCCTTGATCTTGCTAAGTCAACCATATTCCCGATGCTTAGCTTGCTAGGCTAAGATGCTCACGACTTGAAAGATTTAGAAGGCGTAGTAAGCAACTCTTAAAGAATAGAAGCTTTTATTACTCAAAGGAAGCTTTACAAGTGCTTTGGAACTCACTTGGTTAGGAAGTGATTTGGGTGGTGCCTTTGCCAAATGAGGGCCTCACCTATTTATAGGCACCTTAGGAAGTTTCTAGAACCTTGGAGGGTTCCTTACAAATCAAGAATAATCTAGAATCTCCTACACTAGTCTATGTACAAGGGTATGTACAAGATGACTTTGGAAAATTCTAGAACACCCACACTATTCCAATGCTCTCTTAACTAAGTGTAGAGATGTGTGGACATCTCTAGCCCTCTCTAGAAACTTCCACACTTTACCATCTTGTATCTAAGTATAGATGTCTCCAGGGGTCTTTAGAAGCTTCCTACCTCCTATATAAGCCCATGGGAAGGGTCATTTGAAGCATCTTGTGACATAAAGCCTACTTAGATTTCGAAAGATTTAACCTATGAAGAGGTACTGATTCATGTTGTAGATGTGATAGACAAGGTATTACGCCATTCCATTGTCAAGCTAGTAAAATATCAATGGAGCAATCATAGTACTTAAGAGGTTACATGGGAATTAAAGGAAGAGATAAGAGAAAAACATCTTTATTTACATGGAGCCAAGTATGTCTAATTTAGAAGACTAAACTTTTGTTAAGTGAGGAAGATGTAATACCTAAATTTAATATTAGGGAGAAAAATGTGATAATAATAATAACACATAATATTATTAGGAATGTCAAGCTATAATTTTAGGTAAGTAGCTTATTGTAGTTGTACTTTACATATATTATATTAAGTGAGGATTAAGTTCTTCAATATTTAAATTATTTAAGAATATGAGTGTCTTTTTAGGTAAGAGAAATTAACATTTCATCTATTATGTTCAAACTACATAGAATATTATATTTTGTTTCCAAATATGGATTAAATAAATTTTGTATGGAAATATGTTTAGATCATCTTAGGTTGTTTATAACAAAAAGTGCATGGAGGTATATGTTTATGCAAATAAAAAATTAAAAAATAAATTGTTTGACTCTAGTTGGCAAGGGAATCACTATCTGGCTTTACACTCTTATGGTGGGAAACGTAATTCCATTGAATCCTAACCTTTAGGAATTTGGTTAAAGGCTATAAACTAATACAATTTGGATCTATCCACCATAAAAATAATAATAAATAAATAAATAAATAAACAATAATTGAAGTTAGCTACCCATTTGTAAAGTCCTTGTTAATTGGACACCATTTCGTACTTTTTGATAGCTAAAGTAAAAATATTTTGGAATTATTTAATTTAATATTTATTTATTATTGATGTAAATAATATTTTGATGGAAATTTAAAATTTGTTTACATGCTTGAACTTGAAAAAGTCTTATGATTATGATTGTTAAATTTTATATCTTCTTATTTTAAAATATTTAATCCATGAAATTGTATTATTCTTCTTTATTAAGCTTTGAGCTTAGGTACCCTAATCTTGCACGATGAGTGATGGTTAAGATAGGAATTTATTTTTTGCTAGGAATTGCATTAGCCTTTTGTTTTAGGCTTATTTGTTTCAATGATAACAAATAGTGAGTAGTTATATTGTTTAGGTTTAAAGTTACTTTGGATAGTATCAAAGTATTTTGATGTTATGAAAGTAGTATATTTTACTTACTTTTAATAGGATTTTGGTAATTGGTAAAATTTTAATTATAAGATACTTGTATGTTTTATTTACACTTTAAATTTTCAGCTTGAATTGTAAAATGACGATCATGCCCTTAGAATGGATTTAATGTGTGGCGGAATATAAGTTCATACTTCTTTTTCCAAGACATGTTCATTATTCTCTTAATCAATGGCATATGAGCATGAGTGGCTAAAAGCTCTATTATCCACATGAGAAAAATCTCCTAAGGGAATGCATTCATGATGTGGTAAGAACAAATTCCTACTCTAAGATTCACAAATTCATGTTTTCAAAAGGAAAATTAACTCTCTAGCTAATAAATCCACTAGTATAAGGCATGATTAGAGCTTGTTAGGTTTAGTGAATAATTCTTTTAAAATGGGTTAACTCCTTACGATCCAAATCAATTTCTAAACCATGAAGCTTTGACCTTAATTCAAATGAGATGTGAATGCTTAAGTTTGATACCATTAAGGGACTGACGGGGCTTGAATCCACAACTTCCGCTACCCGAAGTTACAAGGCTATTTTGTTGAGTTCCTTCCAAATTATAAGAAAGCCCATAGAACCAGAGCCACGAAGGACTAAAAATTATTCAATAGGCTTTGGACGGAATTCCGGGAAGGCCGTATTAGGGAGGGGTCAAATTGACCGAACCCTCATTTAATTCAATAAGAAATGGGAGTTAGCACTCGATTTCAAAAATACGGACCCTATTTCCCTTGAGATTCAATATTAGGAATGACCCTAAATTTGGATAAGTTTAATTTCACATAGTAAATCCTTTATTTATTTTTATTTTTTAAAAGAAAACTTCACAAAAATACTACATTTTGAATTCCATTGAGTTTTAGGCATTTATCTTAGATCTTTACATTGTTCAAGTACATAATAATAGTCTTTGTGGGATCGACAAAACTGCTATCACTATAGTTGTTGTTTTCTTTTGATTTTTATTTCTTTGTTTGGTTGGTAAAACAAAAGCATGATCTTGATTAATAAAGATAAAGTTTTCTAATTTTTTCAACAACTCGATACCAAACTAAAAAGTGGCATTATTGCTAGGAACTACAAGTACCTTTTTTGAAAAGATTAAAGATAACTCTCTAATTGTAATTAGATGTTTTCTTTAGTTTTTATTTAACTCGGTTTTCATTCAGATAGGAATATGTATTTAATTTTTTTCATTTTTATTTTTCTTTTAAGTTGCTTTTGTTTACCCTTGGGCTACTAACCTTGCATACAAAGTGGTTGGGAAATAAATTTTGCAAAGAGATTAGAGAGGAGATTTGATCAAGTTGTAAACAATTCTAAGACAGAAATGGAAGGAGATCAAAATCACAAAAACCATTGTGGTAAAAAAAATAGCCTTCCTTTCTAATACAAAGGTCTGTAGGAGATCATCTTAACCCTTCAAGGACCATAACTCCTTTATGCTTCATGATGCCTACTAAGCATGTCACAATCAAGCTTTCATATTGTACCTTTGTTGCTCATATTTAAAGGAATGGAGAATGAAAACCCCTATGCACATATCAATAAGGATGGCAACAAGGCTGGTTTGGAATGGGGCACCTCTATCCCATTCATGTCCCAATTATATAATATTTCCTCATCCCCATCCCAAACCCGAGTTGGGGCATGTTGATGAGTACTCATCCTCATTTACAGAAAAAAAAAGAAAGAAAGATAACCCATCCCCACATGTTCCAACCCGGATATGTATTTTTGTTTGGATGGGAAGGATGATTTTCCCAAAACTAACAACATTACATCAATCCACAAAATCCTTAATGAACAAATTCATAAGTTTCATGCCTATACACTTTTTTGAAAAAAGAGCATAAAACACTACAAAAATTTTGAGAGATCACGATGACCTTCAAAAAGAAAATATTGGGCAAAAAAAATGAATGGATCTGAGATAGATAGATTCACACTTGGAGCAATATGGGATGCAAGTTGATTATCAAACCAAAACTTAAATTAGAAAGGAAAAATGATCCAAATTTTCCACCAAAAAAAAAGTATTTTTACACAATCCAACCGGACAAAATCCTAAAATACAACTAGGGTTGAAAACCAAATCAAAATATATTCAGAATATGAGAGGGCTTGAAATAGAGGGTGAAGGCTTTGGCACTTGATGAATGTCAAAGTTGTCACTATAGTAATGGAGCTCATTATTGTTGTGATTCCACTTCTATTTGAAGAGGAGAAAAGGGTTTCTCCACGAACGCTTCTCGATTTTGTTGTTCTTGGATTCATCCTTGAAGATGGATTTCTAAAGGTTGAAGTAGAAAGGGGCAATATGTGGAGATAAGAGGAGAACAATGAGAAGAGAGTAGCGATTGATCTAGGGCAATGAAAAAAGAAACTATTTATAAGGAGTTGTTTAGTATTTTATAAAATTTGAAGGCTAAATTTGTAACTTGATGGGATGGGCAGGGCGAGTTGGTACAAAACCCATCCTCGCCTTGAACCCGATTTAGGTTTTAAAAATTTTCCCAAACTCATCCCATCCTCAATTATCACTTGCTCATGACTATCCCGATAGGGGCGGGTTACCCGGATAGCCCAAAAAATTGCCATCCCTATATATCAAGGATGTAGAGTAGATTTGCTTCACTTTCAATGACATTAATGTGCCATTAGATATCATGAGAATGAAGCCCATCCCATTGACTTTGAAGGATAGAGCAAAAGCATGGCTCAACACTATCAAGCTAAGGAGCATTAAAAGTTGGAATGATTTAAAAGTTATCTTCATTCAAAATATTTTCTCAACCCATTGAACTAGCATGTCAAAGTGAGAGATTTCAAACTTTATGGCCAAAGATGGGAAGAAAATCAATCCATGTTCAGGGAGATTTAAGGAGACCATTGGAGCCTACCCTTATCACAGGTTCGATAATTGGATGTTGGTCTCATATTTTTGAGGTAATGTTAGCTCAAATGGAGCAAATAGTAGAGACTATATGTGAAGGAGATTTCCTTAGAAAGAATTCAAATGAAGTCATTCAATTTTTAGATTGCATGGAAGACATATCTAATAGTTGGGAAGATCCTAGACTAAGGATGATTTCCTGAAGAAGAATACAACATCTATCTCCAATAATCTTAAGGGAAATGGAATGTGCTCCATAAATCTAGACAATGAGTTGCAAGCCAATGTTTCCACATATGCAAGAAAGATTGAGGAGTTAGAGACCACAAGGGCGAGATCTGTAAATCAAGATCAATTAATTTGGTTGTGTGATTTAAAAACAATTTCTTGCTTTTAAAAATAAAAAACCGTTTTTAAAAATTCCTAACATTATTTGGTCATTGTTTTTTGAAAACTGTTTTAAAAAAACAAAGTAAAATAGAGTACAATTTTTAGAAAACAAGTAGAAGTTGTTTTCATTAGTTTTTTAAAAAAGGAAAACATAGAAAATTTTAAAACAAAAACAAAAACCCATAAAAAAAACAAATAAAATTGAACATAATATCATTATCTTTCTCTCTCCACAATCTAATATTGATATAAAAAATCTTCAAATATGATCTTCCTTTAAATTACATGTGATTTTCTAAATCTCTTTTAACTTCTCTAAATTTTTTCATTAAGCTAATAAATTTCAAATTAAATTATACTTAGTACATAAAATTTATTGATTTTCAAAAATAATTTGAAACTCAAAAATCGATTTAATTAATACTAAAAAGTCATGGAACTCAATAATATTGGAAAGTCATGAACCAAAATTTATTTTAAATGTTTGGGTTAGTTATATATATATATATATCCTTTTCACAAGGCAAATAAGCTCCAAATTAAACAAGACTTAATATGCTAATTCATTAATAAGTTTAATAATTTTTAAACATAATTTAAAATTTAAATAATAAACTCATTAATACTATAAATTTATGGATAAAAATTAGTTCATAATAGCTCTAATTTTATTTTTTTGTACATAATTATATTTTTATAAATTTTTTCACTATAAAAATGAATTTCAAATCAAGTGACACTTGGCATTAAATTTATTAATGGGTTTAACAATTTTTAATAATTTGACACTAAAAAAATAGGTATAATCATTAAAAAAAAAAAAAGAATAGATCAAAACTTATATATTATAAATCATGACTTTATTGTTTCTCCTTTATACAACTATAGTTTTTAAATTTAGGTAAATAAATTATAAATTAAATAGGACATAATTAATAATTTAAATTCTTTAATGAATTTTAAATTTTTTAAAAATATTTTTGAATTAAAAAAAATAATTTAATTAATTATAGATTAAATCAAAATATTCTACAATATTATATTTGAAATTCAATATTGAATATATATATATATATATGAAATGAAAAACTTGATTAATTACATGTTAAAAAAAGTTCACTTTATTCATTATTCATTTTTAACCAAAAAAAATTATAAAGATATTAAAATCTTTATGTTTCTAACATAAATTAAAATAATAATAATAATAATAATAATAATATTATTATTATTATTATTATTATTATTATATAATTTATGATTTTATTATAATATTATTATTCATGTTTTACTAAAACTATTTATTTTTAAATTTTTTAATTACAATATTATTTTCATTTTTAATAAGACTTGAATCAGATTTAATCTATATTATATAAATTGAATTTGAAATGTTCTTAAAAAATCAAAACAAAAATAAAAAATAACTTATTCACACAAGTTTTTTGTTTTCTATTTTTAAAACAACTTGTCAAACACCCATATCTTTTTAAAACACTAAAAAAAGTTTTTTAGTTCTTTAACTTAAAAATGGTTTTAAAAACAAGTTTAAGAAAACATGATCAAACAACTCCTAAAGTTTTAGTGGTGACTCACGATGGGATAGAATATCCTACAATTCCAGCCATGAAGGACAACTTGACTGAGCCAACATTTTCTTAAATACCTATACTCCAAGTCGGAGAAATCATTCAAACTTCTCACAGAATGAGCAAGGAATATTTGGAAAATATTATCGGTTCAGACAACCAAGCAATTCAACAACAATAAGTTCACTCTCAACAATTGAGCATTGTAATTAAATTTAATTCAACTAAATGAACAAATAAAGTTAATTGCAAAATATTAACTTCTTATCATAACCTCTATTTTCATCAATAATTATCCTTATCATCAATAAATTATTTCATTTAAATTTTCTAATTTTTCTCCACTTTCCATGAGATATATATCATGGACTTATTAAATAACTAGATTGTTGTCTCATTAAATTTTGAGGGTGTTTATTTTTTTAATTTTTTTATTAAAAGTAAGTTGCTTTCAAATTTGAAATTTTTTTTATAACTTATTATAAATTTTTTACTGAATAAAAAAATCCAAAATATTGGACTCTTTCTAACATATTAATTTTTTTTACTTTTTAATATTTAATAAAAATAAAATACTATAAAACCAAACAACAAAATACTTAACTCTATTAAACACAATTTTATTTTAATTTCTATTTATAATTAAGTAAAAAAAAAAAAAACAAACAAACACCACCTTGGACCCACATTGTTTTTCCATAACTCCCTTTAATCCTCCTTTCTTGGTTTGTTTGTCATTATCCTATTCCATTTAGAATTCTAACATATGCACTTTGTCATCTCTCTTCCACCTCCATCTAAGTTCACTAACACATAATGCTCTTTCTTCCTCTTAGGTTGACCAGGTGTGGTTCAAACTCCAACAACAGCAAAATCCTTTTTTCCAATCATCAAGTTAGAGAGAATTTGCTCTTAGAATTCCACCACCATTTTGAAGATATTTCTAGCTAAACCAATGAGTAACAACAGAGACCATTGTTGTAGTTACGTAAGAGCTAACGACTAAGTTTGAAAGTTAATGCTATATGAAAATTTGAATTTATAGCTAAAAATAAGGAATTACTCTACTTCCAAATTTGGAAGAAGGTCATTACTATGCCATGTCATGAAGATTTTTGGTTAAAAAAAGTGTCTAATAGAAGGTCAAACTAGGATTAGAAGGACAAAAAGAAAAATTGTCTAACATATTTAATTGCTATCATGTGGTTGAGATTGTATGAGTGTCAAATGGTTGAAATGTTTACCATTTTTAGAACTAATTAAGCAATCTAGGTGGATTTGTTTCCATTTACTTCATATTGTCAAAATAAGACTACCAAATTTTTTTTGAAACGGCAACAATACTGGCAAATTTTTATAAAAAAAATAAAATTAATTCCTCTTAATTGATATTTGAGTGTAACTTCCGAGAGTAGGTTTTGTATGGGAGCTGATTGTCATATCACCATCAAAAACTTTATCTTAACTTATTTTCTTAAATCAAAGGTTTAAGATTTTGCTAAAAGGTCAAGTTAAATCGGACTTAATTTATATATTGAGTAGACTAATTAGCATCAGGTCAATCAATTATGAAAAATTGTCTAAAAATGCCAGCTCTCATAATAACCATCACCTACTAATAAGCTTCTTTTGAATATACTAGATAGTATCCAATAAAATTAGAAATTCCAAAAAAAAAAAAAAACAAACAAACAAAATTTGAAGAAAAAAGTATAATTGAAAATGATGATAAATTCAAGTTTTTTCTAACAAATTAAGGAACCTTAATGCCTTTTTTCTAGTATAAAAATGGGTTTGTCATAACGAAAACATTATTGAGTTGACTAATAAGCCTCATTTGATGATGATAGATATTATTCGATAACTAAAAAACGACAAAAAATATTTAAAATGAACAATTTGTAGAAAAAAGCATAATTATAAATATGGGTACTAAATTTATGTTTTTTTCTAATAAATTAAGGAGCTTTAATGGCTTTTTTATGGTATAAAAATAGGTTTTTGAGATATAATTGTCATTAAGAAAACATATTGTCAAAAAATGATATAATGATGGGCAAGTAAAAATGGAAATATACTAAAAACTGCATTCATAAAAGATAATAATGTAAAGTCTAATTAAAACTTGGAGTTAATGGATTTATAGTAGATGATTCATGAATTATAATATTTTAATGATCATTTTAGTTTAAATTTTGAATTTTGACACTACCCGCTCATGTAATGAGCTCTTTGATTTCTATATATACACATACTTATAGAAAGAGTATGTAAAATCTACATTTCATCTTTCATTAGAAAGGTATTTCTTTTGGCTATTATGGAAGAAGGTAGAGGTGAAAGGGAGATTAATCTAAACATCCCCGCAAATGAAAGGGAAGAAGTCCAAGCACCCCTCAATCCATGGACAATTCGAAAAAGATTGTCACATACTGATGCCAATCCTGACAGATGTGAGATTATTCTGCCCATTCGTCAAGTTAAACAGCATCTACTTCCAAACCTTCTCCAACATAAGCTTGAAATCTTGCAATCAGGCAGGCCAATACTCATCAATGTCATAAATGATGACATTGAAAAGGCCTATAGAATTAAGTTGGCCTTCAAGAAGAGTAGTACATCTTATATGTTACAAGAGACTAGAGTGTTAGTGACGGAAGGGAATTTAATTGCAGGCCAAGAGATTAAATTCAGGTGGATTAGAGTGAATGATGATGAAGAAGGCGAGCTCCATTTCACATTACTACCATAGAAGAAGTTGAAATTTATATCTTTCTATCTTGATGTGAACTTTTTGTGTTATTTCACTAGATGGTGTTATTGATTTCCCCATTTATGAGATCTATAATATATATTTATCCTTAAAGTTTGTTTATCATGTGATGCTATCGAAGTATTAAAAGGAAAAATTTTCACAATAGTCTCACTAATCAACTATAAATAGTAATATGGTAAACGGTAACCGATAAACTATAAACGGTAAACGGTAAACAATCGCAGTTCATATTTATTCTTTGAGATCAACATGTTATAATATAGTTTTATTGGGAAAGATTTTAAGTTCAACTAAAAGATTCTTAGAAAAATGAGTCAAATATTATATTTCAAAATTCATTTTAATGTGGTAAGTTCTTGCGATTTAAAATAATTTTATATTCAAAGGACATGATATTAACTACATTCCACTTGTTTTACATTTATATTATTATTTCTCAAATGTCTAAAATGCCAAGTTATATTTCCATTTTCATCTATGAGATGTCTTAATTTTAAAAGTTATTGCTCAATTTTATAATAGCCATATGGACCCTAAACCATAGAGGGGTAGGGTTGTTAAAGGGATTAATCAAACATCTTAATTAATGAAATGGGAGAAAACATACTAGTCTCCAAACCATGGTCAGTTTGAAAAGGCATCTTCAAATGATGCAAATCCTAATAGAAGTGAAATCCCCTCTTTCCTTTATGAAGAATCAAAATTCAATGTGATTAATTGTCAGCTATTGAATCTATATCAAGTATAAACAAACAATATATGGTAAAATGTCCCTTTGAAGCAATAGAAAAATATTGGTGCCTCTTTCAAATATAAATAATAAAATCATGGAAAAATAAACAATCTCTGGCAAAATATCCCTTTAAAATTCATCATCTTATATTCACCATAACATATTAAAAAATTTGAATGAAATGGCATGGAAAATCTTAGGACGTATTACCAAATATATTAGAATCTATTCATGAAAAAAAATGTGAGAAAAATAATGCAAGTCATGAATTAATAAAAAGCTTATAATATTAAGGTCAAATATCATTTTCCTTGTAACTCTACTTTAGTGGTTTAAATTTATGGATTCAGCAATCGAGCATCCGCGTAGCAATAAGGATTAGGTTTAAACTTGGTTTACATATGGTAGAGATAAAAGTGTGTTCAATTGAAATGACATAGAAGGTAGTGGCAGGATCCCCAATATGCATGTTGTGACTCCATATATAAAAGAGAATATAACATAGAGCTTAGTTGTCTCATGAGCACACCTTACTCCAATATGCAACTCTTTATTTTTATATATTTACCCTTTAAAGGAAATGTTGTCAAGGCTCTAATATGATAATACATACCTTAGAAGTAGAAATTCATTGCTAGTAACAATTGCAGTTGTAAGTGCTCTTATTTAATTCCTAACACTATATAGACATAATGAAACAAATAATAGAATCCATATCTACATTATTATTGTTTCTATGAAACCCTAAAATTAATAAAAATTTATAATAGAAAGAGAAAAAGAAAAACAGTTGAAAAAGGTAATGCGTGGAAGTACATTAAAACTAGATTAAAAAATTTGGTATCTTGAAGTCAATGCTAGGTTCATGGTATTATTAGCTTTTTTTTTTTTAATGAGATCATTGTCATGCATTTCCAATAAGAAAAAAAAAATCATTTTCCAATTTTATTCAACCATAAAACTTACTTCAAACTGTCAAGATTATAAGAGCAGTTATAGGAGATACTATAGGAAAGATTGTTGGGGAGAATATAAAAGGAACTGTGTGAGTAATGTTTATTTATCATCTTTCCTTTACTATTGTAGGCTTATAATACTCTTTTAATTTTATTCAGATATATAGAGAAAATATGAGATGAATTCATCTTTTGTTCAACATGGTATCAAAGCATACTTATCCTAAGAGCGACCATCCCTTCTTAATGCCTAACTATGCATTTTCATCTCTTCTTATGTACCTTATTGTGATTTCCTTTTTTCTTTTTCTTTTTTATAATTATATTTCTAAAAGTCTTACTTGGATCATGAAACTTGATTTTTTTTCAATACATCACGGGTGAAAACCATGCCAATCAATGACTTACTTTTCTATGACTCTAAGACCAATTCCAAATTAAATAGGCTTAACTATCTTTCATGGTTTTAAGAAGTAGAAGCTTTCTTAAGAGAACATGGTGGATTTTTTCATATTTGTTCACCCAAACCTATAAATCAAAGCTAATTGATACTTTGGAAGAAGTAGGTGCACCTTGGCTTTGTGATAGCATGGAATTAAAGGTATATAATTTTCCATTCGGATAGAATGCCAAAGATCAAAATCAGAGATTAGGCATATGAGAAGAAGTTGAGGAACGAGTCTCATGATATTTTGAAAAAATATGTTCCACTTCAATGCCAAAATCAATAAATCTCAACAACACATCGAAATGACAATCTAATTTCAATACCAAGATGGGTTTGTTAAACTAATTTTGATACCAAATAACTCGTATTGATTCTTGGCAGAAATGTAGGCAAACATGATTGAAGGGTTTCGATAGATTATGTTTTGGATTCGATAGAGGGCAATACCAATTCAATATCATCATTTTCGACATATGCCTTTAGGTATCAATATAGGCTAATAAAAGGATAACTTACTTGGATTTTGGAGCTACTTTGGAAGCCATATTGATTTATGCACTATGCTATTGAAACTTATGAATCAGGAACACTTTTACTGTGTTAATTGACTTTTAACTACTAGATTAAGATTTGTAATGTAATTGTTCTGATGAGTTTTAGACACGTATGTTTTTGGATTTGGGATGATATGGTACTAGAAGGTCTTTCCACTAAGACTTTGTAATTCTATCAATAGGTTAGTTTGTTAGATATGGGGAGGTTTTGGTGAAATTGTACAATTAGTTAAATGTTGAATCAAAATCAAGTCTAGTTGAATGTGTAAGTCCCATATGTGGGATGTCATAACAAATTAATTCTTAATAATGTTGATCAAGTCTTATCAAAGGAGCTAGTCATCATCCCCAAATGTTTTAAGTCCTGAAGTAGAGGTGGTGTGCCTAATGCTCTCATATATTCCTTTTTTAAGTTATTGTGTATCCATGTTATGGCCCTTTGGAGCACAATATATCCTTCTTTATACCTAAATTCTAGACTTTTAAACCATTAAATTTGTATCATTGTTAAAATCAATAAAGATAGAAACAATTATCCATAAGAAAGAGTAGCTAGCCAAGAGAATAAGCCATCTCACTAGGGATTTTCTTAGGTTTGGCTTATATGTACTAGACTTACAACGGCTAAAAGATATGAAAGAAGACTTTGTATTAATTGAAGTAAGCTGCACTAGGAACACTACTCAACATTGATTAGACTACTAATTGATGCCTCAAAATAGGAAATCTCCTAACAACAATATGTTAGATAATATTTTTATAGCATTCTCACTAGTCACTCAATTATACATATTCTCATTAGTCATTAGTGTAGGATCCCCACGTCCATTTGGCACGAATCCTTTTCCCCGTCCAAACTACAAACAGCCAAAACATTATCCAAACATCATTCGAGCAACGAATATTGGCAATAAATACCAAACCAACATGCCAGCAACATTTATGAACAAAAACATTAGACTTTAAACTAAAAACAGTTATTCATAAAGCCAATTATTGACATTTGAAGCAATAAAGACGTATGGGAAACATAACAACTTGGTCAAGATAAATAGTCATCAGGCATCAGAACCCAGGTATGAACTAAGCTCCCTAAAAAGGTCATAACTCGTTTCTTCCAAAAATGAACTTAAGCTTTAAAGGGACGTGCCCGAAAAAACCATTTGGACACACCTTGTTGCAAGTACGCTCATTGTTCGCTTGAAGAAAGTTAGCTAGAAAGGACATTTTTAGTTGTGTACCAACAATTAGAAGTGGCCTTTATGACATTAATCAATTCACTCTTGGCAGCTAGAGAGTGTATGGCATTAATGTTTGTCTACTAGTCACTTTCCATTGATATAGATATCAAATACTAGTATAATAATTGTCTATTGAATTGATACGGTGCAACCCATGTTAAAGGAAGCCTCCTTGCATAATTCTCTACTCAATGAGCCTCTTTCACCAACGTAGGTTTAAGATTGACTGCTACTCTTACTTTCTATTCATTGATTTAAAGTCAAAAAACAAAAACATACACGAGAATACCCTACTCCTACTAACCACAATTGGCAATGAAAGTGTAATTGTGTTTAGTTGATGTGATGTTTGCGTGTGTTCTTTTGAAAATCTCTTATTCTTTTATACCTAAGTAGCCACAATCTCAACTTCTTGGTGAAAACTATGCACTTTCTTTTTTTTTTCTACTAGCATGGTCATGGCGCCAACTTCTTCACTCAACCATTTTTCTATTTTTAGTATTAAATATTTTTTAAATTAAATTTAATTCAAATAAATGACTAAATAAAGTAAATTATGAGATATTAACTCCTCCTTATCATAATCTCTACTTTTACCAATAATTATTATTATCATCAATAAATAATTCCATTTATATTTTCTAATTTTCTTACTCTTCTTAATAGGTAACATGGCCCTATTAAATAACTAGATTGTTATCTCATTAAATCTTAGTAAGCTTACAATTTTTTTTCCCAAAAGAAAACATTTAATCTTTCCTTTCTTTGCTTGCTTGTCACTATGTTATTCCATTTATAACATATGTTGCCCTATCTCTACCATCTTCACGTTAGCTTGCTTCTTCACCTTATTTCCTTTCCTCCTTTTAGGTTGGTCAAGTGTGGCTCAAATACTAACAAAATGAAATCCTTTTTCCCAATCAAGTTAGAGAGAATTTACTTCAAAAATGTCACAACCATTGAGTTACAAGGGAGACTATTACTTTGGTTGCAACTTGCTAAAAATTTATAGATAAAAAACAAGGTTGACCCTTGTACATTTGATTTTTGCATACATTTTCAAGAATAAGTATGAGATTGGTAAATTGCAATTGCATGTGAACAATTATATTGTTTTTATACTAAATAGTGTTTTAAAAGTAATTCAAGAGTAGGGCGAGGAGTGACTGTTAGGAGGGAAATTTGGTTTTATTATAACATTTGTTTAAACTCTTTTTATTTTGAACATTGTTTAGATGTTAAAACTTAATTATTGTTTGAATTATTTTGAGTTTGGAGTTATTTAGACAATAACACTTTGGTTGATGTATTAGTTTTTTTTTTTTAAGTTGAGACTTGGAGATTTTAGAATTTTGTCCTACTACTCTGAACAAGAATTTGATAATTGGTAAATTTCCAATTACAATATGAATGTTTGTGTCGTTTCCACTTTAAGCCTTTAGGCTTGAGGTGTGAAATGACTGTCATGCCATTGGAGTGGGTTTCGGGGAATGACAAAAATACCCCTAATGAATTAAGATTTATTTACAATGTTACAAATTTATGTGACTTCTACTTAAGGTTAATTCTAAAATAATGGAGAAGAAGCCCTAATATTGAAGGTTAGTGCTAAATGAGAATTTGAAATTTATAGCTAATAAAATGAATTAGTCTACTTTCAAGTTTGGAAGAAAGTCATTCACTATGCCATGACACGAAGATTTTTTTGTTAAAAAAAAAAATGCCTAATAGAAGGTCAAACTAGGATTAAAAGGAAAAAAAAATATATCTAAGTAACATATCAAATTATTATCATGTGGTTGAGATTGTACGAGTACCCAATGATTGAAATGTTTACTATTTTTTAAACTAATTAAGTGCTCTAGGTGGATATTTTTCCTTTCTACTTTTTCATGGTGTCAAAATGAAAATACCAAAAATTTTTGGAAATGGCTACAATATTGAAAAATTGTTTTAAAAAATAAAGCTATTCCTCTTCGTTCATATATGTGCATACCTTGCCAAGAATAAGTATCAAATGACAAGTAAATTGTTGTCATTAGAAAACGTGTCTCAATTTTTTTGCAACATCTTAAACCTTTAATTCAAGAAAATAAGCTAAGTTAAATCTGAGTTATTTTATCTTTGAGTATATTTATTAGCATCAGGTCTATCATTTAATTGTGAAAAATTGTCTAAAAATGTTGACTCTCATAATAATCATCACTTACTAATAAGCCTCTTTTGAAGATGAAATTATCCGATAAAATTTGAAATTCCAAGAAAAGACAATAAAAATATATTAAAAATAAACAATTTGAAGGAAGAAAAAAAAACGTATAATTAAAAAAGTGGCTGAAAATTTTATGTTTTTTCCAATAAATTAAGGAACTTTAATGGATTTTTTCTAGTATTAAATAAGTTTTAGAGATATAATTGTCATTAAGAAAACATATTCTCAAAAAATGATATAATGATGGATATGCAAAAAAAGGTAAAATACTAGAACCCCCGCATCCATAAAAGGTTATAACGTAAAGTCTAATTAAAGCTTAGAGTTAATATATGTATAGTAGATGATTCATGAATTATAATATTTTAATGATCATTTTAGTTTAAAATTTGAATTTTGACACTACGCGGCCATGTAATGAGCTCTTTGATTTCTATATATACACATATATATAGAAAGAGCGTGTAAGATCTACAATTCATCTTTCATTAGAAGGGTATTTCTTCGGCTACAATGGAAGAAGGTAGAGGTGAAAGGGAGATTAATCTAAACATCCCTGCAAATGAAAGAGAAGAAGTCCAAGTAGCCCCTAATCCATGGACAATTCGAAAAAGATTGTCACATACTGATGCCAATCCTGACAGATGTGAGATTATTTTGCCTATTCGTCAAGTTAAAGAGCATCTACTTCCAAACCTTCTTCAACATAAGCTTGAAATCTTGCGATCGGGTAGACCAATACTTATCAATGTCATAAATGATGACATTGAAAAGGCCTATAGAATTAAGTTGGCCTCCAAGAAGAGTAGTTCATCTTATATGTTACAAGAGACTAGAATGCTAGTGACGGAAGGGAATTTAATTGCAGGCCAAGAGATTAAATTCAGGTGGATTAGAGTGAATGATGAAGAAGAAGGGGAGCTCCATTTTACATTACTACCATAGAAGAAGATGAAATTTATATCTCTCTATCTTGATTTGAACTTTTTGTGCTATTTCACTAGATGGTGTTATTGATTTCCCCATTTATGAGATCTATAATGTATATTTATCCTTAAGTTTGTTTATCCTGTGATGCTATCGAAGTATTAGGAGGAAAATTTTTCATAATAGTCTCACTAATTAACTATAAACGGTAATATGGTAAACGGTAATCGATAAACTATAAACGATAAACGGAAAAGAATCACAGCTTGTATTTATTCTTTGAGATCAGCATGTTATAATATAGTTTTATTGGGAAAGATTTTAGAAAAATGAGTCAAATATTATATTTCAAATTTATTTTAATGTGATAAGTTCTTGCAATTTAAAATAATTTTCTATTCAAAGGACATGATATTAACTGTATTCCACTTGTTTTACATTTATATTATTATTTCTCAAATGTCTAAAATACCAAGTTCCATTTTCATCCAAGTGATGTCTTAATTTTAGTAGTTATTGCTCAATTTTATAATGGCCATATGGACCCTAAAGCATGGAGGGGTAGGGTTGTTCCTTTAATGTGATTAATGGTCAACCATTGAATTGATATCAAGTATAAAAAACAATATATGGTAAAATGTCCCTTTAAAGTGTCAAAATGTCTCTTTCAAATATAAATAAATAAAATCATGGAAAAAAATATAACAATCTATGGCAAAATGTTCCTTTAAAATTCATCATCTTATATTCACCATAACATATTAAAAAATTTGAATCAAATGACATAGAAAACCCATGATGAGTCCATGAGGACATATTACTAAATATATTAGAATCTATTCATGAAAAAAAAAAAATGTGGGAAAAAAATAATGCAAGTCAATTACTAAAAAAGCTTATAATATTAAGGTCAATACCATTTTCCTTCTAATTCCACTTTAGTGGTTTAAATTCATGGATTCAACAATCGAGCATCCTCATAGCAATAAGGATTAGGTTTAAACTTGGTTTGTATATGGCAGACATAAAAGGGTGTTCAATTGAAATGGCATAGAAGGTAGTGACAAAAGCCTTAATATGCATGTTGTGACTCCATACAAGAGAAGATAACATGAAGCTCAATTGTTTCATGAGCATGCCTTACTCCAATATTCAACTCTTTATTTTTATGTACCCTTAAAAAGAAATATTGTCAAGGCTCTAATATGATAATACATACATTAGAAGTAGAAATCCATTACTAGCAACTAATGTTTTGAAGTAACAATCACAGTTGTAAGTGTCACCTGTGTTGCCTTGAAATGCTCTTATTTAATTCCTACCATTGTATAGACATAATGACACAGAATATAATTCGTATCTACTTTAATATTGTTTTTATGAAACCCTAAAATTAATAAAAATTTACAATAGAAAGAGAAAAAGAAAAACAGTAGAAGAAGGTAATGCGTGAAAGTACATTAAAACTAGATTCAAGGATTTGGTATCTTGAAATCAATCGTTAGGTTCATAGTATTATTAGCTTTCCAATTCATTTTTTAAATGAGATTGTTGTTATACATTTCCAATAAGAAAGAAAGAAATCTTTTTTAAAATTTTATTCAACTACAAAACTTACTTCAAACTGTCAATAGTATGAGAACAATTATAGGAGATATTATAGGAAAGATTGGTGGGGAGAATATAAAAGGAATTGTGTGAATACTGTTTATTTATCATATTTTATTTACTGTTGTAGGCTTATAATACTCTTGTAATTTTATTCGAATATATATAGAAAATATGAGATAAATTATCTTCCTTTCAACATTGTATCAAACCATACTTATCCTAAAGCCACCATCCATTCTTAATACCTAACCATGCATTTTCATCCCTCCTTACATAACTTGATGCGATTTCTTTTTTGTCTTTTTTTATAATTATATCTCTAGAAGTCTTACTTGGATCTTGAAACTTTATTTTTTTTATTTTTCCCATACATCATGGGTGAAACCATGCCAACCAATGACTTACTTTTCTATGTGTCTAAGACCAGTGCCAAATTAAATAGGCTTAACTATCTTTCATGGTGAATTTTCTCATATTTATTTACCCAAACCTATAAATAGAAATCTAATTGATACTTTGGAAGAAGTAGGCGCATCTTGGCTTTGTGATAGCATGGAATTAAAGGTATATAGTTTTCCATTCGAATAGAATGCCAAATGTCAAAATGAGAGATTAGGCACCAAATCGATAAATCTCAACAACAAACATCAAGAGGACAATATAATTTCAATACCAAGATGGGTTTGTTAAAGTAATTTTGTAACCAAATACCTTGTATTGATTCTTGGCTAAAATGTGGGCAAACATGATTGACGGGTTTTGATACATTATATTTTAGATTCAATATAGGGCAGTACCAATTCGATATCATTTTCGACATATGCTTTTGGGTATCGATATGGATTAATAAAAGGAGAGCTTACTTGGATTTTGAGGCTGCTTTCAAAGCCATATCGATTTATGCACTATGCTATTGAATATTATGAATAGGGAAAACTTTCACCATGTTAATTTACTTTTAACTACTAGATTGAGATTTGTAATGTAATTGTTCTTATGAGTTTTAGACATGTATATTTTTGGATTTGAGATGATATGGTACTAGAAAATCTTGCCACTTGGACTTTGTAATTCTATAAATAGGTTAGTTTGTTAGATATAAGGAGGTTTTGGCAAAATTATACAATTAATAAAGGAATGGATTAAATCTAGTTGAATGTGTAAGTCCCATATGTGGGTATGTCAGAACAAATTAATTCTTAATAATGTTGATCTAGTCTTATCAGAGGAGCTAGTCATCATCCTCAAATGTTTTAATTTCTCCGAGTATAGTGGTGTGCCTAGTGCTCTCATATATTCCTTCTTTAAGTGATTGTGTATCCATGTTATGGCCCTTTGGGGCATAATAGATCCTTCTTTATACCAAAATTTTGGACTTGTAAACCATTAACTTTGTATCACCATTAAAATAAATAAAGACAGAAACAATTATCCACAAGATAAAGTAGCTAGCCAAGAGAATAAGCCATCTTATTAAGGATTTTCTTAGGTTTGGCTTATATATACTAGACTTACAATGGCTAAATGATATGAAAGAAGACTTTGTATTAATTGAGGTAAATGGCATTAGGAACACTACTCAACATTGATTAGACTACTAATTGATGCCTCAAAATAGGAAATTTCCTAACAACAATATGTTAGATAATATTTTATAGCATTCTCAGTAGCTTGAGTCCCATCTACATAGAGAACTCTATCTAACTTAGGATAACCTAGGATATATATACTACCCTTACCTTTCACATGAGCTAAGCTCCCATTCCCAAAGGTAACTGTGCCACCATTATAGTCCTCAAGAGAAGTGAAAAATGACTTATCTCCTGTCATGTGTCTGATTACTACTCAAAAAGTGCTATTTGATAGCTTATAATTAATCCTTTTAAACACTTTTGAGTAGTAGTTAGTGCCTTTTAACCCAATTAACATGTTAAGGACCTTTGCAATCAATTCTAATCACTTTGTGTAAGTTTTGGTGCTTTTGATAGCTTTTTGATCACCAAAGCAATATGAGAATGAGGAGAGTTACTTAGAATCCTTGGCAAAGCAATGGAAAGCTCAGAGGCATGAAGAACTAAAGCTTTGAAGCATTTTTGCCATAAGCAAAGTCTGGAATGCAAGGGGAAGCAAAGAGAATCCAGCCATGAAGCATTCTTGATGACAGTCACTGCAGCCACTTTTGGAGCACTTCCTGATATCCAATTTATGCATGCTATATGTCATTTGAAAGCTTAGGAAGTCAAGAATCCAATGCTTCAAACGGTGCACGATTTGGAGCTGAAATGAGGAAGTTACAGCCATTGGAAGCCAATCACTCCAAGCTGAAGGAAGGCTTCAGAAAAGTGCTGCGAAATCACCATTTTGTTGCAAGATATTTCGCAGCCTTTTTGTACAGTACCATGGATTTCCCCTGAAGCTTCACGACGCGGTGGAAGCCAAACACCACAAGATGAAAGCCAACTTTGCAGTAGTGCGAAATCAGCTGGTTGCTATGAAGAAATTTCGCAGCCTTTTTGTACATCTGCAAAATCTCGCAGACTTCATTTTCACCTGCGAAACGGTCCTGAAGCTTCCCGATAGTTGTGCACCGACTCTTTTAGATCTTTTCTTCTGATATTTTTGTGTCTAAATTTCCATTTTCTCCTTGTATTCAGCCACTCATGTAATTCCTTAGTTAGGAAGTATCCAAGGAAGGGTAAATTACCTTCCTATATAAACTCTCAGGAGGACTCTCGGAGGAGGTTGTTCCAGGGGGATCCTTTGTACAGTTTTGGGAAGGAAGTAAAATACAGAGCACTTGCTCTGTTTTTCCTATATATTCTTGTCTTCTCTTTCATTTTCATTTTCTTGCTAGCCAAACATTCTCTGAGATGTTTTCTCAGAGGATGAGAGGCTAGGCTCTTTGTCTCTTGGAGTGAAGAAAGCCGGGTAAGTTTCCTCATGCATAAATTGGAAGTTTTGTTGTTTTAGTTTTTAATGAAGAGAAAGTGTGACCCGTTAATGGTTTTTATCTTTTTAGTTAACTTAAAACGTCTTTAAATCACCTGGGCCAACACTTGGTAAGGCAAGTGATCTCCGTCCATGGAGATTTACTAGTTTACCCCTTGCGAGCCTTTGGGAGGTGACTTGAAGGTAGGATTTTCTAGAATTGTCAACACTTGGTAAGCTTTTGGACTCCAAGGAGACATCCATTAGTTATCTCTTACGAGCTTGTGAAGGGAAATCCAAGGTTAAAGATCACCTTGAATGGCAAGTGCTAGGTGAGAGGCACGAGCCATTGCAAGTTGCATCAGTGAGAAGGATTTAGTGTTTGAACCCATTAATGGGAAGCATTTGTGCAGCACCTGTTAGAGAATTGACTTTATGTTAATTCTCTAATATGAGGAAAAGAAACAAGTGACCGGAACTCCCTTTTTGTATGAGGAATCTGATCCTAGTGATCTAAACTCCAAGAAACACTTTTCTTTATAAGTAAAATCAGTTACTACTTTTGGTTAGCTTAAAACCTTTCCTTTTTCATTCAAACATCTTTATGTTTTCTTTTAAAGCTAACCTTGAAATGAAAAGACACCAATTCAGCTTTGAAATAATATCATTTGTGAAGTGAAAACCCATCCCAGTGAACGATCCTAGAGCCACTATGCTATAGTAGCTTTGTCTTTGCTACCCTAGTATATGGTGTAATAGGTTATAAATTTTGTTGATTAATCCCTCAATCAAGGAGCACCAGCTGGACACGCATCAGCTGAGACACCAATTAGGCATGAATCAGTGTCTAGAGTAGCCACTATCAAAGTACCACTCACTAATGGATCTAGATTTAAGTACAATGAAGACAACTTGACGCTTATTCCTATCGTTTCTCATCCAATCTTGTTTAATCTTGGGTAGGGACTTAAAGGAGCTTGGTTGACTTCTAGGCTTTTGATTAGGTTTATTCACTTTCCCATTATTCAAGATGTTATTTTTAAAGGAATTGAAATCATTCATAAGCCTACTCATTTGAGATTCAAACCTCTCTAGGAACTTAATGTAGCATCTAAACTGAGTGTGTCCATAGTGATGGATTTTTAAGATATGCTGTTTGGGTAGGGGTTTCATCTTTACCTTTGACAAACACAGTTTCTCCACTACAAGTAGTTTCATCTTTGTTAATATACCTCAAACCTCGTTTATCACCATGGGTTTTACATTTATCAAGTACTTCATTAAGCACTTTAATTCCAGGGTGAAAAATCTCATTCACAAATAAAAAAGGCTTATTACTTTTTATCTCTTAAGTGAGATCATTATTCTTATCAACGAGAGAATGATGTTCAAACTCAAGAAATATTTTTTTTTTTTCAAGTAAATTAGCATTTTCTTCTTTTAACACATCAATCTTAGTGATGTGAGATCAAGTATGTCATGATCTTTTAAGTAATTTTTCATGTTCAACAACAAGATCATTAAAAACACGCAACCTTTTGATCATCAGTAAACCCATCATCACTATCACTATCACATTCAGGTCCATTAAGACTCATTAGGTCCACCTAGGTTACTTAGGCCCACTTAGGCACACTTGACCTATTAGGCACCACCTTAGCCCACCTAGGTCATTTAGGCCCACTTAGGCACTCTTGGCTCATAAGGCACCACCTTAGGCCCACGAAGGTCACTTAGACCCATTTAGGTACACTTGGCCCATTCAACACCACTTTTAGCCCATCTAGGTCATTTAGGAACTCTTAGCTTATTAGGCACCACCTTAAGCTCATCTAGGTTCGTTTAGGCACACTTGGCCCATTAGACCCCACTTTAGGCTTATCTAGGCCCGTTTAAGCACATTTGGCCCATTAGACACCATTTTAGGCCCATCTAGACTCATTTGGCCCATTTAGGATTACCTTGGCCTTTTTAGGTCGCTTGAGCCCCTTTAGGTCACTCAGGTTCACTTAGGCACATTTGGCCCATCTAGGCTCACTTAGTCCACCTAGGCCCACCTTAGGCCTATCTAGGCTCACCTAGATCACTTAGGCCCATTTAGGCCCACCTAGATTCACCTTAGCTCACCTAGATTCATCTAGGCACATTTAAGCACACTTAGGCCACCTTTTAGGCATTCTTAGCATGACTTGCATGGTAGCATGGCTTGTGTGGCTTAATTTTTTATTTATTTATTTATTTATTTATTTTTTTATCAATCACTTGTTTATTTTTATTTTTATCTTTATTTATTATCTTCTTTTTATTTTATTTTTTTAATTAACTTATTTATTTATCATTGTTTTATCATTTTCTAATTTATTTATTTATCCATTCAATTATTTAATTTAATAAATTTGATGCTTTTGTAAGGAAAGTTACCAATGGAAAAGAAAGGGTTAACATTAGAATTTTTTATTATTATTATTGAAAAATTAGAATTTAAAAAAAATAGAAAAGATAAGTTTTAAATTTTGAAAATCGGATTGTTTATCTAAAAGAATGGGATAAGTTTAAATATAAGTTTTAAATTGAAGAATTGAAATATTTAATATATATATATATATATATATAGTTTTTTATTATTATTTTTTATTTATTGGAAAATCATAATTTGTTTTTAAAATGGAGAGGATAAGTTTTAAATTTTAAAAAATCAAACGGTTTATCAAAAAGAGGAGGGAACTCCTCCAGGATACGACGGTTGCCAATTGCCATAGAAGATACGAGCTAGTGGTTTTGGAAAGGATGGAGGTTTTTAAAAGGGACTTTTGAACACGCAAAAAATGGAGATGGGAGTATTTTTTTTGGAGGAAGAGAGAATTGGTTTGAGAATGGAGAAAAATGGCCATGCATAGCCTACTTGAAGGGGAGAGAATTACCATTGGAAAATGACAATCTACCACTTAAAATAACAGCACGATAAACAAGAATTCTTGGGATAGGAAGATTCACATCTTTGGGTTAAGGTTATTCTTTTTTGGAAAGAGATTCACATCTTTGGGTGGAGAAAAACACATAGCCTACCTTAGGAATTCTCCATTACCAATCGCCATACAAGATAAAAGGTACACGGGCTTAAGTGGGCCACACAACAAGGCTTCCATGCATGCATAAGGCAGTCATGTAGCCATATGAGAAAAAATAGTAGCCATTTTTTGAATTTTTTTTATGTGCCTCCACAAATTCCATTGTATAGCCCACACACACCAATAGAGCCTCTACAGGTAGCACTTCTGGGTGAGGGATAGTAGCACATGGTTTGATTTTTTTAGTTGAGCAACTTGCATGCATAGGCCATAGAAAGAGTGGAGGGTGCTCCATTGAAAGTGAGCTAACCTTCTCTAGCTACATGTAAGCACATTGTAAGTTATGCATGTTATCCAGATACGTCCCTTACACCTCTTCTCTTTTTAATTTTGTAAATATGCAAACTTTGTTTGTGAATACTCTCATGTTTGATATTGCCTTGATTGCTCTGATTTATTGCTTGATTATTTGAATGGATTGAATGCATGAGGTGTGTTATATTATATTGTCAAACTAACTTTGATGTCTTGTGATAATGCTTAAGAAGTAGTCCAGGTACACATACTATCTTTTTTTTATGATTGTGATTTGAATCCTTGTTTGGAAATGCTAGAATTAACGGATTTTTAAAATCACATTAGTCTATCTAGGTATCCATAATCAACTAATTAATTGTCATACTTCCCTCAAGTTAGCTAGTAGAAACCTCTTTAGGGCTTAAAGGGGTGCTCTCTCTTTGAGATACCTTCCCAATGGATAACCTGATCCTTGAACCTAGACTCGGACTTTTCGAAGACATGTTTTTCCAAAACTATGAGTCACATTTTTAAAGGTTTTTCTTTCTTGTTTTATTTTCCTTTTTTAAAATAAAATAAAATAAGTGGCAACTCCAACTTTTCCAAAAATAGTTTTTTACTTAAAAAAAAAAAAAGTCTTGTCAATGAGTAGGGACACACGTGAAAAATAAAGGTCCACAAGTGGGCAACCACCTATACAATACAAGTTTATAGGCACACTTGATTGGACCCACGTACGCAGCCGTCACATCAGTCATCACCACTTCAACCTCTACATCAAATATACCACTGGAGATAGTAACATAGTTTTTACCTAAAAGTAACAATATTAGTAACTAAAAGTACCATTGTATATAGAAGGATGTACTAGCCTATTTATCACTCATAACCACTTCGGCCTCTACATCAAACATGTTATTCGAGATAATTACATTATTTTTACCTAAAAGTAACAATATTAGTAACTAAAAGTATCACTATAGATAGCAAGATGTACTAGCCTATAAGTTTTTTATTATCATTGTTATGAACTTGACAACGATTATTAAATAATATGCCAAAAAAATTAACATAATTTATTTTTAAAAACATTACTAATTAAAATAAAAACAATTTTAATGGTTTAAAATTTTAATTAAACCAAAATGTACTTTTTTTTTACGTATTTAATATAAAAAAATATTAGTTTTTTTCTTTTAAATATCAATGTATTATGATGGGAATTGTGAATTTATATTTAAAAATTTAATGCAAACACTTTTAAAATTTTAATTTTACATACCTTCAAATATTGCTTTTAAAATTAAATATTCTTAAAGGAATTATCATTACTAATTTTTTGTTGAATGAAATTAAAGGTAAGTTAATATTTTTTTTAATATTATTTTTCTATTTTTATTTTGAAGAAAAAAATAGTTTCAACACATGTGAATGGTGTTTTTTTTAAATTAGGTTCATATTCTATAAAAAAAATTTAAAATAAAAATATTAAAAATGAGATCCATAATATGAAAACTATAAATATTATAAATATAAAAATATTATGATTAAGAAACAAAATATTATATATCTTCATGTATGGTTGCTCGATGCAATGGAAGGGCCTACTCCTATTTTGGTTCTTATACATGATACTACTATGGTAGCAGCGAGAATTTTTCTTGTAGCTTGCCTTTTTCCTCTTTTTATAGTGTCATACCTTACATAATGAATCTAATATCTTTGATAGGTATAATAACAATATTACTAGGAGCTACTTTAGCTCTTGATCAAAAAGATATTTAGAAAAGTTTGGCCTATTCCACAATGTCTCAATTGGGTTATACGATGGTAGCCCTAGTGTGGACCCCACATTTTCACACGATGTGTTCCCACTCGATGGTGAAACTCGTTTTTTATTTTTTTGGTGAAAAATATGATTTTTAGAAAAGACTTGGAGTCGCCACTTATTTTTGTTTTATTTTTAAAGGGAAAACAAAATAAGAAAGAAAACCCTAAGTGTGACTTCTTATTTGGAAAATATAGTCTACAAAAAAAACCAAATCAGGGTTCGAGGGTCAGGTTACTTATTAGGAAGGTACGGTAATGACCGTAACACCCCTCTAAGCCCCTAAAATGGTTCTCTACTAATAAGGTGAAACAAGCATGACATCTAATAAGGAGATAAGTGGATACCGAAATGATCATACACCGGAAGTCAAACATGCATAAAGAATAGTCAAAGAGATAGTGCATGCGTACCTTGGTAGCAAGCGATGATGCGCTATCATGAAATGCGGTTAGTGCACAATAATGAGTATAAAATATATCACATGCATATCAAAGAGCAAGACAAAGATCAACAATATTCATTAAGTATAAGAGTTGACAATTAGAAAATATTACTCATATGTAGGGCCTCCACCAAAGCTCAATTTATCTTACATGGATTAGTTTCACAAATTCCATTTTTTGGAATTATGAAAAAAATTCATTTTTACTTATTTAAAATCAAAAGAAACAAAAGATTATTTGAAAATCAAAGAAAAATTGTGAAAGTGTTTACCTGAAGGGAAATGTAGCAAGTTTATTTAAAAGCGGGATTTCTAGTGACCTAAAACCCTAATGAAGGATGAAAAGTGGTAGAATTAAAAAAATATATTTGAAAATTAGAGTGAAATTAAAATTATTCGAAAGAAAAACTAGAGTTTTAAAATTTATTTGAAAATTGAAGTCTCAAAAATTATTTGAAAATTGGAGTTTTGAAAATTAAATTTAAGAATTGAAATTTTAGAAATTAAATTTGAAAGAAATTGGAACTTTGAAAATTATTTGAGAATTGGAGTTTTGAAAGTTAAATTTAAGAATTGGAGTTTTGGAAATTAAATTTGAAATAAATTGGAGTTTAAAAAATTATTGAAAATTTGGAGTTTTGAAAATTAAATTTAAGAATTGGAATTTTGGAAATTTGAGAATTGGAGTTTCGAAAGTTAAATTTAAGAATTGGAGTTTTGGAAATTAAATTTGAAAGAAATTGGAATTTTGAAAATTATTTGAGAATTGGAGTTTTGAAAATTAAATTTAAGAATTGGAGTTTTGGAAATTAACTTGAAAGAAATTGGAGTTTTGAAAATTATTTTTGGAAGAAATTGGAGTTTTGAAAATTAATTGAGAATTGGAATTTAGAAAATTAAATTTAGAAATTGAAGTTTTGAAAATTGGAGTTTTGAAAATTAAATTTAAGAATTGAAATTTTGAAAATTTAAGTGAAATTTGAAGTTTTGAATTTTCATTAAGTGGTGTAGAAATAGGCTAGGGTAAGTGAGACTGTATTGTGGATATTAGTGGCTTCAGTCCCTTGCTCGGTGACAACACTTATCCCAATGACACTTCCGATTGAGACACAAGGTTCCCATTTCTAGTAGCTCCATTATATTGAATATCTCTCAAGTGGGGCCCATGAGACTCTGCGCTATAGCCAATATCACTCTACCAATATTCACAGCTTTCAACATGAAGAGTGATAGAGGCGGAGGGCAAAAGGCGTTATGGGGTTGAGACGGTGTAAGAACCAAGAGTTATCATACACAAAAGTGTGGTTACCCACAGAAATATTTTTGGAGAATCTACAATATAGTTGCCTGTAGGATGAAATCATAATGAAATATACATCAAACAGAAGATGGAAGAAACCCAGAAGAGCAAATCAAATTTTCCAACAGTCATCATGATGATAATAAGTCAAGAACTCAAAAACAGAGATGGGATTCCAAAACAAAGTAGAAATTCTTTAACCCACCATCACAAAATCCCAACAAAAATGAAATCCAGAAGATGTATAAACAAATAGAAAAAATATCACATTTTGAGAAGGAACCCAAATGGAAAAAAACTGAGGAAAACCCTACTGCATGTAATGACTTCTTCACAACTTCCTAATAAAAAACCACTGGACTCTCAATACCCAGATTTTTTTCTCCCAGTCTCATCGTATCATATACTTTACCTCTCCCTCCGGAATCCGCTTCCACTTGTTTTCATCCCCTCTCCTCCCCGATTTCCATGCTCAGCTCACCCATTTTTCTTCTTTTCTTCCAAGCTACCACCCACATCAATCCAACTCTCTGTTTTTCTCTCCCGAATCCGCTAGATCTCCACTTCTCATCTCTCCTAAGCTGCTCACGTTTTTTTTTTCTCTTTTTTCTTCCTTTCAAAAACCATTTTTCTCCACCCTTTCTTTTTCAAATCCCCTCTCAAGCTTTTCAGCCAACGACTCTCCCACTCCTAGTCTCCTAAAATGAATCGCCCATGGACAGAAAAGAAAAAAAAATCTTTCCCCGTCGCCCTCTGTCTTTCCCCACAACTGAAAGTCCCCCAATTTGGAACCCTTCCTCTCCAGCTGCTGCCCATTTTCTTGTCCTATGCTTAGCTCATCCCACTCTTGCTTCGTTCCTTCTAGATCTCTTTGAAAAGCTCTCCCCTCACCCGTTTCACTGCTCCCTATCTCATTTTCTATCATCCATTCAGAACCAATCCCATCTCAACCACCACCAGGGAGAGATGGTGGTGTGTTCTTGGCCATGTGTCCCATGCATGTGGCTCCAAAGGAAACTAACCCCCACTCTAAACCATGCTGCCAGCAAAGTGCTCCAAAAATAATAAAAGAGACTTAGGCCAAAATGAGGGTTTACACCTAGGTATGGGGTCTTATTGAGCTGCTTTATTTCATTTGATTACTCATGCTTATTCGAAAGCATTATTGTTTTTAGGATCCGGATCGATTATTCATTCAATGGAAGCTATTGTTGGATATTCTCCAAATAAAAGTCAGAAATATGGTTCTTATGGGTTGTTTAACAAAACATGTGCCAATTACAAAAAATACATTTTTATTAGGCACACTATACATACATACATACATATATATATATATATATATTTGAAATCGATATTATTTAAAATATTAGTATTTATTTATTTATTAGATTATTGATTACTATAGGTGAGTATATTTTTATATTAAAAACTAATTTATTTTAATGCATTAATTACGCATGATGTTAAAATAATTTTTAATAAAGAAAATGAAAAAAAATGAATAAATGAATTATACTTTTAAAATATAAAGTTTGCTTTTTTAAATTAAGTATATTTTCAAAAATAGGGAAAAATGAGAATTATTTTACAAAATTAATTAAAATCAAAATATTAAAAAAAAACAAAACTTAATTCATTTAATTGTAATGTAAAACTTAATTTAATTTGATGAGAAGGTGGGAATGGAGGTGGTTGGGAGTGGGAAAGGAAAAAAGGAAAACAAAAAAAAAAATGAATGAAAAAAACAAAAAGTGGGGAGAGGCTCAGAAATTGTGTCTATCATGTAAGAAAAAAAAAAACTAAAGCAAAAAAAAAAGATGGAGGCCACCTTCAGCTGATTGGAGTGTAGCCTTGGAAATATGCACAATGTTACTATTTTAGTATATGAAATGGAAATTATTTTCCCCAAAATGTACTTCCCATGAAAGTGACTTTTTTATCCATATTTCAATATACATGTTTATATAATTCCCCATTTTTAATATCTTTGGGGCTAGTATAGTTAGTGGCAAAGTGTCCTAGACCTCCATAGTCAAAGCATTCAACTTTCTTATCTTTGGAGGAATCTTTATGCTTTTCTTTGGATGATTGTTCACTGAGTCTCTTTCCTTTTCCAGATTCTTGATTTTTGTAAACCTTTTTATTGAATTTCATGACCTTTTTTATTCTTTTAACCATATGAGCCAATTTATCCTTAGCTATGTTATATGGCATTTTAGTATATTTTTCCTCATTTTTAGAAGACTTAAAGGCAAAGTCTTTAGGCTTTTGAGAACTAGGTAGGGTCATTTCATATGTTTGTATTCATCAACTCTCATCGAGTCAATGTCCTTGCTCTCCTCTATGGCAATAACTTTAGATATAAATCTCTCCAGGAAATATCTCAATATTTTTCTTACTACCTTTGAATCTAGAATAGGTTCTCAAGGTTAGAAAATGAATTGACTATGTCACTCAATTCAAAATAAAAGGAAGAAAAGTTCTAATTTTCATGCATCCTAATATTTTCAAACTTAGTAGTAAGCATTTGCAATTTAGAAACTTTAACTACAAACGTACCTTCAGGAGTGACTTGAAGAATATCTCATGTTTCCTTAGCACGGTTACAATTTGTTATCTAAAAAAACTCATCTAGAAAAACTCCATTAAAGATACTAAATAAAGGTCTAACATTGGCTTCACTCCTTTCATTATCAACTTTATCCCAATCTTGTCTAGGTTTTAGTTCTCTAGTTGATCTTCCATGAATATCAAGAATCAATGGGGGTCCCCATCCATTTTTCACTTAATTTCACACCCGTTCACCTTGTATTTTAAGAAAAAAAACTTCATCCAAGCATTCCATTGAGGATAGTTACTCCCATTGAAGTAAGGTGCACTATTCAAAGGTGCTCCTGTTTTTTAATGTTCCATACTAGACTTATTATAGGATCAATAAAATTTTGATTTTTTATCCTATATGATTAATTAAAAAATGATTTTAAATCAATATGATTAATAAAAATGGATTTTTAATCAATAGGATAAGAAAAAAAAATCTATTTTTTACCTATTGAAAAAACTCCTAAGTCCAATAGGGTAACACCTAAAGGGAGGGTAAATGGGTGTATTTTAAAAAATTGCAATATAAGGATTAAATATGATACCCAATTTTTATCCCATGAGTAGTCAAGGTATATCAATTCTTTATATTGTAGGCAATTCAAACAAAATAATCAAAAGATATAAACAATAAGACACAAAGATTTTGACATGGAAAATTCTCACACTAATTGTGGAGATAAAAAAAAAAAAACCACGAGGTCTAAGATCACTAATCTATATCACTCAGTTCAAAATAAAAGGAAGAAAAGTTTTAATTTTCATGCATCATAATATTTTCAAACTTAGTAGTAAGCATTTATAATTTAGAAACTTTAACAACAGACGTACCTTCATGAGTGACTTAAAGAATATCACATGCTTCCTTAGCATGATTACAATTTTCTATCTAGCGAAACTCATTTAGACAAATTTCATTAAAGATACTACTAAATAAAGCCCTAGCATTGGCTTCACTCCCTTCATTATCGGTTTTGTCCCAATCTTGTTTAGGTTTTAGTTCTCCAATTGATCTTCCATGAATATAAAGAATCAATGGGGGTCTCAATCCATATTCCACTTAATTTCATACTTGGCCACCTTGCATTTTAAGAAAAAACTTCATTTAGGCTTTCCAATGAGGATAGTTACTTCCATCGAAGTAAGGTGGACTATTCAAAGGTGCTCCTATTTTTTAATGTTCCATATTGGAGTTATAGGATCAATAAAATTTTGGTTTTTTTTTTTATCAAAATTGGATTTTTAATCAATAGGATAAGAAAAAAATCTATTTTTATCTCACTTTAATAACAATTGAAAAAAACTCTTAAGTCCAGTAGGGTAACACCCAGATGAGGGGTGAATGGGTGTATTTTAAAAAATTACAATATAATGATTAAATATGATACCCAATTTTTATACTATGAGTAGTCAAGGTATATCAATTCTTTATATTGTAAGCAATATAAAAAAAATAATCAAAAGATATAAACAATGAGACACAGGGATTTTTACGTAGAAAACCCTCACACTAGCTATGGAGATTATAAAAAAAAAAAAAAAAAAAACACCCACAAGATCTAAAACCACTATTCTAAATCCATTATATGAAATCAAGTTATATAGATTTACTTAGTTGTTTTATCCTAAAGACTTACTCTCCAATACCTACAACTTGATCCACATTCATAACGCAATAACCTTTAATTGTTCCAGTGAATACATTTCAATCTCGCTAAAGGGATGAAGGTCTTCAACCCAAGATTCAAATATTGAATCCTTGAATAAGATATTGGGAATGATGTGGCACGCTAGGATTTCTCTGTATGAGACTCTTTCAAAATCACTCCAATCTCCACACGATCTCTAACCCTCAAAGGTTATAATGAGGTATTTATAGGAATAAATCCTAAAGAGGTTTGGTTTTAGAAGACTTCTAAATTAGATTTGTGTGAAAAAATCAAAGTTGGAAATTCATGATAGCTCAAGCCCACTTAGATGGCTTGAGCACTTCAAGTGCTCAAGCGATGCAGGGCACTTGAGTGATCCAACATTTGAGCACTACTCCCCACTTGAGTGTCCCATGTTTTTCCAAAGACTTTATAAATTTTAATTTTAAGGTCAAAGTACAATTACCAATCCTTTTTATACCTCATAGGAGTCTAACTTGCCACAAGTCAAACCGTTTTACATATACTTATGACTTCCAATTTGACAAACAATAACTCTTGATCTTCATTTGAGAGCAAGTCACTATTTTAAAAAATTTCTATGATCAAACATTAAAAGAAACAAAATTATTAACATACAAACAAAACTCAATGTTCTAACCGTAGTAATACTAGTAGTATTTATTTTATAGGATCTTGTTGTATATCAATAAAATAAAATTATTTTTTTCATATTATTTTTATATTTATATTCTTATTTGAATTTGTCTACTTGAACCATTTAAAAACATGACCATTGGTAAGTAAATATTCTAATAAATGAAAATTTAGAATTGAAATATAAAAAAATTACTTATCAACACAATAAAAAGAAAATCAAAATGAAATATTGCATAGAATCTTTTTATGAAAATAAATCATATTTTCTCTTTTATTTAATAACAAATAAATTAAAAAAATTTAATTAAATAAAAATAGCTTCAAAATTAAAACCATCATCATAATTTAAATCTAAAACTATAGTCCATAATTATGATTTTAATTATAAAATTGAAATCATAATTGGTAATTATGGTTTTAAGAATAAAGTCAAACCCATTATCATATATTGTAGTTTTGATAAAAATAAAAATAAAAATAATAAACAAACAAAACAAAACAAAACAAAGCAATAACTTAAATATTTTGAAATTTTGGAAAACATTGCCTTTGTGCCTACCATCATTCAGTCCGCCCTCCTCAACTAATGCCATGTGGTAGGCGTATCAAGTTGGTTATCATATCAGACCACTGATATGCCCTTCAACTGGTCTAACTGTTAATTTTCCTCGAAAGTCTAGGGTAGACTTGCTGTGTCATGTTCAACTCCTATATAATTAATTTAATTTATCTTCCGGGTTTGAAGTGTGGAAATTTAAATTTTTTTTCTCCTCAGCCCCAAATCTCATCAGCGTGTAAAAACATTAAAAAAAAAAATGGTGGCGTGATGGCAACTCCCACGCTCATTCTTCACATCGGCATGGGTGATAGGTCTCAGCTATGACCTCATGCAATGTTCATATCACTATCAACTAATATTAATTCTAAGGTTGATCCAACCTCACTCTCCATTCTCTCTAATAAATTATTGTCCATCTCTTTAAAACATCAATTTCATACAATTAAATCATGCTAGTGTTAGGTGTAATGTTTCTTTCCTGGTAAATATTTTCTATGCTTACCTTTACCGGCATAAAAGAAAATGCAATTAAGAAGAATCTATAGATATATAGTATTAAGAACTTTTTTTCCGATTATGGGATAATATAATTATTTTCTATCATGTTTTCATCATGTCCTACAAAATCACGGAATCAAATTGATAGACATCTTTTATGTGATTCAACATATTCTCATATTAAGGTTGAAAATGAGTTTTAATATCATTTATAATGATCTATTTTCTTTCATATGAATATCGTTGGCTTTAATTTAATAGATCTTTACAACTTTAAAACATATTTATATAGTTACTAAATAGAGAACTAACTCTCACAAACATTAAATATAACTTCTTCTTTATTATTATTATTATTATAAACCCTTTATTAATATGTTTTTATTCATTTGATATTAAAAAATACACCTATAAAATACACTAACCCACTCTAAACTTATGTTTGTTTGTTGGAAAAGTTAAGCCAAAAGTGGGAGGAAAAAGAAAAAATTGAAGAAACATGACAATTATATTTAAAGTTAATTAATTCTTTAAAATCATTTTTTTTATTTTTTATTTTATATAAAAATTAAATAATTTTAAAATGTGTAAATTGTTAACTAGTTTTAATTATATTTATTTTTTTTTCTTTTATTTGGTTTTAAAAAATGAAGGGAAAATAAAGAAAAAAAATGAAAGGAAAAAAATCATAAAATTATCGTTAAGTTACCTATAAAATATGATTTTAACTTTGACTTGTGAAATTAAAATTGTAGGTGATGATTATGTTTAATCATAAAATTATAGCAAGGGAGAAACACTAATTTTGGTGAATATTTGAAAAAAGCATTTTTATTTAGGTTTTTTTTTTCTTAAGGGTTCCCGAAAAATTTAAGGAAAAATGCAAGTAAAAGAAAATACGAAGAAAAAGTATAATAAAAAAAATAAAAGAAAATAAAAATATATTAAAAATTAATAAATTATTTTTATTTGTTACTTTAAACTCATTTTATTTATTTTAATCTATCAAATATAAAAATTAAATAATTTAAATATACATCAGTTTTTAACTAATTTTAATTATATTTAAAAAAAATTATAAAACAACCTTATAAAAAATTCATTTTTCTTTATAAGTTTTTTTCTTTACTTAATAGTATTTCCTTGGAAACCTAACCCAACCTAAAGAAAAAATAAAGAATTACTTTTGTGGTTAAGTGCAGCACCAAGTGCACGGTCTTCCGTGCTTTCATAAAGTCCGCCCTCTTTCTTCCTCCCACGCGTATCAAGTTGGTCGCATATCAGACCACTGATATCCACGTCAACTGATCTAATAAATTTTTAATCTTCCTGGCTTGTTGTACCATTTCAACCCCCATATAATTAATTAATTTAATTTATCTTCCGAGTCTGGCGTATGGGAATTGAAAATTTTTTCTTCCCCGCCCCCAAAATTTCATCAGCATGTAGAAAAATAATGGCCAGATGGCAACTCCCCTAATCATTTTCTCACACCGGCGTGACCTTATGCAATTTCATTATCAACTAATATTAATTCTAGGTTTAATCCGACTTCACCGTCTATTCTCTCTAATAAATTATAGTCCATATACCTACAATAATCAATGTCATGCAGCTAAGCCATGTTTGGTGTTACTTAAATGTTAAAAATTGTGACTAGAAGAAAAGGTAAAGATTGTGAGCAAATCCAAAAGGAATAAATAAATAAATTTGAATTGGGTAAAGATTTTCCTATTGTATTAATTTTTTTAGAATAAATAAATAAATAAGTTTCAAAATATTTTTATAGTACTTATTTTATGTGTTTTTAACTTCTTTTTTTTTTCCCTTTTTTGTTTTAGGGATCTTATTACAACGTCAAAGAAAATATCCTCACTGTGTTATTTCACATTAAACATCATATTTTGTAGTATGTTTAATAAGTTCTCCCGATTTTTAAACCAATTTATATTGTTAAAATGAGTCCATATATAAAGACTATGCTTGGTTCGTTAAATTTGAGAAAAAATGAAGCAAAATAAAAATAGAGAGAAAAAATCTTTTTTATAAAAAAGAAAATTAAAGTGAATAATTATTTTTGTATACTACTTCGACACATTTCACCTATTTTAACTCTTTTTATTTACAAAATTAAATAATTTTAAAATATATAAATTTGTAACTAATTTTAATTATATTTAATTTTATTTTTATAATTTTCATATTACATTCAATTATAAGAAATTCAATTATAAAAAAATCATTTTCCTCGATAGTTTTTTCTTTTCATACTTTTTATCATATTCGATATTATACCATAATCATATTTTCCTATGTAACCACATCATATCTCATGTAATTATAAAGTCAAACAGACAAAAACTATCACAATATTAAATATTAATTATGATACTATTTATAACGACTTCTAATAATATAGATATTATTTACTATAAGTCTAATAAATTATCGTAAATTGTAAAACATAACTATAATCTTAAATGGAGCGTATGCATATTTAGTATAAAAAAAAAATCCCATCTGATTTGGGACAACATATAATCATACTTAAAAAGAGGAAGAGATTGCATAAACCGAAGCATATACCATGGAATTTAGGATGCAGTCAAAGTCATGCCCATTCCAACATGTTCCACACAGGCAATTTCTGCGAATGCGTCTTTGACCTCGCTTCCCTTCTTATGTTTTCTTTCAAAAATCCAATATTTAATTGGAATATTTGATTGAAAATGACTGAATAATTACTAAATCAGAAAAATATCTCTCACAATCATTAAATTTGATTTTTCCTTTTTTCCAATAAACCCTTCATCAAAATGTCCTTATTTTAATGTTAAAAAACACAAGCTCAAAATACATTAATCCCGAACTTATATTTGATTGTTGGAAAATACCAAGGAAATGAATGAAAATAAAATAAAAAGAAAATTTTTAAAGGAAATGAGTGCCAAAAAAAATAAAAGTTATGCTTGAAGTCACATTTACTCCTTTGTTCAAAATCATTGTTTTTATTCTTATTTTTATGTGGTGATTAAATAATTTGAAAACTATAAAATTTTAATTAATTTAAATTATATTTAATTTTTTTTCCATTTGTTTGGTTATTGAAAAATTTAAGAGAGAATGAAGAGAAAGATAGAAAAATCTATAAAGGTTGGACTTATTTTTCCGGATTATTATGTACTTTCCATTAAAAAGGTTAGGTTCTATTTATTAGTTGTTTTCTAAAACAGTTTTTAAAAATTGTTCTTTAATGTTTTGTAAAATAAAAGTTTATTTGAAAAATTAAAATATTTTAACATGTGTTTTAATATTTTTAAATGTGTTTTAAAAATTATTTTTATATTTAATATTTTATTTTTAATTATTTACATATTTATATAATTATTTTATAAAACAACCCATAAGACAAGTAAAAATAATTAAAATATATTTTCTAAAAATACTCTATTTTTTATTCATAAGAATAAAAAACATAAAATAATTTTTAAAAATAAAAGACAGTTTCTAATTATTAAATTTGTTTTCTTGTTTTTTTTATTTTAAAAAACAAAAAATAGTTTTCAAACAAAACTTTATTTTATAAGTTTTTATCCATTTAAGAATGTTTTGTTAACACTTTAGAAGTTGATACATATATTTGCCATGTAACACATCTCACTTCTAGTATCATTAAATATGATTTTTATAAAAAAAAAATAGTGAAAAATATTTTAAAAAGAGATTTTATAATAAAATTTTTATCAGTTGTGTCATTTAACTTTGGGAAAAAGATGATGTAATTTAATCAATCATGAATTATCTTTTTTAAATTTTGTTAAATTTCAATCTTTTTTTTCTTACATATGAAATAATAAAAATATGGAAAATTAATTATACACATATTACGTATAAAATTATAAATCCTACTTCTAGATGTATTTTTAAAATTTTAGATAATTAAATAAAAGAAACTAAATTTAGATGATATTTAGATATAAATAATTAAGATTAACATAAATAGAAAAAAAGTAAAAAAAAAAAAGAAAAGAAAGAAAAAAGAAAAAGGCTCTATAAGCTATAATGATGTGAAAAAGCTTTTTAATGTTAAAATCTAAAAAATAAAAAAATAATATAAAAAGGGGAGAGATGCGACAAAACTTAGCGTAAATAAGGACAATTTTGGAAACCAGCTGTTCAGGCGGTTTGGCCAACGGGGAGAAATCTGAGCCGTTGGATTTGTTAAAGGGCGAATCCGTGGGCCCAGTAGTCCACCAGAGCAACGAATATTCCTGAATTATGCGGCCCTGGTGCTATAAGACTATTAACGCAAAGGAGAAGCCGGAACAAAGTCAGTAACTCAAAACGAAGCTAATGTCAGAAGCGTTGAAGAGAGATTACCAACTGTGCGAGGAGATCGGTCGGGGACGATTCGGCACTGTTTTCCGGTGCTTTTCCCCCGTCGCTGCAGAATTTTTCGCCTGCAAATCCATCAACAAGCGAGCTCTATCCGACCCCGTCGACCGGGAGTGTCTGGAGAAGGAGCCCAAGGTGATGTCTTTACTCGCTCCTCACCCTCACATTCTTCAGATCGTCGGGGTCTATGAAGATGAAGCCAGTCTTCACATGGTCATGGAGCTCTGTGATTCCTCCGATCTTTTCGCTCGAATCAACAATCAAGGGTTCTTTCATGAATCGGAGGCGGCTTCTGTGATGAAGCCGTTGCTGGAGGCTATCGCGCATTGTCACCGTAACGGCGTCGCTCACCGGGATATCAAGCCGGATAATGTGATGTTTGACTCGCGGCAGAGGCTGAAACTGGCAGATTTTGGGTCAGCGGAGTGGTGCGGAGAGGGAAGGGGGATGAAAGGAGTGGTCGGCACGCCGTACTATGTGGCGCCGGAAGTGCTTTCCGGCATTGAGTACACTGAGAAAGTGGACGTGTGGAGCGCCGGAGTGATTTTGTACGTAATGTTGGCGGGAGTTCCTCCTTTTTACGGCGACTCCGCGGCGGAGATATTCGAGGCGGTTCTGAGGGGTAATTTGAGGTTTCCGACGAGAATCTTCAGGACGGTGTCACCGGCGGCGAAAGATTTGCTCAGGAAGATGATCTGTAAGGATGTTTCAAGGCGATTGTCGGCGGAACAGGCACTGAGTAAGTTTCAGTTGGTTATTCTTTTCGTTTTTGAGATTTTGGAGTTTTTGTTTTGATTTTGGTTTGAAGATGCCGGAGAGTTCAAACCATTTCTCTGGTAAAGCGTTTTCCAAGAAATGTTTTTGTTGTTAAAAGTCTAAATATTTCCTAGAACCTGTTTTCTGTTCTTTCTTACTTAAACCTCTCTGTTTGGTTGCTGAGAAAAAGGGGAACAAAAAACCCAACGAAATGATTATGAAACCAAGCTACCTTCATTTTTTTTTTGTTTCAAGCACAAGAAGCGCCAATGATTCTCAAGATTTAATCTTTCAAAAAGTTTCATTGATTTCCGGGTGATGGATACATTTTCTCAGCAACCAAACAAAGGTCAAGAATGCCCGTTTGTGGTGCATTGGTAAAGAGTTGTTCAATTAGTGACAAGTGGTTGTTTGGTGAACATGCAGGACACCCATGGATCACAAACGGAGGAGAGATCTGAAGTTGTGAACTCAAACTCAAACGGTCAAACCAAGCTTTGTATGTTGTACATATACACCGTCCCCTGGTTTCGGAGAGAGACAAAAACCCAGTCAGTCTACATGAGGGTTTTTTTTCTTTTTTCTTTTTTCTTTTTTTCTTTTTTACCTGAGAAAATGTAATGCAGAGCGAATGATAATGAGGCTGTATATATGAACGGGACTAGAATAAAGTTCATATTTTGTGAATTAGAAATAAGAATCTTTTTTCCCTTGCAAGCCTTCTGCAATTTGTGTTGTTGTTCTTCTTCTTCTTCTTCACATGAAATATGCTGAAAGGAAGGAGAGAGGTAGAGATGGTGTATTTGGATTGTGGAAGAATAGATGCGGGGTGTCTTTGATTTGGAATCCGGGGCTGGCAGAGTTTTGAATCTTTTGATTGAAGTCATATAGCATCCACGCTTGCGTTCACACCATTTCTTATTCCTACATGGAACTAATTTTAACTTTAACATTTCATATGTGAAGGAAAATTCTTCTGTAAAAAGTTAACAATATGTAAAGAAAAATTTTCCACCATCGCCAGGCCCACAACCCAGACAAATTTTCAACAGATCAGCGTGGGAGCTGCCATGACCACCCGCGGAGATTTTGGACGTGGGTCCAAGGTGAGGACAAAAATGTCAATTTCCACACTTTCAAATATATTAATTTAATTAATATTTTTAGGACTTGAAGTCGGCATTCAATCGTACCGATTATTTTAGTTTTTGAAAAGTTATTTGAACTTTTTTGAATTGTTTGATAAGAGAAACGGAAATTTGCCATCGGAATTTACTTCCGACCCTCCGTAGGAGACACCAGGAATGAATTTCTCCTTTTCTTTATCTTTAACGTAAAATTCCAGTCAATAGTGTTGAATATTCCAGGAATCCAAGTCTATTAGGAGACCGAATATATGCATTAGGGTTCGAACGCTGAATGTGAAACACGCTATTCTTATTGTTTGTGTGCCTTGAAAGCGAAGGAAGCGAGGCAAAAACAAAAAGAAAGAAAGAAGTTACACGGCAGTGCAGGTGTCGACATTAGGGGTGTAGTTGAGTTGGGATCCAAGTGCCCATTGTTCACGGTACGGAGTCAAATTGGCATATACTTGGGTTTATGCCATTTCCCCTTTGCTCAAGTAAAATGACGTCGGAGGAAAAAGCACTTATATCGGGAGGGTGGGAATCCATTTTGAATCCACCCCTATCAAAATCCACTTTTATCGGGAGGGTGGTAATAAAGTTTACTGATTCCCATTCCATCATGAATCATGAAACCCATCCATCATGCCATTATGCCATTATGCCATTATGCCATTTTCCATGCCCAAAATCACACCGTTTTCATAGCACAAGATTCAAGGAGTGGTTCCTATTTTAAAACTTGATAAGCGGTGTTGATTTTCTTATTAAAATTTGTGGCATGAGTTGGGGGACATGGAAAATTGGGAAGAGGACACATTCAAAGAACGCAGAAAGTGGGGTCTGACATCAATATAACTAATGTGAAAAAGAAAATCCAATTCAATATTTGAAAGAATCCAGGGTCACTCATGTGACCTTGGTGGCCCTCTGGGCCCTTACTTTTGGCACATCTTGGCATCTCGTGCTCCAACCTCTAATTCCGTTGTGTTTTAAATTTTACCCTCACACCCTCTCCATCTCTCATCTACATGTCTTCCAACTGTTTGATGTTTGAATTTCAATTCAGACTTACAATTTTTTATAAGATTGGTAGTCTATTAGTATTATTAGAAGGACAAAAATTAATCAATGGTTGGACCAAAATTTATTTCTAGAAGGTCTCTGATGAATAATTGAGGCCCTAAAACCAATAGAAAGAAATGTAAGTTGGACAAATTTCATGGGTTATGACTTATGACTGGGAAAAGGAAAGGAAGATGAAAGACATATAAAATTGGGGTTGCTTGTTCCTGAAGCATAGAAAGGAAGAGAGAGGAGCTTGACGTTTTTGATAAGCTATATACACTTCATGGGGGAATGTGTGGATGTTCCATTGGATCCGTACTAAAAGTCTAAAATAAGCAGACCGACTACAGAGCCATTGATCTTGACTTTGTTACTAGGACGAACCCAGAGTCTCCTCCATCCCATGCGAGGAGGGACCACCGGCCCTTCTCTCCCGTAATTAAATCATCTTGGTTTCCTTATTAAATAACTTTGCGTTAAATTCATTTTACCCCTCAACCTTCCATGTTTTACACTTTCCCCTTCACCTCACTTTCCTATTCAAATACAACCCTTTGCACTCCTAAAATAAAAAGAAAACCGATTGAAATACAAAAGAAAATAACTACTACTCAAATTTGTAGCCACGTGAAAATCACGAATAGTCATATAAATATCCTTTTAAAATATAAAATTAAAATTAATAATTAATCATATAAATATCTATTTAAAATAAAAAATTAAAACTAATAATTACTATATTTCATTATTTTGAAGGTATTTAAAATTTTTTATTTTATAACTGTTAATTCAAAATTGATTTTATCCAATTTTATATTAATATTTGAATAAAGATATAAAAAAATATTATTCTCTTTTATAATTTCATAAAAAATTAATAAATTTATAAAATAAAATATCCGAGTTTTAAAAGGGAGGATAAAGTGTAAAATAAAGGTAAGGTTGAAAAGTAGATTGATTGGATTAGCCAACAAATGAAAAGGAAGGAAATGAATTTGAAATGGGTGTTGTTTCTTTGTGGCTATAAAAGGTGAGGTTAATTTTATTGCTCTTTTTAAATATTTTAATTAAATATATCTAATTTTTATTATTTTAAATTTTAATAAATATTTTTTTTTATCTCTTTCAATTTTTCCTTTAATTTAAAATAAGAAAAATATTTGAAAAAATTTAAAATGACTTGGGGATAGAAAAATTAAAAAAAGGGGAGTAAAATTAAAAATATTAATACTAACTAATAAAGTGTGAAATGTGGAGTCCACGTAGGTTCATCAGTGAACTCATTTCCCACCAAAATCACATCAAAGTGAAATGAAGTTGGTGAGATTTGGTGGAGTTGATGATGACACCTCTCCATCTTCCCTTCAAGGGGAAAATAAATATTTAAAATTGTAGATCAACTTATAAAATTAAAATGGGTGGTCTCTGTTTTTTGTCATTTAATATTTCTAACAACTCCTCAATAGTACTAAATTGAAGTAATTTAATACTCCATTGGCATTAATTTCTCATTTCTCATTAGTTTTCTTCCCTCAAATTCTAGCATAATGAAAAACCCACCTGATTTGTATGATAATTTTTTTTTTCTATAGAAGATAGTTGTTTTAAAAACGTTTGATGTTTTCTAAAAATATATTTTACAACTCAGTTTAATAATTATTTTTCAAAATAATTTTATGTTCTCTATAATTAAGAATCAAGAACGTATTTTACAATAAAAAACTATTTTTTATTTTTTGTTTTTAAGGACATAAAACAAGATTGTTTCAAAAAACATCGTTAAACTTGCCCTAAGATACAATTTTCATATATATATATATATATATATATATATATATATATATAATATATATATATATATATATATTTAAAACTTACAATAAAAATAATAAACAATTCTGAATTCAAACTACTCCCCTTGAGAAACATGAAGCATGGGCAAAAGCCAGACAGCAGATCAGTAGAGTAGGCGATCAAAGAAATATACAAATATAAGAATAAATTAATAAAATAATAATAAGGGGAGCTTTGGTGTTGGGAAGAATGAGAATAGGGCAGTTGATAAGTTATCTACACCGTGGCCCACTTGGAAAAATGAATGGTGGGAAGACTTTATTGTTTGTAAAGCAAAATTCAAACTTGAAAACTTGCGGTGTCTCCCATGTGACTTGTTCCATGCATGTGGTTTCATTTCCCACTCCATCCAGAAGAAATGAAGACTATTTCTTTATATTATTATAAAATTAGCTAATGATTTTTTTTATTTTTATTTTTTTTTATTTTTGTGTTTTTTGGTGTTTATATTTACATTTATCAAATATCTTTACACATCCATTTAAATTAATTTACATAAATCATAAAATTCTAGCTCTGCCCTGCATATACATTTTGGTAATTTACCATCTTGTCAGAATCTATGTCCAAGTTTGTTGCATAAAAGTCCAATTACTTAACCAATATAGTTGAAATTTGATACTCATTTTTATCCCATTGCTCTAAAATATGGGTGAGTTGATTTGCACTTTGCCCATTTCAACTGCATAATTAATATTAGTATTATATATATTTTTTTAATAAAAATCAATATAAATAAAACTAGCATTTTATAGTACTTAATTAAAATGGCTGCCATTCTAACACCTACCACATGCTCCAACCAAAAAAGAATTATAATAATTATTATTATAATAACAATGTGGTACCATTTGAAAATTTTAAAGTATAGCTTTCAATAAGCTTAATGAGAAAGAGATAATATTTGTAGTTAAAATGATACCAACCCCACACCCACCGCTTACTCCAATCAAAACAAAAGGAATAATAGAAATAATGAAGATGGATGCATGTGATGTAATACTTTCCGCAACAATTTGCTTTTATTCTTAATTTTGTATGACCCACTAAGAGCCCGTTTTATAGTAATTCTAATAAAGACTTTTAATATTGTTTAATATTTAAAAATTTTAATTATTCAAATATTAAAAAGGTTAAAAACATTTTTTAGAATAACTATCAAACACATTTTAAATAAATAAAATATACCTATTAAATATGAATAATAAGATACAATTATAATGTTTGATTTGATATGGAGATTAGTTAATTAGCTCATGAAAACAACACCATTACCTCATGAAAACAACTTATTCGCCTAGTCATTCCAACAAATTCAGGTACCCTTTGATTTGAAATGGTTAAGAATTCTATTAGAAATATTTTTAAATAAAATTATTAAGATTTATTTTGAGAGCATTTTAAAAAAACAGATGTCAAACATAAGACCTGTTTGACAATTGTTTTAGAGAATAATTTTTCATCCAAAACTGCTCTTCAAAATGGTGGGCTTCAAAACTACCTTCAAATTCAAAGACACCTGTACAAGAAGACAAACAACTTTCAATGAATTCGAAAGATTTCAAATTCGTGGACTTCAAAGTAATTCAAATATGTCTCTAAAAGTCTATATAAGGATTCATCTTCTCATTGTAAGATATCAGAAGTTTTAGAGAAAAGCTTAAAGAGAGAAAACAAGTGAGATTTCCCTCTGTGATAGCCTTGTAATTGAGAAAGCTCTCAAATTCTATTGTAAAGCTCTCTGCAAAGATTGTAAGTTTCAAATTTCAAAGTCCTTGTATATTTTGTCATTTTATTTCATGATTATTTGTTTAAATCTCAATTGCTTAGCGTTGGTCAGCCCTTGTATCCGTTGGTAAGCCGTTATAACTATGGTGGCGTTTAGGTGTACCCGGTGGTGGTCCCACTAAGTTGCCCAAGATTTAAACAAAGAAACCATAGGACAAAATGTCAAATTTGTTTGAAAATCTTTTTAGAAGTAGCTCAAATAGTAATATGAGTTGGATGGAACATGATCTCAAAGTGTTAGAAGAAAATACTTCAAAATTTGAAAATCAATTGAATGTATCAATTAATACTTTGGAGCAATACATAAAAAATTGGAAAATGCCAAAACAAAATATCAAAGACATTTATCAAATAGGAACTTTCAAATTTAGGTCAACATATAAAATCAAAGTGTCGGAAAACACACATTCTATAGAATCAGATATTGAAACTATAGAACTCCTTAATCCAAGAGACATTAAACTCTTAAGAGACCAATCTTACAAAATCCTTCATATAGAAGCCATTCAAGTAGCAATCAAACCCTTAACCTGGATTGGGTTAAACAAACCAATTTGTGTATGCCTCAGAGATGCACGACACAATAACTTTGATGATTCCTTGTTAGGAGTCGTGGAATCAAACATAGCACATGACCTTGTTTACTTCAACTATTTCCCTGACCTAGAGTTAAGCTGTATAGATGATATGGCTATACACAAAGCTTTAACTCTAAATGTTCAAACCAAGGGTTATGATATGGACCCTAGAGCAAAGAACATTCTTATAGTATATAGAATATACTATAAGGTCATGACTACTTCAGTAAATGCTAAATGTTTACTGAAATCTCCAAAAGGGAAAATTCTTTTGTTCCAAGCCAATGAGGAACATTCCTCGGTAATGACCACTAAAGAGATCCCTTGGGAATCTCTAACCCATTCAAATACTTGGAATTTCACTCAACTAGCCCTTCCAAAGCCTATTCAAAACTAGAAACCCCTTTTTATTATGCAAGATGATAAAGGAAATGTCACCATTCAATTTCCAAAGAGAGAAGAAGGAATGAGTAGTAGAATCTCTACTCAAGGAAGAAGAACTTCCTCCCTTCCTAGACAATCTTTTGAGATAAATTATCAAAGATCTTTGGTCAAATTAGAAAATATTGACTTCACCCCTAACATTCCTTAACTTAGGTATGTTACTCAGGAGTCACCTCCAATCTCTCTAATCCCTTCTCAAATGATGTCAAATGAACCAAACCAGTTAATGGCTATAGATAGCACTAAGACTTTCCAAATAGACAAAGAATATATTAGTAAAGAGTTACATATTCCAAAACATAACAAAAAGAGAGAATGGTTTTTCTCTACCAAACTTACCACTCAAACTAGACATAAGTTTAGAGATGAATGGTATAAGTGTAAGGAAAAAAATAGGATAGATATTCCTATGTTCACATACCTTGAAATATATGCTTCAAATAACAATATTGACTACCCTTTCCTAGAAGTCAATATGTTTCAAAAAGGACAGGTATGGAAAACTATGTCCAACAAAACAATAGTTTCAAATCATCCTCCTTTAGAAGAAGTTCATATAACTGCTCAAATACTGAAATAATAGCTTCTCCGTTCAAAATAATAAATCCCAAAGATAGTGAAGGACGAACAACAACCTTAAAAGATTGTAAAAACCTTCAACAACAAAATAAATTTACAAATCAAATTCTAGGTACTCTCTCCTCTCAACTTGATAGAATCAAGGACAAACTAGAAGACCATCAACTGTCTCGTCAAATTGTTACTCCTCACTTTCTAGATATGCATCTAGATAAAAATCGTCCAATTTTCAAACCTGCGGAAGTAGGGAATATGAAACTTAACCTCTTAAATAATAATAATGATTTGATTCAAATTTTAACAAAGAAAGTTTAACAATTCAATCTTTCAAACAAAGCTTCAACCTCAAAGTCTGTTAATGTTATAACAGAGATCACTCCAGAAAATGTAGATCGAATACAAACTATATTTGAGGAACAAGACCCTCAAATAAACAGGATTGCCCATAATTTCAAACAACAAACCAAAACTAGGAATTATTATCCTAGACCAACTCCTCCTGATCTTTAATATGAAGAAATAAGCCAAATAGTTCAATCAAAGTATGATGGAGATGACATCTATGAACAAAACATAGATGGAGTGAGTGATTATCAAGTCTTGAATATTCTTCAAGAAATGATCATGACCTCTACAACATATAAATCCAAAGGAAACTCTGACCATAGGATCTGTGTACACCTGATAGTAAGATTCACAGGTCAACTCAAAGAATCTCACTAAAGAAGAAAAAATCTTTATTCAAACTAGCCTAAACGAAAAGGGAAACCAAAATTTGGTTTCACACCTTAATCTTCGCTATAACCAAACATTTCCTTGGAGATCCAATTGCTTTCCAAGCCCGTACCTCAGAAATTCTTCAAAACATCATATGTCGAAAATTGAGTGACTATAGATGGTATAAAGAGGTATACTTTGCTAAAGTTCACTCAAGAACTGATGTCAACCAACCCTATTGGAAAGAAAGATTCTTTAATGGGTTACCAAAATCCTTTAGTCAAAGAGTTCAAATGAAAATCAAAGAGATATATAATGGCATTATCCCTTATGATTCCTTGACTTATGGTCAACTAGCAAATTTTGTTAGCCAAGAAGCATTAAATCTTTGTTCCTTGATCAAAGTTAATGCTACCCTAAAAAAGGATCTTAGAACATCAAAGAATGAGTTAGGATCATTCTGTGCCCAGTATGGGTATGATAATCATATCTCTTCTTTAGCAAAACAGGAAAAATTCTATAGATCTAAGAAGAAAAGATTAAGCAAAAAATATTCAATTTTCAAAGAAGAATCCTTTTATAGGAAGCCTAAGCACAATAAACATTCAAATAAAAAATATCAAAATCTTTCCTAAAAAAAAAAAAAGATAAAGAAAATATAAAATGTTTCAAATGTGGCAAAAAGGGCATATCGCTCCAAATTGAAAAATCAAAGAAATAATTACAGATTTAGATATAGGAAAACGTCTAAAACAACAAATGATTAACTTAATCAAAACAAAATCACAGTTAGATTCGTCTAGTCAAACTTTTGAATCCTCTAGTGATGACCAAGTTCTTCTAATCGAAGAAAGCTCTTCAAATGAGTCAAATGAGTCTTCACAGTCATCTTGTGATTGTGTAGAAAACTGTTTATGTCATGTCAAACAAGTTAATGTAATAACTAGTGATCAAAATTTCTAATAGAACTAATTGAGAAAAACCCTAACCAAAATCTTCAAAAAGAATATTTCAAAAAATATTTAGAAATCCACAAACAAGTAATGAAAGAAGCTTAGAAAATACAAACCAAAATAGCTTAAAAACAGTGTTAGATCAGTATTCTAAACAACCCAAACCTATAGGAATTCAAGATCTTCAAAATGAGATAAGTCAAATAAAATTCAAATTAATACCATGTTAATTCAAAATCCAGATTTAGAAACAAGATTAAAAGTCTTAGAACAAAAGAAAATTCAAACTTCAGAAAATTTAGAAGATAAACAATTGGAAGAAGGAGAATCTTCTCAATTGTTTGTAAATACTATAACAAGAATGATAACTCAAAAATGGCACATCAAAGTAAAACTTTTTATCAAACCTGATTTTTCAAAAGAATTCGTGGCATTAGTTGATTCTGGTGTTGATATAAATTGTGTATAGGAAAGATTAATTCCTACTATATACTTTAAAAAAACTTTACAAGGTGCTGTTAGTGCAAACACTCAACCTTTACAAATAGATCACAAAATTTCAAATTTACATATTTGTAATAAAAATATTTGTTTCAAGACTTCTCTTTTACTTGTCAAAGACATGAATAAAGAGATAATCTTAGGAACACCCTTCCTTGCTCTACTCTATCCTTTTAGAGTAGATGGAGAATGACTAAAAAAAGGATTATAAAGGCCAAGACATTTGTTTCAAATTTATTACTTCCTTCAAAATGAAAGAATTAAATATTCTTAAAAATAATGAAGTAAATCTAATTCAAAAGAAGAAACAACATATCAAATTTATAAGTAAAGAAATACATTACAAAAGAATAGAAGAAAATCTTTTGCAAAAGGATATTCAAACAAGAATTGAGAAAATTAAAAATGAAATTGAAACAAATTTATGTTCTTCCGTCCCAATGCTTTTTGGAATAGAAAACAACATAAAGTCTTCTCACATGTTGATGGATTTGATGAAAGTCAACTTCTTACTAAGGCAAGACCAATTCAAATGAATTCTCAATTGCTTGAGTTTTGTAAAGAAGAAATAAAAGATTTATTAAATAAAAATCTTATTAGAAAGAGTCAATCTCCTTGGAGTTGTGCAACTTTCTATGTTCAAAAACCCTCAGAAATTGAAATAGGTGCTCCGATACTTGTTATTAATTACAAGCCTTTAAATAAGGTTCTCAAATGGATAAGGTATCCTATACCTAACAAAAGAGACCTTATAGTCGCCTTCATAATGCTTCAATTTTCTCAAAATTTGATATGAAGTTTGGATTCAGGGAAATTCAACTTCATGAACATGATAAGTATAAAACTGCATTCACTATTCCATTTGGGCATTGTGAATGGAATGTGATGCCTTTTGGTTTGAAGAATGTCTCTTCAGAATTTCAAAATATAATGCATAACATTTTAAATCCTTATACTAACTTCTCCTTAATATATATTGATGATGTTCTTATATTTTCAAATTCTATTGAACATCATTTCAAACATTTAGAAATCTTTCAAAAAATTGTTAAGGAAAACGGTTTAGTTGTGTCCGCCCCTAAGATTAAACTATTTCAAACCAGGATTAGATTTATAGGATTTGAATCTACCAGGGTACAATCAAGCCAATTCAAAGGTCAATAGAATTTTGTAGCAAACTTCCTGATGTAATTGAGGATAAAACTCAACTTCAAAGGTTCTTAGAAAGTCTAAACTATGTGTCAGACTTTTATCCAAACCTTAGAACTACAATCAAACCTTTGTTTGCTAGGCTAAGACAAAATCCAAAGCCTTGGACACAGGAACATACAAATATAGTCAAACTTGTTAAAAAACATGTTAAAAGTCTTTCTTGTTTAGGAATCCTTAACCCTCCAGTCTTTCCTATTATAGAGACTGATGCCTCTAATATAGGTTATGGTGGTATCCTTAAACAAGAATTTCAAAATCAAATCTCCATTGTCTGATTTCATTCCAGAATATGGAGTGGACCCCAGGAAAATTATTCAACTATCAAAAAAGAGATTTTAGCAATTGTTTTATGCATTCAAAATTTCAAGATGTTTTTAACAGAAAATTTCTTCTTTGTGTTGATTGCAAAAGTGCAAAAGAAATTATTCAAAAGGATGTTCAAAACATTCCTTCAAAACAGATTTTTACTAGATGGCAAGTGATCTTATTAGTGTTCGATTTTGAAATTTATTTTATCAAAGGTGATTCAAACTCTCTTCCTGATTTTTTATCACGTGAGTTTCTATAGGGAAAATGAGCTCTCAAAAGCCCAAAGCCAATTCAAAAACTACAAAAGCCTCTTATGCAATGCCTCTAGTCAAACAAGAAAAACCCAATACTCAAACCCAAAATAGATTGCAAGTTCTTGGAATTATTCCTTCAAACCAGTCTAAACCAACATTTGCTCAAACGACCTCTTCAAGTCAAAATCAACAATATGTGGCTAAAGCCCATGTGATGAAGGTACATGTTCTTGAACCTTTTCATCTTTCAAACTTTGGGAAACCAAAAATTTCAAAAATCTTTTCTCAAGGAAAATTTTTTATTCAAAACAACTTAGAGAAAAATCGAAAATTTTATGAGTTTATCTTAATCGATACAGATTACGTAGAAATTTCTCATATTCAAAACCAAACTTCTATAGATATTTGTTATTCAAAATGCAAGATTTGTAAAGTTCTTTCTCAAAAATCATGGAGTTAGTCTTCTGATACTCACAAAATGTTTTCTCAAAATTTTAGGCTAAAGTCATATGATTATCATGATTATATTAACGCTTGGTACCATACCTTTTTCTTTCGCCCCTTTTATCACTCTTGGTTCTTCCATTGGGGTGATGAAATAAAAAATCAAACCCATTTTCCAAATTGGTTCCAAGAATGGTGGCTATTTTTTGGCGCCATTGAAGACATTTTTTGCCCTCAAATTCTTGAAGGATATAAATACTTCTCTGAACATGGTAGTCATTTGGTTCCAACTTCCTGTTCACAAGTATTATTTTTCCTTTCAAGATTTCAAATTCCTTGGATTCTTTGTTGGGACTTTATTATCTCATAGATGATTCCTACTCCCTTTCATGCACATTTGGCAAGGGAATTCAAAGTCAAATGGTGGTCGAATTTCTCTCATTCGGCTACTCAACAAATTCCTCATATCCGTCAGTGGATATCTTCAAAAAATTCCCCTTCAAAACCTTCTTCTTCAAAGGTTTCTCTTCCAGTTCCTCCTGATGCCATTCTTCTTTCACGAACTTCTCTTCCTTTTGATAAAGAATTCAAACAACATCTCAAATTACTCAAGAAAAAAGCTTTAGAGACTTTGTCTCTCTTCTCTGATTCTGGTTCTAATGATGATACTGCATTTTCTACATTTTTAGGGGATGTTAATGAAGACATGTGCTACGGACTTCCATACACACCCTTGGATTGATGCATCCACGCCTTCTTCAAATATCTTCTTCGAAGCTCTTCAAAAGTGGCAGCTTAGCTTACGTGTCAAAAATACTATCCGTAACAATGCTTGGGATGATCTCTTTCATAGAGATTTTGGCTATCGTGGCAAGCTCTCAAAGGAACTCAGATTCCTCAAAGCCCTCAAGGCTCGTGGAAATTGGTACTGTTTCCTTGCGGACTTCAAAATTTTCAAATTTGGGTGGGCTGATGGTGAAAGTTGATGACTCATCCAAAACCGCTCTTGAAAATGGTGGGCTTCAAAACTGCCTTCAAATTCAAAGACACATGCACAAGAAGACAAACAACTTTCGGTGGATTCGAAAGATTTCAGATCCGTGGACTTCAAAGTAATTCAAATATGTTTCCAAAAGTCTATATAAGGATTCCTCTTCTCATTGTAAGGCATAAGAAGTTTTAGAGAAAAGCTTAGAGAGAGAAAACAAGTGAGATTTCCTTCTGGATGAAAACAGAATGCAGAAGATAGAACATTTCAATATGAAAATCAACAAGAACTTTGAAGAAATCTCCCAGTTAAATTTGGAGGAGTCACAATGGTCTCGCTTAAAACCCAGATAATTGAGATAGAGCTTCTTGAAAGTTCATAGACTTTCCAAGAGGTTCTTTGAATGCATATAGAAAACTAAATGCACAATTGAATTTGAAATCTATAATTTTATTCAAAATATAAAATATACAAGGACTTTGAAAATTTGAAACTTTCAATCTTTGCATAGAGATTTACAACAAAATTTGAGAGCTTTCTCAATTACAAGGCTATCACAGAGGGAAATCTCACTTGTTTTCTCTCTTTAAGCTTTTCTCTAAAACTTCTAATGCCTTACAATGAGAAGAGGAATCCTTATACAAACTCTTGGAGACGGATTTGAATTACTTTAAGTCTACGGATTTGAAATCTTTTGAATCCATTGAAAGTTGTTGTCTTCTTGTGCAGGTGTCTTTGAATTTGAAGGCGATTTTGAAGCCCACCGTTTTGAAGAGCAGTTTTGGATGAGTCATCGACTTTCTCCCAAACAGACTTTTGTTTTAAAAAATATCATAAAATAGTTTTCAAAAAACTGTTTTTGAAAACAGTTATCAAATATGACCATAGTTTTTAAAAATAGTTCTAAATTGTTTTAAAAAATAAAATTATATTTCAAAACCCAAATAGGAAAAAGAAATTTTCCTAGCTTGTTTACCAAGGTACTATACACTATCTTATAATTCAAAAGTTTTCAAAAATATTTTAATATTATGAATTGTTGCTATGAACATTCTTTAAAAAAAATAAAAATTAAAACTATCAAAAATTTATTCTAAAAAAAATTAATTTTTAAAGAAATTTTCAAAAAAAATTATTTTTTGTTAAAAGTTTATCAAACACATTTTTTTAACTTAAATAATTGTTTTCAAGAATAACTTTCAAACGACATTTTAATATTTAAATATAAATAAATAAAAAATTATGATAATATTTTCTTTATATGTTATAAAATAATAATAAAAAGATTTTTGAAAGACTTATCTCTTAAGTGATTGTTCAAAATCTTTTTTAAGTGGTTCTTTCGATTTTTAAAGCGATGGTTAATAATTTATGGAATATATAATTTTTTTTATAGGAATGTGCTTTCAAGCATTGAAGTCGCTTTTAATTGATCCCAATATCAGTCCCATGAGATAAAATAATTTTGGGCCCCTCGAATTTAAGTTTCAATTATTGGTAGATGTTTCATATGGGCGGTAAGGATTTATGCAAATAAAAATGAAGTGTATGGTTTGTAGGCAAATATTTAGAAACAAAAATAAACTAAACCAAACATGCTTTCTGAGTAGAGCGGGTGTCCTCATATATTTGGCCGACCTTACAACAAAGACGTGGGGTTGATGTGATTAATATCTATTAATTAATTACATTTAATAAAATATTTAGATAAGTCTTATCAATTGCTTAATGCCATATAATCAAATTATTATTATGTTAAAATTACAAAACGAATAAAAGTGGTAAATTAGTATTTGTTTGAATACATTTTCTAAAGATGTATATTGAAATTGTAATGATTTTTAAAATTTGATTAAAAAATTATGGAATATTTTATTATTATTATTATTTCAAAATTTAAAAGTTTGGAAGTGATTTTTTTTTTATTTAAAAAAAAGATAAATGCATTTTGTATAAGAAATTTTATTTTTGATATGGAAGTTTCTATTTTTAAAATTTTAAAACAATTGTAATGTCAAAGGGAGCCATGGGAGACTTTCTTTCATATTTTGATGGTAATAATTGTCAATCCTAGGCTTCAAGATGAAAGATTAGTAACTCTTTGATAATTTTTTAAAATTTTAATTGTTTTAAAGAATAATTTTTTCATCATCTTAATTATAAAAAAATAGTTTTTTTTTAACATACTTTTTCAATAAAAATATTATATATTTATAAACAATTCAAAAGTTTTCATTTTATTTATTATATTTTCAACTATTGTTTATATTGGAAATAAGCTTGGTAATCCAAGTGGGCTAACCTAAACTGACCCAATAAAAATAAAAATGAGAGGAGTAGATGGAATTTCCGAAACGGCATTTCCGTTTTTTTCTTTGTCCACTTCAAGTAGGCTCTTATAGTGCAAACATTAACATCTCACAATGCAATAATTGATGTTGTTGTGAACACTATGAGCGGGTGTTTAATAAATTAACTAAATAATAAAGTGACTTAATAACTTAATTTAAGTTATTAAATAAGTTAAACATGTTTAATAAATTAATTTAATTATGATTTAAAGTAAAAAAATAATTTTAAGTAACAAATAAAAATAATTAATTTATTTTAAAATTAATACTTTTATTTTATATTTTAATCTTATTGATTTAAAATAAGTTTTAAGTTAATTTTATGAATATTAAGAATTAAGTAATAAATTTTAATTTAATAATATAATTTAAAATCAACTTTACCGAATATTATATATATATATATATAGAATTGTAGTGGTCCCTCGTGAATAATGAATTAGGAGGCCAAGTTGAAATATGGGACCAAGTTAATTGATAAGTTGCATTGATTTTCTTATTTGATATGAAGTCTAAGCAGGAATGTGTGGAGATTCCAATCATTCCAATGGGTGGAAGAATAAGGCTCACATTGGATTTTGTCGTATTGAACCTATTCATACTCGAAAACTTCCACGCTACTCCATCACCCATGTGACCTGAGCATGGTCTTCCCCATAATTGAGGTCTCATTTCCTTAATAATCACTTCACCAAATTGTGATTGGGTTGGTAGGTCTAAACGCCAACTCACCCACAATTAATTATAAAATGATGGGAGAATTACATATAGGGTGGGTATGGGTGCTTTATATATTTCATTGTAAAGTCAAGTATATATTATGGGTGATAATTCCTTAGTTTTCTTTTCTTCATTTTATCTTTTTCTTTTCTAATTATTATTATTTTAAAGGTGTTATAAATAACTTATTTAAAATAATAATAATAATAATAATAACAATATAATTTTAAAATTATTATTTCATTCTAATAATTAAAAACATAAATTTATTATATTTTATTAAGTAGATTTCATAAGAAAATATTAAAATAAAATTTTTATATCTTTTTGTTAAATAGATTTAGAAATTTGAGTTGTTTAATTTACAATATAATTATTCAAAAAAATATTATAACAAAAAATTTATTTTTATAATTGTTAGAACAAGAAATTAAGACATGTTGTAATATATTGTACTTATGTTGTAAGTTCAATACACAAGTGTATCTACAACTTTCATTTTTTTCTAATTATTATTATTATTATTATTAACCTATCAAATAAAAATAATATTAATATATATAAATAAAGCAATAATTAATTATAAAATACTATTTCATTAATTATTATTTTAAAAATATTATAAAATAACTTATCCAAAATAATAATAATAATATAATATTATTTACAAATTATTGTTTTTTTTTCTTATAATTAAAAATGTAAATTTATTATATTTTTAATTATAGATTTATAAATTTTGAAATGTTAATTTTGTGATATAACAATTAAGAAAATATTACAATAAAAATATTTGTTTCTATATTTTTTATTACATAGATTTCCTAAATTTTGTTACTAGTTTTACAATATGAAAATATTATAATTAAATAGAATTCAAAATTTTTGAATTGCTTAAATTTATAATATAATTATTAAGAAAGTATTATAATAATCTTTTTAAATTGTTAAAAGCGAAACTAAGACATGTTGTTGCAATGTATTATACTTTTAGTATACTTATGTTGTAAGTTTCATATATAAGTAGCATACCTATTAAATAAGAATAATATTAATAGTAATAAATATAAATAATATATCAATTAATTATAAATTATTGTTTCTTTAATTATTATTTTAAAGATATTATAAATAACTTATCCAAAATAATAATAATAATATAATATATAACATAATAATTTTACAAATGATGGTTTCATTTTAATAACTAAAAATATAAAGTTGTTATATTTTTTATTATATAGATTTCATAAATTTTGAAAATTTTAATTTTCCAATATAACTATTCATAGCAATCATTTTTATAATGAAAATTATAAAGTTTAAAAAAAAATGTCTTCTAATGTTAATTATAGTAAGAGAATTTTAAAGAGTATAAGACAACAATTCACAATTGTTTGTTCTTAAAAACAAAAATTAAATTAAGTTATATTTTAATGTATTACATATTTAAAATATTAATATTTAAATCAATGTATTTTTGTCCTATCTATAACTAGGATATAATATTGATTATATTAATAATATAAAACTAAGATCATAAATAATAATATTAATGAGGTGTTCACGATAATAACAATAATAATAATTTAATTAGTCTTAATGTAGCACATAAAGCGTAAAAGGCAAAATAATAAGAATAATTTTTTAATAAAGCTTAAATGCCTTAAGAATTAAAAAGAAAAATAAATATCTTTTAAGGATTTTTGCCGTATTAATAATAAAAATATAATAATATTATTCTTAATATAATATTAAAATATGAATAATATAAATAGATAATATTAATAAATAACATGAATAACTCAATATTAATATTAATGGTTAATAAAATAATGTGTAAAGAAGTGTAAAAGAATAACAACAAAAGGCAAAGTTAAATGAGAATAAGAGGAAAAAGACAAAATGGGAGGGGTTGGCAGATAACACCATAGAATTAGTATTCTAGATATCTGCTTTACAATTTAGATAGTAAGGACTGAATCCAAGTTACTTTAGCAATGAGTTTAGCCAAACTTCAACATTCCGCCTCTATGCTGGAACGAGAAACTATTTGTTGTTTTCTGGAATGCCAAGACACAATATTATTGTAAAAGAAGACAATGACTTGAAACTGATCGTCTATCATCATGGTCCAGAACCCTAACTAGCATCAGAAATCCAACTAAACTCAACTTAGCAGCTTTCTTTAGATGAATGCCACAATCCATGGTCGCTCTTAAGTACCTTAAAATACATTTTACAGTCTTCTAATGCTCATTTGTAAGCTTTTGCATAAACTGACAAACTTTATTACACTATATGCCAATTCAGGTCTAGTTACAATAACATATTGTAAAGCCTCTTACTATACTTTATGATAGCTGGGCATCTTCAACCAAGAATTGCCACCTTGGGAATTATCATTAGGGTTTGAACCCCAATATGCATCATAAAATCCAACTAAACTCAACTTCGCAAACTTTCTTTAGATGAATGCATAATCCATGTCGCTCTTAAGTACCTCAAAATATATTTTACAGTCTTCCAATGCTCATTTGTAGGCTTTACACAATCCATAACTTTATTGACATGTATGTCATTCATGTTAGTTACAGTAACATATTGCAAAGCTCCTACTATACTTCTATATAGTTGGGCATCTTCAATAGGAACTAACATCTTGGGAACTAATAATCAGGGTTTGAACCCCAATTAGCACCAGAAAATCCAACTAAACTCAACTTAGCAGCTTTCTTTAAATGAATGCCATAATCCATGGTCGCTCTTAAGTACCTTAAAAATACGTTTTACAGCCTTCCAATGCTCATTTATAGGCTTTTGCATAAACCAACAAACTTTATTGACACTGTATGACAATTCAGGTCTAGTTACAATAACATATTGTAAAGCTCCTACTATACTTTTATATAACTGGGCATCTTCAATAGGAACTGCCATCTTGGGAACTAATCATCAAAGTTTGAACCCTAATTAAGCATCAGAAAATCCAACTAAACTCAACTTAGCAGCTTTCTTTAGATGAATGCCATAATCCATGGTTGCTCTTAAGTACCTCAAAATATGTTTTACAACCTTCCAATGCTCATTTGTAGGCTTTTGCTTAAATCCACAAACTTTATTGACACTATATGCCAGTTCAGGTCTAGTTACAGTAACATATTGTAAAGCTCCTACCATACTTCTGTATAGCTAAGCATGTTCAATAAGAATTGCCATCTTGGGAACTAATCATCAGGGTCTGAACCCCATTTAGCATAAGAAAATCCATCTAAACTCAACTTAGAACCTTTCTTTAGATGAATGTCATAATCCATGGTCACTCTTAAGTATCTCAAAATACATTTTGCAACATTCCAATGTCCATTTGTTGGCTTTTGCATAAACCGACAAACTTTATTAACATTGTATGCCAATTCAGGTCTAGTTACAATAACATATTGTAAAGCTCTTACTATACTTCTACATAGTTGGGCATCTTCAATAGGAACTGCCATCTTGGGAACTAATTATCAGGATTTGAACTCTAATTAGCATCATAAAATCTAACTAAACTCAACTTAGCAGTTTTCTTTATATGAATGCCATAATCCATGGTCACTCTTAAGTACCTCAAAATACGTTTTACAGCCTTTCAATGCCTATTTGTAGGCTTTTGCATAGACCAAAAACTTTATTGACACTATATGCTAATTCAGGTCTAGTTACAGTAACATGTTGTAAAGCTCCTACTATACTTTTGTATAACTGGGCATCTTTAACAAACTACCATCTTGGGAACTAATAATCAGGGTCTAAACCCCAATTAGCATAAGAAAATCCAACTAAACTCATTTAGAAGCTTTTTTTAGATGAATGCCACAATCCATGGTTGCTCTTAAGTACCTCAAAATACGTTTTATAGTCTTCCAATGCTCATTTGTAGGCTTTTGCATAAATCCATGAACTTTATTGACATTGTATGCCAATTCATGTCTAGTTACAGTAACATATTGTAAAGCTCCTACTATACTTTTGTATGCTCTATCTTGCTAGTAATTTTATGACTTGATTCAAGGATAAAATCCTAAAAAAACCTTGTATGTAAGGCAACCTTGGAAATGAAGATGGAAAAAACAACAATCATATGGAGACAAATGGGTGGATTAATTTGAATATCCACTTTGGTTAGAGGTCTTTCTTTTTTATAAATGGACACTTTCTCATGATGGAGGTTGAAGATATGACATAATGATACAAATTTGTCAAGAATCTTAAATAGTGTGCCTAAGGGGGCACTAAGCTTGCCCATAACCGCTTAGTCTAATTGACATTTTCTCAAGTTAATAGTTACTTTGCCATGAGAAGGAAATATGGTGGTATTTGTCTAATTTTAGGGAAAGAATATGCCCATATGTTGATGCTAAAATTAAGATAAACATTATAAAATGAGATGGCTTGAGGTTATTTTTATATGATCAAATTCAAAGATTATTTCATGTCAAGGCTAGTAGATGAAGTACGAGTTGACATAGTGGTATGGTAGTCGAATATATTGTGTCAATCTACATTGTTAGGGCATTGAGTCTTGTTTGTATGTTGACAATTTTTTTCCAAGTTATTTGTGTTAGGATTAAGCCTTGGAAAGCATAACACGATGTAACAATTGTCATTTATAAATTTATTTATTTATGTTTCTTGGTTTCCCTTAATATCTCATTTGTATTAATTGGTTATTTGAGCATACATGCCCACATCACTTACACTGTACATGATTGGAATACTAGGAGTTGCATAGAAGATCCAAATCATGAGTTTCTTATGGAGTGATGAATTGTCCACAATTGGTTCATGGATTTGGGCTATCAAGTTGAAACTATAGTGCACTACCTCCTAATTGAAGGGATGACTTGTCTTGACTGTCAAGATGGTTTTCCCATGGTGAGTGTACTAGTAATGTGATATACATTGAATAAGACATATGGTGAATCATGACACAAGGCTATAAATTGTCATGCTTTACCAAGCTACTATACTTCATAGACTCTCAACCTTGAGTGGATATTAAGTTTGTGCCAAAGTTAACAGGAGACTTTGACTTATGAGTGAAACCTTAAAGTGGTCATATATCTCTATGGATTGGGTCACTGTTGATGAAAATTGGTGGCAATATGTATTCTCAATAGAGCCATCATGATATCTCATGGATTAACACATTGTGTCCTCATGGGTGATCCAAAGTACATGTGATCCAGAAGACTACATGTGATCTAGAAGACTATGGCCATAACATTTCTTTTAGTGAAAATTTGACATATGCTCCTTAGAGGTAGAGTATGTCAATTAATCACATAATAACTACGATCTATAACTCAAGGATTAAGAGGTAATCTTGATAGGTGATAACACTACTTTGTTATATTACAAATACTAGTTCATGGAGACTCTGCATATAGTGGATAATAGGTCACGAACCCCGAGCTTTATTTACATAGGATAGTGGTGTGCTATTGATTCTCTTTAGTGGAATGTTGAATCAACTTCATAATTGGATTATAAGGGAGTCAATACTTCTATGGGTCCCAATGGTCCCCACTCTAAACTCGTATACCATGATGACATGGTTTATAAGGGATGAATTGACTCTTGGTTCATTCCTGTGCATAAGGGTGTTTTGATAATTATGCAAGGTTGCACAAGGGATAGTGAATAAGTTCTCTATATTAGACTAAATTGATTAATTCGACGGCCTTATGTGGTTAATAATCATTAAGATCCATTTTGGGCTAGATTAAGTGACCCAAGCCTTAATGGGCTCAAGTCACTTAAGCCAAATAGGGGAATCCTATTTATACCCCATAGGGGCTAAGATTTCCATAACCTTGAGAGAGACATTGTCTTCCACCCCTAGAGATAGAAAGAGATAGTGAGAGCCAAGAGATCATCTTTTCCAAAGTCCACACTTTGGAGTATCAAGATCATGATTCGAGTCATCGACCGAAAGATCTTAGTGTACTAGACTTCTAGATTTATTATTCTTCATCTTCAACAAGTAGAATTGATCTAGGAACATCCAAATCAAAGGTAAAGTTCTCTCAAGGTTTTCTTCTCGATCATAGAATTGTAAAAATATGTTTTTTGCTTTTTGCATAGGATCTAGAGGCCTAGGGTAGTTTTGCATGCACTTATTCGATCTAGGTAAAGGAATGGAGAAATCTAGGGTTCCTAACAATTTGTGGTCTTAGAAATGTTTTTAGATATTGATTTCCTCTCTATTGAAGATCAAGGATTGTTGTTCATCCAACTGAAAAGTCACAAGTACATCTAAGAAGGTTTGGCTTATGCCAAGTTAGGCTCCTAATGAAATGTGCCTTCAATGGTCCATGTATTGTGCCTTAAGAGTTAATGAAATGTGTGTTGGTTAGAAGACCTAAATAATCTCAATTACATGATGAAATGGATGTTAGAGAGACAAAACTCTATTATATGTGAACCGTGCAAACAGAATGGTCATCATAATTATTATTCTTGTTGAAATAAGAATAGGGGTGATTAGGGATCATGATACATCTATGTAACTAACATTGAATAATATGAAACTTCCCATTATTGCATTGGATGATTTATAAACGAGATAGTGTCTTTGATATAGGGGAAATTCTATCAATTTTTTTGTTCACTTCACACACATATGAGTTAAAAATATTTACTTTCTATTGAATCTTGACTTCTATTTATTACATTGAAAATTGATATTACTACACTTACTAAGCTTGGTTGTGTAGTTGATTAATCACATGATTTGTATATGAGATAATGTCTTCGACAAAGGGGAAATTTTTTTAAATCTTTTGCTTTTTATTTTTTATTTTAATTTGCAAACATATGACTTGAAAATATTTTACTTTTATTTTGCATTTCACTATTCAATTAATTTATTTGATTATATATAACACTACTATACAATCACATTACAAGTATAGAGGGCATAGGTGGTGTTTCTCTTCTAGAGCCTCTAAAGCAATCTATTTTGGTCTTATAAGATAAACATAGGTCATCGATGGTTGATTCTAGTAAGATAGGCACATCTAAGTACATAATATGGTCTAATTATGTAAATCTTCTAAGTTATTTATGTTTTGTAGTTTAATTTGGTATTGACCCAGAATGCTTCTCGACCTTCATGTGTAAGCGGCCATTAGACCCTTGTATTTGCTCTTATATCATCTTATCTAGATTCTATAAGTTATATCATTTCAAGTATGTGTAACTAGATTGATGTTGATCACGAGCTTAGTTGAAAGGTAGCGCACCAAGACACAGTTCGACGTAAAATTTAAGCCTATAATGTTAGGCTTTTCTTAATAATTAATAAAATTTGCCGAGTCCCATTCCATGATAAAATCCATCCATTATGCCACTATCCAAGTCCAAAAACACATTATTTTCATAGCACAAGATTCAAGGAGTGATTATTAAATCATGATTATAATTTAAAAAATCGATAAGTGATGGTGATTTTGTTATTAAAATTTGTGATTGGGAACAAGGAAAATTGGGAATAGTGCACATTCAGAGGAACAAAGAAGGTGGGTCTAACATCAACAACTAATGTAAGAAAAGAAAACTTAATTCAGTATTTGGAAGAGTCCAGAGTCTCATGTGAGCTTGGTGTCAAGTGGGCCCTTTCAAAAATTGTTGTGTTTTTTCAAAATCCCCTTCACTCACATCCAACTTCAAATCAAGACATATAATACTTCTGTCATGAACTGTTAAATATTTAAATTTAATTTCGGAATCTTATAATTATAAAATTGATTTTGTATTAATGTTATTAGAAGGGCAAAAAAGTAATCAATGGGTCAACTAAAAAATTATTTCTAGAAGGTTTCTGATGAATAATTGAATGCAAAATAATTGAGGCCCTAAAACAAATAGAAAGAAATGTAAGTGGGTCAAATTTCATAGGTTATGACTTATGCCTGGAAAAAAGAGTGGAAGATTTCTCATACGTCATTAGTGTTTCTTTCCCTCAAATTCTAGCATGGTGAAAAACCCGTCTGATTTGTGACTGTTTTGTATGATTTTTTTTTTTTTTTTTGATAGAAAATAGTTTTTTGAAAATAATAATAATCATAATAAATAATAAATAATAAAAATGATGGTGGGAAGACTTTAGTGTTTATGGAGTAGTAATTCAAACCTGAAAACATGCAGTGTGTCGTCCCATGTTTAAGTTCTTATCTGTCAATTGCCATCATCATGAGATGGAAAAACTGCGTGGCATGCATGTGGTTTGATTTCCCACTCCATAGTGATTGTTTTTTTTTTTTTTTTTCTTATAAAAAATATATATTTGATATATCTGCAGGTACATTATCATAATCATTTTTTTTCATTTTCTAATCTTATTAGTTATATTTGATTACATTTTTTATAACTTAATTACATTCTTTGGGCTATCTTTATTCTAAAAAGTAGTAAAAAAAGAAAGAGAATACAAAAATATTTTTTTCATATTTAGTTTTATTATAAAAAATACAAAGGAAAGTCGTGTGTGATTTAAATTAGAAAGAAATGTATATATTTTTAATTATTTAATCTTCATATAGAAGATTTAAAATAAATAATTTATTGTCCTGGAATTTTATTTTTATTTTCTATCATTTTTTATCTCCTTTTAGGTTTATTTTTTAATTATTTTTTTTGTAGATCCTCAAGTCTCTTATTTGCCAACAATTGTTAGGAAATATACATACTCTAATCTTATAATACATTTATCCAAGCATTCACGAATATAAGGGAAGTTGATGGATGCAACTAACCTCCAATCTACCAACACTTTCTTTTATATTTTATTCTCAAACTTTCTAAAAATTAAATATCGTCTTAAAAATAAAATAGTCTTTCTCAATACAAGAGACTAACCCATTAAAAAAATAAAATTTATTAATTTAATATAAATGATAATATGATTAAAAAAATATATATTTTTGTTGGTATTTTTCCAACGTAAGCTGATCTTGACCCACAAACTCAAACTTCATATTAGGTATAGATTAGGCATATTCAACTCCCCAAAGCAACAACCTTATTGTTTATTATTATTTAAATGAGAAATATTCATTAAATTAAAAGAGAAAAGTATGAGATAATTTGAATTGCATAATGTAGACCCCCATTTGGGAGATCTTATTTTTTTTAATATAACATTGAGGAGCCGGGCAGCACCAGAGATAAAGTGGAGGGGGGTCCCTCTTTTTTCTCCACACCCGGAAAATCAGCTGCGAAGACGTGGGCGGCCATGCTGGTGGTTGGCAAACGACATGCTGCTGATGCGAGGAACAGTGGGGCAAGTAGAAGCTTGCCAAGGAAGACACGAAAACAGGTAGATAACGAGAGAGAGGAAAAGGGAGGGGGAGGAGAAAAAGAAGGGAGGGTTGGTTCCATAGATTTTTGAGGGTAGTGCTTGGAGAAGGAGATAACGGAGAAAGAGAGTTGGCTGCAGGTGAGCCTAAGGTGAGTTCCTTGTTTACTTTGTTTTTTTTTTCTTTTCTTCTTTATACTCCTCATCTCCTTCTGATTTGTTTGCTTCGTATTCGTTTGCTGATTTAGGTATGGATGACGAGGGTTATACCTTGAACTCCATTAATTTCTAGATCATGTTCTCACTTCGTTGTTGTTGGTTTTATTGCCATTCTTGTGGTTTAAGTTTGGGGCTCGTATGACTCCGCTTTGCATGCACTGTACTAACCCGGTTTCAGGAATCCCTCCTGTTTTGAGCTTCCTGAAATGAGGCCCTATACAATCGTGTGTTGCATGTTATCTTACCGGTTCTAACCTCAGCATTCACTCTAACTTATGTTCTTGCTTTTATCCCTATGTCCTCACTGTGATGGGTGGATTATCTGATCTGGGGTTAGAATAAAATGAACCTAGCCGAGTCATACCTGTGGTTTCGGGCTTATCTTGTTGATAGTTTGTGGCTCAAAAGTCCAGAGAAGAGCTAGATGTAAGCGGAGAGGGACCTTCGGAGCATTAGTTGCATTGCCGTGATTGCAAAAGTGGAGAATATTGGCTCATTACAAAGGTTGAAGGAGATCATGGATTTGTGCCTTGGCATTATCAGAAAGCATGCTGACCATGTCCACTTTAAGGCTTGGAGACAAGGTCGTACTGGTTACCCAATAGTAGATGCAGGAATGTGAGAGCTTTGGGCAACTGGGTGGATTCATAATAGAATAAAAGTGATCATAACTTTCCACCCTCAACCCCATCACCATGCTCGTCCATCACGGATGTCCCCATCTACCATATCCATCACTTTCAACTTCATCCCATTATCTCCATGCACGTATCCATGTTGATATCCATTTTTCCATGACACCCAACAAGCCCATCCTCCAAGTCCTACGCACAGGGACACCCTCGTATCCTCTCACCCACATATCCATCACCAAGACCCGACCTCCATTTCTTCTTCATACCCATCTTACTAACCTTCACACTCATCTTTCTCTCTCTACACCACGTGCCATCTCAAACTCGTTTTCTTCACTCCTCCAACCCACTTCCTTCCTCAATCCTCACACATGCATAGCATCATCACTCTTCACACTCCCTGAACCTGCAGCCATCCACTCATCACGCCACCAGCCACCATCACCCACTCCGGCCATGCGGACGTCTGCACCAGCCACCATGGCAGCAGCGTCTTCTGGACGCCGCCATGGCTCCCCTCTTCATCGCGCCGCCACAGCTCCCCTCTTCATCGTGCTGCCATGGCTCTCCTCTTCATCATGCCGCCGGTGGTGGAAGGCCCCCTTCGAGGTTGACGCGCGGGTGGAGAGACAAACGGAGAAGAGAATAGCTGCTTGAGTTTTGCCCATGGATGTCATTGGACTTGGGCCTGGTTGGAAGCTCAAGCCCAGTTGTATTAATGAAGGGCCTCATGCCCCCCCCCCCTCCTGTACTGTTCACTCTCATAGCCCAATACCCATGGGCCTCACCTGAAGGATCTCTTCCACCTTGGGCCTGCCTTTGAGTGCATCCCGTTTAGCATACTCACCTAGATAGACAAGCCCATTTGACTACTTCAGCTCAAAAAATAAATTTTCAAACTCCTAGTCTTAGTAACTTATTAATGTATTCATCCTTTTTTCTTGTTTTTTTCTTTTTAATTATTTTTTATTTTATATTTTTTTTTTATCATATTTTATTTTTACCAATTTAGATTAACTCGACTTAAACATAATTAAAAGACATGTTATTAAGGTTGAATATCGTTTTCAAAGCCCAAATTAATTCATATTTCATTTTCTTTGCTTTAGTTATGTTTAATCAGATATGGAAATTTTTGTACAATAAATTTACGTCGGCTTCAATAAATGTCCTACTATCTAAATTTTAAGTCTCATCTTCATAACTCATGTCTTTTAAAATCATTCTTCAAAAATCCGATTTCCTAAATTAATTCTCAATTCCAAATGTTCAACTATTTACTTTCACCCGTATAGATATTATTCTTGCTATTATTATTAGTTCGTGTTTATGTATTTAATTCTTTTTAAAAATCCTAATAGTTAAAACCCAACTCTTCAAAAGTCCCTTGTCCCGATTTAATCTTCAATCCTAGGAATCCCATTATTCGTCAAAATCTTATTTTCATTAAATAGAATCATTATGATCCCATACCTTATCTAATTATTTAAAGCCCCATCCTTCAAAATCCCGATTTCCAAATTCGATTTATAATTTCCGGAATTCCAATTTTTACGTTTATTTATTTAATCCTTAATATTTTGTTATTATTATTACTTTTATTTATTTACTTTTAAAAATTCCATCCTTAAACCATTTTTCATATCTCTAAATTCAATTTCAACTCCCAAAATTCCTATTTTCGTAACTATCCATCTAATCATTATTATTTTTATTATTCAATTCACTTATTGGTTTACTCCATCTATTCAAAATCCCACATCTAAATTACTCTTCAAATTTTCAATCTCAAAAATTCCATTCTTTAGTTTAAACATTATGTTTGTTAATAATTATTATTATTATTCCATATTTATTTATTTATTTTCTTTTAAAAAAAAAAATTCATTCATTAAAATTCAATTCTTCAAAATCTAACTTCCAAATTTAATATTCAGTCTCAAAAATTCCAATATTCACATTAATTTATTTAATTATTATTATTATTTCATTTATTTATTCTAAAATTTCATTTTAAACAATTCATTAAAATTTCCGACTTCCGAATTAAATTTCTATTTCTGAAAATTCCAATATTCACATTAATTTGTTTAATTAATTTTATTTATTTATTTTAAAATTCCATTCTAAACAATTCATTAAAATTTCCACTTCCGATTTTAATTTCTAATTCCAAAAGTTCCAACATTCACCCTAATCCATTTAATTATTTTATTCAATTTATTTATTCTAAAAAATTCCATTTTAAACAATTCATTTAAAACTTTCGATTTCCGAATTAAATTGCTACTTCTGAAAATTCCGATTCTTCACAATAAGCTATTTAATTATTATTATTTTAGTTATTTATTTTGAAATTCCATTTTAAACAAATCTTCAAAATTCCCATTTTTGAACTTAATTTCCGATTTCCAAAATTCTAATTTCTTTAAAATTTAATTTCTAAAGTTCCAATTCTTAAATTTAATTTTCAAGACACCAATTCTCAAATCCTTTTAAAAAATTCCAATTTCTTTTCCAATTCTTAAATTTAATTCCCAAGACTCCAATTTTTAAATAAATTTCAAAAATCCAATTTTCTCTTTAACAGTTTTAATGCTTTCCGGGTTTCAAATAATCTTCTATTTATCTCGACTTTACATAAGCATGAATGTAATTTTCATAATTCCAGATTAATGGAATTTGTGGGATTAATTTGTGCAAGATCAACGGGCTTTGGTGGGGGCCCAACATATGTGATTTCCTCATGATTGATTGATTGTTTGTTTGATTTAATTACCCCACATGTTTGATTTGTTTTGCTCTATGACATGCATGAGATTATTCTTTAATTGTGCACTAACCCCTTCTCGTGATAGCGCATGATGGTTCATTGCCCAGGTACGCACTCATTCTCACTCCGGTTAGTCTATATGCATTTTCTGACTCACATATGTGCATGATTCGCTCTGGGTATTCATGGATTCTTTTATTGATTGTCATGTCAGCTTTACTTTATTAGTAGAGACCCGACTTTAGGGACTTAGAGGGGTGCTACGGTCTTTACCGTACCTTCCCGATAAGTAACCTGACCCCCGAACTCGATCCGGTTTTTCGTAGATCACCTTTTCCAAGATAAGGAGTCACACTTAGGGTTTTTCTTTCTTATTTTGTTTACCCTTTTAAAAATAAAACAAAAATAAGTGGCGACTCCAAGTCATTTTCAAATAATCAATAAAAATCACATTTTTCAAATAAAAATCGAGCTCGCCATCGAGTGGGAAACGCATTGAGCCGAAATGCGGGGTCCACACATAATTAATATAGTTTTGTAATAACAATAAAAATATCATTTTATAGCACTTAATCGAAATGGCTTCCATTCCAACACCGACCACATGCTCCAACCAAATACGAATAATAATAGCATGGTGGTACCATTTTAAAATTTTAAAATATAGCATTCATCTTAACGACTTAAACGAGGAAAAGATAATATTTGTGATTAAAATGATATGGACCTCACATCTGCCACATGCTCCAATCAAAACAAAAGGATGCATGTGATGTGATTTTTATTTGACCGACTAAGCAACCATGAATAACACCTGTGAGATATGAATAATCAAATGCACTTACAATATTTGATTTGATATCCCAAGGTGGTTCATGAAAGCAACTTATTAACACATGGGAAATCCAATGAATTCAAGTGGCACTTGACATGAAATGGGGTCTATTAAAACTATTTTTATTGATAGTGTTTTTATTAATAGTATTTTTGTTAGAAATGCTTTTAAATAAAATTATTTAATGACTATTTGGGAATGTTTTCAAAAATAATTCTAAAAAATGGTTTTTAGGAATGGTTATAAAAAATAGTTTTCTACATCACATTCAAAAATAAAATTTTATTTGAGAACTTACATATGAAAAATAATTTTCTCAATTTACTATCCATAAAAGTTGTAATGAACTCCTAAAAATTGTATAGATATTGTATGTTTTAAGTTCAAATGACTCTCATGGCTTTAAAAAGCATTTATGTTGTTAAAAAGAACTCATAGATATATATATATATATTCGATATGAAAATTATAAATACCTTGTACTCATCCAAACCAACTCCCACTCATAGTGGGTCTGACAATCGATTTTAATATTATTTGTAATGACTTACTTTTAATTGTATAGATATTATTTATTTGAAATATTCTCAGAGTTTAAAAATATGTCTACATAATTAAGAGAATCTTATACATATATAAGGTCAAACTTTTCTTTCGATGTGGGATATCAAAATCAGCCCTCCTTCCAATGAGGATTGACTTTGACATTATTTATAATGGTCTGTTCCTATCGTGTAAATATTATTCACTTTAAACCCTTTAAATTCTTGTGACTTTAAAACACATTTACAAGATTAAAAGAAATACATACATATTTAGTATAAAAAAATTTTCCTCCGTCCAAAGTGGGATATAACAAAGGTACTATATACTTATTATAAAAATAACTTTTTTAAAAAAAATTATTTTATGTGAAAAGTTTACAAATTACTTTTTAGCGATTTTAAAATCAGTCTCAGCCGGGCCTTAGTCTAGTGCTGAAATAAAAAAATTTCAGGCTCCTCCAATTGAGAGATCTTTCATATGGGCGGTGAGGGTAGGCAAACAAAAATAAACTAAACTAAGCTTCTATGTTGTGGAGTAGAGTGGATGTCCTAGTATAAGTGGCCGACCTTAGAACAAAAAAATGTGAGGTTGATGTGATTAATATCTGTTACATTTAATTAAATATTTAGATAAGTCTTATCAATTACTTAGTGCCACGTCAATTTTATTATGATGCATGACAGGGATCTGTAACTTATAAATTTATAATCCCCCAGAAAAATGTTCTTCTTTTATTATAAAAGTAGTATATCCAATGTTAAACAATCAAATTATTATTAAGTTAAGATTTAAAAAGAGAAAGAAAAATGTTTTTGTCGATTTGGATATATTTTATTTTTAAAAAACAAAATAATAATAATAATAATAATTTTTATACAAAATACAATAATAATTAGAGGCATATATAAAAAATATAATGATTTCTAAATTTTTGATTAAAAATTGATGTCTTAAAAAAAATTTCAACTTCAAATTTTAAAATTTTGAAAATGTTTTTCAAGTTCTATATTTTTTGTCTAAGAGTTTTCACTTTTTATATCGAAATTTCTATTTTTAAAAACAGAAGACATGGAAGGTATCCAAATGAAATCTTAATTTTATAATTATTTTTTTTTTTTAATAAATTTGTTGACTTTTAGATCAAGATGTGCCCAATGGATTATGATCAAATTCGATTTCTTGAAATTATGATTTATGTATAAATGATTAATAAATTGATCGAGACCATATGGGCACTTGAAAATGTCTAAGCAAACCATGGGAGCCTTGCAATGTGGGATATTACAAAAGTACCATGCACTTACATACTTCATTCACACTGAATGCAATTTTAGATCTTGTTATGGTACATATTGTAAGGCTCCTATAATGCTTGATATAACATTTTCCACAACATCATTGCCCAACGTACTTAAACTAAGTCTAGAGGTCATTGCAGTATTAACACTTCTAGCAGTTTACATCTTGGGTTTGGACAAAAGGTTTGTTATATACTTAGTTTGAGAAAGCTGCAAACCTTCTAAAGTTTGCTTGACCTATATTCCTTGAAAGTAATCAACTAGGACAAGATCTTTTAGAGAAAAATGCTCATAGAGCTTACTAATCAACTTTTGAACTTCTATGTAATTACTTTCTTTTACAAAAATATCATCAACATAGACTAGGATAAAAGTAGAATGTTGTGGAATGATGCTTACAAAGACAGATTGATTTGACTTTGTTGATTTGAATCCAAGCATGAGTAGAGCTTTATATAATTTTTCAAACCAAGTCCTTGGAGCTTGTTTGAGACCATTGTAGGTTGATTAGGATATCGAAAACTATATGGTCGTTGTGTACATACTTTTTCTTATAGATCTTCATTAAGAAATGCATTATTAACATCTAACTATTTGATTGACCTATTTCTTAATAGTGCAATTGAGAGAATTACTCTTAAGAGTAGTTGGTTTTGGTGGGAATCTTAAATTACCTCATTCCTATGCCCTAGATCTCGTAGAATGCATGCATCTATCCCTAGGAATCTGTAGATCTAATACAACGAAAATAAATGACTTCAAAAACCATAGAATAATACAAATCTAGATATTAAAACCCATACCTGCGATTTAAATGTTTCCAAATCAAAATTCATCCAATGAAGAATGTGTGTGAATGCTCTCCAGGTTTGTACACCCAAAGTCTTCCACTCGATGACTCAAACCATGTCTATGACACTCCAAAGAGTGGAATTTGGAAGGGTGGATGCCTAGACTCTCACTTTATATCTGGATTTGGAAGACAACAGTCAAAAAGACCATTAGAAAACCCTAACCTCATAAAGGGGTATCTATAAGGTTCCCTTTTAAGCTTAAGTAACTTAAGCCCACATGTGCTTGAGTTGCTTAATTTAGCCTAAAATAAATCCTAATTGATTAATTAACCATATAGATTCATCTAATTAATAAATTGCCTAATTTAGAGACCTTATTCACTATACCCTGTGTAACTTAGTGTAATTACTAAAACGCTCTTATACACAAGAATGAACCAAAAGTCAATCCAACATCTCATAAACTGTGTCAACATGGTATATTAGCTTAGAGCAAAGATCATTGGAACCCATAGGAGTACTAACATCCTTAAAATCCAATTCTAAAGTTGATTAAACATTCCATTATAGAGAATCAACTACACTCTAATATCCTATGTAAATAGCAATGAGACAAAGCTTGGATCCATAACCTACTATCCACTACATGTAGACCCCATATGAACTAGTATCCGTAATCTAACAAGGTAGTATTATTACCTATCAAGATTACCTCTTCAATCCTTAAGTTATAAATTTTATTTATTATGTGATCAACTAGCATACTCTAACTCCAAGGAGTATATGCCAAATTCCACTAAAAGAATTACTATGACCACAGATTTCATGATCACATATCATTTAGGTCACCTAAGGTGACACGTTATATCAAACCCATGAGATATTATGGTGTTTATATTGAAAATACCTGTTACCACTAATTTCCATCAATAGTGAATCAATTCATAGGGATATATGATCACTTTAAGGTCTCACCCATAGGTTAAAGTCTCCTATTTATTTCAATACAAACTCAATATCCTCTCAAGGTTGAGAGTCTATGAAGTATGGTAGCTTTGTGAATCATGACAATAGATAGTCTTACGTTATGATTTACCATAGGTCTTGTCTAGTATGTGAGAAATATATCCCAACAATCAAAATAAGTCATCTCTTTAATTAAAAGATGGTGTACTATATAATCTCTACTAGATTGCTCAAATTTATGAATTGATTGTGGACAACTTATCTACTTACAAGGAACCCATAATGTGTACCCATCGTATAATTCTTAATGCACCTAAATCATGTACAATGGAAGAGATATAAGTTGAATGTTTAAAATAATGTCAATGTATAAAAAGGATAGAAAAAAAAGGATCAAGTTTGACTTTGTAACATCATGACTCTGGGACTCAATCCCAACAAGTTTCACTATAAGACTAAATGTTTCATTAAAATCATTTTGGAGGTATACTGATATTTAGAAGATCTTTGAGTAATGATTAAATTGAAATAATATTATATTAAAAAAAATTATATAAGAATTAGTTTCACTCAAATCCCTTAAGATTTAATATAGATATGCTAAAACAATCATTAGTTTCAAAATTGGTCACTTAGCACCTTTAGAGATTTATTACGTATATAAAATTTATCTTTTAGAGAATAAAAGTTATTTTTTAAATAATATTTGATTAAAATATTTTTATCTAAAATCTTTTAAAAAATAAATTTTATAAAATTAAAATTTAGAATAAATTTATAGGAGTCTTGAAGGACGAAATATGAAACCTATAACAATTTTTAGCTTTCTATGTAAGAGATCTATCAATGGAATGTGCTCTCAATAAATGTTGACTACAGTATATATAATGATGGGGTATGTCTTTGAATTTCTAAACAATGAGTGTCTGAACGTTTCAGAGAGTCAATTATTTGTTATTAATTATTGTAAGTCTTTGATAAACTATTTATCTTAAATCACGAAAAATAAATTAATATAAGAATCAATTATTCAACTAAAGTTTCTTCATCATATATGAACTTGTAGTAGTCCCTCATGGATTATGAGGCCAAGTTGAAATATGAGACCAAGTTGATAAGTCACACTGATTTTCTTATTTGATATAAGACTCACATTTGAACCTATTCACACTCGAAAAACTTCCACACTCCCATGTGACTTGAGCCTCCTCTTCCCCATAATAGAGCTCTCATTTCCATGGCTTAATAATTACTTCACTAAATTGTGGCTGTGGCTGAGGTTTGGTAGGTCTGAACGCCAACTCACTTACAATTACTTATAAAATTAAAGAAATGAAATCAAAGATGAAATGATTTCCTCATACGACTACTTGAGTAGGAAGTAAAATAGGATGGAGCTTTTTTTGACATTGGAGGTAGGAGGTTATGTTAGGAATGGCGTCGTAGACTCGTAGTTGACACAAGAAATTAGCTACCAAATTTTAGTTTTTTTTTTAAAATAGCTGATGATGCCTATGCCTATGCATGACTTATTAATGAAGCCCATATTTGGTTTGGTTTTTTGGTTAGGAGAATAGGAAACCAAGAACCGACCCACTAAATCTATCTCTATAATTCTCAAACCCATTGAAAAGTGTATCAATTTGGTCGATGGCAATACCTCAAACTAGTGACTAAAAATCAACAATTATGGGGGGTGGTTATTCAATGCTGGTTATGAACCGGTGGCCTCTTGGTCCGGTGTTAAAGGGGCCCTGGTGATGATGGTGGCCATGGCCGTGGCAAGGGCTGATTTTAGCCATGGCACTGTCATCTCTTCATCTCCAGTTTGATATGATGACAATATGAAATAATTAGCCCAGACATAAACAGAATTCAAAATTTTTTAACATCATAAACTCAAATTTGGATGTTGCATCATACATCTACTGAACCAAACTTCATTGTGTACCTTCCAACCTTTCCAACTGATCTACATTTTCTTTTTAATGGTATTGCAAAATGACTACCTGGGCACGAAAAGAATATGCCAGATTTTCAATACAATAAAGCCATGAAGCCAAACAAAACTTCAGGAAGAAATTGTAATCGAATAAAATTTATTCCACCAAGGCCATCAAACATTTGGGATTTCTTCAATTCTCGTCTACAAGGAAGCCTGAAAATTCTGTAGCTGTAGTCTAAGCAGTTTTTCAGGGAAAAAGAAGATTAAACTTGGCAATTGATGTTTACTATTGGGGAGATTTATTAGCCAACAATGAAGCCTTTTCAACTGGAGCTGCCTTTTCAACTGATGTGGCAGAGGCTGCCTGCTCTCTAGCTTCAGCAAGCTTGCGCAGTCGTTCTTGAAGGGCACGTACCCTGTCCTCAGTCCTACGAAGCTTTCTCCATCTGTAGGTAAGCCAAAGACCAAATCCACCATATACAACAACATAAGCAGTCCACACATATCGGTTAGCTTCTACGTTTTCTTTGATCTTTTGATACGGTAGTCCAATCAACTCTCTCCAGCCAGTAGTTGAGGGACCCTGTGTTTGCTTATCTTCTTCTCCTTGTTGCTGAGTCGCCATTTCTTGTTAATTTACTCTGTAAGATTCAATGATAAATTGAAACGCAGGATATAAAAGTAACTCACTGGTCTGATGCTTGATTGAACTGGTACAAAGGCAAAAATAAAAAGTGAGAATTAGATTTTAACTCACTGGTACAAAGGCATAATGATGTGTACATAGTCATATGCCTGCAACCATAATCTGAACAAATGAACTAAAAACTGAACACATCTAAACCCTAGTATACTTTCCCAAACCATCAACAAAGTCCACATGCAAACTATACTCTGTACATAAACCCAACACTATGGTTGATAAATCAATATTGATTCAATGAAACAAATTAGGGAATATCCAATCCAGACAAATCACAACCTGTTTTGACAGATTAATACTTTTGGGGGTTATTGACAGCTCCAGAGATTGCAATCAAGAATTCTCAGTTTTGAATCCTGGGAACAGCCAGTTCAAGCCAAAATAAAGCAAAAAAAAGCAAAATAGATTAGGAAAAAATGGACAGGCAATTAAATAAAAAAATCTAGAAAGGAAGGCAAGGGAGAATATTCACTGAGTAATCAGGACAGGCAAAAGGTAGTCTAATCCATCAACTTAAAATGGAAATAATAAATTTATGTCCATGCCCACAAGCCATCGTTTTTTGGGTTCATGCAAACCTAGCAATAACTCAAACACAAAGGATTAATGTAAAACAAAAATAATGTTGTGTGATTGAATTAAGTTTAGAACATGGATTGCAATCCATGTTCAACATGCCTGTGGATATGAAATCCAAGGATTTGAAATTCAGCTAACTTTCTTCTTCAATCAGAGATAACAATTTCTTTGCTTCATGGACCAAAAGTATGAGAAGGATGAGCTATCATTTGGATCTGAAACGGGCCAAAACACAGAAGGCGAACAGTCTAAAAAACCAACAAAAGTGAATTCAAAGATCAAAAAGACACTCTCAAGGATGCATTAACTCCCTTACAAAAACCTCTAGCCTAGAAGCACCATACTGATCAATATATTAATTGTCTGCCAAAGCCAATACTGAAATCCAAAACCAAAACAAAAAGAAAAAAAAAAAAAGGAAGGAAAGGCATCCCAACCTACAACACCCCACTCTCCTACTTCACCTAGCATACCCATGTCGACAAGACAAGACATGGGAGTAGGTGTAAGATCCTTATTGGATAATCCTATTTTGCTTCAAATATAGTTGTTTTTTTTATTTAATAATTACTTATTTATCATTTTCAACTTCCTAAGCACATAATTGAATTGATAAAAAGGGTGAGTTTGTTAGGAAGTGAACTTCAATAAAAAAAAAAAAATATGCATAAGAAAGAAATGACAATAGAAGCAAAAAGAATGGGAGTTCTTATTTGGATATCTTTGCTTTTTGTTGATTTTACATTCAAGTGCTTAGAAACACATGAGTAACTGACAACCACAACAAAGAAAGAAAACAGACCACATCCCCAAAGACTACATAAGCCTCCATCTATCCTTGAAGATCCCTGCATTCCTCTCTAGCAAGACCACCCACAATAAAGTACCTTAGCAACAAGCCAAAGAACCCTACTCGTAGCATAGTAACCCCCAGAAAAGCAACCAATAACATATCTGCTACTAGTCTGAAGGAATCCACACTAACTCACAAGTTCAAATCATCTATGCCATAAGCCCATTGTTACTAGACACCGGAGGAAAAGGTGATTATCTATCTCCTCGTTGCTTAAACAAATTGAGCAAAGATCATGTCCAAGGACATTGTGAGACATCCTCAGCTGCAACATGTTTGTATGAACTTTCCTGTTAGCATGAGCCAAGCAAAAGCCCTAAATTTAGGTGCAACTTTAGATTTCCTAATAAAATTGGTTGAAGGAAAGTAACAGGAGCCTTAGATTTTGTTAAAGACAGGGAAAAGACACATGTAGGAAGTCGACTTTAAGTGTTGTCAATTTTTTATTTTTTTTTAGCAGAATTTTTGTGTTTCTTTGTTCCAAGTAATTTATTGTCCACCCAAAATTGAACCAAGTCTGTGGTTCACCTCATGTATTCTTTTCTTCCATCTTATCAAAGTATTCAAAGTATAAAACCTAAATTAAAAAAATTGATCAGGCCACATAAAGTTCTGATGGTGTACCAATAACGGAAGGAAGACAACTTCTATGAGGGAACCAAAGGCTTAATAAAGCAAAAGAGAATTAAGGTATAAAAAATCAACTAAAGTCAAACCTTGATATCAACAGCACAATTGCAATTCCCATACAAGTGAAAGACAGCATGAACCAATCATACAGGCCATTGAATCCTCACCACCAGTTCAACCTCCTCCACCCCCTTTTCCCCACTACCCAACAATCATAGATATCAAATCTATTAAATCTTTCCACAGTTACTAGAAGCACAAGGCATGTAAGGTGCAAAGGTCTCCTAGAACCTAGTGAGAAGTACAGTGCACACCCAAGGGAATTAAAGCACAAACCAATGCACTAACACAATTTCAAATGTTCAACATGTACAAACACACATACACACACAAGAAAAGGAATTCAAACAATTTATACAACAAATCAGATTCATAGAGATTCAATGCAGTTTTTAAATCAGAACATGACTACAAAAGGTCCTATTACATAGAGCAGAGTCCTCATGGGTTTTCAAAAATTATATACAAGAAATAAAGGTAAATAAGACAAACTAAAGAACCCATTTTGGGTGCAAGTCGAAGACAGGTCAGATCTTCGGACATGGCTAGTCTGAAAAGAATATGAACAAAAAAAACTGACATCTTCCAAGTCCAACATGGCCAGAGAATCAGAGCCATGGAGAGTTAAACCATTTCTGAGGAAAAACAAATAATAATTCTGCGACTTTCCAGAATGAGAAGTGATTTAGGAAGGGGACCTTCAAGTGAGGAGCTGTGAAAAGAAATGAGGTCATGCTCCATCAGAAATCTAAATTTTCTTCAGGTACCATCAATGAAAAGATTTTTTTTTTTTTTTTTGATAGATAAGCACTGAATATATTAAAAAGAGGCAAAAAAGCCACAAGGTACACAGAGAGTATACAAACCAACTAAGCCTCACAACCAAAAAGAAGAGCAAAAAACCCCACCAACCCTTAGCTGGAGGCTAACATCAATGAAAAGATTATTAGACAGAAGCAAAAATTTAGGACTCTTTAATTAGGCATCAAGGAGGTTTTTAGTTCCTGCAAGATTATTGCAGAACAAGTTGAGCCTCTGGAGTTGAAGTAACTGGTCTAGCTCTGAAGACATCTTCTCATTCCATGTATCTTCAAAGTGAATTAAAGAACTTCAAATTGGACAGCTGATTCAAAGCAAAAGGAATTGATCCAGAATGGCTGTTATTGGTCAGATTCAGAACATTTAGTTTTTTTAATATTTTCATCAAGTAGGGATTGTTTCCTTAGAGCATCTACAGCCATGAGAACTGATGATGCAAAATTTGGAGGCGCCACACAGCCATGGACCTTGGCTGTCATAAGGTTGCTGAGAAGGTTCTTGGTGAGACTACTCAGAACATTAATCATGCAAATTTTGGAAGCACAATACAACCATGGACCCCTACTGTTACAAGGCTGCTGAGACTGTTCTTCAAATCAAGAAATTTCAGTTTCTTCAAAACACCAATTCCAACTAGAATTTTTTTTTTTTTTGAATAGATAATTAGAATCGTATTATAAAAGGTAATGCCAAAAAAAGCGTTCCAAAGTACACAAGACGTATACAAAGAAACACCTGACGGCAACACAAAAGCAAATAAGGACACCAACACCAACACCAACCCCCTTAGCCCGAACCCAACCACTCCACAAAGTCTACAAACGAAAGAGGACTAGGAACTATATACAACTTGCACTAGGCTCAAAGTTTATAGATGAAGGAGAATTTCAACCCTTGAATCGACCAACCCTCATTGTCAAAGGCCCAACTATTTCTTTCCTTCCAAATAGTCCAAAAAAGCATAAAGGAGTAACCCGTCATGCCTTTTTCCTTTTCTTACCCACGAAAACACCATGCCATCCTAGCAAAGCCTCTTTAACCAAGGAGGATAGCACCCATGACACACCAAAAAGGGAGAACAAAAGATGCCATAACACTCTTGTTCTATCACAATGAAGGAGAATGTGATCAATGGATTCTTCCTAGTTGAGGCATAGGAAGCATCTATTCACCAAAGACCACCCTCTCCTCTGAATGTGATCCAAAGTTAAAACCTTCCTCCAAGTAGCCTCCCATATAAAGAAAACCACCCTTGACGACACCCACAATTTCCAAACCACACTTGTTGGGAAAACACTCTGCCATCCTAGCTTCAACACCTTGTTCAAGGTCTTGATAGAGAAAACCCCATTCTTAGACTATCCTTAGACACCCTCTTCCCATGCGTCTTCGAAGGAAAGCTCCATGGTTCCCAACTCCCAATCGTTGAGTCACCTAGAGAAGCGAGGGGCCCAACACCCTTCTTTAGAAGAATGATTCCAAACCTCCACCACCCACGCCTCCTTAGAAGAGGCTACAACAAATAAGTAAGGAAAAGAGATGCACAATGACTCATTACCACACCACTTGTCCTTCCAAAACCTCACCCTCTTGCCATTTCCCCACCAAAAAGGCAACTCTGCAGCTTAACAAGTCCTACCCCATACACTCCCCTTACCTCCCAGGAGCACCACCCTCCTTCCTCCTCCTCCCCCCCCCACCCCCCAATATTTTCTACTGATGACTTGCCTCCAAAAAGTCCCCCCCCCCCCCCCCCTCCCTTGCAAAAGGCCAATTCCACTTGCACAAAAAGGACCTATTAAGCAGGAAGAGACTCTTGACCCTAATCCACTTTTACTTTTGTCTAAATAGACAATAGACCAACTAACCAAATGAAGTTTCCTCTCAAGGGCCCCTCCTCCCCAAAGAAAATCTCTTTGAATCTGCTCCAACCTGGTCACCAATTCCAACTAGAATGCTTGTAGTTAATTGGCAATAAGCAAGATCCAACACCCTTAGTTCAAACAAGCTACAAATCATTGGTGTATGTTCACTAATCTCTTATTCTTAAAATTTGTTAACCTTTTGAAGACCTCTTCCCAATTCTTACCAGATAGCTTATTTGAATAAAGCAGCAGTTTGAAGTTGTCTGAGCTGAGGAATCTAAATAGTGAAGGAATTTAAAAATAAATTAGCTGGGAATCTAACTAGTGAAGAAATTAAAATATAAACTTAGTGTTTACAGTGCAGTAAACCATGAGAACTGATGTGAGATCAAATCTAATAGACCTTCTCCAGATGGTACCAATATTTTTAACTCAATAAACCTCTTAAATGTTACCAAACACCTTGTGAATGAGTTTTTAATATTGAAAAGATTTGTCAAGCCTCTCATATGATGCACCAAACAGAGCTTAAATAGGGTTATAAAGCTAAGTGATTCTGGTGAGGTGGCAGTGCGATTCCAGCAGGTGGGTATGTGGAAGTGGAGAAGTGCACACCACCACCAGCCTCGTCATGAGCAGAACTCATGCTTAATTCAACAAACAATTGAATCAAAAAATAAAAATACCCAATTATCAGTAGCACAACTGTAGACACCTGAAAAATTATCAGATTTGTATATCATCATTCTTCTCACAATGAAGAACCCTAAATAAAAAATAAATGAGTTCAAAAAGGACAAAAAACAAACAAACAAACAAACAAACAAACAAACAAATTAAGTAAAAGAAAAGGCAAAAGTTACACAGTGATGGTCTTGTCCACTTTTCGATAAGATAGAGATATTCACAATCTCTCTGTATGTCTCACCTGCACTATCAGCCTCTTCTTTCTCTAGTAACCCTAAGCCATGTGTTGCACTAGAGCATGAAAGCAAACCAGGTTGGGTCTTAAACCTGTCTCCAGGTTTGGATGGATGTTACAAACATGTGGTTCAGTGGTTCACTTTGGGGAATTTGAATATCTAACTGAAAATCAAGATTCATCAGAATTTTTGAAAATTTAATAAAGCGAAGGAGTCTTAATTTTAAAATAAAGTTTCTCCATTTCAGGGAAAATTGAATATTTCAAAAGTAAAACAGCTTCACAAAATTGTTTACTCCTAGATTTCGAGGAATCAAAAAGACTAATAGAAGGTTGAACTTTCAGACGAGAAAAACAAAATGAAGCTACATGTATTGGCCTCAAAGTTCTCCACATTTTAAGGTTTCTTTGAGTAAAGAATCAATATTCAAACCCAGTCCCAAACTGAAGAATAAAAATAAGCATCAACACTTAGTTTTGATTGAGCCTGCAATCATCAAATTCAAATTGGATGAAACCAAATCATTTCCTTTCACCTAACATTTCCGATCATCCAACATGTCAATATGCTTCCCCCTATCCAGTCCATATATAAACTAATATTTATATTCAAAATTCTTCAGGAAACCGTAACCTTTAATTTTTATCACTTTTAGCAATTCCGCAACGCTGTGTTTGATTGCAGAGAAACAATCGGAAAAGAAAAGGGAAATTAAATGCTTTCTGGGAAATCAAACAGTGCATTACAAATCTATCACAACGCAAGAAAAAGAATAAGAGGAGAGAGAAAGATTACTTTCGTTGAAGCTCCAAGCTTGTAGTTCTCTCAGTTCTAAGGCTTCTAGGGGTTAGGGTTTTTGTTGGATTCGGTGCAAGGGTGGGTTGAAGGATGTCTGAAAATGAGTTGGGCCGGGTTGCATGGTTGGAGTGGGTTCAAATTGAGCTCCCAGATTGGGCTGCTTGCATCCTGTTCGGCCGTTCCCAAAATAAAAGTCATTCTTTATTCTAAATACTAGGCTTGGTGCACGTGGAAAGCGTGTTGGCTAATAATGTATTTTTTTTAATATTTAAATTTAATTTTAATTATTTAAAAAATCAATGTTGGTCTATTTTATTTTATGTCTGTATATGAATATATTTTATTTTAAACATTTATATTTATTAAATAATTATATTAATAGGTCAAATCATATTATTTTTTCCAAAAAAATAAATTTTATTTATTATTTAAAAATAATAATATTTCAAATTGTAATTCAATTATGTACTATTTATATTAAAATTGGAAATAAATTTTATAATAAATTTATAATCTTTATTTATTTTCGATATTATTTTATTTTTTTAATAGAAATTTTTAATATTAAATAAAAAGTAGCTAATTATTTTTTATTCAATTAATTAATTATAATTAATAGTAATTTCTAGAAAAAAAAATTTGAAATATTTTATATGAGATTATATAAATTTCTCTTTATTCAATATACTTTTTATTACAATTATTTTTTCATAAATTTCTAGAAAACTAAAATAGTAATTTTCTTTATAAGAGAAATCTAATTGTTATTAAATTAAAATAAAGAGATTATATTTTAATTGATATTTATAAATGCTGATAAAAGTAAATCCCACTTTTATGACATTATCATAATTATAAAATAACTAAATCTTGATTTTATAAAAATTAAATTTTAAGTTAAAATAATTATTTAGAATTTAAAATTAATTTAACTTTATTTATAATTGTATATAAATAAATAAAGTATTTATATAAAAAGAAGAAAAAAAATTATTGGGTAAAAGTTTTATAATTTTATTATATTTGCATAGAAATAAGGGATAAAATAAAAGAATTAATTATTTATTCTAAAGAATGTATTGATAGAATTCATGACTACAGTATTTAAGACTATGACACTAATAAATCTCACAAATATTAAAAATATCATTAATATCAAGATGCAAATAATTGAGATTAGGTATAAAAAATAGACTAAGATAGGATGTAAGTTGGGTATAAAATACCGAAACAAAAGTTTACACTTGCCACATTATAATTGACCCCATTTTTATGCATCTTTTTTTGCCATTAGATTTGAAAATTGGATTGCTTATTGACAAGGAAAGGCAACCATGCACAATCTTAGTGGCCCATTTTTTAATTTCAATTATTCAATTTCACATTCTCACTACTCTCTCTCTCTCTCCCCCCCTTAAATAAAACTGAAAAAGGGTGAGTCACAAAAAGAACAGTAGAGAGAGAAAACAATCATCAAAGAGCAAAGAGCAATTTTGGAGAGAGAAGGGTGAAATTTTTGTGCACTTATTTGAAGTATGATCGTCACTCTCATGCAAAGGAAGAGATCAAAGTTACAAATTAGATTTTGTCTTGTTTTTATATTTTTTTTTTCATTTTGTAATTTTTTTTTTTTTTGGCTCCCTAGAAAATTTAGGGGGGAAAGTTGTTGAAATCTACAATCCCAAATTCATTGTTGTGGTGTTTCTATGCAACTTTGTTTACTTTGTTGAAATTTGCAAGCCTAAATTTATTGTTGTGTTTTGTACTCACCTCTATTTGGTTGCTATGAAAATTGGGGGAAAACTCCAAAATTCAAACCCTTAACGTTACCATCTTCTCAACAACCAAACATATTAAACAAAGAACAATCAAATCCAAGGATAGGATTAAACAAATTTCTGACCTAGGTTTCCCCTAAATAAAACCAAGAACGAGAATTAATTAAGAGAAAAAAATCATGAGATTACCAAAAATTAATCCAAAAAACTTTCTTTTCTTCAACTCAAAGGTGTCAACAAACCGAAACCCTAGAGAAGAAATAGAAACCCTAATAGAAAGAAGAAATCATAAATTCTTGTGGTGTGAATGAATGGCAAACGGGTATATATCTGAAGAAAATAGGGCTAAAAAATAATCACAAAAAAATTGTCTGCATTTTGACTGATGATTTTTGTGATTTCTTATGCATAATGCAGTTGATGGATTGATGATGCTTTAAAGATCAACACATGGGTCATCAAATAATGGTTGATGCTATTTGTGAGTTTTATTTTGAGTCTAATGTTATGCAGTAGAAATAGAAAAGCAACTTTGTAGGATAGAAAACCAAATGAGATAAAATAACTTGCTCACATTGAGGCATAACAAATGTAGGGTAGAAGATCAAATTTTGAAAGTAAGAGAGATTAGTGATGGTATTTTGGTTGATGATACTTAATTTTGATGCTCAACTATGCATAACACACAAAATGATCATAGTAGCTTCAACAAAAAATATACATATGTAACATATAATAGTTAGTTGTATAAAAAAATATATATATGCAAAATTGATGGATATGGTTTTTTTTATGGTTTTGTTGTTTTGCAAAAGAGACTCAACCACTTAGTCAACTATGTTTGTAGGTTGAGAAGCAATTTTTATATGTTCGTGTGGATAGATGGCACTGAACTTGGATATCATGTTTCCATGATATTGAGACTTGAAACTTCTTAGATGGATAAAAAAAACTCTCTCGTGAGATAACCTAGCAAACGTTTTTATATCATCAACCTAATCCTGTCATATAAAAAAAAATATAAGATTTTAAGTTTTCTCTTTTATAAATAATAAATAAAAATTAAAAAGAAAATAATTATTACCTCAAATGTATTTTCCATTAAGTCTATTGCAGAACATAGTAAAAACCTTTCAATATTTTTCCTGAATAAACTTGCGATTCGGAGTTGTCTAAGAGGTTTACTTCCACACAACATCTATATTAATAATATGTAATTCAAAAATAGTATATATGTTAGAATATTGAATAATAGTAATTATATTAAGCAATTTATAATAATTTTAGTTATGTTGGTTAGTGAAATATAAAAATGTGTAAGATTTACAACATTGGTATGTGTAGACCCCCTTTGAGGTGGATACCGGGCAGCACTTGAGAGAAGTGGGGGGCCCTCTTTTCTCCACACCCGGGAAGTCAGCTGCATGGGCATGCAGCAGGCCATGCTAGTAGGTGAGGGTGCCATGCTGCTGATGCAAGGAACAGTGCGGCAAGTAGTGGCTTGCCAAAGAAGATAGACTGGGAAGAAAAAAGGAGGAGGTGATCTGGGCTGGGAGTTAAGGTGGTACTCCATGGCCAAAAGGAGGGATTGAAGAAGATTCTCGTGGAATTCCCAGACAGCCCTCAAGCTAGGTATATTCTTGTTTCTTAATATACTCTCGCACTCTCTACTGATTTACGAGCAAAGTTTGGATTGTTTGCCGTGGACGTCAAGGGCCACGGGGTTTGTTTCGATTGAATATATTTATTCATGTATGATGCTCTGCTTGATCTCTTTCCTGTGCTTGATTTTCTTTCCTTTTGAAAATGATGGGATCCTCATTGAGTTTTGGTTTGGATGTTCTGACGATTATATTGTGGATTTTTAACTCATCCCACCAGCTAGCCGCTCGTTCATCATTCATGAAACGAGATGTTGCTTAGTAATTCCTTGATCCATCCATTCTTGCTTTGTTTTCCTTCTTCTTTCTCTATCCTCTGTTTCATGATGCTTTGGCGACTTAGAGAGGATGAAAACCAGAGAGAAAGCGAAAGCCTACGGTAACGAAGGTCCTGGAATGATAACTAGGATACGATGAAGGTCGGATGATGTGTTTCCATAATGAAGAAGTTTCTGCTACAGTAGCGGCTTTCCTAGTGGCGGTGGCAGCCGCTTTGCCAATGGCGGGGCTGATCAGTTGGGTACCAATAAGGCAGCAGAAAGGGTGTGTTTGGCACCGAGTCCGCTTGCCCATCCTTCACTGCCATATCTTCTGAACCCTACCATGTTTGCTATTCGTAAGCTAGTGGAAGTTCTCTAGCTTATGGTGATTGAAAAACTGGTTTTTTGAGATGGGAATCATGCTAACCTGGTTATTCCTCATGTACCCATTTCTAAGTTTCCCTACATGCCACTTTCATCTTCCATATCATACCCATCACCCACCAATAGCCCTCACACTGTCACCACTCCAACCCATCTCAACACCACGCACCATTCATCTTCCCTCCCATGCAAGTGTTCTCCACTCCACATGCCCACTACACCGAATCCACTTCCCCTCGCTTTCTTTTCCATCACCTTTTCCCTTTCTTCACCACATCAAATACTCATTCCCCTACTCACCATCCTCCATCGCCACCCCCATACCCATGTCGTGCCCAACCCCATTGGGACCCCCGAAGACACTTACCTGCGTGCCTAGAAATCATGCATGCATGGGGCCATGGACAGCAGCAGCGGGCTGCCACTAATGGTGGTGCGCGGTGGAGACAGCGCCATGACTGGAATGAGAAGGCCGAGGAATGGCAGCAGCTGGTGGATCTATGAGGTGGCAGAAGAGATGAGAGTGGAGTAGAGAAAATCATGTGCTTGAGGCAGAGGGTAGAAATGGATAAGAGGGGCATGGAAGTTGGGTTACAGCAATGGAATTGATTGATAAAAGAAAAAGAAATGGGTTTTGTTGACACGTGAAGAAACTGGCACTTTAAATTCTTTCCATTTTCTTTAAAAAAAATCTCCCTGTTTGTTTTATATATTCTCAAACGATCCTTTAAAAATCCCCTAAAATTTTAAAGTTTTAATTTATTCACTTATTCATGTTTTTTTTTTTTTCTTTTTCAAACAAAAAAAGAATTATTATTATTACCATTTTCGAAAAAATCTTCTAAAACCCGATTTTAAACTAAGTTTGCCAAACTCTAATTCTCGAAACTCAATTCCTTAAATTTAATTCTTCAAAGTTCAATCTTCAAAGTATTTTTTTTCTTTTTTTTTAAGGTTCTAATTTTAACTTTAGTTCTCCAAGATCCGAATTTTTAAATTTAATTTTCCGAAAATCCCACAATTACGAATTTAATTTTAGATATTGTATATTAGTATTATCATTCCATAATTATTTATTTATTTCTTTTAAAAAAAAATTTCAATCATAAAAGTTCAATCCTTCAAAAACTCGATTCCTAAATTAATTTTCAATCTCAAATATTCGATTATTCACATTCATCCGTTTAGATATTATTCTTGTTATTATTATTATTATTCCGTACTAATTTATTTCTTTAAAAAAATTCCAATCATCAAAATTCAATTCTTCAAAAATCTGACTTCCTAAATTAATTTTTAATCTCTAATATTCAGCTATTCACTTTCATCTGTTTAAATATTATTTATTATTATTATCCCACATTTATTTAATTATTTCATTTAAAAATTCAAATCATCAAAGTCCAATTCTTAAAAAAAATCTAACGTCCTAATTTAATATTCAATATAAAAAATTCCACTATTCATTTTTTGTTCGTTTAAATGTTATTTCCGTTAATTAGCATTATTATTCTATATTTATTTATTTATTTTAAAAATTCAAATCATTAAAGTTCAATTCTTGAAAAATCTTACTGCTGAATTTAATTTTCAATCTCAAATATTTCACTATTCATGTTCATTCGTTTAAATATTATTCTCATTATTATTATTATTATTATTATTATTATTATTATTATTATTTCATTCATTTATTTTACACATTCCAATAATTAAAGTTCAATTTTTCAAAATTCCATTTTCCGAATTTAATTTTCAATCTCAAAAATTCCACTATTCACATTCAGCTGTTTAATGATTATTTTCGTTATTATTATTATCCTGTTCATTTACTTATTCAGTTATTCATATACCAAAGATCCCATCTCCAAATAAATTCTTAAGTTTTCAAACTCTAAATTCACATCTTCGAGTCTCTAAAAATCCATCTTTCGCAATTATTTATCTAATCTTTATTATTTCACCGTCGTTGTTATTCTATTTCTTTTACTTATTCACTCATCCCTTATTTAAAATCCTGAACTCTCAAATCTTTTTCAAGTTTCCAATCTCGTTCAAATTTAATTTCTAAAAATTCTCATTCTCACATTTAGTTTCTGAAAGTCTGATCTTCAAATGAACTCCAAAACTCCAAAACTCCAAAACTCCAAATTTTCTAGTGATATTCAAGATCCCAATTTTTTAATTAAATTTCAAAAGTCTAATTTTCTCTCAAATAGTTTTAATTCCGCTCTGGTTTTCAAACGATCTTCTGCTCCTCTTGATTTTAATAAGCGTGAACGAATTTTTCATAATTCCAGAATAATGGAATCTGTGACATTAAGTCATGCTAAATAAACGGGCTTTGGTGGGGGCCCAGCATAGGTGATTTTATGATTGATTGATTGATCGTTTGCTTTGATTATCATACATAATTGATTTACCCTACTCTTTGACATACATGTGATTATTCCTAAATTGTGCACTAACCTTCTCTTCTTGATAGCGCTTTATGGATCACTGCTCAGGTGCGCATCCACACCCGCTCGGGTCATTTTCTATATGCATGTTTAGATTCTCACATGTGCATGATCATTCAGGATATTCATTGATTTACTCATCAATTGCCACATCAGCTTCATTTTATTAGTAGAGACCCGACTTTAGGGACTTAGAGGGGTGCTATGGTCCTCACCGTACCTTCCCAATAAGTAACCTGACCCCCGAGCCCGATCCGGTTTTTCGCAGACCGTCTTTTCCAAAATAAGGAGTCTCACTTAGGGTTTTTCTTTCTTATTTCGTTTACCCTTTTTAAAAATAAAACAAAAATAAGTGGCGACTCCAAGTCAGTTTTCATAATCAAATAAAATCAATTTTTTCGAAATAAAATCGAGCTCGCCATCGAGTGGGAAACGCATGAGCCGAAATGCGGGGTCCACAAAATGGCGACTCCACTGGGGATTTTTAGAGGGTTAAGCTTGAACTTAAAGTGAAGCAAACATGGCATTTGATGAGTCGATCAGTGAGTACCTGTCTCTTGATTGCACATCGGAAGTTTTTGATGCATGCTTAGATATTGTGTTGTGACATTGATATGATTGATTATCTTGATTTGGGGCTTCGGATGTCGTTTTTTTCTATACTTCATTGCTAGATTAGTCTGGTACATTGACATGCCGATTATCATAGATTGCTCAGCTTGTTTTGCTTAGGTATAGCGATTCTGTTTCTTCTTGATTATTCTGCTCACTTCACATGCATAGACTCACTATTGTACATCGATTGACTTGCTGTGTTGTTTTCCCTGGCTTGCATATTATCTTGATCGTCTTTTGAGCATGATGTTCGTATTGCTATTCATCCTGATAGTCATAGCTTTTTGTGTGGACATGAGTGATATATCCTGTACTCTGCTTGACTGTATGATGCATGACTGCCCTCCCTCTGTATGATTGCATGTTGCCTGTCTATGTGGGTCGTACTTCTATCCCCCTATCTCCAACTCTCTTGGTTTCGGTCATTCCTTTCATCTCGGCTCTCACTATTGCAAGTGTGAGGCCTTCTGTGTGCTTGCTCTCTGATCGAGCCGGAGATTAGGAGTAGGGTTTAGCGACGGGCTATATCGATGTACGGGAGCATTCTGGAGGAGAGCGACATATCGATGTTGATTGGAGTCCGATCATTGAAGACCTGTATAGCCCCGAGCTAGGTTTCATGGATAGTTGTGCAACCAGTGTGTTTCCTCTTCTGCTCTAGATTCATAGGGTTTTCGGATGCACCCACACCATTCACTATGCACTCTAGTCGACCATTGAGCGTTGAGAGTTTGAGAGGTTTCACCATAGGAAACCCCCTAGGATGTCGAGGTAGTGCATGTGTGGAGGTGATGACCACCTTGCATGGAAGCGCCCCGTCTCTTCGGAGGCGTGCAGAGGGTTGCGTACCACCGGAGGGTACGATCGCTTCTGCTAGGGATCTTTTAAAGACCACCTATCTCCTTTTAGAGCCACCTTGACCTCGTAGTTTGAGCCTTAGACATTTCAATTAGAATTTTCCTTCCCAAACACGTGGGTGCATCTGTGGGCCTTCAGAGCCGGTTCAGTAGTAACAGGTTTGGTTACCTTCGCAGTAGTCTCTTATATATCTGCCCAGGATTGGATATCGGCTTGATTGCTTCCAGGCTACCTTTTGACACATTTGATAGACATTATTTGTGAAGTTTCCCTTACCCCGCACCTTATCTAGTGATTCCACTGTTGTAGGAGTACCGATACGTTCAGTCTGGGTTCGACTTCTTGGATTAGAGTTGGGGGTAGATTGATCAGAGTATCGGACCAGTTAGACCAGAGATCAGATCAGAGGGATATGGATTCACAGATAGTTACCGTCGATCAGTTTGCTGAGGCCATGGCTTCGATTCAGGAGGCTATAGCTAGCCTTGGCCGGAGGATAGATGGGCAACAAGCCCAGCAGGTCCTGCCCCCGGATGGTGCCCAGTCTGACCATACAGTGCCACCACCCCCTCCACCTAGTCAGTCAGCACCACAGGCCATGCCGTTCACCTTACATAGTCAGACCGAGGTTGCTCCGCCTCCCGTCACCGTGCCTACCCCGACCTCAGAGGACCCACATGCTCGCATGGATAGGCTTGAGCAGGGGTTGAGGTAGTTGAGGACTTCCGACAGAGCCATTACTTGGGAGGATTTTGATGGAGTGCCAGTGGCCAGTTTACCGGCCAAGTTCAGGATGCCAGAGATCGAGCGATACACGGGGATTGGGTGCCCTCGCATCCATTTGAGGCTTTACAGTACGATCATGAGGGCTCATGGATTGGACGGGGCCCAGATGATCATGCTTTTCCCCATGTCTTTGGGAGGCGCTGCACAGCGTTGGTTTGCTTCTTTGGATGTATCACGTCGTCGGACTTGGGATGATCTGGCCCAAGAGTTCTTGAGACAGTATGCATTTAATACTGTCGTTGACGTATCGAGGAGGGAGCTCGAGGCTCTTAGGCAGAGATCAGACGAGTCAGTTTCTTCATTCATCTCCCGCTGGCGTGGGAAGATTGCCGAGATAGTGGATAGACCGTCAGAGAGAGATCAGATTCAGATGGTTTTGAGGAGCCTACAGCCGAGGATTGCCAGGCATGTGGTCGGGGTACCTTTCACAGATTTTGGATCTCTGGCTCTGGCTTTATATGATGTCGAGGACGGCATCTCGAGAGGTTTGTGGGTAGATTCTTCCCCTAGTGATGTTAAGGGGAAGAAACCCTTCGGAGGACAGAGATCGACAGATGTGAGTGCCATTAGTTCCTCTAGTCAGAGGCCTCCCAGGCGTCATCAGCCTATCCCACAGCTTCTCGAGGCTCGTCCATCTTACACGCCTCAGCAGTACAGGCCACGAGCACTTCACCCGACTTATGATTAGACATATCAGGCTCAGCCATTAGCTCTACCTTACTATGCCACTCAGGGCATTGAGAGGCCTCCTGTCTCATACACGGCCGCTGGACAGCCATGCTACGCTGCACAGTTCACTCCGAGACCTGCACCTTCATACCCCAGGCCTCGAGCTCAGCAGACCTCTGCACCCTTTGCTTTGAGGACGCAGAGACAGTTTTCACAGATAGGCATGCCGTTGAGCCAGGCTCTTCGGAAGCTCACAGAGGCCGGTTTGTTGACTGTACTCACTCCGAGACCACCACCTCAGCCTCTTCCCCCTCAGTTCAGGATGGACTTACATTGCGCCTACCATCAGGGGCCTGGACATGAGACTGATAGATGCACCGCTTTGAGGCACGCCGTTCAGGATTTGATCGACCAGGGTTTGGTACACTTGGGTCAGCCGAGTGTGACCACGAACCCGTTGCCTGCTCACACCACACATGCAGTCCCTCCACCAGCCGATGACATTCATTTCTTAGAGTTTGATGAGATCGATGACCACATCCACATGCTGAGTGATGACGATTCAGACCCGGAGCCCATCATGCCAGATGTGATTTATGAGATGAGTGGGGTGACTCTAGGTCCTCAGATGCCTGCTCCATTCCGATTGGTTCCCGAGGTGGCATCGGTGCAGGCTGCCACTGTTGAGCCATTGATTTTGCCGCATTACAGTGTCCGGACACCTTTCATCTTGATCCCGGATGTTGAGGAGGTTCAGGCTCCACACGTTGATGATTCTCAGACTCTGGACATTCAGTATGTTCTTCGAGGAGGTAGAGTGATGCGTCAGCCACCTCCCGCAGCAGCTAGGCCAGTTGAGGGTACGTCCGCTCCCGAGGAGGTCAGAGCCGAGGATGATGAGATCTTGAGACAGTTGCGGAGCACTCAGGCTCGTATTTCCATTTGGAGTCTGTTGGCGTCCTCGAGCACTCACCGTGATGCTTTGATTCGGGCTTTGAGCCAGATCCGGGTCGAGACTACCACCTCCCCCGAGGGATTGATCCACATGATGACGGCCGGCCGAGCCACATGCATCGTATTCTCGGACGATGATTTGCCACCGGAGGGCTCAGATCACACGCGTCCACTCTACATATCTGTCGGTTGTTCAGGTCGCCGAGTCCCATCTGTCCTTCTGGACAATGGGTCGGCCCTGAACGTATGCCCTCTCGCCACTGCTATTGCCCTCGGATACGCTCCTTCTGACTTCGATCCTTCCACTCAGACCGTTCGCACGTATGATAGCACTCGGAGGGAGGTCATGGGTACATTGGAGATCGAGCTGCTGATCGGTCCGGCCACTTTCATCGCCGTGTTTCAGGTTTTGAGGATTCCTACATCCTTTAACCTGCTTCTGGGCCGACCATGGATCCATAGAGCCGGAGCTATTCCTTCTTCCCTTCATCAGAAGGTGAAGTTTATGCATGATGGCTGGGTCGTCGTGGTGCAGTCTGCGGGTGATAGGTTCATCTCTGCCGAGCCCGTACTCGAGATTAGTCACGCTGATGATGATCTTTTTCTGACCGGATTTACCTTTGACGAGGTACAGACTTTGGAGATGGAGGATTTCTGCCGAGATTTTGTAGCCATGTCCTTCGACCAGCACAGCAGCACGGTGGTGCTCGATATTATGCGGAGCATGTCTTATCTTCCCGGTATGGGCCTGGGGCGGCGTTAGCACGGGCCTAGTGAGTTCATGGCCTTTCCGGACCGCGATGTGCCATTCGGGCTCGGATTCATTCCCACTGAGGCTGACTATCGTCATATGGTGCGACTGCGTAGGGAGAGGGTGAGGGCTCGCTTGACTCGTACGCCATTTTATTATCCTGTCCGCCCATACACCACGAGCCTGGCCGATTACTTTGTGAGGGCATCAGAGCCACGTACACCATCTGATGGGGTCATCGGAGGACTCAGCACCACCTAGGAGGCCGAGCTTCAGCGCCTCGTCCAGCAGTTACAGTTGAGTGACGGAGCCCCTGGCCCTTCGACTTCTGTGTTGATTGCTCCTCCCTCCCCAGATCGCACGAGCCTTATGATGCTTTGCTTCTCGGATGAGATCGATGATCACGGGACTTTTGCCGAGATTGGGGACGTAGTGGACGGAGTCGTGCCGTGTGATGAGTATGTTGATGAGATGCTCGCGATGAGCTTGAGCCAGACCGAGGAGATGGCCCCGCCGGAGCTCGCTTTGCCATTTGATCTCTTCGGGGTGTCCGTCCTCGAGATCGCCGAGGAGGTCCAGACTGCCCCTGCTCAGGAGTCTGCTGAGGACCTTATAGTTTTTGATGATTTGTTTGATAGCCATGTTGGCATTATCGAGGGAGCGTCCGACTTTGTGGACCCACCTCTTTCATTTGACGTTCTGTGGGGTTCGTCTCCCGTTCTGACTATGTTTCTGACTCTTCATCTATGGATTTGAGCATCTTTGAGTATTTGCCTGTCTCTTATGGTACTGATTTATCTGCACCATCTTCACCCACATCACAGATTTTTGATATTGATGATGAGATTGTACAGCATGACTCAGATGATGGCTCATCTTCTGTTTTCGATTCGGATCCCGTTGATCAGAGGGTTTCACCTGCTGTAGGGGACACAGAGATTATTGATTTCGGCACCTCAGATCAGCCTAGGGAGTTGAGGATCGGGTTAGATCTATCTGTAGATGAGAGAGACAGCCTCATCCAGTTGCTCAGAGCATACTTGGACGTTTTCGCATGGTCTTATGAGGACATGCCGGGCCTTGACCCATCTATCGTCCAGCATCGTTTGCCACTTCTGCCCCATGCCAGACCGGTTAAGCAGAAGTTGAGACGATTGCACCCTCGTTGGAGCTTGCAGGTGAAAGAGGAAATCCAGAAGCAGCTCAGTGTAGGATTCCTATCAGTGGTCGAGTACCCGGAGTGGCTGGCCAATGTCGTCCCTGTTCCCAAAAAGGACGCAAGGTGAGAGTTTGTGTTGATTTCCGAGATCTCAACAAGGCCAGCCCTAAGGATGATTTTCCTCTTCCACACATCGACATGCTAGTTGACAGTACGACAGGTCATTCGATGTTGTCCTTTATGGACGGATTTTCGGGTACAGTCAGATCTTGATGGCTCCAGAGGATATGGAGAAGACGTCCTTCATTACCGAGTGGGGTACTTATTGCTACCGAGTCATGCCATTCGGATTGAAGAATGCAGGAGCCACTTATCAGAGAGCAGCGACCACGCTTTTCCATGACATGATGCATCGGGATGTCGAGGTTTATGTAGACGACATGATAGTGAAATCTCGAGGTAGATCAGATCACTTAGCAGCTTTGGAGAGATTCTTTGAGAGGATCAGGCAGTTCAGATTGAGACTGAATCCCAAGAAGTGCACTTTTGGAGTGACTTCTGGGAAACTCTTGGGATACATGGTCAGCGAGCGAGGCATAGAGGTAGACCCGGACAAGATTAGAGCCATCCTTGACATGCCTGCACCGAGGACAGAGAGAGAGGTCAGAGGCTTCTTGGGCAGACTTCAGTACATCACAGATTCATTGCCAGATTGACAGACATTTGTGAGCCCATTTTCCGACTCTTGAGGAAGAGTCAGCCTACTGTTTGGGATGATCAGTGTCAGCGCGCATTTGAGAGGATCCGAGGGTACTTGTTGTCACCTCCAGTCTTGGCGCCTCCTACACCAGGCCGTCCCCTACTCCTATATCTGTCAGTTTCAGATGTAGCATTAGGATGCATGTTGGCTCAGCTCGATGACTCGGGCAAGGATCGAGCCATTTATTATCTGAGTAAGAGGATGCTAGACTACGAGACGAGATATGTTATGATTGAGTGCTATTGCTTAGCTTTGGTTTGGGCCACTCGACGATTGAGACATTACATGACCGAGTATTCAGTGCATTTGATATCCCGTCTAGATCCTCTGAGATATTTGTTTGACAGGCCTGCCCTGGTTGGTCGCCTCATGAGATGGTTGGTACTTCTGACTGAGTTTGACATTCATTATGTCACTCAGAAGTCCGTCAGAGGGAGCATTGTCGCGGATCATCTAGCTTCTTTACCGGTTTCCCATGGCAAGGCCATTGATGACGACTTCCCGGACGAGGATGTCGCTGCTGTGACTAGTCTGTCAGGTTGGCGCATGTACTTTGATGGTGCAGCCAACCATTCTGGATACGGGATAGGCGTCCTGTTGATATCCCCTCATGGTGATCACATTCCCAGATCTGTTCGTTTGGCATTCTCGGATCGACATCCTGCCACGAACAACATTGTTGAGTATGAGACTTGTATCTTGGGATTAGAGACAGCCCTCAAGCTCGGGATTAGACAGATGGAGGTGTTTGGTGACTCCAATCTGGTATTGAGACAGATTCAGGGCGAGTGGAAGACTAGAGATGTGAAGCTTAGGCCTTACCACGCGTATTTGGAGCTACTGGTTGGGAGATTTGATGATTTGAGATATACCCATCTGCCTAGAGCGCAGAACCAGTTTGCTGATGCCTTAGCTACTCTGGCTTCCATGATCGACATTCCTGTCGATGCCACTGTTCGCCCATTATTGATTGAGTCGAGATATGCTCCTGCATACTGTTGTCTGATTGAGGATATGGAGATGGACGATGGTCTGCCCTGGTACCATGACATATATCACTTTCTGAGACTTGGCGTATATCCTAAGGCTGCCACGGCCAAGGATAGGAGAGCATTGAGACAGTTAGCCGCCAGATTCGTGATTTGTGGTGAGACATTATATAGACGATCAGCTGATGGGATGCTATTATTGTGCTTGGACCGCGCTTCTGCCGATAGAGTGATGCGAGAGGTTCATGCCGGAGTCTGCGGACCACATATGGGAGGGCATATGTTGGCTCGTAAGATCATGAGGACCGGCTATTTCTGGTTAACTATGGAGACGGATTGTTGCCAGTTCGTCCAGAGATGTCCCGAGTGTCAGATACACGGAGATCTCATTCACGTGCCACCCTCCGAGTTGCATGCACTTACTTCGCCATGGCCATTTTCCGTATGGGGTATTGACATCATCGGGAAGATTTCGCCGAAATCTTCCAGTGGTCATGAGTTCATCCTGGTCGCCATCGATTACTTCACCAAGTGGGTGGAGGCCGCCTCATATGCGAGATTGACATCAGCTGGAGTCGCTGGTTTCATTAGATCACACATCATCTGTCGCTATGGAGTCCCTCATGAGTTGATTTCAGATAGAGGGGTACATTTCAGAGGAGAGGTTGACACCTTAGTACAGAGATACGGCATTTGGCATCATAGATCGTCTGCGTACAGGCCGCAGACGAACGGGGCAGTAGAGGCCGCGAATAAGAATATCAAGAGGATATTACGGAGGATGATTGAGACTTCTCGGGATTGGTCGGAGAAGCTCCCATTTGCATTGTGGGCTTATCGGACCTCTTTTCGCACCTCTACAGGCGCCACACCCTACTCATTGGTATATGGCATGGAGGCGGTGCTACCCGTTGAGATTGAGATGGGTTCGTTGAGGGTAGCACTAGAGCAGCAGATTCCCGAGACAGATTGGGCTCAGGCTCGATTTGATCAGCTCAATCTCCTAGATGAGAGGAGATTGAGAGCAGCAGACCATGTTCGTGCATATCAGAGGAAGATGGCCCGCGCTTTCAAAAAGCGGGTCAAGCCCAGACCACTACATGTAGGTGACTTAGTCTTGAAAGTCATCAGGGGATTGATCAGAGATCCTAGAGGGAAGTTCAGACCCAACTGGAGCGGACCTTATTTCATCAGGGAGTTGACCCCAGAGGGCGCTGCATGGCTGATGGATTTAGACGGAAACCGATTCTCAGAGCCAACCAATGTGGATCAGCTAAAGAGGTACTATGTTTGAGACCATGGTCGCAGGATGGGTGGCCATCATTTCGGTTAGCCATTACCTTATTATTCCTTTGTGATACATAGTCCGTTGCTAGCCCATTGAGCCTCACATGCGTATTATAGCCTTTTTTTCTTATCGCCTTGCTCACATTTTCACACCGGGACAGGGGCCCTTTAATGTATGCATGCATTGTTTGGGAGTTTCATGAGCCTTGGACCTAGGGGCATTTTTTTTTCTTATCATCTTTTCCTATCACTGCACCTTTGCATTTTCATCTCATCTTATTGGTTGTGTTATTCATCTCTTCTTCCCTATCCTATCTGCTATTTGTTTGTCTCATATTCTCTCCACCCTGAGTGGTGAGCCTCCTCAGTTCATCACATGGAGGATAGTCACATCATTTCCACCATCTATCTTGCAGACACTGGTTTAGAGATCCTTAGTTTGAGAAGGTCATCTTGTCAGAGAGAGTTTGTTTGTTACCTTAGCACTTGGGAGTGTGTCCATTTGTTATTGATATCATCTTTGGGGTTCATTTGTTCATGTTCAGGGTACGCGTGTTTGTATATATGTAAAAAAAAAAAAAAAAAAAAAAAAATGAAAAAATGAATGAAAAAAAAAAAAAAAAAACGCAGATGTGTATTATTTTTTATCATTGAGTATGTATATTGATGTCTGGGGGTCATTTTTATCGAGTATGTTCGTTATTGGGAGTTCGTATGTGAGCTCTCCGAGATCCCATGTTGTTTGTATTGTTTCGTCATATCTATTTGTGAGAGAGATGAGTGACCTTCTCCTAAGGACTCCGAGTCATTGTCCTTTCCATCATTACATTCATTATTGATGTGACTTCACTTCATGTTTGATCTGAGTCGATCACCACCTTTCTTCACATATTCATTGTTTCGCTATCGTTTTTTATCGTCGCTTGTGATTCATCTCATTCCCTTCACATCTTATTCCCTCCTTACAGCGACCCATCTCGGGTTCGATACTCATTTCGCATCATCATTACACATACCACTATCAGTTCATGTTGCTTCATTTACCTCCTTATCGATATCATATTCACATTAGGCATCTTCAGGTCCATGGCTCATGGGGTTCACTATACATGTTGCATTTCATATATGAGGGCATGAGTTTTGATCATTGGGTATTTGAGCCTAGTTTCCTTTCGTTTCTATCACCTTATCACCTTGGCCTACGTTACGTCCCGCGTCTTAAGACCACCCTGAGGCCATGGGATCAGATGTCGTCTTCAGCAGCCTCTACTTGGACAGGTGATTGAGATTTGGTTGATATTTAGATATCGTCATGCTTCTTCTTCTGGGAGTCACCCCTTTGATGTGTAGGATCGATTCAGTTGTGTTCGGATTACCGGGATCATGAGTTTGACGATGATTGACTTGGTGTCACCTAATTTTTTTGACCTATCGTACCTCTGGTGCCACACTGGGGCATATCCCATTTCATTTGGAGGTTTATGGATCCTCACAGACTTGCACGATCATCATCACTCACTGGATGCTCACTGAGACGTGGACATGATCGTTACCTTACGGAGTCCCCGAGATCCATCCAGCTAGGTTCACACTTCTCGACACTTGGATGCCATCATGCCTCTCCATCTGGGAGGTACGTCTTGGATATATGTGCATGATTCAGTTATGGATTCGGACGACTAGTGTTACATGTTCGATGATAGATGATTTCATGTCGCTCGATTTCTGACCTGTCGTGCATCCGATGCCCATACTGGGGCATATTTTCCGTTTCGGATGAGATTTACGGACTTTCACGGAGGTCATGTGCTCGACGATAGATGATTTCATGACACTTGTTATTTTGACCTGTCACACATCTGATGCCCATACTGGGGCACATTTTCGTTTCGGATGAGATTTACGGATCTTCACGGAGGTCACGTGCTCGACGATGGATGATTTCATGACATTTATTCTTCGGACCTGTCACGCACCTGATGCCATACTGGGGCATATTCCGTTTCGGAGGATCTTTATGGATCTTCGCAGAGGTCACATGTTCGAGGATAGATGATTCCATGCTATCTGATCTCCGACCTATCATACACTTCGATGCCATACAGGGGCATATTTCCGTTCGGATGAGATTTACAGATCACGAGGGAGTTACATGCTTATCCTTATTTGCGAGATGTATGTAGAGATGACGATATATTCGCTATCCTCACGATGATTCCTTAGGGGAGCCTATCGAGAGCCATCTAGCCAGGTCCGTGCTTTTAGATGCTTGGATGTCGTCATGCTTCCTTCCGAGGGACACCTCTTCGATATGTGGGTTTGATTCAGTTGCAGGCATGGATGATCTGAGCTCATCTGATTTTTTTTTTTCGACATGTTACATTCCCGATGCCACACTGGGGCATATTCCCTATCTTGATCGAGATTTATAGATCCCCACTGGTTTACATGATCATCCACGGTTATGAGATACATGCCAGATCGATGTTTGATTTCATTTTGTCCGGATACTCCGAGGAGCCTCTCTTGAGTCATTCAGCCAGATTCATACCCTTTGATATAGTCGTGATTCCTGGATGGAGTTGTCTCTGGTGCTTGGATTTCCTGCGTCATCATTTCAGTGGGGTACATATCAGATCTGTTACGCGTCCCATTGGTGTTATTCTCGAGTCATCAGGACATATCGGGTACATCTGATGCCATACTGGGGCATATTGCCCTCATTTAGCCCTGGAGGCGATCGTTCTCTCGCATATCCGTTACAGTTTCCATCACTCGGCCGAGATATATAGTATTCGCCTCACTGATCATTATTCCTGAGCTCTTCATCGATATGAACTCTCAGCGGAGCGTCGTTTGAGACTCGTAGTTTGGGGCATCCCCCCACTGTCATTTCGTTTGGGGCATCCCCCCACTGTCATTTACGTTTGGGGCATCCCCCCACTGTCATTTACGTTTGGGGCATCCCCCCACTGTCATTTCGTTTGGGGCATCCCCCCACTGTCATTTACGTTTGGGGCATCCCCCCACTGTCATTTACGTTTGGGGCATCCCCCCACTGTCATTTACGTTTGGGGCATCCCCCCATTGTCATTTCGTTTGGGGCATCCCCCCACTGTCATTTACGTTTGGGGCATTCCCCCACTATCATTTCGTTTGGGGCAATCCTCCACTGTCTTTTCGTTTGGGGCAACCCCCCACTGTCTTTTCGTTTGGGGCAACCCCCCACTGTCATTTCGTTTGGGCATTCCCCTACCGTCATCTTGTTTAGGGCATCCCCCTATTTTCAGTTTGTTTAGAGCATTCTCCTACCGTCAGTTTGCTTAGGGCATCTCCCTTTGTTTTAGATTTGTCACCACCGTAGGTCTTCACCTATGGGCCTTATAGTTTAGTGTTTAGAGTTAGTTTTTTTTGGTTTGGCTTCCAGAGCTATTATTTTCTCAGTTTAGCGTTTAGGGTCAGTCTTGTCACTCAGAGTCACATCTCCGGGCATTGATATTCACTGGCATTGCACATCCCACCTTCAGGATTTTGCATTCGTCCTCGGCTTTCCTCACCTTGTCACCCCGTGCTTATCGCCTATTCGTCATTGTCCTTTCATATCTCCCTTCTCACTGTTCATGACACGATCCTTTGAGTTCACGACACATACTTCGGTCATGTTGTCAGGTGCCCTACGCTTATCATTCTCATGTGATTCACTTAGGGTAGTCTCCTTCTGGCACATTCTTTCCCGTACTTCAGAGTGGTTCGACCGTTACTCATCCTTGATATGGTCTTTCGAGTCACTTCTGGAGACATTCTCGAAGGGAGCCTGGGTCCTCAGTGTGGCTTCAGAGACATTTTGAGGCTTCTCTTTCTCTTAGGATTAGAGCTTTTGTGTTCGTCTCTTGGCCTGAGTGAGTTCATGCTTCGCTAGTGTCCCTATGGGGGTCTCCCTGGTTCTTCGGAAGAGTTCACTTCATTCCACTCATTATTCACACTTGCTTTTCACTCCAGTGTTCACATTCTTTACACTCGTGAGCTCTACCGAAGAGGGGCATATTTGTAGACCCCCTTTGAGGTGGATACCGGGCAGCACTTGAGAGAAGTGGGGGCCCTCTTTTCTCCACACCCGGGAAGTCAGCTGCATGGGTATGCAGCAGGCCATGCTAGTAGGTGAGGGTGCCATGCTGCTGATGCAAGGAACAGTGCGGCAAGTAGTGGCTTGCCAAAGAAGATAGGCTGGGAAGAAAAAAGGAGGAGGTGATCTGGGCTGGGAGTTAAGGTGGTACTCCATGGCCAAAAGGAGGGATTGAAGAAGATTCCCGTGGAATTCCCAGACAGCCCTCAAGCTAGGTATATTCTTGTTTCTTAATATACTCTCGCACTCTCTACTGATTTACGAGCAAAGTTTGGATTGTTTGCCGTGGACGTCAAGGGCCACGGGGTTTGTTTCGATTGAATATATTTATTCATGTATGATGCTCTGCTTGATCTCTTTCCTGTGCTTGATTTTCTTTCCTTTTGAAAATGATGGGATCCTCATTGAGTTTTGGTTTGGATGTTCTGACGATTATATTGTGGATTTTTAACTCATCCCACCAGCTAGCCGCTCGTTCATCATTCATGAAACGAGATGTTGCTTAGTAATTCCTTGATCCATCCATTCTTGCTTTGTTTTCCTTCTTCTTTCTCTATCCTCTGTTTCATGATGCTTTGGCGACTTAGAGAGGATGAAAACCAGAGAGAAAGCGAAAGCCTACGGTAACGAAGGTCCTGGAATGATAACTAGGATACGATGAAGGTCGGATGATGTGTTTCCATAATGAAGAAGTTTCTGCTACAGTAGCGGCTTTCCTAGTGGCGGTGGCAGCCGCTTTGCCAATGGCGGGGCTGATCAGTTGGGTACCAATAAGGCAGCAGAAAGGGTGTGTTTGGCACCGAGTCCGCTTGCCCATCCTTCACTGCCATATCTTCTGAACCCTACCATGTTTGCTATTCGTAAGCTAGTGGAAGTTCTCTAGCTTATGGTGATTGAAAAACTGGTTTTTTGAGATGGGAATCATGCTAACCTGGTTATTCCTCATGTACCCATTTCTAAGTTTCCCTACATGCCACTTTCATCTTCCATATCATACCCATCACCCACCAATAGCCCTCACACTGTCACCACTCCAACCCATCTCAACACCACGCACCATTCATCTTCCCTCCCATGCAAGTGTTCTCCACTCCACATGCCCACTACACCGAATCCACTTCCCCTCGCTTTCTTTTCCATCACCTTTTCCCTTTCTTCACCACATCAAATACTCATTCCCCTACTCACCATCCTCCATCGCCACCCCCATACCCATGTCGTGCCCAACCCCATTGGGACCCCCGAAGACACTTACCTGCGTGCCTAGAAATCATGCATGCATGGGGCCATGGACAGCAGCAGCGGGCTGCCACTAATGGTGGTGCGCGGTGGAGACAGCGCCATGACTGGAATGAGAAGGCCGAGGAATGGCAGCAGCTGGTGGATCTATGAGGTGGCAGAAGAGATGAGAGTGGAGTAGAGAAAATCATGTGCTTGAGGCAGAGGGTAGAAATGGATAAGAGGGGCATGGAAGTTGGGTTACAGCAATGGAATTGATTGATAAAAGAAAAAGAAATGGGTTTTGTTGACACGTGAAGAAACTGGCACTTTAAATTCTTTCCATTTTCTTTAAAAAAAATCTCCCTGTTTGTTTTATATATTCTCAAACGATCCTTTAAAAATCCCCTAAAATTTTAAAGTTTTAATTTATTCACTTATTCATGTTTTTTTTTTTTTTTCTTTTTCAAACAAAAAAAGAATTATTATTATTACCATTTTCGAAAAAATCTTCTAAAACCCGATTTTAAACTAAGTTTGCCAAACTCTAATTCTCGAAACTCAATTCCTTAAATTTAATTCTTCAAAGTTCAATCTTCAAAGTATTTTTTTTCTTTTTTTTTAAGGTTCTAATTTTAACTTTAGTTCTCCAAGATCCGAATTTTTAAATTTAATTTTCCGAAAATCCCACAATTACGAATTTAATTTTAGATATTGTATATTAGTATTATCATTCCATAATTATTTATTTATTTCTTTTAAAAAAAATTTCAATCATAAAAGTTCAATCCTTCAAAAACTCGATTCCTAAATTAATTTTCAATCTCAAATATTCGATTATTCACATTCATCCGTTTAGATATTATTCTTGTTATTATTATTATTATTCCGTACTAATTTATTTCTTTAAAAAAATTCCAGTCATCAAAATTCAATTCTTCAAAAATCTGACTTCCTAAATTAATTTTTAATCTCTAATATTCAGCTATTCACTTTCATTTGTTTAAATATTATTTATTATTATTATTATTATTATCCCACATTTATTTAATTATTTCATTTAAAAATTCAAATCATCAAAGTCCAATTCTTAAAAAAAATCTAACGTCCTAATTTAATATTCAATATAAAAAATTCCACTATTCATTTTTTGTTCGTTTAAATGTTATTTCCGTTAATTAGCATTATTATTCTATATTTATTTATTTATTTTAAAAATTCAAATCATTAAAGTTCAATTCTTGAAAAATCTTACTGCTGAATTTAATTTTCAATCTCAAATATTTCACTATTCATGTTCATTCGTTTAAATATTATTCTCATTATTATTATTATTATTATTATTATTATTATTATTATTATTATTATTCCATTCATTTATTTTACACATTCCAATAATTAAAGTTCAATTTTTCAAAATTCCATTTTCCGAATTTAATTTTCAATCTCAAAAATTCCACTATTCACATTCAGTTGTTTAATGATTATTTTCGTTATTATTATTATCCTGTTCATTTACTTATTCAGTTATTCATATACCAAAGATCCCATCTCCAAATAAATTCTTAAGTTTTCAAACTCTAAATTCACATCTTCGAGTCTCTAAAAATCCATCTTTCGCAATTATTTATCTAATCTTTATTATTTCACCGTCGTTGTTATTCTATTTCTTTTACTTATTCACTCATCCCCTTATTTAAAATCCTGAACTCTCAAATCTTTTTCAAGTTTCCAATCTCGTTCAAATTTAATTTCTAAAAATTCTCATTCTCACATTTAGTTTCTGAAAGTCTGATCTTCAAATGAACTCCAAAACTCCAAAACTCCAAATTTTCTAGTGATATTCAAGATCCCAAATTTTTAATTAAATTTCAAAAGTCTAATTTTCTCTCAAATAGTTTTAATTCCGCTCTGGTTTTCAAACGATCTTCCGCTCCTCTTGATTTTAATAAGCGTGAACGAATTTTTCATAATTCCAGAATAATGGAATCTGTGACATTAAGTCATGCTAAATAAACGGGCTTTGGTGGGGGCCCAGCATAGGTGATTTTATGATTGATTGATTGATCGCTTGCTTTGATTATCATACATAATTGATTTACCCTACTCTTTGACATACATGCGATTATTCCTAAATTGTGCACTAACCTTCTCTTCTTGATAGCGCTTTATGGATCACTGCTCAGGTGCGCATCCACACCCGCTCGGGTCATTTTCTATATGCATGTTTAGATTCTCACATGTGCATGATCATTCAGGATATTCATTGATTTACTCATCAATTGCCACATCAGCTTCATTTTATTAGTAGAGACCCGACTTTAGGGACTTAGAGGGGTGCTATGGTCCTCACCGTACCTTCCCAATAAGTAACCTGACCCCCGAGCCCGATCCGGTTTTTCGCAGACCGTCTTTTCCAAAATAAGGAGTCTCACTTAGGGTTTTTCTTTCTTATTTCTTTTACCCTTTTTAAAAATAAAACAAAAATAAGTGGCGACTCCAAGTCAGTTTTCATAATCAAATAAAATCAATTTTTTCGAAATAAAATCGAGCTCACCATCGAGTGGGAAACGCATGAGCCGAAATGCGGGGTCCACAGTATGACAACAACATCATGACGTATGCAATAGATGTAAGTGAAAGATTGTTGAAATTCAGCACCACTACCTTTGCTACATTTATTGCAAGCCATATACCAAAATCTTTGATCTAGATCTACGATGGAAATTGATGCTTTGATCCAAAAAGTCGTCTATTGTATTAAAAGTTGACTAATTAGATATTGATATATTTATATATGGTAATATAAAAATAAAATGTTATGATAATAACAAGAATTTAAAGAATTTATTGTCAATTAAGTTTGAGATCCGATCAATTTATATGACATATATATATAAGCTAAAAATGTTGAGTTCGATGAAGGAGCAAAGTATGACTTTTGGACAATGATTTTATTTAAACCATCTATCCTATCATTGCACCTGTCATTGTATATATGAAAAAAAAAAATTATTAAGTAATGTTTTGAGAAAATATATAATTATTTATTTTATTAATCTTATTTGAAGTGAAAGAAGTTAAAGAATAATGTAAAAACTAATCAAATAAGCATGAGAAGATTATGTGATTTACCAACTTCACAATGCAAGACCCTTTGTGTTGTTTGGATTCACAATAAAGGAGTTGGATAATTTTGTCAATAATGATATATTTGAAACAAAGATAGCAATTCATTGGAAAACTAGATAATTTTGATTGCAGCATATAGTTTTCTCAAATGTATATCCTGCATTACTAAAATAAAATAATAAAAATATGCACAAAAAAAAAAACAAATAACTTGCTTAGATTGAAGCACACTGAATATAGGGTAGAAAAGCAAATTAAAAAATATTAAAGAAAACTAAATTTAGGGCAGAAAAGCAAATTAAAAAAAAAAAAACCTGGTAAATTTGAAGGACAGCCAACTTAGCAGAAAAACTCAAAGTTATTACACGTGCCATTGCGTCATGTGTGGTTGTGTTTGTGTGATGTGTGAAACGTGGCATTGCGCATGGACATGTATTTCTCAGGATATTACACGTGTATGTTACATATTATCTTGTAGTTTTATGTTTTTAAAGTAATAATAAAATAGGCAGACCTTCTTAGTTTTGAGAACACCTGCAACAAAAAATGTCACTTCATTCTGCCACTTAATTCAGTTGCAAGTTACTTGGGTACAAAGTTATTTGGATAATAATATTGAACTATAAGAAAAAGTGCATCAATTTTAATAAAGTATAATTATATTATAATATAAAAGCTATATCAGATTTTATGCATTTCAACCAAGTGACTCTATAGTTGTAAGAATTAGTCGACCAAACAAGCAACCTTCTAAATTGATAGTTCAATCATTTTTTAAAACTATTTTCCTTTTTGGATATCAAAATAGTGTTAAAAATATCATTAATATCAAGATGCAAATAATTGAATAGCTATAAAAAATAGACTAAGATGGGATGTAAGTTGGGCATAAAATATCGAAACTAAATTTTACAAGCCACATTATAATTGACCCCATTTTTATGCATCTTTTTTGCCATTAGATTTGAAAATTGGGCTACCTTATTGACAAGAAAATGCAGCCATGCACAATCTCAATGACCTATTTTTCAATTTCAATTATTCAATTTCACATTCCCACTACTCTCCCTCTCCTTGAATAAAACTGAAAAAGGAAAAGGGAGAGCCACAAATAGAACAGTAAAGAAAGAAAACAATCGTCGAATTTGACCCAACCTTCATCTTTATCTTTTTTTTTTTTTTTTTTATTATTTGGTTTCTTAGAAAATGTAACGGAAAAAATTGTTGAAATCTGTAATCCTAAATTCATTGTTGTGGTGTTTCTATGCAACTTCATTTACTTTGTTGAAATTTGCAAGCTTAAATTTATTATTGTGTTTTGCACTCACCTCTCTTTGGTTTTCGAGAAAATTAAAGGAAAACTCCAAAATTCAAACCCTTAACGCCACCATCTTCTCAACAATCAAACATATTAAACGAAAAACAACTAAAACCAAGGATAAGATCAAACAATTTTTTGACATGGGTTTTCCCCGAATAAAACCAAGAACGAGAATTAATTGAGAGAAAAAGAATCATTGTGATTACCAAAATTAATCCAAAAAACCTTCTCTTTTTCAACTCGAGGGTTCAACAAACCGAAACCCTAGCGAAGAAGGGGAAACCCTAATATCGAGCCTTCTAACATGGAGGAATAAGAAAAACCCTAATAGAATGGAGAAAGTAACAATTCTTGTGGTGGGAATGGATGCCAAATGGGTAAATATATTAAAGAAATAAGGTTAAAAAACAATCACAACAAAATTGTCAGCATATGTGGTAAATTGTTTTTAAAAATTGAAAACATAAGATTTTATTTTATTTTTTTCTAAAAAAACCTTGTTTGGTTAAAATAATTGATATTGTTTTTTAAAAAAATATATATTTTTCTTTAGTAAAACTTTTATCAATTTAATTTATATTAATATAAAATTAAATTCCATTTCTATTTTTCAAAAATAAAAATAATTTTATAATTATAAACAAATTAAAAATAATTTTTTTTGGTAAAATGTAAATATCAATATAATAATAAAATTATAATTATATTTTTTTGTCTAAAAAATATTGTTTTAGTAGATACCATTAAATATGGATATCAATGTCTTAATAAAAACATAATTGTATTTTTTTCTTATAGTATTTTAAAATATAATCCTATTTAGTGACATTTTATTTAAAGTGAACTAAAAATATACAAAATTCAGTTTTTAATATAAATAAATAAGCCAAGGTTTTTTTTTTCCCATTTATCACTCAATTATTGATGGATTATTGTGGATAATTTTTTTCATGAATTTATAATATTAATTGGGGCAAATTTGGAATTCCAAACTATTTCCAAAATTAGTATAATTATTAAAAGTTTAAAACGCTAATTCTTACTTGGTTTGGCATATGTTTTTCTATGAAGAAAATTTGGAAAAATATAGCTATGTGTCAAAAAGAAATAGTAAAATCATTCTATGTTATGTTCTGGTATTTATTGGGTCTATATTTGAATTTCAATTTTTTTTTTTTTTATGAAACACCTAGAATAGTAATTCCTTTCTAGCCCAAATTTTTATGTTTTTAATTTCTATTTAAGAATTAAAAAAAAATCTATCACACAAGAAACCATGAATTATGTGGAAAACTACACACAAAACCATAGACTTTGTGAATAGAAAATTCAAGAGATTTAGAGATTATAGAGTATAAATCTAGTATGAAAGAAAAGTACATAGATTTACATGCACGGATGTTATCCTTAAATCTTCATGTTTGCGATGCAACATCCACATGCTCCTAGTGAACACCTCGACTTCTTAAGGGGATGTGAATCTCTATGACAAACTTAAAAATGAAAAACAAACACCTTTGAACTTTAAGGTTAATCGCAAAAAATAATGATTTAAAACTTAGACACATAAATTCTTTTGAGAACTCTCCCAATAAACATATTTATACAAGAGAAAACCTAGTGAACTTGGAATCAGTTTAAAAATCATATTACCAAAAAGCAATTTAAGAAACTTAAGAATCTTAGCAAGATTTTGGAAAGATTTTCTTTTTTAAGTTCAAAAATATTTAGAAAGTATGAAAAACAACTAGCTAGGTTAAGGAAGTCACTCAAGAATGGTGAGGAAGAGGAGAGAGAATTAGATGTTTAAAATGTTTTCAAAACAATCAACCAATGACAAAAATAATGAGAAATTAAGGGGTAAGACTAAATAAAATAAAAAGAGATAGAGATAAGAGATATAAAAACTCTTCAACAGTGGTTTGATATTGCTTACACCCACTCTCCTCAAACTCCTAACTGAGTGAACATTCCATTATCTTTAAGACTTTTGAAGTCAAAGTCTTCAAACTTCTTATACTTTGATTCCAAGGTTTCAATGGACCTTCACAATCCCATCAAATGCTGAATTTCAAACTTAGTAACAAGTTTAGTTCACAATACAAATAAAAACTAGGATGGATTTGGGGTACACAAAAAAATTGCAAATGAAAGATCAATGCACTTTGAAGAAGAGCTTTAAATGAGAGAAATTATGTTTCTCAATTGAATTCAGTTGTCCTCTAATAAATAAATGTTTTAAACCGGTTCATTAACCATTGGACATTTAATGTTTTACAGGTGACCATCAAAGTTTTGAACCTTAACAATTGATGCAATCTGCCCTTGACATGTCCTCAACCAGCTAAACCAAAGCTATTACAAGCATGCATGCGTGTGTGTGTGTGTGTGTGTGTAAAATGTACCCTTAATCAATTGAGCTCAACTAGTTCTTAATCCCCTCAATTGGTTGCATTGTAAAGAAATCCTAGTTTGTGGTCTAGAGTACCTTGGGTGAACCTTCTTAAAACCTTTTAAACCGAGTTTTAAAAGAATTTAACTTAAGGTTTTAATTAAAAAGAAGAATTATTCCATTTCTTCATCATTCAAGGTAAATAAATGATGAAAATAAATTTTTGAGTATATAAAAACACAATTTAGGCTTATGTGCACTAATAAACACCATCTTACTATTTGTCTTAGGTCACTTCAAGTCTTCAAGAGATTCAAGTCCTCACAATATTGACCTTTTCCATGGTTACTTGAGCTTTCTTTGAATTTTCACTAATAAATTTGAAAAACTTGACTTGATTTGAACCATTCATAACTTTAACCTTATTTTGTAATCATCAAAACCAATTAGGAGAACCCTTATGCTAACAATCTTCCTTTTTTATTTTTTTTTCAATGATAATAAAACTAAGCTATCTAGGAAGAAAGGTTTCCCTCATTAAGGGCATAGAAAATCAGGTAATTAAAGCTAAAGGAGACTTAAAGCACATGGAATAAAATATATAAGTGTGGAAATTGGTGGTCCAAAATTGATTAGCCTTGTAAGCAAAGTTAGTTGATTAAATAACTAGAAGTGTGAACTGGCACACCTATTTACTTAACATTTTTTTTATGTACTCATATATAAAAGTGTGAAGAAAAAATGAGGAAGGAGAATTTTCTGAGTTGCAAAAAAGAGGTGAGAGGATTTTAGAGTGTGACTCTTCTTCACTGTACTATAATGAGAACTTGATGATTCTCAGATATTCTTGAGGGTGTAAAATGGTTCAATCTTAGTGGATTTTTGGAGGTAATCTTGATACGTGGACGTAGGATTCAATCTTGGATCTGAACCACGTAAATCCTGCTAGTATTGTTTTCTTTTGATTTTTGGTATTGTTTTCTTCGTCTTCATAGATTGGTGTTCGATCTCAATTTATTGAGGAACTTGGATAAAAACTCAACAATAAGAATGCAAAGATCATCCATCCAATGATTGTAATAACAAAAATAAAGCTAACTAATGAGATCAAGTACCAATAGGTATCATGTAAACAACATGGAGTGTATTAGAAAGAAATTATCCTAAAATCCATAGGAAAATAGCAAATGAACTATCCATAGTGAAATAAACATTTCCAAAAGCATATATACCATGAGTAACATACATCCAAAGCACATATCCAAAAACCAATAGAAAGCTAAAAAAAGTAAGTATATCCAAAACAATCAAAAGTTCAAAATAACCAAAAAGACCTAATAATAGTGAAATATCCCAAATAACTCCTAGTCCCTAGATATGTCTATGTATGAGAATATCTCCCCCTTTGGCAACATAAAAAACAAGGTGAAACCACTAAACTCGATCTCAAGGCTAGGAGGAAGGAAGTGGAAAGACATGATGAAGATATGTCATCATCTCCTCATGCTAAGCTTGAAGCTATGTAGTGAATGTTGCCTGGTATTGATAATCCAACTAAATAGTAAAGTTCGACTGATACTGATCCATGTGATCTTTAATCGAGTAGAAGCAGCGGTCATTGATCATGGCTGGCTCCTCTATTTATGTACCAAGAAAGCTTATCTGTGCAAATATATCAATCCAATAGTATTAACTCTATTGTTTCTTTTCTACATAGGATTATTGCTTTTTCCATTTTTTTTTCACTAGACAAATGTACTCTACATTAAATAAGATTTAATGCATTGAATTTATTAATAAGTCTAGTAATTTTTCAAAATAATTTGACGCTCAAGTAATAAATTTATTAATACAAAAAATTTATGGATAAAAATTTGTTCATAGTGATTTTGTTATATATTTTCTACATGTAATTATATTTTTATAAATTTTTCACTAGAAAAATAAATTTCAAATCAAGTGACACTTTGAATTCAATTTATTAATAGGTTTAAAATTTTTTAAACATAACTTGAAATTCAAAAATAGATTTAATTACTAAAAAAATAAATGAAAACGAACATATTACAAGTCTTGACTTTATTATTTGTTTTATATACACAACTATATTTTTTGAATTTTCTCACAAGGTAAATAGACTATAAAGTAAGTAAGATATAATTAAAAATTTAAATTCTTTAATGAATCATTTAATTTTTAAGAATAATTTAGAATAAAAAATATTTGATCTAATTACTTGTAGATTAAATCAAAACATTTTAAAATATTATTACGAACCTTGCATTTCAGCTCATGCGTTTCCACTCGATGGCGGAATTGTTTTTTATTTGAAAATGATTTTTTTTTTTTTTAGAAAATGACTTGGAGTTGCCACTTATTTTTGTTTTATTTTTAAAGGGTAAACAAAATAAGAAAGAAAACCCTAAGTGTGACTCCTTATTTGGAAAAGATGGCATGTGAAAAACCAAATTTGGGCTCAGGGGTCAGGTTACTTATTGGGAAGGTATGGTAAAGATCGTAGCACCCCTTTAAGTCCCTAAAACACGGATCTCTACTAATGACAGGAAGCAATCATGGCAATTGGTAAGGAAATCAATGGATACCAAAATGATTACGCACTAAAAGCTAAAGCATACATGGAGAATGATCAGAATGATAACGAGTGCGTACCTTGGCAGCAAACGACAATGCGCTATCATGAAATGGGGTTAGTGCACAATAATGAACATAAAATATGTCACATGCATCACTAAACATAATATGAAATCATCAGGTATCACGCTTCACTTCACTCAAATTTATTTTTATTTTAAAGAAAACATCACCAGTGTCGGGCCCCTACCAAAAGCCGATTTATTTTTACATGAATTAATTCCGTAATTTTCATTTATTTGGAATTACAAAGTTAAATTCATGTTTATTTTTAAAACATTTTAAAAGACGAAGAAAGATTTAAAAATTGCTTGTCGAATAGAGAATGGTAGAAACTTTTATTAAAAAGGGATTTCATTGACTTTAAGATTACTAAGAAAATAAATAAATAAATAAATAAAATGAAATAACAAAATAAGATAAAATAAAAGGTTAAAGAGTAAAAGAAAATTATTCGAAAATCAGATTTTTGAAAATCAATTTTTGAAAGCAAAGATGAAGAACTTAAGAAATGAAGCATTCACGTGTGCTTTAAGAATGGCCCACCAAAGGTGGCCATGCATGCCATGCAAGAGTGGGTCCCAGGGTGAAGAGTCTTTCTGAAGCACGACAGAATTGATGAGATCTGCATAGCCCACTACCAAATTTAGCGACATGCACCTTATAGGTGCAGTTACATAGCACTTGATACTTTTCTAGTCAATATTAGCCAATTTATGCCCATTATGCACCACCGCCATTGTCAATAGTGCAAGAGGTCATCAACAAAAGTCAAAGGGTAATTTGGATATTTCTCCGCCAATGCCTTTAATTCAGCACATTCCATATCCAAACTCACCTAACTGCCTAAAAAAAAAACCATCATTGAAGACTCCAATGCCCACTTGTGAAATGGCAGACCTCTTCCCATTTTTTGAGGTCTATACCCCATCCATTACCTCAACACGGAACTGCATATCTTTGGTTTTCTGGATTCCCACCATTATGTAGTCATGAAGTAAAAATAAAATAAATAAATGGGAGTGATCATTCCATTCTCAACGGGCTAGAGAAAATGCATGCTTGATGTTCCCATATGGCGCGTTACTCATATTGCCAGCATAAGCAAAATGAAAGTAACGTTTCCGATGGTGTAGCATGAACATCGAGATGCATACTGTGACTAGATATGATTGAGGATGAGTCATTGCTCGGTTGCCTCCATCTCTTCTTCCTTCACTTTACTTCCTGCTTTACATTCAAGGTGAGTCCACATCTTCGTGAGACATGGTAACTGATATTCTATTCTTGCCCATGTAATCTGTAAGGTTGCCTTCTGTGTTACTGCTCACTGGTGAAATATGTTAAGAGTGAGGGCAGTGCAACTCTAGCATCTTCACCAAAAGCCTTTTCCAAATTATGTAATTGCCCTGGTTACGCTTAATCATACCATCAGCATAGGAGATGGGTCATGAGAAGGCACAAGCACAGAATGTGAAGCAGAGAAATGGCTTCATGAAGAAGATGCTAGAGTTAAAAACGTTGAGCAGTTACTGGAACTTGGTGCGAGATGCCTACATGTATCATCAATTCCAAATGCAATGCTAGGGTTTTTGTTTGCATCAATAGAAGGTGAAGGTAAATTCCCCAATTCATTAGCATCGGTGGATGCACTCAAATCAACATGGATGACATCACTCACTACAAGATATGGGCAAACTAGCTCCGTCCTGATGTCCAACACTTTCTGGAAACTCATTTTCTAGGAACCTAAGGGCCGATACTAAAGACACACATGAGGAAAAATGGAAGTGAATTTGTGGAAAAGAAATGGTGAGGATGGCAGTTAGGGGTAGGTGTGAATGAAGGGGAAGGTGAGAGTGTAGTGATAGGTTTGTTGGATGGGCATGGAAGATGTGGGTTATTAGTGGTGGAAACATGAGCGTGTGGTAAGTGTGGAAGGAGTGAAGGGTGGCCATGCACACGTGAAGCTCCATGTATGCAGGAAATAATTGAAATGAGATGAAGGTGGGTTAGACGGATGGTAAGGGTGATATGTAGGGTATGTGCATGATGGGAATGGATGGGTACAAGAGGATAAGAGCATGGGGTTAGCGGAATGGGTAGTGGAGGTTAATGGGAAGTGGGTTTAATGGGTATGAGTGAAAATGTAAAGAGAGAAGTCGGTTTAAAGATGGGCATGGAGGATACGTGGTGTGGGGGAAATAGGTTCGGTGGGTAGTGGGTTTGTGAATATGAGAAAAGTGGTGAGTGAAGTGGGTATTGGGTGTTAGAGAAAAATAAATGTATGAATGGGGATGGGTGTATTGGGATATGAAGAATGAAGACGTGGGTGTGGTGATTGAAGGATGTGGATATCATTGATGAAATGAATGATGGAGGGTGGTGAGAAAACAGGTCCAATGGGTATTTGAAAATTGGAAGTGTGGGCATGGACGGTGATAGGTATGGTTGGGAGGATGGTTTGGCTTGAGAAAATGGGCAGAATATGAGGGGTATTTGGCTTGGGATTCAAATTCGATGGAGAATGGATTTTATGGGAAGGCTTGGGAATGATGCTAATGGGTCATGCGCATAAATTGCATGAACGTGGGGAGGATTAGAAAAAAATGAGTGGGGCAGCATGAGTTTAGGGTGAATGGGTTGAAGATAGTGGATTTAAAGGATAAGGAATAGGTGAATGGGGAATGAAGGGTGGAGGATGAGGTAGGTGATGAGATGAATGGGTGAGTTGGGTAGTGGTATGGATATAAAGGATATGAAGGATGGATATTGGTGGGTGCGGTGAAATAGATGATGAAGGATAGTGAGAGAAGTGGACTTTATGGGTATTGAGAGATGGAAAGAGGCTTCAGTGGAGGATTTACAAAGGTTTCGGGTGTATTTGAGGGAATGAAAGATGAAGGAAAATGAGATTGATGAGTTTAGTGGGTTTAGGAGGATGAGAAAAGTGGTAAGAGAGATGGGTCAAGTATAGATAGAGGGGGTAGGCTCAAATAGTAATTATAAGAAGAATATCCGATCAAAGGGTGGTCAAATTTGCAAGTTAGACCATACTTATAGAGTCAATACAAATTATAGTGAAAACATACAGCCTGTCCTAGTCTAGAGTAAAGATCAAGTGGACCTAAAGTATTTGTTGCTAACTGTGCAATTCTTTCTTTTGGGTGATGATACTTGCAATTGGAATTATATTTACAGCTCCCTGTGCTCATGAAATACCAGCATTCTGGTTGATCTCGCCTCTCAGGTAAATGTGGAATCGACGATGACAACAAATGCACTTGCCCACTGGAACCTGACTCAACCTGATTCCTGGTGTTGTAGACAAGATTGGATCCCAGAATACTAGTTGAAGATATGGGACTCATGTTTCCCATGTAAGTGTTCCAGCCTTGTGCAGGTATAATGCCTTGAGAAGGAGAAAAGACAATAGGCATGTAGGTCTATGGACCTTGCATACGTGGGCCAGGCATATATGGTGCTCGTGGTAATGACCATGTTGGAATAGCACCCACATATGGTAACCCTGATGAAGGTGTAATTGATACGCTTGTAGATCCAAAGGCAATAGGGCCAGTTACAGGCAAAACAATTCTAGTTGATGCAAGCTGGAGATGGTGAAACTTGCACGCAGCTCCAAACCTACACAACCCAATTCGCATGTAGTAAGAACATGGTTTTTCTTCCTGACACATGGATAGACCTACAACATTCAATAAGACTGGTCCAGCATTAGGTTTATCCCTTGAGTGATGATATTTACATATAGATCCATATTTGCAGGTTCTTGTCTTCAAATAGTACCCACAGTCAGGTTGTCCAACTCTTTCTAGGAATTCACTGATTGTGTCTCAATAACTCCATAACTCGGTCCAAACTCAGACAATGGCTCTAGGTTCAAAGCATAATTTCTATCTTTCCCGGATCTATTTTTATACGAACATCCATGATAAGAACATCACCAACCTTGTTGACTTCAACTGTTGTAGGAAGCCTAATTTGCATCCCTGTCAACCCACCTGCATCAACTTGTTTTCTACTCAAACCCCACTTGCAGAAATGCCACGAATAGTCCAAAGAACCAGACCCATCAACCTAATCCAAACCGCACCACTCTCATGACCTATTCCGTTAAGAACAGAAGAAAACGTAAAATTTTTTTTACAAAAATAGAGTATAAGGGAAGAAAATCAACGAGTGAAACCCTATTTCATTCTTCCATCCACAGGCTTGCAAGTGGGTTGAGAGACCATAGGTTCATACAAAAACAAGGGTGTGAATTATGAGATATCTCATAGTGAAGCTAAAAACAGAGTCAAGTACTCTTCAGTAAAGCCAAGAAAAAGAGAATGATAAAACAATGACAACAAATCCATAGTTATTCCAAAGATCAATGAAAGCTAAACATATGGTCTAATGTTCATACCCAAAACAAGCAATAATATCTAGAAACAAGATGGAGAAGATAATGAGCAAGGACAATGGTGAAAACAGGGTCCATACCTGAAAAGCCTTCTCTCAAGCGAAAACTCACCTGACTTCAAGCTCTGTTTTTTGCTCTCTCCAGAAAATCCTCTATCCCCAAGCTATCCACCCTCAAACTGGTTTCTTCTCAAGCTCTCTCAAAATTTTCTTTTGAACCCCCTTCAGCCTCTCTTACTTCCATTTTCTAGCTTTTTTTCCTTCCTTTGTTTCTGTCTTCTCCCGCAAGCCACTACCCGCTCCACTATGCATCATTCAGCCAATATGTCGCCCTCTCCAACCACCATCATGGGTGAGTTGTTGATGCTCACACACATCCATGCATGGAGCTTCATGGGAGGTGTTCCCCACTCCCAATGAAATGCTCTCCAACTCTTAATAAAAGCAAAAAATAAAAATAAAAATAAAAATAAAAACCTTTGGTTTGCAAAAATGGGGTCTACAAATATGCCCCTCTTTGGTAGAGTTCACGAGTGTAAGGAATGTAAACACTAAAGTGAAAAGAAAGTGTGAATAATGAGTGGAATGAAGTGAACTCTACCGAAGAACAAATGAGATCCCCGAAAAGTAGAGACAGATGGTGGATCTGAACGTCAAACTAGAAAAAGATGGTGGCTCTGAACGTCCTAACTGATAAGAGATGGTAGCTCTGAACGCCGAAACTGAGAATGATGATGGCTCTGAATGCCAAAACTGAGAAGCGATGATGGCTTTGAAGGCCGAAATTGAAAAGCGATGACGGCTCTGAAAGCCGAAATTGAAAACCGATGATGGCTCTGAACGCCAAAACCTAGAAGTGATGATGGCTCTGAACGTCAAAATTGAGAATGATGATAGTTCTAAACGCCGAAACTGAGAAGCGATGATGACTCTGAACACCGGATCTGGGAAGCGATGATGGCTCTGAACGCCGAAATTGAGAATGATGATGACTCTGAACGCCGAAACTGAGAAGCGATGATGGCTCTAAACACCGGATCTAGGAAGTGATGATGGCTTTGAACGCCGAAACTAAGAAGCGATGATGGCTCTGAACGCTGAAACTAAGAAGCGATGATGGCTCTGAACGCCGAAACTAAGAAGCGATGATGGCTTTGAATGCCGAAACTAAGAAGCGATGATGGCTCTGAACGCTAAAACTAAGAAGTGATGATGGCTCTGAACGTCGGATCTAGGAAGCGATGATGGCTCTGAATGTCGAAACTAAGAAAGATGGTGACTCAAAATGCATGAATGGGTATGAAAAACGGCTCTAAAAGCCAAAATGGAAGATGAAAATGTAACTCAAAAGGCCTGAAGGAGTATGCCCAATGGCACCAAACGCAAAAAAATGGAGGGAAATAATGATGGATCTGGATGTTGAACAAAAAAATAGACATGAGGTTGGAGTGCCGAACTGAAAACGTGGCTTTGAACACCAAATAGAAGACATAGACTTTGAACATCAAATTGAAAGTGTGGCTCTGAACGCCAAATTGAAGATGCGGCTCTGAACGCCGAACAAAAGAAATACACGATGGCTTGAAATGCCAAACCGGAAATAAACAATGGCTCTAAATGCTAAAATGAAAATATGGCCCTGAACGCCAAACCGAAGAGGAACAAAGGCTCTGAATGCCTAAGCTAAAGAAAAATGATGGCTCTGAACACCAAACTGTAAGGATACGACTCTGAACGCCAAGATGACAATGCGGCTTTGAACGCCGAACTAAAGGTGTGGCTCTGAACGTCTAACTAAAAATGCGAAGGTGGCTCTGAACGCCAAAATGAAGACGTAGCTCTGAACGTCAAAATGAAGACGCGGCTATGAACACCAAAATAATAATAATAAAAAAAAACATGCATGATGGCTACAAATGCTGAATAAAGAACAAACAATGGCTCTAAACACCAAAATGAAACAATGGCTCTGAACGCCAAACTGAAGAAGCGATTTTGAATGCCGAAACGAAAATGTGGCTCTAAATTCCAAGCGGAAAGAAAGGTATGATAGCTACGAATGTTGAACTAAGACTATGACTCTAAACGCCAAACTGAAATAGCGGCTCTGAATGCCAAAACTAAACTGATAACTAGGAATGTCAAGCTGAGAAAGATGACTCTGAACATCATAAACGAGAAGACATGGTGGCTCTGAAAGCCAAGCTGAAACAATAGCTGTGAAAGTCAAGCTAAGAGATATGACTCTGAATGTCATAACTGAGAATACATAGTGGCTCTGAACGCCAAGCTGAAAATGGGCGACTCTGAATGTCGTAATCGAGAATGTATGGTGGCTCTGAATGCCAAAACTGCAAAGAAATGATGAAGGAGGGGATATGCCCCAGTATAGCATGCCGCCACAACTCTCAATCCACTAGAAAGGTCTGAAAGAGACTTCACGAGTCTTGAAAAATGCTCTACTAGCAAGTCAAAATGATCAAATCGACTGTGAACATAGTCTCACAACTCACCCTACTAAATCATGAGGTATGCCGAAGTGTCACAATAAGCCGAACTCCTCTAACTCGAAATACTCTGCTGGAGGAATCCATCGTCATCTCAAACAAATGATCTACTAGGGAGTCTCAAGAGAATAGTCTGCTGGGGTGACCACCGCAATCTCAACACAACAATCTATTGAAAAATCATGGATAATGAGGCAATCAAAACTCGAAGGTCATGCCTTGCTGAAGGCTCATCTCATTGAAAATCACAAGAATAGTGACCCGTAAAGCAAATAAAATATCTCTCAGCCGAGCGATGAAGACTATAGCAAATCTGTGAGAAAACCATCACCTCTACAACTGGAGGAGAGAAATATGCCCCAATATGGCATCGGATATATTCGGTCTACCCTGACAACTTGAGAATAACTCCATGGGGATGTATAAAAGATCTGACATGCACCTCACTGAAATGATGATGTGGGAATCAATGCACCCAAAATAACTTAATCCAAAAATCACAACAACGTCAGGAAGTATGAGCCTGACTAAATGACTCGAGAAAGGCTCCATCGTAGAATCAAGAAAAAATGAAATCGAGTCATCCGCCCAATGTGTATCTCGCAATTGGGGATGATCATGTGAATCCCCAGAGATCTACAAATCTTGACCAAAATGGCAAATATGCCCCAGTATGGCATCGAATGTGTGATAGGTCAGAAAGATCAAATGACATCAAATCATCCATTAGCAAATATGTAATCCTGGTCATCTGAATCCATAACTGAATCATACCCACAAATCCAAGATGTACCTCTCGGATGGAAAAACATGATGGCATCAAAGTGCCGAGAAGTGCAGGCCTAGCTAGAGGGCTCCCAAGAGGCTCCACCAAGGAATCATCTTAAAAATAGCGAATAGATCATCATCTCGGCGTACATTTCACAAGTGGGGATAAGCATGCAACTCCATCAAGACCTATAAATCTCATCCAGGACAGAAATATGCCCTAGTATGGCATCGAATGTACGGTTAGAAATTAGGTGACATGGAATCATCTATCATCGAACATGTGATCTCCGTGATCCAAATCAAATCCAAGCATCTAGGGAACGTCTCTCAAAATAAGAAGCATGACAGCAATCAAATGCCAAGAAATGTAAGCCTGGCTAAATGGCTTCACAGAGGCTCCACTGAGGGATTATCATAAAGTAGCGAACCTGTTAATCATCTCAACGTACATCTCGCAAGTGGGGATAAGCATGCAACTCTGTGAAGATCTGTAAATCTCACCCGAAACAGAATATGCCCTAGTATGACATCGAATATGTGATAGATCAGAAAATCAGGTGACATCAAATCATCCATCATCAAACGCATGATCCCGGTAATCCAAACATAGCTGAATCAGATTTAAACGTCAAGGAGGCGACTCCTAGAAGAAGAAGCATGATGATATCTAAATATCAACCAGATCTCAAACACCTGTCCAAGTAGAGGCTGTCGAAAACGACATCTGATCCCATGGCCTCAGGGTGGTCTTAAAACACAGGATGTAATGTAGGCTAAGGTGATAGGGTGATAGAAATGAAGGAAAACTAGGCTCAAATACTCAATGATCAGAAACCCATGCCCTCATATATGAAATGCAACATGTATAGTAAATCCCGTGAGCCATGGACCTGAGGATGCCTAACGTGAATATGATGTTGATGAAGAGACAAATGAAGCATAGTGATGTGTGTAATGATGATGCAAAGAGAGTATCAAACTTGAGATGGGTTGCTGTAAGAAAAGAATAAGACGTGAAGTGAAAATGATGAATCATAAGCAAAAACGAGGATGATGATGAAACAAATAACACAAAGAGGAGTAGTGATCAACTCAAATCAGACATGGAGTGAAGTCACATCAACAATGAACGTAATAATGGAAGGGACAATGACCCAGAGCTCTTAAGAGAAGGTCACTCATCCCGCTCTCAAAATATACAATAAAATGAATACAAAGCATGGAGGGTCTCGAAAAGCTCACATACGACCCATAAATAAACATACTCAATCAAGTAACCTTCGAATATTAATATACACACTCAATGATAGAAAATAATACACACATGCGTCTTTTTTTATTTTTCTTTTTCATCATTTTTTTTTTCATTTTTTTCATTTCATTTTTTTTAAACATACATACAAAATGTACATGCTCTGAACGCAAATGAAGAAGCTCCCAAGATGAGGTCAAAAATGGATAAACATACTCTCAAATGCTAATGTAGCATAAACTCTCTCTGATGAGGTGACCTTCTCAAACTGAGGATCCCGGATCAGTGTCCGTGGGATAGATAGTGGAAATGACATGACTACCCTCCATGTAATGAACTGAAGAGGATCACTCCTCAGGGTGGAAGAAGATGATGCAAAACGAACAGCAGATAGGATAAAGAAGATGAGACGAATAACACAACCAATGATATGAGATGAAAATGCAGTGGTGCAGTGATAAGAAAAGATAATGAATGTGCCCCTAGGATAATGAATGTGCCCCTAGGTCCAAGGCTCATGAAACTCCCAAGCAATGCATGCATACACTAAAGGGCCCCTATCCCGGTGCGAAAATGTGAGTAAGACGATAAGAAAGAAAGGCTATAATGTGCATGCGAGGCTCAATGGGCTAGCAATGGACTATATATCAAAAGGGTGAAAGGGTATATGGCTAACCGAAATGATGGCCACCCATCTTGCGACCATGGTCTCAAACATAGTACCTCTTTAGCTGATCCACATTGGTCGACTCTGAGAATTGGTTTCCATCTAAATCCATCAACCATGCAGCGCCCTCTAGGGTCAACTCCCTGATGAAATAAGGTCCGCTCCAACTAGGTCTGAACTTCCCTCTAGGATCTCTAATCAATTCTCTAATGACTCTCAAGACTAAGTCACCTATCTGTAGTGGTTTAGGCTTGACCCGCTTTTTGAAAGCGCAGGTGTAAACCCTCAATTTTGTTCCTTGACACTTGCATTTATCCTATGAGTGTCACATGCACCCATGTTTTCATATGGCACCACTAGGGCCTCCTTTTGGGCTTAGTCGATTTTTTTTAGCCTTGTTTAGGTTCATATGTGGTTCATTGTGGTGCGAGTATGGTTCATTTTGGAGTGCCATCGTGGTCATTTTCCTATTTTTTGGCATCATGCCATAAGCATCCAGTTTTGATTTGCTTTGAGTAAACAAAGGTCTTTGGTGCTCAGATTCAGGTTTGGAAGTGCAGTCATTTTTTTTTTTTTTTTTTTGGGTTGCCATTGGGCTTTTATGCTAGGTTCCAAAATACCAAAAAGGGCATTTCACCTTTAGTTTAGGGAACCATTCCCTTTAGTTTTGATTTGAGAAAAAGTCTCTTTGGACTGTTTTGTTTGAAATTTGGGATAAACCATTTTGGTTTTTCAATTAGGATTAGAGGTTATGGCATATTGGTTGAGCCACTGTGCTCATCATTCAGCCATTGGGGCCTCGTTGGTCCTAGATTTGGCAAGGGAAGAGACATGGTGTTCATTTCCTCTTATTGTAGGAAATACGGTTAATTTGCTTGGGAAGTAGGCCCTTTCATTTGTGGTCTTGCCCTTTTAGGCATGCATGCTAAAGGCTTATGGAAAAATTGCATCTACTAAAGCATTGGCTTAAGTGGTGAATTTTAAAGAAAACAATGCATTTTGGGTGGCTCAGGTTTGGCCTTTTATGGAACACATCGCATTGTTTCGGCCAGTTCTCCCTCATCCAGGCTTGGAATTGAGTGTCGTTTGTTTTTTTGGATTCCTTATTCTTTGAGAAATATTCTAGTAAAGTTTCAAATTTTTTTCTCAATCGGATGAACTAGTTGGGAACCGGTTCAACAGGTGGCTTGGTGGCAGCCCTGTTTTATAAATACTTTGCCTTGTTTTGGCCGGTTCTCCCTCATCCGGGCTCGGAATTGAGTAACGTTTATTTTGTTGGATTTCTTATTCTCTGAGGAATATTTTGGTAAAGTTTCAGATTTTTTCTCAACCGATTGAGCTAGTTGGGAACCGGTTCAATCGGTTCAACTAGGTAGTTTCAGTTTTAGCGTGTTTTGACCCCCATTTTCGTTATGGTTTGGGCACTTAGGCTCCAAGGCACTTGTAGGCCACCTTTAGAGTCTGAATCCAGATTTGGTTTGAATTAATGTGGGCTCACCTATGAGTTAAGGGTATTATTGGCTAGTAAGGTCGCCGGGGGGGGGGGGGGTTTATTGTGAATGTTTGGCTTGGGCACATTTTGATGTTTGTTAAAAAACTGCTTGCCACGTGTTGACTAACCCCTCATTGCAGTGCTTGGCTAAGGACCCAAGGTACGTACTTTGACCCATGGTTTGAGCTCATTTGTGGGCCTTGGTATCTAGTGATTGATGTTTTGACATGTGATTGCTATGCATGCTTGTTGAGTATTTATTTCTATTGGCTAATCATTTATGATGCGCTTGGCTAAGGACCACAGGTATGTGTGATTGTTGGCTTTTGTGTTAGTATGCCCACATGGCATTTGGATTGCGATGCTTGTCGTTCGTTGATGCTTATTGACTGATATTTTTTGCAACGCATAGATAGAGACCTCAGGTACGCCATTTGTTGATTTATTGAGTCCCTATGCATGCTAGATATCAAGTAGGTTTGTGTGATTCGTGTTGTCTATGATTAGCCTAAGAGGCTATTTGATCCTTGACCTATATACTCCCACATGCCCAATTCAATAGTAGAGATCGAGTTCTGGGCCTAGAGGGGTGCTACCTCACATGAGGTACCTTCCTGATAGGTAACCTGATCCCCAGACCCAGACTCAAGTTTCGTAGACCGCTTTTTCCATATTGGAGTCATTAGGGGTTTTTGTTCTTACTTAATTTTTCCCCTTTAAAAAATAAAAATAAGAAGTAAGTGGTGACTCCAAACAAAACCGTTCCTCATCGGGGACGGATTTTTCAAAGCTCGAAAACCACTTTTCCATTCCATTCCATTCCACACTACTTTTTTTTAAAAAAAAGAGATAGCGAGTCGCGCCATCCGAGTGGATCGGGTGAGGGTCCACAAATTGGCGACTCCATTGGGGATCGAACCTAGAATCTCTGGTTTCATAAGAGGATCAAGCTTGAATTTGAGTTGGGTATATGGGAGCACATGGTTCATTTATCAGTAGACTCTTGGGCTATTTAGATGACTGATGATCACTTACTTGATTGGTATCTAGTTTGCACTTGTGATGTGATGATTGCTTGTGTGTTCACTTGTTGGATTCTAACATGCTTACTCGCTATTGTTGGTTCTTGGCTATATGATTCTTGTTGGCATAGATGATTAAACTGTGTCTAGATCTTGTGCTAGGATTGCTATGTGTGCATGACTACTTGTTGCATGACTACCCTTTCTCATGCATGGCTGCTTGATTGCTTGTCTTTGTGGGACGCGTGTGTATCCCCTTATTTCCGAGCCACTAGTCTTGGTCGACTATTTCACATTGGTTGCTTGAGTTGCTTGGGAGTCATTCCCAATTGATTGCCTTTGACCAAGCTAGGGGTTTGGAGTAAGGTCTAGCATAAGGGCTATATCAATGTTTGGGAGCACTATGGACATGATGGATATCCGAGCAATGAAGACCTGTATAGCCCTAAGCTGGATTTCATGGATACATGCGTGGCCAGTGTTTCACTTTGGTTTGTTAGTTAGGATCTTAGGTTGTGTATCCCCCTGTGGGTACGGTCATCCAGTCTTTTAGGACTTACCTTTTTCAGTCATTGGCCCTTGAGCCACTTTACCCCTAGGATACCGCCATGTCAGATTCCCACTCCTGTCTGTGGAGCCATACATGGGATTAGCTGTTGACATCACATTCCTTTAGAGGATTTCCTTGTGAAATTGCATTACTGGATTGATTTCAGGATTAATAGTCACGGGGACTGACGTACCACTTTTCTTTTGTAGAATTATTGACTGAGACCGACTTGGGTTCTCAAGCTTGGATCAGGATCGGGGGTAGATTGGTTAGAGGATCAGATC